>NC_045703.1:49148254-49773254 GCF_009834535.1 Camelus ferus
AATACAGAGATCATAAGCAAATTCTATGCAAAACATATTCATTACATAGTTTTTAACTCTTCTCTATCTGTACCATGTATTTGACTACAGACTTTCCTGAAAGGTCTCAGGAGAACGTAAGAGGTTCTGTGCTCTTTACTAAAACTTAGTAATTCACAGAAAAGTATTTTTATTTATAAACATCTAGTGCCATCAGTTTTTGCCGTCAAAACTTCTTCCATACATTCATGAATATATTTTAGAGTATATTTTTCTTTGTGTTTTTCCTGTCAGAATCAATGAGCACTTTAAATTTCTTTCACTATGTTGCTTTAGCTATGGAACCGTTGTTAAAGACTTGGCTAAAATTTCAGATTAGCATTGGGTTTAATTTTTTGTTTATTTTGCTTGGTGAATTTTGTCAGAAAAGTTTTTTTCCCCCTTAGTCCTAGAGTAAAACTTCAGGAAGCCAACAAGTCGCCTGAAGTATCCGTACCATGAATGACTCGACCTTTGTTTGTGTTGCCTTTTCTGATGTAGGTCTCCAGTCATGTCCCATATCCTGTAGCGTTACATGTAAATATCGTCAATGTCCCTCAGCCAGCTGCTGCAGCCATTCAGGTAAGACCATTTTAAGATCATTTCATAAAGAAACTCATTAGCTGCTCAAAGCACAGATCTATTTCCTTCATCTAAACACTCATTTCCACCTGACTCACTGAAGCAAAAAGAAAAGGGAATCATGGAGAGGTAGGCAGAGTTCTGGCCAGCAATCTTTCACAATCTTCACTTCCAGAATGAATGTGTGCCGAAATTCTCTGATTCTCTGATGTTAGAAGTTGAAGCAGCTCCTCAGGGAGCATCTTCTCTCTCCTCATCCCTCCCTGACATCTGGAATAACATTCACAGGAATTTCTACAGTGGGCAGATTTGGTTGGCGTTGATTCTATGCCAAGGCTCTTTGGGTTCTGTATGGTCCCTCCTGAATGGCAAACCACGACCATTGTATTTACAGCTTCCAACCAGACCTTTGTCTTTCTCTCCTTCCTTAACTTTTAATTTCAGAGACACTATAATGATGAAGACCCTGAGAAAGAAAAGCGAATAAAGGAGTTAGAGTTGCTCCTAATGTCTACTGAAAATGAACTCAAAGGACAGCAGACGCTACCAGTAAGACCATCACAGGGTGCTTGAATGAGGGGGAGGATAGTGGCTTGGCCCCAGTGCTCTTCCATATCTTTTCCCTTCTCTTCTGAATGTCACACTAATCAAGATTCTATCCACTAATAATGTTTAAACACTAGACACTGCTTGTAATACCAGAGAGTTGGTGTCAGAATGATGTTGACTAATTTGGAAGTTGTCCTTTTGTCTTGCAATAGAAACTCAATATCCACTTTTTTTTTTCAATATCCACTTGTGATTCTCATCCTCATTTTTTTTTCTCCTGAAGGACCATAATTAATTCAAATACTAGCAGAGATAATATGAAAATCTGCATTTTCTTTTTTTTACAAAGCTATGTATCTCTCTGGTGCCTCAGCATTTGATTTCTTTTCTTTTTCTATTTTTTTTAAACTAGTTTTTCATACTTTATCATTTCAGACATGATTTGGTGCATGTTCGGTATATACACGTAAAAATGATATATATAAAATCTCTCCATAAATAACACAAATAATTCCCTTTTGTTGGCATGCACGAAAGCTGTGTGGACCATTACTGGATTTGGACATCTTTTCTAGTGATGGGGCAGCACACTGAGAAAGCAGCATGTACTTTGTAACGTATGTCGTTAACCAACAAAGAGAATAAAAGAGCTGTGATAGCCAGTAGGTATTCTTAGGAGTAGATTTCTTTTGGTTAAATAACAAAATGATTGTGTGCACATGCATATGATAGTTCGACCACTTTTTAACTTTAGTTAATGTTTTGCAATTTCTCCTGTTGCGTGGTCATGCTGAAAGGAGACTTCTGTTAATTTGCTCTTCTGCTTTCCTAACCATGTTGATTTGGCAGCCCCTCACTGCATCGGTGCAATCCGTGGCACTAACAAGGAATAGAAGCCACAAGAATATATGCAGATAAAAACAGCTCTAACTCTTGAATCCTCCAGCCTTTTTGTAGGTTGGAGTGAGAATAGCCGAATTCTTAATTGGCAGCAAACATTTATGGTCCTCTTGGAAATTATATTAGATTTTTAAGACATCCCGTGTGATTGTAGCCCTTTGTAACATTGTCCCTCTATTTGCAGTTTTAACCAACTGATGACCACTAAAGGAATCATAGAGATGACAGGCTATACCACTATTAAAAAGCAGAGTCCTGAATTGATAAAAGGAAACATCTTGACAACTGTTTCATAGGCGCAAGTTTGGGATGATGCAACTACTTTTATCTTTCCTCTAACAGCATCTGATACCTTGTGCAACTTCATTGCTAAGTTCCTTCTTCCTTTCTTCTCCCCGCTCTTTCTTTATTCCCCCACCCCCCTCCTTAGACCCAGAACCACACATGCAGCTACCCCGGGTGGCACAGCACCACCATTGCCGACCACACCAGACCTCATGGAGACAGTGCACCTGTTTCCTGTTTGGAAGAGCACCACTCCACTCCATCTCTGCCTGTGGATCCTGGCTCCCTACCTGAAGAAAGCGCCTCTCCAGCAAGGTGCATGATCGTCCACCAAGGCACCATTCTGGACAATGTCAAGAACCTCTTAGAATTTGCAGAAACACTTCAATTTATAGATTCTGTAAGTAGAATTTTTAAGGCAAGTTAATGTTTTTGAAAGGGGAATTAGGAAACCCACTTCTCAAATCATTGCCATTTTCTGTAGCAAATAACATGTCATTAATGTAAAGGTAAAAAGTATGATTTTAGTCTTTGTGTATATGCTTTTTCAATATCTGATTTCTTAGGCTACCCAGATAAAAGGTAGCTTTTCAACATTTCCCTCAAAATGCATTATTTTTTTTAGTTATTGGAGTACAGTCAGTTACAATGTGTCAATTTCTGGTGTACAGCATAATTTTCTAAAATAGTAAAGTTAATAACCTTTAAGTAGAGCTTGGGTTATAGAAATGATATTTGGATTATTTTAAACTTTTTTTTTTTTACTTTGTTTACTCCTTTGTGTTTCTCTAGAAATGTACTTTGCTTTTGGATAGCACATTAAGAATTACATTCACTCTGAGCTTCAAGCCATTTTTCAATGTATTTAAAGTAGTAATAAGTTCATTGGTGGTGCATGGCTTTCTCCACAAAATGTTGATTATTAATTAAGTGTCCCAGTTGGGTCACTAAGACAAACCATCTCTAATGAAACAAGCTTGAGTTCAGCACCCCAAAAGCAGACACTCTATTCATTTCCTTTGTTTCCCAGTTAGTTAAAAAGCATTTACTGCATACCCGTCAGACAGGGGATGAACACTGCCAAAATGTGCCATCCAAAGTTTCTTTTCTTCTTTGGGTTGCATGCAAATGATAACCGGGGGGCCCCTGCAGCATCTGAGTAGGGCCAGCTGTAGACACACTATGTGTCTACACATAGCATAGAGGCAGCATCATAGACACACTATGCAGTGCACCAGAACAACTGTTCATCCTGAAGCTGTTTCTCAGGAAGTCCAGCACACGGACCAGGTGTTTTCTCTGCATTCAGCATCTCTTTCTCAGTGCTGTGTTTCAGGTGATGGCACACAACATGCACACACTGTCTCAAAGTTCTGCACCTCCCACATTGTTTCAGGATTCTTCATCATGGTGTGATCTCAGCAGTTTTGAATTCTTTGAAGAAGCAGATTTTTCACCTAGCCACCACCACGCAGGCAAAGCCCTCCAGCTTCAGCAAAGAGAGGGCACGGTGAATAGACCCGCAGGAGAGCCTAACACGAGGGTGAACAGACGCAAGTTGAGTGAGGGTCCACATGACCCGCTCAAGCCCTTCCCTCCTGCGAGGCCCAGCGCAATGCCACGGGTCAGCCTGCGAAAAAAGTGGGGCCAGGCCAGCCCCTTAGCCTCTGGACAATCTAGTTCCTTGCTATTTGCTGACGTCAGCAGTTCAACTCCCAAGTGCTCCCCTGTCAAAAGCCTACCCTTCTCCCCCTCGCAGGTAGAGCACAATTTCTGCACAGCTGTTACTAATTTTCAACAGACACCTGAGCCTTAATAATCTAGAAACTAATCCTTTGGAACAAATGACTAATTACTGTTGTCTTCACTGATTTCGTTCCCTTGTTGTTCCTAGCTGTTGCTAAGTCATTCTGCCTCCCAGAATTTAGACTGTCTGTAGGCTGACTGATGATTCTGTCATAATTTTGTGACTTTCTTGGTGATTTGAAAGATGGTTAGTTGCATGGATGTGCTTTTATTTCCTTTCAACACTAGAGTTTAACATTTCTATCCTTTCCTCTTCTCCCATCTCTTCCCTCCCTTTAAGAACTTCAACAGATTTTTTTCTGCCTCTTTGTTCACTTATTATTATGTGATTCACTGACCCAGGGGAGGAGGGAACCAAATTATGTTTAGAAAACGTTTAAGTTGCAACTGGAAAATTTTAAAGTTCCAATCCATCTTTAAGTGGAAAAGCTTTGGAAGAAAATGAGGAACAAATGCTTAAGAAAAATAACGTACATTTCAATTTCAGTTTCTCAACATTCGCTCTTTTGAGTTGTGCTGTAATATTTTATTTGCACAGTTTTCGCCAATGAATATTCCTGTTTCATACAGTTTTTTTTTAAGGAATGGAAATTATAATTCTTATCAGAGACTTGTTCCTTAATTATTAAAATAATTCAAATGAATAGGTAATTTGGCACTTTAAAACATTTTTTCCAATTATGTCTGTTGAGTTTGTTTTAAGAACAACTTTAAGTGTGAGCAAACAACATGCTCACGAAAAAAAACTATCTTGTTTTTTACTTGTATTTCCCAAACTCTGTTCCAGAGAATGTTAGTTCTGGAAGACTTTAATGATGTTCCAGAAAAACATCTAAATATATAGGTATATAAGTTTGGGAAACACCGAATCAAACAAAATTAAAATGTTTTCTTTTCTGCAGGACCACTCAGAGTTTCTTTGTTTTTTGGGGTTTTTTTCCCCACAGTTTTAAATATACCAATGTGCATTGTGAATTTCTAGGAGGAGATTACAATATGTGTGTTTCCCAAATTTATTTTACCTTAGAACTGTTTAAGGAGCATCTATTATCTTTCCAGAACATTAGTGTTCTGAGAGACACAGCTTATTATTCAAGAATCTTCCACATAATGTCAACTTTCTATAATAACGGTTCATAGATCATTAAAGAGAAAAAACAAAGTATGAAAGACAATCATTACTTTCCCCCCAAATCACTTTAACACTTTTAATGTTACTAAAGAGTGCATGCCATTCTCTTTAATGGCAAGTGTCATTTATTGAGAATATTTTCTTAGGATTTTGCAGGTTTTCCAGCATTGACACTAGATTTCATTTCTTGGAAATCATACTCCAAATTTTGGGTGCTTAATTCAAATAAAACACTGTCTGCTTGTTAACATCACTATTATTTCATATAGTGGGTCAGTAAAACATACCTGCTTATTAACAACATGTGATTTTTTTAACTGGGCTGAATAAAGAATCACTGTTTAAGTAATTTTTTTTTTCTTTCATCCAATATTTAGTTCTTAAACACTTCCAACAACCATGAAAACTTAGACTTGGAAATGCCTTCTTTAACTTCCACCCCTCTTAATGGTCACAAATTGACTGTTACAACACCGTTTCATAGAGACCAGACTGTGAAAACGCAAAAGGAAAATACTATGTAAGTCCTTGTTTCAAGAAAAAAAAATTATTTTATTTACTTATATTTAATTAATAGAGTATAGCCCCTAAGCGTCTGATCCGTCTGTATGTATATAATTTTACCGATCCATTTGTATGTGCATAATCATGCATATCTTCACATTGAATATATCTGTCCTGGGCATGTTAGAACTACCTAGAGGTGGAAGGTGAGAGAATAAACTAAATTACACCTTGTAGTTCACTTCAGAATTTCCTGTAAACGCAGAAGTAGTTTTTATATGACTTTCCATTCAGTTTTTCTGTTTGTTCAATGAGACCCTTTCTTCTTACTGAAAACAAGATTTTCAACCTCTTTTCCACTCTGATTATAATTGAATAAGAGTGAGTATGGTTCTTTACTTAGTTCATTTTTTTAAGCCTTTTTTTTTCTTTTTGAAATTTATCTATAGATAGGACCTCTTTTGCCATCCTCAGGAAAATTACGTGATTAGAAGCCAAGGAGTAATTAAGCCGTCATTTATATTCAATAAAGACTTAACCAGTTTGAAGACACAGCAGAGAATATCAGTATAAATTATAAGAAACCTTTTAAAAAATGCAATGGTATTATTTCCAAGTACAATAAATACATTTTAAAAGATTAACTTATGTTTTCTGCTGTGGGTAAATAATGAATAGATAAGACTGATTCATAAATGACATGTGATCTTCACAATGCTATGGTCATTATAAAGACTTAGGGGCACTGCGTGTGTTTTCAGAATGGTTAAAGAAAGGTGAGAAATATTTCAGTGTTCTTAGTTTTAGGGTATTATATTTTGAAATATTTGGAAATACGTGATGTACATATTATCTTTTTCTTAACAATACGTATTTGATTCCTCAGCATACCCTATTCCATGTTAATAAGAGTTTATTGTATTCAGTAGAAAAATATTAAATTTAATAGGTAGAGAACTATAAGGAACCTATGTTCTTTTATATTGAATCAACACTTGTTTTCTTTTTAAAGTTTTAGAACTCCAGCTATCAAAAGGTCAATCCTAGAAAGCTCTCCGAGAACTCCTACACCGTTCAAACATGCACTCACAGCTCAAGAAATTAAATATGGTCCCCTGAAGATGCTAGTAAGTTTTAGTAAAGTTCTTAGGTTTGGCTGGTTTATTAGTATAGACAGAAATTTTTCTCTGATGCAAACATACCCAATCTTCCCTTCAGCCTCAGACACCATCTCATCTAGTAGAAGACCTACAGGATGTGATCAAACAAGAAACTGATGAATCTGGAATTGTTGCTGAGTTTCAAGAAAACGGGCCACCTTTACTGAAGAAGATCAAACAAGAGGTAAACACAGGACCCTCTGGAAGGAACAACCTTGTTGCCTTTGCTCCTTGTGGGCAGCTTGATGTGTCGGGCAGGGACACTGTGTAACAGCACTACTTGGATTTTCATACAAGATGCAGTTAAGAGGTACTGCCAAGCTGTAGGCATGTGACCTTGCATTTGGGAAGCCAGGCTACTTCTATCTCCTTCATGTTTGAACAGAAAACATGTTAGAGAGGAGAAAGGAAAGAAAAGGAAGCAGTTTTTCACTGTTGTGTTTTTTTTTTTAATCATTGATGTATAGATGGATAGAAGACTGATTTATACATAGATGTTTAATTTTTGGACATCATAGAGAATTAAACTTGAAATAATAGTATCTTTAATTCATAGTATAAAAGAAAAGGAATATAACCTGCCAAGATGAAAGTTTTAGCTTCCTGGCAAGAAGCATTTCCAACAGGTTAGATACAGTGCCTGTTGAATTTATTCTCATATAAGTGGTTGAGAGAATGGCCAGAAATTTACTTTCTTTTTCAGCTTTACTGAGATATAATTGACAAGCAAAATTATAAGATATTTAAAGCATACAATGTAATGTTTTGTTATATGTGTGCGGAGTAAAAGGATTCTCCCCCATTGAGTTCATTAATGCATCCATCCCTTCATGTATTTACCTATTTCTCAGTGAGAACATTTAAGTTCTACTCTCTTAGCAAATTTCAGTTGTACAGTACGGTGTTGTCAACTACGGTCACCATGTTGTTATACATAAGATCTTCAGACCTTATTCATCTTACAGAAATTTACTCGACTGTAGCTGTTTCATGGGATGTTCTAGTTCTAGAAACAACAAAGCACTTCCTGTTTGCTTTTAGGTGGAATCTCCAACTGATAAGGCAGGAAACTTCTTCTGCTCAAACCACTGGGAAGGGGAGAGTCTGAACACTCAGCTGTTCACACAGGCATCTCCTGTGGCAGACGTGCCAGTAAGTACACGCCCATGTATGAGATGTTGGGGCCTCACAGAATTCTGTGTGTGGCATGTGGGGCTCCTGTGGTTTCAGCACTCTGTAGTGCATCCTACTTCTAAATGTTCTCTCCCACACGATTACTTCCTTACGGTTATTAACTCTGAATATTAAGTGAGATTTTGTTTGTTTTGGAAAGAGATTCTGTTCCATTGCAGATTTGTTTATTATTTATTTTCTTATGATTTGAAGAGTCCTTGCCACTTGAAAAATCTGCTGCATGAGTATATATATATTTCCATGAAAACAGAATGCTAATTTTTACATTTTCTTTTAATTCACTTATTTGTCTTCTAAATGTAGTGCAGGTTTCCCCTACTATCTGAAAATACAGCCTCCCTGTGAAACCTTTCATTGGCTAAAAAGGCATAAAGCAAAAAAAGGAATTACCTTAGGACATATCTTGGTAACAGGTGCAAAAAATAAATTTAAAATTTAAAATAACAACCAAATGTAACAAAACAGAAACAGATTCACAGAGAGAACAAACAAGTGGTTGCCAGGTGGGAGGGGGTCAGGGGAGGAGTGAGATGGGTGAAGAGGATTAAGAGATACAAACTACCAGTTATAAAATAAATGTCACAGGGGTGTATGCATAGCACAGGAAATATAGTCAATGTTTTTTAATAACTGTGTATAATGTATAATCTATAAAAATATTGACTCACCATGCTGTACACCTGAAAGTAATAATGGTATTTTAAGTCAACTATAGCCTTAATAAAAAATGAATAAAAATAAATAAAGTGAGATAAAGCACAGATGCTCACACAGTTCAGAGCTATGGGGCTTGATGCTAAGATGCTGAGAATAGTGCCCGGGGAGGGAGCTTGGTGGTGCCACTCTAACTGCTCAGGGCATGTGCTGCCTCTAAAATGGCTGGCTGCAAAACAAAAGCAAAAGTCCTCTTCAGATTCCTCTCGGTTAGCACTAACAGGTACTCATGTAAAAGCACAGCAGTGTGAAGTGAACTATCGAAGAGTGGAGGGTACTCGTACTTCCTCCTTGTTAAGTTGTCTCCTGTTTGATTTTGTGCAGCGTAGCACTACTCATGGTGTCTGCAGTAAATGCCCTTCATTGTACCCAATACTGCATTGCTTTCGTCACCGCCATTTTCTTAATAGGCTTTATTTTTACAGCAGTTGTAGGCTCACAGCAAAGTTGAGCAGAAGGTACAGGGATTTCCCATATACCCCCTGCCCTCACGTATGCATAGCTACCCCGTTATCAACATCCCCCACCAGAGGGGCACATTTGTCACAACTGATGAGCCTACATTGACACATCATCACCCCAAGTCCATAGTTTACATGTGGATCCACTCTTAGGGTTGTATGTCCTATGAACTTGGACAAATTTATAATGACTTGTATCCACCATTATAGTATTGTGCAGGGTGGTCTCACTGCCTTCAAGATCCTCTGTGTTCTGCCATTCATCCCTCCCTCCCCTCTAACTCCTGGCAACTACTGATCTTCTTCCTGTCACTGTGGTTTTGCCTTTTCCAGAATGTTATACAGTTGGAATCATACAGTAGGTAGCTTTTTCAGACTGGCTTCTTTCACTTAGTAATATGCTCTTAAATAGCTTCTGTGGCTTTTGGGGCTTGGTAGCTCTCTCTCTCTCTCTTTTTTTTTTTTAGCACTTAGCCATCATTTTCAAAGTTTATATCATGTGAATGGTTGCCCTTTTCTCTTATGGAGAATCAGAGCTAATAGCAATTGCTAATATTTATTCAGGATGTACTAAGCAGTGAGTAATATTCTAAGGACTTTAGATGCATTAACTCATCTAATCCTCACAAGCACCCTGCAAGGTTGGTAACATTATCATTTCCATTACACCAAGGGGGAAACCGAGGCACAGGAAGGCTTAGTCACTTGCCCAAGATTGGATAGCCTGTAAAGTGATGGTTCTGGGCTAGAACTTTCACCTAGTTCTCCATTCCAAACTTTTCATCATTATACCATACTACCATTAATCTGTAACTCTAAAATATTTCCATACCGATATATGAAATAAACAGTTCTCTCACCAGATCTTAGTAAATCTTTCATTTTTAAAAGCACGTATTTATTAATTCATTCAGCAAGTGTGTTTTGAGTGCCTACCTCATGTCTAGAACTGTATGAGACCCAAAGCTTTTTGTTTTAATGGTGTTTGCCACAGTGGGATTAGGGTTAGTACATAGTTGAGTTCTCCATTTAGCTCACTGGGAAGAGAATTTCCGGCAGATACCTGCATTTTTTTTCCTGCTAATGTGTGTCACCTCATAGTAATCTACTCTCTAACGCGTTAGAATTGTGTCTGCTCTCATACTATCCAACCTCATTTAAATTTCCAATCATTCTCTTTCCCTTCAGAATATTCTTACAAGTTCCGTTTTAATGACGCCAGTATCGGAAGATGAAGACAATGTTCTCAAAGCATTTACAGTACCTAAAAACAGGTCTCTGGCAAGTCCCTTGCAGGTAATTACTCTTCCAACATTGGTGTCTTAAAAATCATTCATTAAAAAAGTGTCTTAAAAAACCTCCTCTTAGACATAGAGGAGTGATGCTTTTAAACAACTCCCAATGCCTTAAAAACTCCTTAAGTTCCTTGTTTCCACTCATATGAGACACACTGGAAATTTCTGTTAGAGCAGGTTCCCAAAGCATGATGAAGTGAGACACTTCTTACTGCGACTGAGACTAAGATCACTTATTACACTTGTGTTAATATCACCTTCTTCTGCTTTTAATGATTTTATACAAAATTGTTATAGTTTACTTTTAGTTTCAAATTTTTCATGTTTTTCTGCTCCCTCACTAAACCGTTCAAGCTCAGGCTCTGCTTGGATTTTAAATGGAATTTGAAATTAGGTAGCTGGAAAATAATTACAATATATTTGACTATCAGAGTGAGAAAGTCAACTGTCAGTGTTATGTGGCTAATCTGTAGTTGAACATCTGCTCTCAGGTTTTAATATCAAAAGAGATTTCCCTTTTTCTGAAGGAGGTGTATATTGATGAAATACAACAAATTCCAAATTAATCCTGAGCCAAATGTAAATAAGAATGCAAATTTGCTCCCCTAAATTATTTAAAGCAGTTCCCGACATTAAGTATCATCAATACCCAGCCACCTGCTGAGGCCTCCCCTCCCTCCCCCACTGTGCTACACTGAGGGAAATGTGGAGAACCCAGATTCAGAAATGGAAAGTCACGTTTGTCCTGTGAGGGGAAGGCACTGTAATAGGATGTACTTTGAGAGAGTGTCCTGTTTCTGGAAGGGCTGTCCCATCACTGCCAAAGGCCCTCTCTCTCCAAATTGTGAGAATCTTAAAACTTCCCCTTTTCAAGCACTTGTGATATTTAGCATTATTTTTAAGTAATATAAATACAGCTGGAAGGGCTGTAGGTACGCTTCGTCTCTTCATTCCATCCAGTTGCTTTCCTTGTGGCCTTTTTCTGATCTGACTGCTTTGATGGAAGTTGACTGTTGACTGGAGTGTGCGGTAGGGAAAGTCATTCTTTGTGGGGAACCTGGAGTCATTTTTCAGTCAGTCAGGTCTGGGGAGGCATGTGAAGAAGGCTCAGAATACTGCAAAGAATTGGAGATGAGGAAAAGAAGGAACCCTGCAGAACAGGGACACAGAAAGGGGGTTAGAAGGGTGTCAAGACAAAGGTCAGCCACTTCAAAGTTTTACCTGGAGCTGATCCTAGATCCGGGGGGAGACATTGTTTTTGTTTTCCTTTCCCTCTTCCTTACTAAATTACTTGGCCTTAGGTTTCCAGAGCATAGAATTTGACTATTGCTATTAGTACATTAATTAAGATAAGCTAGGGCAAGTTTTGTGTGTATTTTATAACCTAGGCTGGGATCTGTCTTATATTTCTAGTAGGATAGAAAAAGTGCATTCTAAGTTGCAAAATGCAGAATGTAAGTATCCTTGGGGACAGTTATCATTGTGTAAGTTGAAAACTTTCCTTAAAACCAAATCCTAAAAGCTTTTGGCCTAACCAAATAGTATTTAGCAAAACTCAAACCTAAACCTTTATGCAGATACAAAATGTATCGAGCTGAACATGGTACAGTTATCAAAAATATATAAAGTTTGATAAGAATGTCAATATTTGTTTAAAAAATCAGTTGTCTAATTTTTACCTTAAAGTTTTTAATGCTATTGCATTAAAAATTCAGTATGAAACTTTATTATCAGCATATTTATATTTTATTCGATGGAATATTACTTATCTTTGAAACTCAAGATTAAGTAGTAGCTCTGTTTTTATTAATCTGTGTTTTCTAGCATATCAATGAGTCATACTTGGCACTCTACAGATTCTAACATTATATATTGAGATAAAGCCATCTATGTACATCACACAGTGAAGGTAACACTTGTCAGTTCCACTGAACAGTTGAGACCTACAAACTGATTTTGGAGTCAGTGCTTCTGTCTATAGTGTATGGTTTTGCTATGGATTTAGACCCCTCGAGTATATTTTAATAAACTGCTATAATAGATAATTAATTCATTTTAAGAAATACTCACTAAAAGAGTGATTGCATGTCATGGAAACCTAGCTTCTGATACCATAGAAATATGTGATTTCTAAAACTTTCAAATTTTTATGATAATTATCAAAAAATACATCAAATGATTCTAAATATTTAAACATAGATTGTCTATATTTCATATGATCCTGACCTAACAATATTTATATAGGTTGTAAAGCAATTTGGTAATTTTGTTTGTTAAAAACATTATACTTTATTGTATGTTTCCATTGATAAATCAATTTGACCTAATTAGGCAAACATCTCATGCAGGGTAGTGTCAAACACATTGTGCATTTGTTAAATGATCTGGCTATTCAACTTAAGTACTTTATATAACCTAGAAGTTTCCTAATTTGTACTTACAATAAATCAAATATTAAATGGGATTTTATCCAGTCTAAACCACCTCTTGTCATAGTGCATTTAGTTAAAACAACTAAGTATGATTCCTAAAATATTTTTAAATTCTTTTATAAAATGTAAAATATCTATCACTTGTATAGTGCAGTTGTCTATCCATCTAATTGACTAAACAAGTTTACTTAGGTACAAGAAAAGTTTATTGAAGACTACACTAACTGTGCAATTCTGTGTCCTGTCATTTCAATGTTAATCATCCCTGGCTTAATTGTTGCTTAAATTAAATACTGCTTTAATTTAATAGCCACATTTTCTTCTTCTTTTCTTGGAAACAGCCATTTCCCCCAAGGTGCTCTGATTCTTTTAGTGGGAAATGGTGTGTAGAAACCAAAATCAAGGTGTTAAGTATGCCCATTTGTTATGTAGGTTGTCATTGAGAAGCAAAGAATTTTAATAATTCAGAACTATTCATATATCCCCTAGTCCATAAACTATAATGCTTAGAGGCTATGATAAGCCATTATGCTCAAATAAAGTTATATTTGTTTTTCAATTATTTATGCTTGATCTTTTTGAGAGGAATTTGCAGCAGCTGCATAATAGTATAATTGTTGGATTTCTTCTTGTGTTTAGTCGCCTTAATTTCAATTGTAAAAATAAACAGGGGCTCTTGTAATAAAAATGCTCTGAGACATTTTTAATATTTGTGTGTTTCATGTAGCTCAGAATGTGTGAGACTTTCACACTGGACCATTATGGTATTTTTCTCACATTGTGTAGCAGTAGAGAATGGAGCCTTGAAGCTTATAAAACAGTCACAAATGAGGTAATAGACGTTCAGCTTAGAAAGCTTTCAGTTTGGAGCAGGAAAGGCAGGTTCACTATGGAACACTACTGGATTCTGCTGTTTAAAGTTACCCTGAGAAAGCCCAAGGCAGGCAGACACACACACACACACACACACACACACACACACACACACACACACACACACACACACACACACACACACACACACACACACACACCCTCCTTCAGCAAGGAGAAAAGACCTGTTTTTCAGTTTGCTTTCAATTTACTTTACATTTTGAAATAAATATATTATGCCAATAAACATTAAGGTAGACACTTTCATTGGTAGATCTGAAACTGTACTTAAATTATAAGCCTCTGAACTTCTGTATTTTCTCTTAAATTATAATTTCCTTTTATTCCTATTTAAAACCCAAATGTTAAAGATGTGTTCATATGCTTTTTACTCACTCACTTTCCTCTTTTTTGTAACCACAGAATGACAGCCTTAAATTTTAATTTCCTGACTTGGCTTGTCCCTGGCCTTACTTTTTTTTTTAAAACAGTGAGTTTAATTTAAGTAAATTTCTCAAGCCATTAATAAACACATTTGCACAGCATCAAGGAATCTTAAAATATTATTGCTAGCAATTGAAGCTCACTTTTTCAGTTCCATGTGCTTTGGATTGCTCCTGCCTTTATACGAATTGTTTATGAATTTTTCAAAAAAATAGGGCAAGCCCTTTTTGCATGATCGGCATTGCTAGGGAGTGTAATAAGCTAGCATGCAGGCGGCAGGCACCAGGGTTCTACTAGATTCCATCATTTCTAATTGCATGTCTTTAACTCATTAACTTCCTCAGACCAAAATGCTCTCATCTAGAAACTGCAGACCCCCATACTATTTCCTGCATTGATCATACAAAGTTGCTGTGAAGATCAGATGGATATGACATTACTTTCAAAATGGCAGCACACTTGCCACTTGTACATTGGTGGGACCTATTTCTAGGCAAAGGGTGTTCACATTCCCTGTCCTTAGAAACACAGGCAAGGAGGCCTTCCCAGCAGCCAGGTCCATTTGCACCGTGGCGTATTATTTCCTCCAGCGTGTTCTTTCTCATTCCTTGTTCCACTCTTGCAGAACTGTGTCAGTGGGTCACCGACAGAGATTGCTGATTCAACTGATTCCTGAAATAAAGGTAGTCAGATCTCTTTGGTGTTATGGAGATGAAACAGCTGACTTACTGCTTTTCTCTGTTTTTCTGCTGCTTGTGTTGGCATGTCAACAGATGTGGAAACAAACTGTCTCCATGTGACACGGATATTTCTGGGCATTTCCTAGTGCAGCAGGCTGTTGTTGACCTGCTCCCTTGGATACCTCTGTGTTCATTTGGTTCTCCCTTTGGGTCACTTTTTTCCACTTGCCCTGGCAAGATTTCACAAAGCTGTCAGTAATAGTTCAGTGACCTGCTTTCAATACATCTTATAAAATAAGTTTGCCATGTACAGCTTTTTGGGTGAACATGGAAAGGCTAAATGAGTGAGGAACGCAAGTTGAGCTCAAATTCAGAGTGCCCTACCCCAGAGTGTACAGGACGTGGATTTTTTTGTTTGGTTGGTCTTAGTAAACACTGTGATATTGAGTCTTCCTTGGGCTCACAGAGATAGAATTGCTTTAGAACAACTTGGCACTTGTCTTAATCTTAACAGTTTAAAACTAATACGTAACTAAGGAAAGAACTATTCTTCCAAAAAATTGTGACACTGAGGCTATGTGATTAAAATTGTTAGAAAGTCTATCAATATGTAAGGTGAAACACTGAGGACAAAATCCAAATTTAGGAAGTCCATCCCAGTTAGCAACTGTCAGCTTACACTTCCGTGGGATGTGGAGGCACTGCTGGATGGTACAACCTTAAATCACCATCTGGACCTTTGATCCACTACGGCTTAAGGCTCTTTTCTATGAAAAGTTAGCAGCCCCAGAGTTGGGAGCTTTTAATTGTCTTGTGCAAACATAGGGAAGCATTTATATGTAGAAAAAGTTTGGTAACCATTAACTTTACCTTAGGGACACTTCATCTCAGGTTCTTTCTTGACTTTCAAAATACAGCTAAAGATTTCTATGTTATCTCTCATAACTAATGCATTTTAAAAGATGCCCCTTTGGAAAGGAATTCTGACTTTTGAAGTGATAGTCCAGAGTAAGTATTTTCTTCAGATGGGTGAAATAGAATAATCAGATTATTCTTAGTCTTTTGGACACCATTTATATCTGCTTACTGTTTTTAAAAAAAGAAACAACAGAAAAACATAATACCATTTTGTGTTTCTTTGGTTTTACAAAATCATTTTTTATAACTTATGCAAGTTCTTTTGAGGCCTGTGAATTGTAAAGCACATACATGCCAAAACTTTTGACATCAGCAGCTATTGTGTGAAGCTGCTCTATGAATACAACAACAATAGTGGTTCTTGTTCAGCATGATGAGGAAAAAAAAAACCCATTCATATTCTAAGCGAAAATGTGAAAATAATCTAATTCTGACAGAAAACCACCTGTGGACATGGTCTTGTCTCATTTTCTTTCTTCTGTCTTCTACAAAGGATCTGTGTATTTATTTAAAGTGCTTCAGCAGGATATCCCAGTTAAAGCTCTGACAGTCTGTTTATAGTTCACTTCTGCCCAGGGGCAATTAAAGGTACATTACGGGATAAGGAAGATGACTGGCGGGCAGGAGGAAGAGGATGTGCGGGTGGATTATTAATGTTGAAATGAATAGGGGGTAGAGTGACATGTCTGCAACAGCACCCTGGGTTAGTAATTTAGCAAGAATTCCTGTGCAGAAATCCGTAATTCTTATCAATTCTTTTGTGTAAGTGAAAGTAACGTTTAAGGAGAGAGAATAAGGAGGATGCACAAGGATCATACTACGACAGTATTAAAACATATTCTTCTAGCACAAAGACATGTAATCCCCTTTGTCAAAACTATTCCATCTGCATGGAAAGTTGGCCTGGGGCCCCAGGGCTTCAGGGTAAGGTGGGAGAAGGAAATAACAAAAGAGGAGGCAGCTGCCATTTTGGCTGGTAGACCTCAGCATCCTTTCTTTTCTTACCTGGGTACCTGACCTGCTGCTCTTCCTGTACTTTCATGAAGTAGGTGTGTGTCTGCTCTGACCAGTTTTCCCATTCATGGCCATAAGAAGTGCTTGCTTTCCCCCTTCACGGTACAGGAAAGGAGCCACCCACTTATGCTCGCCTTTCTGTTCAGCATTCAGTGGTTCTCGCACACAGTGGCTCCTGTGTCCTGGTGTCTGTCTATGCTGGGAGGTGAATTCAGGTGTTCCAGGTCATCTTGCCCTTCTAGACTCTGAGCTTCAGGGCTTATCTGCCCCTGAAATGCTCTGCTTTCTGGACTTAAGATATTTCAATTTGTTTTATTGCTTCATAAATTTCATTTCAAGTTAGTAGAAGCCGAGTGTTTTAAACTTTTTTTTTTCCAAAATACTAGTTCAAAATATATGATATGTTCTTTATATTGACCTGTTTTAAATATCTGGTTCTGGAAGAACTGCCAAACATGAGTAAAGTGATGAGCCATCTGGGAGCTCCAACAAGAGCACAGTCAAAGTTCAAGTGGAAAATCAATTAAGCTGATAATTCTCCTGAACAGACATTGGGATTCTGAATTAACTCAAGTCCTATATTGCCAAGGATCAGAGCTTTTTACCAGAGGCATTGTCAAAGCAAACATAAGATTCTTTGAAGACAGTGTTTAAAACACTTAATTTAAACATTTAGAAAATTAATTCTATAGTAATTGAAGCACAGCTAAGCAGAAAAATTCTTAACCAGAGAAAGACAGAAACAATCCTTCCTCCCTTCCTCCTCGCTTTCATCTCCATTCTCACTTCCCCCTCATCTGTTTCTTTCTATTCTTTCAAAATATGTATTTTTGGGTTTCATGTGTAGCTTTCTGTAATTTTATGTTACATATAAGATATTAGTATATTAAGATATTTCATTCTGTGTCGTCTTCAGTCACTTGCTTTTAGGATCCATGCACTTTGTTCTAAGCACATCATTGGTTCTAAGCCCTGCATGGTACTCCTGGTGGACAAGCCACCAACTTTTAACTGTTCACTCTCAAATGCTAGGTATTACATGTCACATTGTTATATGTCAGTCACGTTGTTACTTTGTGTCACACTGTCATATTGTTCTCCATGTGTCTCTGCAAACACAAGCTCTGTACATTTTATTTGTTAATTGGGTTTCTTGTGTCAATTTGGTGTTTTGGTGCTGCATTCAAAAATTTTAGCAATAATGTGTAAGCAATCAACTAAAATACAGGATTTGGGTGGACAGATATACACCAGAGAAATACGCATATTTAAGCCACTTCCTTCAACCTAGAGAAACATCATTTATTCAGAACTGTATTAAAGAATGCTTTAACTACCCTGGTGATTTTATTTAGGAAAACATTAAATGTGACTCAGTAGTAGAAGTCGGCCCCCTGTCATCTCTGTCCTGTTATTTTGTGATTCACAGTTCCAGGAAAACATTATGATAACCCATCTTGCTTATGTAGTATCAAGCCTCTGAGCCTGGAGAGTAAACTTGTGTAAACTTGGATGGTGCCTTTTGCGTCGGTGGTCAGATGCACAACAGATTAGGCAGAAACTGAGAAATCTAGTCCTATGAAAGCTGACAAGGTAGAAACATGGTGCTATAAGCCTTATGTCACTGAAACTTTGTTCCAGACCCTAGGCAGGGAAGCCCCATCACCATTCAAATAATACATCCGTTCGGAATGATCTTACCTCTTTGCTAAAAAGTCTGATGACTGTGACAGCTCATCTAAATGCTTCTTCCTGCATTCCAAGGCCCTGCTGACCTCACCCCACCATTTCCCACTGATAAGAACTCTGATGGAAGCGGCAGCTTACACTTACTGGAGTCTGGATTCACATTCCTGCTTCAGCACTTCTCAGCTGGGTGACTTTAAGGATGTTGCCTAAGTTCTCTCGTTCTTTAAAATTGCTTGCTCTGTGAAACAGGTGCAATGAGCCATACCTATGCCACAGGTGTTTTGTGTGAGAATTAAATGAGATGATGTGTGTAGAATACTTAGAAGCATGGGTGGCGCGGAGTTTTCCCTCTTTGCACTGACTGCTAGAGAGCTCAGAGCCAAGCTTGAGGTTGACACCTAGCTGCTGCTTGCAAGTTCATGGCAAGTGTTTTGAATTCAAATCTCACCTCATCTTTATATTATTTTGCCACATTCTCTGTGACCCTGCCTTGTCCACCTTTTTAAACTTGTAAGCACCTCAAATGGTTTGGGGAACAAAATAGGGTTCAAAATAGTATGTATTTTGGTTGGCAGCAACATAGAGGGAAGGCAGGAGCGGAGCTGGGCAGGAGACAAAGGTTCGAAACTACCCCACTACTTACCCGTAGAGCGGCCTTGGGCAAGCTGTCTGCACTCCCGTGTCCGTTTCTTGCCAGTTAAAGAGAGAATGAACCTCCCTCCCAGGTGGTTGTGCTGTGTCAGTGAGATCACGTGTGAAACACCAGACACGGATCCGGATGCTACCCGTATTAGCTCCATCTTATCTCTTCCAGTGTATCTTTAAAAAGTTTACTCTCTGAGTAAACAGCTATTTCTAAATTAATCGATATTTTAATTGATATTTTAAAATATATACTATGTTTAGTTGGTGTTGATCAATTCCAGCTCCTACAGGAGCTGCTTCACTGGGGCGGCTCAAGCACTCACCAGTTTGCTTAATGAGTAAATGCCCACAACTCACAGGATTATGCTCACTCCTGCCTCCAGCTTGGTAAAACCCTGTGATAGACAGAAGGCACTCAAGTATGAAGATGCAGCTGTAGCTTATCATCCTGTTTGGAGTGGGTTTTCTCTCTGAGCGATAAACGACTTCTGATCATTAATATCACTTGAGAATGTTGGGTTCCTGGTTGTCAGAGAGCGAAGATGTTATCTGACCGAGGCTCCCCTGTGTCTACTACTTGCTCTCTGGAGGTCAGCACTTTTCCTGCTGGCCTTGCTGGGACGGGGGGTCCCTTTGCGGGTTAACCATGTGCTTCGCGGTCTTGACCTTGCCCTCGCTCTTTCTTCCTCTTAGCCTTGTAGCGGAGCCTGGGAAGCTGCATCCTGTGGAAAGACGGACGATCAGATGACGGCTTCTGGCCAGGCTCGGAAGTACGGGAACGCCTTCTCAGCCCGGACTCTGGTGATGTGAGGCGTTCCCAGACAAGCATTATGATTTTCAGAACACTTCACGTTGACTTGGGATATATCGTTCCTCTACATGAAACTTTTCATGCGTGGGAGAAGAGCCTATTTTTGTTGTGGTACAACAGTTGAGAGCAGCACCAAGTGCATTTTAGGTGGATGAAATCATCTCCGATTTCACCCAACTAAAAGGATTTTTTTTAATAAATAAATAACAGTCTTACCTAAATTATTAGGTAACGAGTTGTAGTCAGTTGTTAATATCTTGATGCAGATTGTTTTTAAACATAAAATGATTTATCTGTATTTTAGAAGATCCAACAGACCAGTATTTTTTCCTGTGATGAAGTTTTTGAAATTTTACACACACAAAAAAGGTACTCCAACATTTCACTTTTCTCAACCACTAAACACAATGCATTACTATAAATGTTGGCTTAATACCATAGAATAATAAATCAATATTGTAAATGTTCATTTATGGCTAATAACATTGGAGGTACATTTATTGTACTAAACCATTTTATGAGGGTTTTTTTGTTAGCTTGCTTTAAAAATTATTACTGTATGAAATAGTTTTATAAAAAAATTATATTTTTATTCAGTAATTTAATTTTGTAAATGCCAAATGAAAAAAAAAAAATGTGTTTTGCTGCTATGGTCTTAGCCTGTAGACATGCTGCTAGTACCAGAGGGGCAGTAGAGCTTGGGACGGAACGACAAGAAACTTGGTGTTAGGTAATTGACTATGCACTAGTATTTCAAACTTTTTTATTTTTTATATATATATATATACTTTTTTTTCCTTTTGTAATACATTGGAAAACTTGTTTGGGAGATTTTTTTGCATTTGTTGTTGTTCTTTGTTTTATTTTTTGTAATTGTTGGTTTATAAGAGCATGCATTGCACTTCTTTTATTTTGGGAGATCTGTGTTGTCGATGTCCTATGTTTTGTTTTGAGTTCAGCCTGACTGTTCTTTAATTCAGGGGTTATGTGTTTAATCAGCATTCCTTGTGGTCTCTAAGTGTATGGTCTTAGAACTGCCACACAGAACCTGTGTTTGCAGCTGGGGTCGAGAGACGGGAGTCCATAGCCAGTTGCTGCCTTAAGAACTTTTGGTGCAAGATGGCCGGCACTGAACTTTTGATATGACAGTGTACTTACTGCCTTGTAGTGAAATAAAGCTGTGCCCTTATTTTACTTACTTTTGATTTCTGTCTTTTGATTATGGATGATAGTTATACTTCTAAGAAAATGGACTGAGCATTTTCCTCTGTTAATAATTTGTATACCATCTGAACTTCACTTGAAGAAACCAAGAATTACAACTTGGGAGAAAGAAGAACAAGCAAACCAAGTTCAGTAGTTCACAAAATAATCAATCACGTGCAGGACGACAGCTGGGAGGAATCTTCTAGCGTCTATCAGTCAGGGTTCCCACAGCATTTGAATCAGGATACTGCGAGGACAGTTCATATACAAGGGTACTGATGCTGCAGACGTGGGTGAGGGTAGGAGGACCACAAGGGTCATGCATGCACATGGATACAGGCCTGAAGGACACTGTTACGTGTAGGGCGAGAGTCATGGAAAACAGGAGTCCTTGAGAGGAGCAGGGACCTTTGGAATACTCACAGGAAGAGAGCCAAGGGTAATCCCTAACTTTATATCCCTTACTCTTCCCATCTCAGCCAAGGGTCCCCTTGGCAGAACCAACCAGAAAATAGAAGGCACAGTAGCACCTGGATGTAAGGCCGCTGGTTAGCCCCCTAGGGCAGAGCCAGAGGGTAGTTTTCTGTTGAGATAAGAACAGGGTGTCCCAGTCGAGTCATCCATTCAGTCCAACGCCCTGTCTTACGGATGACCTCTCGCTGGCCTCCATCGTTCAGCTCAGTGTTCTCTTCACTGTGCTACAATATCCTTTCACACAGGTTCCTTATAATTTCCTTTAGTCACTCCTTTCCAACTCAGACATTGAATTCTCATATGCACAATGCACTTCCTAGAGCCAAGGATTTGTTGCCTCTAGTCACTAGTTTTCAAGACTGTTCAGTGTTCTTTGATTGTATTTCTAATAGATGATAACACATCATCCCAGTGTTAGGAATCTTTTTATAGGCATGAACCCTCAGAGTGTTTTCCAGGGGCTGACTCCATCCCTTACTAGCAGCTTGAACTTGGACAAGTCACTGACCTCTCTGAGACGTTTTTCTCCATCTGTGAAATGAGTTCATTCCTACAATGAACTCTTGCTACATAATGTACTTTACAAATGTTTGTTATTACATATGCTTTCCATAATTAAGTGACACATGCTGTGTAGTGTGTCATATGTTCATCTGGTCAATAATGTGCATTGCTTATTGCAGAGTTAAACTTAGGAGTCATATTATATCTATTAAATTAATGGCAAGAGTGAACTCAGCATTATACAGAACTGAAATAAATATTTATTTTTGTAACAATACATAACCCAATAACTAAAAACTAGAAACCCAAAAAAAAAAAGAAGTATTAATTTCGGTTTTTATGTACAAATACCCATTTGTAACATAATGTAACACTCCTTTCATGAGCATCTGTAAAACTTTTATCTGTCCTGGACACTTTCTTTAATCCTCCTGCTCTCTACAGCAGAGATTCAGGTAGAAAAATAAATGTAAACAGTGTTACTTACTATCCAAAGAACAGGTGTCCTTTTGAGTTACTGTGTATAAAGTTTGCGACCACAAGTGCATATCTGGAGAACAGAAGAGACACTGAGAACACCTTGAACTGTCTCCCAGCCATTAATGGGACTGATAATCCAAGATGAGCAAAATATTCAAAGAACTTCTTTGTTTCTTTAGAAATGATGCAATATTAGAACTGAAAGGGACCTTTGACATCATAAGGCACTTCCAATAAGGGGCTCACCACATTGCTTCACTGAAAGAAAACCAGTTTTGGAGCCCAAACAGTCTTGGTTTAAATTCAAACTCTGCCCTTTATCGGCTCTGTGACTTTGTAAGACTTTTATTGAGTCTCCATAAACTTCATTTTACTTTTATTTCTATTGGAGATAAAAATACATCTCAAGGATGGGTATTGTGAAGATCATGTGAGATGGGATACGCGTTCTTGCACCTTTATAGAATGTCGCAGTGCCGATCCATGAGGTAGGTCACCATAACACCTGTGGGCAAGGAAAAGCACGTCTGTTCCCTAGCAATGTGGAAGTGACTACGAGTGAGACCCACGTACCTGATTGGATGTTAAATCTATTCATTGTATTAAAACTAATGTTAAATCTAAATTATATCTTTTCAAAACATTCCTAATCATTCAAAATACTCCTAAACGTATTTAAATATATGTTTCTCCTTCTTGTACAAATGTATGTGGGAAATATGGGGTATAGTTTCTTTAAATGTAGGGTTTCTAATTCAAAACAGAAAACTACCTGGTAGATAAAACGTGATGTGCAGATCTGTGACATGGACCTTAAAATAGTAACAAGTTTGTTATTTATTTTTCTCCCTTCACTTTGCTATTACAAAATAAAGTCTTCCTTATTCACCATTTTTAGAGGATAGAGTTGGAAAGGAAGGCAGCTAAAAGGCAAACCTCTTTTGAGAAATGTAGTGAACTTATACACAACCATACATAGTCACTGGGAAATACAGCAGGGGAAGCTGAATTATAAATCTTAGGGAACTTGTTAGTGTTTTGGTCATTAATAGGTAAGAATTCTTTTTAATTAACATTCAGCACAAATGTTCTTGATGCTAATGTGGAAATTGAAGAGACTGATACTTGCTTTACAGGCCACATTTTTCTTATTCAAGTAGCATGTGTTCAGTCCCTATTGTGGGCCAAGTGCTGTGTCTGAAGTAGGGATTAGAACTCAGAACAACACAGAAAATGCCTGCCTTCTGTGAGCTTGTGTTCTGATGGGAGCTACCGCTGAGTGAGTAGATGATTACAGTAGGTTCATAACAGGGGTAACAGAGACACAGGAGATCTAGATCTGGAGGAGCCGCACAGGTTTCCACAGAAGAGTCTAGCAGGACTGAAAGACAAAGCTACAGAGGAGGCAGCAGGGTGAGGGTAGCATCTGAAGTTTCCTGGAGAAAAACATCAGAATATATTGATTTGTCTTTAAAGTCATGATGACAAACTGCAAATGAGCACTTAAGCTACTGCAGGTATCTACTTTTTCCCTTGCTCTGGACAACGGTTTCACACCACTTCCTCTCAGACCTCTTTATCCCATCTCCATCCAATTCCCAGCTGAGAACCTTGACTCGGACATCAATGAGAAAATAGAAACATTCACCTTCCCACACCAAAGCCATCCTTGCCTTCCCAGTTGTTAGCATGGATGAATGCTCTCAGCTGCAACCAAAGGCCAGCCCTTCCATTTGTTCTTTGTAATCTATTTCCTAGTCTCCTCCAGACCTCATCCTGTAGGTACTATCTTTCTCCTATATTGTAGTGTCTTCCTCTGTTCCTGAATCATTCTTCTCACATTAACATGGGGTGCGTCTCCCAGCAGTAGAAAATCACACCCTCCTTATCCGGTTGCCACCCTCATACAGCCCCATTTGTCTGCTCCTCTTCTCAACCAAACTGCTTAAGGGAACTTCTATGGTCATGGTCACATTTCCTCTTGTTGACTCCTCCCGAAGCCGTCACCGCACGAACTTTCATGGCCCCTACTTCACCAAGCTTTCCTTCATCACTGTCACCAATGGCCTCCATGTTGCCCAATCCAGCGGTCATCTCCTCAGCCTCATCTTAATTCACCCATTGGCAGCCTTCAACAGGATCGACACTCTCACTTTCTTAAACCACTCTCCTCTCTTGGCTCCAGGGTACCACTCGCCTGGTTTTGTTTCTTTTTACTGGTTTCCTCTGCTTGCTACTCCTCCTCCCCTTGCCCTTGAATTGGCCCTTCCACTTTCTTTCTGCATTACTCTTTCCAAGGGATTTCATTACTGCTGTTGCTTTAAATACCATCTCTATCTTCAGCTCTAACCCCTCTGGAATTCCAGACTCCTGTATCCTATTCCAGGTTAACATCCCCTGCTCCCCCCATAAACATCTTTAATTTGGTATGAACAAAACAAAGGCCATAGTCACTCAATGCTTCTATTTTTCTCATTTGTAGTAATTAGCCCTAATTTTTTAATTGATTTCTTTATTTCTCAAGCCAAAAATTTGTGTCATCCTTGACTTCTCTCTTTACTTTGTAAGTCCTCTTATACCCAAGTGTTCAAAAAGACCTGAGTACTCTACCTTGAAAATATATCTTAAATGTGTCCACTTTTCTTCATTGTCAGTAATGATATTATTAGTAATAACACAGTATGTGTTAAGCGCTCGCTACATGCTGGGGAAGAAAGGAGAGGAGGGAAGGTGCCGGGCAGAGAGAATAATAATGGTGAGATCTGAGAGGTCAGAATGAGGAGAAGCCAAAAGGGAAACCTGGGGGAATGGGAAAGACATGGGGCTGGAGAGGGAAGTTGTATAAATATTCTTAAGGAGTTTGAACTTTGTCCTTAGAGATATGGGGAGTCATTGAATGGCTTTAGTCAGGGAAATAAAATGATTAATTTATACCGGATTTATAGAAATAATTCTGTCAAATCCCTTTTTCCCGAGTATAAACTTAAACCTCAGGTTAGCAGGCCCAAATGATTGCAGCGAGTCTGAATTTTATACCCAGTTAATTGGATTTTACAGAGTACATTTCCTACTGCTTCTTAATTTCAAAAGAATGTGCTTTAGTCCAAGAAAGTTTTATTGAAAAATATCCTTTGATCTGAAGTTTATGACACCTGTTTTCATATTTTATCATATACAGAGTATTTTATCATGTACAGAGTAATTAGTACAGAAAGAATTGTTTACATAAAACACTTTTCTCCTGTAAGAGTAAAATGTTTTCAAACAATAACCAGTAATTTATCTAAAACCTTCCTTGTTTTCAAACACTAAATCTTTAATTGACTTTTAAAAATATGGTATAATCCTTTATTTGCCTGATATTTTACCCATTAAGGGATCCTGCCAATATTTGCTCTTGAAGGTGTCTTCAGCTTACTTTGATATTTACTTTATTACACTCTTTAATCTAGAAGACATTCTCATAGTCCAGCCGTTTTCAGATTTTGGGGGCATAAGAAACACATTAAGAACTTGTTTAAAATGAAAATTCTTGACCTCACCCTCAGGGATTCTGATTCATAAGTCAGGCTAGACCTAGGAATATTTCAGCAAGCTTCTAGGTGATTCTAATGCAGGTGGCCTGAGGGGATCACACTAAAAACTCTGCCTTAGGAAAAACATTTTACTCCCCCAACCCTGTGCTTTTCTTCTAACACTTCCTACAGCTTTCAATTCCAGTTGAGCTTATAATTCTTTTATTTTTTTTTATTGAAGTATAGTTGATTAACAATGTTGTGTTAGTTTCTGGTGAACAGCAAAGTAATTCAGTTTCATATATATATATACACACACACAAATATACGTATATATTCATATATGTGTATGCATATTCAGATATATATTCTTTTTCATTGAATATAGTTCTCTGTGCTATAGAGTAGGACCTTGTGATTTATCTACTTTATATATGTAATATGTATCTGTAGAGCCCATAATTCTTCATTAAAATGCCCACTAATCTATAGAATATTTGAAAAATACTAAGCCAATAACTATAAATAGAATTTTTTAAGTCCAGATAATTACTGTTACAGATATTGCTAATTAAGGATAACCTTGGCCTTCAGATCCATCTTTTGTTTGATTTTTGCAGTATGTGGGGAAGTGTAGTTTTACACACAGTACATTTGAATCTTTCTAATAATATAGTTCTCTTGCACACGATCTATCAAAAGGGATTTTATAGCTCAAGAAGTTTAGCACATTAACAAAACAACACAACACTGTTTTAGTCCAAAAGCCCCTGGGTCTAAACCAGTCTCTAACAAATTTGCCAAAAACCCTTGTTCAAGTCACTTTACACCACTGTGCTTTGGGATTTCTGTTTAAATAGAGAAAGTATTTAATCCTGTAAATAGTTATGAAACACATGAAGGTCCCCAGATCAAAGACAAATAAAATTTGAAGAGCGCTTCAATAAGCCAAAGACATTGAAACACTTAGGGTAGAATTGTGAGGTTTTCCTGCTAGAAAACATCCTCTGAAATGAATTTGAAAGTTAATAAATCACCCTTAGCCTGTGTTTGGTGGCAAATGTTAAGGCTAGAGCTAGGATTTGTCTTCATTCACTCACTTTTCTAAAGAATGTAAATTCTTACTTCTAGCATCTAATGATGGAAAGACTTCTCTATCTTCTTTTCCTTGGTCGGTTTCAGAGTCAGCCAGTGTAAGCAGTCTCCAAGTGTCCAGCCTGAAGCACACTGGAAAGATGGTCATTGGGTAGAGCAGTAGCCATTGGCTTTACTTAGATCATCCCAAATCCATTCTCTTCCCCTATTTCAAATATGCCAAAATGAAAAGACATTAGAAACATGTATTCTGGTTAAACATAGTGCATTGAAGACATGAATTAATGACATACTATCAAGAAATTCTACCAAATGACAATGAAGGCAGAAATAAGGGGCATAAGTGTACAAGTCAAACAGAATAGAAAACAACAGGTAAGAGATATTTGCGAAGGATCTAAGTCACTTATTGAACAAATATTCATTGAACAGTTCTTATGCAAGGCAAAATTCAGCACCATACATAATTTGCTATACATAATTTTCAAATTACTGGCAGGGCAATATGGTCTTAGATACCCCAAAAAGTAATCGTCTGTTCAGATTTTTTTCTAAATCTTAATAAACATAACCATAAGCATATTTCTCTAAATCCAAAATGTCCTTTATCATGTTTTAACATTTTTACATCAGGATGTGTCTTTTTAGCATAGTCTGAGTTTTTCTTTCTTTGAAAATTGCTATTAAATACATAAGGCCAAATAATTGGTGAAACTATAAAATAAAGAAAGAGCTTGGAATTCTTAGAAAGCAGGAATTTCAGAAAACACTTCCTAGCTTTTTATTAGTAATGAAGCAACAAGTGTTCAGGTCCCCCATCAATGTCATTCACTTTCCTAGCCACATAAGAGCCACATGCCTATGGTTCATGGGTTGCTACTGTCTAAACCACTCTAGGGTTTATCTCTAGCATCTAATCCAATGTCCAACATGGGGTAGGTGCTCAATAAATGTATGGAAAATCCATGGGAGAATATGAGTTAGCATCCTGCACTGTCTTTCCTCTGCTCAATTGGTGTGACTATAGTCAACCACTTCACCTCTCTGAGTCTGTTTGCTCGCTACAGAATGAGTTCGGATAAGCTCAGCTAGAGACTCCTTCCAGCTTTAACCATCTTTGAGAAGGAGAAGTCATTAAAATGCAGCAAATGGGAAACTATAATGATTTTAGAGGATTTATTTGACATGTGTACTGCTCATGAAGGTAATGCATCTGATAACTTTTATGAGCTGAGTTATGCCCGCTCCCCAACCCCTAATTAACGAGTTGAAGTTCTAACCCCCAGTACCTCAAAATGTGACTGTATTTGGAAGTAGGACCGTTAAAGGGGTAATAGGGTTAAATGAGTTCATACCAGTAGACCCTAATCCAATATGACTGGTGTCCTTATATGAAGAGGAAATTAGGATACAGACACACACACACAATGAACATGTGAAGACACAGGAAGAATACGGCCATCTACAAGTCAAGGAGAAAGCTCTTAGAAGAAATCAACCCTGCCAACATCTGCATCTCAGACTTCCAGCCTCCAGTACTATGAAAGAATACATTTCTGCTCTTTAAGACAATCAGCCTGTGGTACTTTGTTACGGTAGCCCTAGCAAACTAATCCAATAACATTTGCAAAACATAAATTGTGTAAGAAGGGGAAAGGAATTTCCACAGTCTGGGACTCCTTCCACCTCTGTTCCCAAGTCTCACAAATTCTGCTTAAATGGGAGTCCTTCTGTTCTAAGGAACTCAACAATACTCCGCTATATCACTTGAAAGCTACTTGACATATAGAAGTTTTCTGTGCATCTTATAGCTAATTTGTTTAACTTTACTTAAGTCAACTGGCTAGCTGTTTCATCATGCAAAAGTCTTAGACAACTTATATCTACTCTCTAGAACACTTATGGAAAATTCATGCCATAGAACAGAGGTTGGCAAATTATGGCCCCTGGCCAAATCTGCCTGTACAGTTTGATTGGAACACAGCCATACCCTTTAATTTACACATTGTCTATGGCTTGTTCCCCACAATAAGTGCCAGGGTTGAGTAGTTGCAAGAGACACCATGTGACCTGCAAAGTCTAAAATATTTATCATTAGGCCCTTTGCAGAAAGTTTGTGACCTCAGCTCTTGAGGAAAAGTAATCAAAAATCACACTAGTGGTTCTATTATTAGCAGTGAAGATAATGGTTCTGCTTCAGTTAAACAGATTGAGCTTATTATTCTTTCTTCAGTCCCCGAGCCCTCTTGTTGGCTATCTGCCATGACTGCTTTTCTGGGGGAGTTGAGAACATCTAGTAGGTTAAACCCTATATCACTGCCAACATTTGACAGGTTTTGAGCGACAAATATGGCAACTTCATGTGATTCAATGGCATACTTCAGCCTCCTTCAGGGTGCTCAATTTTGATTCTGATTTCCCTTGGTAGTCTTCCAAGCATCTCAGTGATTCTCAGTCTTGGCTACATATTAGAATCACCTGGAGAGCTTTTAAAATATGAATGCCCAGGCCACTTGCAGAACTTATTGAAGCCGAACTTCTAGGAGAGGAGCCTGGCATTTGGTATTTTGGGGAAACATACCAGGTGATTCCAATGCGTAGCCAGGCTTGAGCGGCACTGAGCTACTAAGACTTTTTGACAATATCCAGCTGCTAGGTGTTAAGGGCTCCTACTACTGAGACAGAATAATGGGGACAATTGTAACGAACAACTGAAATTATCACTACTACAAACCTAAAGCTGCATCAGAACACCTGGAGGGCTTGTGAAAACAGATAGGTAGGACCCATCCGCAGAGTTTCTGATTCTGTAGGTCTGGGGGGGACCTAACAATCTGTATTTCTAACAAGATCCCAGGTGATGTTGATGCTGCTGCTCCAGGATCCACACTTTGAAGCCACTGCACCATCACTCCCCTCCATGGGCACGGAGCCTAGCTCATAGTATGTCTTTCGTGAATGTTTGTTAAACCAGATAAATGGAATTGTGACAGAAGGTAAAGTGGACGGTTTTCTCTGTGCTACATGCTAGGGTTATAGCAGTGAAAAGACAGACATCCTCTGTCCTCACAGAGCTTATGCTCTAGGGAGAAACACAGAACTTCAAAGGCAAAGAGGAATGCTACAACAGGGAAACATGGAATTTTATAGCAGAGCACAAAAATCCCCTATCTGATGGTTCCTTGCCTTCTGAAAAGCCATTTTAAATTCCATTTTGCCAAATTCTATCATTACTAGGTCAGCTGGAATCCAAGAACACAGCACTCACTTGGGAAAACAGATGGAGAGAGGGAGAGAGAAAGAGAGGGGTGGGGGGAGAGAAAAAACAAGAATGAAATGGAGCTGGTTGAAAGATTTTTTTTTTTTTTTTAAAGAGCAAAAAAAATTATTTGACTGGGAGTCAGATCTAGGTTCCTACTTTGATAGTGTTACTACTGGATTAGTCACCTTGAGCTGCTATAACAAAATACCACAAAAAGGTGGCTTAACAGAAATTTATTTTCTCACAGTCTGGAGGCTGAAAATCTGAGATCAGGGTGCCAGCATGGTCAAGTTCTGGTGAAGGTTCTCTTTCCAGCTTGTAGATGGCCAACTTCTCACTGGATCTTTTTGTGGCCTTTCCTCAGTGTGTGCCCATGGACAGAGCAAGAGATCTTTCTCTTCATCTTCTTAAAAGGCCACCAATCCTATTGGATAAGGACCCCATCCTTGTGACCTCATTTAATCTTAATTGCCTCCTGAAAACCTTGTCTTCAAATACAATCACACTGGAGGGTTAGGGCTTCAACATATGAATTTTGAGGGGACATGATTTAGTCCACAACGACGACTCACTACAAACAGGCTTATTTAATCAATTATAAAATAATACTGTCTCTAATATAAGATCCTAATACTTCCTAGGAGGAAAAACACCGAGGTGTGAGTGAAGGTCGTATGACTCATCCCTTCACTCCTCTCACACACGTTGAGCTTCTGGGATGTCTATACCTTAGAATGAGAGAAGGTCAACATTTTCAGTTATTTGAGCTGCTTAATATGATAAAGACCTAAGACACATTCAGAATCAGGGCTTGTGGAGAGTTAGATGGCTATCTGGGATATCAGGGCAGTTGTGATGGTCCAATTGCCCCAAGGAGTCTTCCATTCCCATGGCTCAGTGGCTCTTCTCTCCCACCTACTCTGGTTCTACAGCCCTTCCCACCATAAGTGCTGTCTCCAAGCCCTGGTCCATTTATCTCACAATAAATATAGCCTCCTACTTTCGCCATAACAATAGGATGCCATGATTGTTTTTGGCCTGGGCTAAATTTTTTAATTCTTTTCTGCAAACTATTGTCAGAGACCTTCAGTTTTCAAGCCAAGGCCCAGTAATTTTGTCCATAGGGAAATCCAGAAATAATGTGCTACACCAATAATAATAGACTTAAGTGGAGTAGAATTTTTATTTACTCTTCATACTGCAAGACATTTGCCTAAGTTCCTCCAGAATTCCCTTTCCATTCCTCTAACCGCTCCCCTCTGAGTGCTCTCCAGGTAGGTGGTAACATTTTGTAAACATCTGCTTATCCCCAAACAGGATGGTTGTGGTTTTAGTAGTAGGAGGAGGAGGCAATGGGCTGCACTCACTGGAGAAATTCCCAGCAGCCAGGGTTAATTAGCCATAGACCTTCCCACACAGTTTACAGAAACTTTCAGCATACACTGGAATTTTGGGTGCTCCCAAAGCCATAAATTTCAAATTCATTTGTGAGACTGGTTCCCTTTGGTTCAATATTTGAATTAAGTGAGTAGAATAAGGCATGGGGTGTAATGTTCCAGGGACAGAAAAATCAATTATCAGGCTACACAGGCCTTATGGTTTTAAAACACTAGTGGATGGAGTATTTCCAGGGCCCTTCTTCCAAACCCCAGGTAGCACATATTGACCACTTTTCCTTAACGTCTAGCTGTGTCACTCTTCTGGAATTGTCCTTATGTCTTCAGTCCATCACTGCATGTATATTTTAGCTTTCTGTGCCAAGTGGACTTTATTCTTAATCTTGGACCTCTGGCCCCTTTGGCAGAGTCATGAGGTGGTCTTCTGTCCTTCTATATTCCATGATCCCATGATTTCCTACATGTCTTGTATTTTTGTTTATATCACTATTGAGAGGAAGCCCCAAATGTAGAAAGAAAGAAAGATAGAAAAGAAGGAAAGAAGGAAATGAAGGAAGAAAAAGAGGCCAACATATGACTCAGACTTAGAGCTGCAGTAAAGGAACATTCTCTAGGCCAGTGGGCAGGAGTTGCATTCTCACCAACCCTCCCTACCAGCAGGCAGGCAATGCCTCCATTCAGACTCTGTAAGTCATTTTGAAACTGACTGCTGTTGGTGCTTTAATTGGCATCCTTCCTTTCAAGTTGGCTTTCAGATCATCAGTGGTTTTGTCTGTAGACCCTGGTGCCAAAGTGAGGTGACAAACCTTTGCTCACAAAGCAATATTCTCAATAATGTTTTATCCTGGGCTGTGGAGCTGTCTGATTAAAGGTGACTAACAGAAAGACAGGTGGATGGATAGGAAAGGGTAGATGAGTAGGTGATCTGATAGATCAAGCAATATAAAATGTTAATTATAAAATCAAGGCAGTGAGTGGATGGGTGATTGCTTTAAAATTCTTTCAATTTTTCTGGATGCTTAAAATATTCACAAATAAAATGTTAGGGGGTGATGATGAACACAATGTCAGTAGTGAGGTTAGAGACCATAAACACTTGAAAGTTGAGCATGCAAGGAAGACTGTGGAGGTTTATTTTTTTTAATTAAATGATGTTATAATTATTTCCTACTCAATATTTTCCAGATAAAACATATAGATGTTATGCAGAAAAAGTTAGCATTTTGAAGACTTTAAGTGAAATATGCAATCAAATTTCAAACCACTGATCATTTATTAACACATAGAAAAAGCATAGGTTTTGGTATCAGATGGCAATAGGAAAATGCCTTGCCTCTTCCATTAAGCCAAGTGACAATCTCTCTGAGCTTTGTTTTTTTGTGCACAAAATGTGCTGGAAGGGCTGTGGTGAGAGATAATGCCCATATCTTAAAGTCAACAAGTTATAAATGTTACTTATAAAAAGAAATCAACTATAAGAATTACAAAGAACAAGAAGACTTTTATGTTATTCCAGTGTTTCAGATAAACTCCTCCCAGATTTGGCCAATGCTATGTAATAGCACTGCTGAAGAATTTCAAAAGCTTGGAAGTCCAAGAGACTCTCAGTTAAACTCAGCTTTTTTCTTCTGAAGCTCCTGGAACTCATCATTTAATGGTTTTCTTCACTCTTAGGGGAAAAAAAATATGGAAATAAAATATTACGACCTTTCTTAAATAAATTACACAAAAATCTGTGTGTACCTATCACAGAAAGAGAATTTGCACATTATTATTAAAACAAATGAAATATGTCATGCTTGCAAAGTTCCTGTGAGAAATCTTTGTCCCAGGTCACTATTTGATGCTGTTACTAAAGAACAGAGTGGGATGTGTCCCTTTAACCTGCCTCAGAAGAGAATGGAACTATGATAGTATAACAAAGGAACCCGAAACTTAGCATCTTAAAAATAACAGCCATTCATTTTTTTCTTGGGAACTGACACATCTGCCGATCTCAGCTGGTTTTCCTCAAGCACCTGAAATCCAACTCTACTTCTGGATTTGGCTGCATGAGCCACTGGGATTGTTCACATGATGGTTCCACAGGGTTCCAAAAGAGCAGGCAGTGGGGTGGGGGTGGGGTGGCCCGCAGGGACACACTGTCTGGAAACCAGGCATGATGTCACCTCTTTAGCAATCTATTGGTCAAAGCAAGTCACAAGGTCAGCCAAGAGTCAAGGGGAGGGGAAATCGGCTCCACTTCTTGATGGGAAGAGCCACAAAGTCACATTACAAAGGGAGTCAAATAATTGTAGCCATGTTTGCAAACGGTCTGTCAAAGCAATCACCACATCCCTCACTGAAAGATACTGCTGAAAAGGGTCAGCACGTCTTCCTCTTTAAAGCAAATGGGTAGTTGTGGACCAAATCCTGTGTTTCGGGACTGACCACCAAAAGGTGACAGGCCTGAAACAATGACATCTTGTGAGCTATGAAAAACCAATGTGCTTACACCTGCTAAAATGGCTGTTGTCAAAAAGACAAGAAATAACAAGTGTTGGCAAGAGTGTGGAGAAAAGGGAATGCTAGTACACTGTTGGTCGGAATACAGCCGCGTTGTTTTTTTTTTAAAAAAAAAAAAAACAATACAGAAGTTCTTCAAAAAATTAAAAATAGAACTACCATATGATCCAGCAATTCCACTCCTGGGCGTAAATCCCAAGAAAATGAAGACATTGATTTGAAGATTTATGCAGCCCAATATTCATAGCAGCATTGTCTGCAATAGCCAAGATATGGAAGCAACTTAAGTGTCCATGAACAGATGAATGGATAAAGAAGATGTGGAATTTTATTCAGCCATAAAAAAAGAATGAAATTTTGCCATTCTTTACAACATGGATGGACCTGGAGGGTATTATGTTTAGTAAAATAAGTCAGATAGATAAAGACAAATACTGTGGGTTTTCCACTTATGTGTGGAATCTAAAAAAATAAAACAAACAAACAAATATAACAAATGAAACAGAAACAGACTCACAGATACAGCAAATAAACTAGTGGTTGTTTACCAGAGGGGAGAGGACTAGGGGGAGGGGCAAGATAGGTGAAGGGGATTAAGAGATAAAAATTACAATGAACACAATAAATAAGATACATGAATGTAATGTATGCTCCAGGGAATATAGCCAACATTTTATAATAACATCATATGAAGTATAATCTATAAAAATATCAAATCACTATGTTGTACATTTAAAACTAAGATAATATTGTAAGTCAAATATACTTCATTGAAAAAACCCAATGTGAAAATAACTGAATATTTTATATTATTTGCAACAGAAAATAAAAGACAATTGATAACCTAATGGCTAATCTTTGAGTCTTTTGATGTTATGAAATTGATGTCTTGATTTCATGGTTTTTCTTTAAATAATCAAAATTAGTTCTAACACAGAAAACAGAATTACACCTGCATTAGACACGAAAGCATCTTTTATAGCTTGCCAGCACATTAACATGCATGTTACAGAGGGCACTCCAGCAGGTTCTTGAAAAATGATTTTTCCCTAAGTAAGATTGTGAAAGGCGTGGGATGCCTGTTTTCCACAGGTCTCACCTCATGAGTTGTATTCCCCTGGAATCTTATGGATTTCTTAGCTGGAAATAATCTTTCTCCCCTCTCACACAAAGCATTGTATTTTTCCTTCTTTTTTAACACTTAGAAATGTATCCATTATCTTTTACATGCATAGTTCTTCTTCCTCACAAGATTTGTTTGTCATATCTTCTTTTTGTATTCATCTTTGTGTCCTTCATAACACTTTACAAAGTAGCAAGTTTGCTATTTAATTGTACTGGGCATTCATGGTTGGTGTTTAGTCTGATTGCTCAGTAGCTATGTTGTGTCACTGGTAAATACACACACCACACACACACATACATTTATTTATTTAATAAAGACTCCCGTGGGCAGTGAATGCATCAATATAGGGGATTATATACTCCAAAATGCCCTTCCATTACAACATAACTAGATCCTACACAGATTCCAACAAACATACTTTTTAAAGAATGTTTTAGTCTCACAAGAAAGTCAAAGGAATCTCTAACTCCCCCACCCCCAACCCAACTCAAAGAAGACAAAGAATTAGATGATGAAGCAGCATAGGTGATTAAATCCAATCAGCGGAAGTTGCCATGGCAGAAAATACTCATACCAGCTGTGGAACGTGGAGGCTTCCACACTAATCCAGGATCCTCAAAGGAACTAAAATGCTTCTAAGTTGGTAGCCATGGTAGACAGAATTCTAAAGATGTTCCCCTCCCCTAAGTTTCCTGTGCCCTCGTCATTCAGTCAAACACTAATCTAGGTGCTGCTCCAAAACGATTTTGCGGATGTAATTAAAGTCCTGAGTCAGTTACTTTAATAGAGAGTCTGTTGGTAGGCTTGAGCTAGACCTGTTAAGCCCTTTAAAAGCTGAGAATTTTCTCCAGAAAGCAGCAAAAGAGGAAGCCAGAAAGACTTGAAGTGTGAGGGGGATTCACACCCATTGCTGGTTTTGAGGATGTATGGGGGCTTCATGCAAGGACCAGCGGGGAAATCTCTAGAAGCTGTGAGTTGCCTCCACCTGACAGCTGGCAAGGAAATGAGGACCTCAGCCCTAACCAACTCCAAAAAACCGAATTCTGCCGACAACCTGGATGAGTTTGGAAGCAGAGTCTTCCCCAGAAGCTCCAGATAAGAGCTGACTTTGGTCAACGCCCTGACTTCAGTCTGTGAGGCTCTGAGCAGAGAATCCATCCAGGCTGTCTTAAACTGCTGACCGCATAACTGTGAGCTAATAATTAGGTGTTGTTTGAAGTTGTTAAGTTTGTGGTAATTTGTTAAGCAGCAACATACGACTCTGTGCTTAAAGTTGTGAAGTTCAAAGAGGAGAGGGAATATGAGTAGTCTCTTCTTGAGAACTAGTTAGAAGGAAAACTGTCATCAGGCAAAACTGAGTTTCAGTTAAGGCCCAGAGGTGGCGGCATCATTAACGTTTAACATGTGCTTGTCAAAATGAGACAATGATGTGTTCAACAGAAAGATGCTGACAGATACCATTATCAAGCGTAGGGTCTGCTTTTTTTTGCCTTTATTTTTTTTTCTTTTTCTTTTTTTCACAGAATCAAGAGCTATATAAATGTAAGTTTACATTTTATAAAGATAGCCTTTCTTTTTCTTTTTAGCCTTTCAGTTTTCTTGAGATATAATTGACATACAGCACTGTGTATGTTTAAGGTGGACAGCATAATGATTTGACTTACACACACCATGAAATGATGACCACAGTAAGTTTAATGAGCACCCATCATCTCATATAGATACAAAGTTTTAAAAATAGGAAAAAAAATTTCTTTTCCTTATGATGAGAATTCTTAGGACTTATTCTCTTAACAATGTTCATACATGATGTACAGCAGTGTTAATTATATTTAGTGTGTTGTACATTATATTCCTAGTACTACTTATCTTATAACTGGAAGTATGTACTTTTGAGCCATCTTCATCCAATTCCCCCACCCCCACTCCCAAGATGGCTTTATGCAAAGCAGAAGGTAACACAGCCAGAGATAAAGTTTCCCAGGTCCCAACAAGTTCCCCCAAGGGACATCTAGCTACAATTGTAGAAGATCCTGCCATCTTAGAGTGAGGACCCAGCCAGGCACCAAGAACTCCTTTGTCCCCTCCCGGCTCCCACTCCTGTCTGACACCAGGAGAGACCCCGCCTCCCCACCTACTTAGTAGGGTCAAGGAACTAGGGCAAAAACGATCCCTGAACATTCTTGAGTGTTTGCTGTGAGATGAAGGGATATCAAAGCAAATGTCCCAAGAGTACCTCTGACAGGTCCAACTTTCAACTGGCCTCAGGTCCACACCCAGGGGGGCTCCCGTGACCGAGGGGCACCTCAAAGGGCTTGGAGAAAAGAGTACGAGGTACCTCTGAGCACAGGTCCAGGACTAAAAGAAGAAATGTGGGCCTTGTGCATGGTGCTGTCACCATGGGCCTGAGATGTTAGGCCACTTAATCTTCCTGAAATAATGTACTGGGTGTGGCAGGGATACAGGTCTGCTGAGGGGTGAGACAGAAGTTCGCCCAACTGTCCTGAGAGAGCAATTTTCTTTTCCATTTGGACACATGGAGAAACTGACAAAAATGCATAAAATCAGGTAGGTGAAATACGGAGTATAAGCCATGATTCCATTGATCTTGCAGCAGCGTAAGCAGGTTTTTTTGTCCTAATTAAAGAAGCACTGCAACCACTTAGGTATTGCTCAGTTGAAGAGGATAGTTCAAAGATACCATCTCTCTCTGTTCTGCCCACTGATTTTCAGGAACTCCCTGTTCACGGGGACATTTGCACAGCTATGACTAGGTGCTCTGCTTGGCATATACTTTTTTTTTTTTTTTTTGCTTCCTTATTTATTGACTTGATCAGTTGTGACTTCTATATTGGTATCTGTGTTTATTTGGGGAAAATTCCAAAACAGAAGTCCTAGTTACTGTTTTTCTTTTTTTTTTTTCAAATACATCTAAAGGATTACCCAGCAAGGCAAGCACTATGGCCAGGAGGAGTGACAGCCAACCTGTGAGTATTTAACCCTGGCAAACTCAGAAGTGCACAGATGACGCTAACATAGGTAGGGCTGAGCCATAAAGAATTCATGACCATGACCGTGAACCTCTGAAATTACATGCAAAGTTTTGAGTAAGTGTGCTGTTTTCCACGGAGAGGGGCTTTAGTATTTGAGGGCTCTTCCCTCTGGACAATATTAGTTGAGATTTTCTTGGGTGCAAATGACAGGAATTAAGTGGAATTAACTGTCTGAACCACAGCTTCTGTCTCAACCACACCTTGGAGGGGGCCCAAGATGCTTCTCTGGAGGCAAAGAGGTAGCATTTCAGGGTTGTCTCTGCAGCTTTCAGTGGGTCTGTTTCAGACTTATCCTGGCAAACTTTCTACCTCCCAACTCCAGGTACAAAAATCTCAGGGAGAGACACTCACTGATCCTGTGGGAGTCAGTGCTGACTTGGGTCAGATTCCCTAGGAGCAGAGCCTGTGAAGAGGCGATGTGTTCAAGTTGCTTATACTGAAAGTGCTCTCAAGGGAAAGGGAACGAGGGAGCAGAATGGGGAAGAGGAAAGAAATCAATCAAGGGTGCGATTTCTGGCCAATTTCCAACTTCAGCCTGGTCCTGCAGGGAGCCCTGGGGTGCAAGTGGTGCTCAGAGCCTGTCCAGACACAGGGCAAGTTTTGGGCACTTTTAAACTCCCACACCAGCTAGTCATTGGCTAAAGATCACCCCATTCCAGATGCTTCTGACTCTCTGCACTTGCTTGCAAATATTTATAAGCAAAGTGTCTCCAGTTGCCCAAGACAGGCCTCAGAAGAGTCACAGATGCGATGTCATAGATGCAAAGTGCATCAAAGCCAGGGCATGGGCACACAAAAATAGGTGCCAGAGGGGATGGGTGCTAAATACCAGGAGTGTCTGTTACATGTGTTTTTTTTCAGGCTTAAGTGCTATGGTCAGTGCCTTGGGATTCTGTGTGTCTTCATTTGATTCAGGGACTTTCCTCCTGAACAGTCACTGTGGCCATGAGGTTACTTGAAGATGGCTGCTACTATTTAGATCTCACGGTTAGAGATGGGAGAAGTTCCCCTAAAGGAATGTGACAGACAGGTAAAATGTAATTTTCTACTATATCTACTCCCCAAGGATTAAGAAGAGTGAAGGAAGCATTTTCAACCAGAATTCTGCAGAATCTTGGTATTGAGGTCTAACACTGAGATACAGTATTACAGAAGATGCAACGTTCTGTTCTTTGTGATGCTTGTTCCTTTAAATAAGATTTACTTATGAAGATGTCATTTATAATGGAGAGTTTCTAATGGAAAGAATCAAAGGTCAAAAGGCATTCATAAAATGTATTTGAACTTACAGCAATGTTTGAGTAAAGATAGGTTTCTGGAGAACTGAATCTGGCATATTATTTTCTGTTATCTTGATCTACATTTCAGGAAACAGAATATACCTGAAATTAGTTGCTGAAAGTATTTTATTTCCTAGAAAACGATGTTTATAGCTAAGAGGGCATCACATGTCTTTCTGATCTTAAAAAAAAAGGCAATTTTGAGGTTGGAAAACAGTTAAAGGCAAATATTAAATGACTTACAGTTGATTCCAAATAAGTACACATTTCAAAACAAAATATTGCAGATCACACAGTAAATGTTTCTTCAGCTTTATTCAAAAATCTGTAATGAGGCAAATGCAATGAAAGATTCATTGACAATTTGTGTACAATCCCTGCAGAACACATCAGACACTGTGGAAATCTGACAGATGCTTGGATTTCATTGAGACAGATTTCACAAGACTGTAAAAGCTTCTTTTTAGTTTACAAAGTGCATGGCCAGGCCTAGGATGACACTGCTAACACAAAGGAAAATTCACTGGAGTTGTAGAAAAGGACCAAGAAAAGAACCAAGAGTTTGGTTAGGTGCCAGTGGTCATACAAAGTCTGTTTTCTGATTTATTCTTGCTCTCTTGGGTTCTAGATTTCTTTTTTTATTTTAATTCTTATTTTTTATTGAAATGTAGTCAGTTTACAGTGTTAGTTTCATGGGTACAGCAAAGAGATTCAATTATACATACATGTATTTTTTTTCATATTATTTTTCATTACAACTTATTACAAGATATTGAATATAGTTCCCTGTGCTATATGGTAGGACCTTGTTGTTTATCTGTTTTTTATATATAGTAATGTGTATCTCATCTATTCTCCCCCCACCCTTTCCCCCGGTTTTAATTTCTTAGTACCCTTTCTACCTTTCAAGGCTAATCCACTCCCCTGGGACCTGATCCTTGACCTTTTCCTTGAATGTGGACCTAGAATGCCCTCCTTAACTATACTTTATGTTGGCTTCTTAGTTCATGTCTGCTTCAGGTTGTTTTGAGCAAAAATTCACCTAACCCAGTTTGGCTCAGGACGTCTGTCACTTAAACATCCCAGTCATCATATGCCACCTTATCCCAAGAAGTACAAGAAAGAATTTCTCATGTTGAAGGAAATCCCAACATGCTGTTTTTAAATCTGATAATAGGAGTTTAAATTTTCTTTCAAAGAAGGGACAGGTAAAAATATAAAAGACTATTCTACAAAAGAAAAAGGCTAAGAAGGGGAACCAACACTGCCACGATAAATACCTGTGCAGAGTTGGGCTGGGAAAGCTTCTGAGTGATAAGAATTTAGTATATCATAAGGAAGGACTCATAAAATGACCAGGAAGGAGAGGGCTTGTGGTCAGTAGTCAGTGATAGGACCAGAAAATCCATTTATACAGAATCACACACTGTATAACACAGTAAAAAACAAAACAAAACAAAACAAAACAAAAAACTAACTAAATATTTTAATTTATAGAAAAAGAATTGAATGTTTATCAATACCTAAATGCTGCATTGCTTTTGATTACCTTAGAAGTAAAAGACAGAATCAAAAAAATAGACGTCAATAGATTTAGCTAAAGAGATCTTTACATCTTCGTAAAATATTTTCCTTAACCAAAGTAGGAAGATCTACAAAAGGCTGTGAAAAGATGTGTGGAACACATATGATAAATACAGCAAATTCTTTATCACTTAAAGAATTTATACAAATTGGTAAGAAAAACATACCCAAAAAATCCCAGTAAATGAATGCATGATTTGAACAAGAGGAAACATAATTTGCAAACAGAAAGACTTAAAATTATGAACCTTGCTAAAAATTAAAAGTATATGTTAAAAATAACAAGTAGGATTTTTGAACAATTCAAACATACTTAATAACTGTTAGAAGAGGCCTCTGGAATTTCATACAGTCATCTACCACTGCTGGCAGTGGGAATTGCTACAAATATTTTGGAAAACAAGTTAACACGCTAATAAAGAACAATGAAACTCATCATTTGCCTTGACAAAGTAATCCCACTTCCAGAAACTTGGTGTTAAAAAAAAGCCAAAATAAATAAGAAGCAGTGGGACTTATGATGGAAAGAAAGGAAAGAAGGAAAGAGGGTAGGAAGTTAAGGAGTTAGAAAGAAGAAAGAAAGGAAGAGAACACTAGGGCATTAATTAAATTATGGAACAAAGAAAGCAGCCTGTGAAATACTATGTAACCTACAAAAAGCAAGTGAAATGCTTATTATGTAATGTTCAGTAAATGAAAGCAGGATATAGTCTTTGGCACATGTTAAACTAGCTGCCATGCCCAAACTGAATGCATATCAGTAGCAGTAGAAGGGAATCTTAAAAAGTAAAAAGAGTTGGTTCCTTCTGGATATATGTCCAGGAGCGGGATTCCTGGGTCATATGGTAAGTCTATTCCTAGTCTTTTGAGGAATCTCCATACTGTTTTCCACAGTGGCTGCACCAAACTGCATTCCCACCAGCAGTGTAGGAGGGTTCCCTTTTCTCCACAGCCTCTCCAGCATTTGTCATTTGTGGACTTTTTGATGGCCATTTTGGCTGGTGTGAGGTGATACCTCATCGTAGTTTTGATTTGTGTTTCTCTGATAATTAGTGATGTTGAGCATTTTTTCATGTGCCTATTGATCATTTGTATCTCTTCCTTGGAGAATTGCTTGTTTAGGTCTTAATGACACCTGCACTCCAATGTTCATAGCAGCAGTATTTACAATAGTCAAGACATGTAAACAGCCTAAATGTCCATCAACAGATGACTGGATAAAGAAGATGTGGTATATTTATACAATGGAATACTATTCAGCCATAAAAACCGACAACATAACACCATTTGCAGCAACATGGTTGTTCTTGGAGAATGTCATTCTAAGTGAATACCGTATGAGATCGCTCACATGCGGAATTTAAAAAAAAAATACAAAACAGAAACAGACTCACAGACATAGAATACAAACTTGTGGTTGCCAGGGGGACGAGGGGTAGGAAGGGACTGGGATTTCAAAATGTAGAATAGATAAACAAGATTGTACTGTGTAGCATAGGGAAATATATACAGGATCTTGTGGTGGCTCACAGCGAAAGAGAATGTGACAATGAATGTATGTATGTTCACGTATAACTGAAAAATTGTGCTCTACACTGGAATTTGGCACAACATTGTAAAATGACTATAACTCAATAAAAAAATGTTTATAAAAAAAAAGTAAAAATAGTTGGGATTTACTCTCTCTTCCAAATTGTCTTTACTGTTACTTTATGTTTCCATGACAATAAAGTGTAGCTGATGCAGCCACCAACTCTTCCCAGCTGGCAGGTAGCCTGGCAGGCGGGAAGAGTTCTTCATTGTTCATAGAACAGCTTTTAATTGACCTTGAAAGTTTCTGAAATAGGGATAACAAAGGAAAAAACAGAAAAAAAATAAATAGATCATTTTATTTACTCATTTTTTTTAAGCCAAGAGATATCTAATAGCATCGACTTTCTATATACACATGAGAGGAAATTATTCAGGTAAATGGTTGTTTACATTTCCATGCAAGCTTCACAAAAGCACTTCATAAAAACTCCCAAATAGAAACTGAGTATTGAGTCACTTATTGGCATTTTGTTGTGTTAATCATCACTGTTGAATAATAAATGATTTATTAGTCATTCCATTGTACATGCTGCTACACTGGCCTTTATCTGATAACAATGCACTCCACCCTAGTTACAAAGATACTCTTTTTAATAAAATGGGAAAATCTGACCTTTGAGGCAGGCTTTCTCCTACCTCTCCTCCATCTTACACTTTGATTTCTTTGGTTCCCCAGTTTGGTCATGGGAAGGGAGCAAAAGGATTGACTGCCCTGCTGTAGGTTTTTTCAACTGGTATCAGAGAACCAGTTTTCCTTTTTAATGATTAATAATAACAGTGGAATTTTTCTATTGTTTGGTTGTCATTTCTAAGCTTTCTATTGCTGTCAGCCTGACAGCCAAAAAAACCCTCGAACAACCCCAGAAACCACTGCTCTGGCTTGGGATCAACGAGTGGCAGCTTTTGGAGCTGACAACTTTGGATGGAAGAGATGTCAGGTTTGCAACCATACCTGCTTTTGCCTCCTCCACTGTGGAAATCTACAAGGGCCTGTTTCCTTTTAATACCTAGGTCCGAAACTAAAACACAAGAAAAAAGATTTCTAATTCCTGCCTCCTACTCCCATGGTTGCCCAACTGTCTTTTTGACAGGTTATTAAAATCTTTAAAGTTGAGATGTGGTTGTTTTTGTTGTGTTTTGTTTTGTTTTAAGTGCTCACATTCACACTGATGGATTTAGAACATCCTGAAAGCCAGGTAAAATTTAGCTTTCTGAGGACAGCAGAGCATTGGCCCTGGTTTCCCAGAATGGCCCTGGGAAAAAATCCAGGAGAAAGCAGTGACTGTCAGCTAGCCCGATGTTCTTGCAATAAGAACCGTATGTAAATAACTACCTGCGGACCTTAAAAATAAAAGGTCCAATAAAAAATGGACCTTTCAGTGCAGTTCTGTCTCAAGACTGACACATCATTTGCTGTTCTGTATTGTAGAGCTAATATGATTTGGGTCTGGATAAAGAATTCACTCCCTTTTAGAAACTGATATGGACAGTAAACTTACACAGGACAAGGATCCTGACTGTAAATTCAGTGCTGCTGCCAGGATTGTTTAAAATCCATATACACAATTAGTCAAAAAGACGCAAAATTGTGTTTCACCTATGGAATATTGGAGGAAATTCCTTACCTGCCTCACCAAGAAATCTTTTTTTTTATGAAAGTGCTCTTTTTTTAATTTTAGTTTTTTACCTTATCCCATTTGTAAACATATTGCAACATACCAGGTACTTCTAGGAAACAAGAAAAATTTCCAAATGGAATCATGACACTGAAAAGAGTTCAAAGTAATTTTAAGAAATCTTTAGGTCCACATAAATATGGCTTCAGTTTTAGACAAAATAATTCAGTTTCCAAAGAGTGAGGGCAGGACGTGCCTGTGATATCTTGGCTGTTTTTACTGGTGGCTTCTTCTGCAAGGGCTGAGTGTCATCTTTACTTGGGACCCTGACAGTTGATACTCTGCCTTTCCAGGCTCCAAACTTCTGTGCCTGGAGCCACTCCGGCCATATCTCTATGAGGGAACATCAGAGAAGAGGCCACAAAGGGCAGGAGTCCCCAGGATCCGCTCAGTGTTAGGGCCTGTTTCATGGTGGATTTATTTCGTTTCTTGTTTATGTTTCTTTCTTGATGTAACCAGGTCTCAGTTTCCTCTTCTGCAAAATAGAGATCATAACTCTTCATGTGATTGCTCTGTGGAATAAATCTGTTCCAATGAGTAAGTACCTGGCTCAGTTGATGGCCATTGCAAAGGATGGAACAAATGACAGATAAAAACAATAAAAAGTTTAAAATATCATAATCTGGTTGTGATTAAACAGTTCAGTTAGAAAATCTGTTTCTTATTTCCTCGCGTGATAGATACCCTTTTAGAAATCTTGAATATATTGCAGTAGGCTCTGATACATGAATTTATTTTTATTTCATCTACCTAAACCTAAGATCTCTTGAATTAATATGAAAGATTATGCAAAGCTATATTTTATTACAGAGCCCGGATCTCCTTTTCTTTTTTCAAACTGGAACTGCAGGATCCAGGAAAAGCTTAAAAATACACAGAATCCTATTCATTTACTCCCACATATATTCTGTTTCTTCTAGGTCCATCCCACAATAGTCAGATAGCTTTTGTGTGAATAAAGGAATAAGTGAACATCCTCTCTGATAACCTCCCTCGTGCCTGGCCTCACCTCTGAATTATGAGAGTTCTTTTCCAGTAAGTTTGACCCCTTTCTCCCCTCTCATTCTGCTAACCAAAGCTTAATGTCATATCCTCATTATGACAATTGACAGATTTCACAGAGCCTCTGGCGTTTAGAAGATTTCATTCTTTGATGATCATCTGGATAACAAGGCTAAGTCAGATTTAGATTAAATGAATTATGTAATTAGTAGTTCTGTGTTTCTAAACTCCTTTGGCTATTTTACTTTCTCCAGAAAAGTATTCTTTGGTTCACTGCCATTACATTTCACTTTACATTCAAATTCTCTCATCGTAATACTTAGCAGCGAGGACAACACACAGAATGTTGAGAGGTGAATGGTTATTCATGAACAGTATATACGATGATTTAACAAATATTCTTATTTCATTGAGTTGGTTCTAGAAAGTATGAAGAAGTTGGTTTGTGTTCCCTCAACACGTATGCAGGACACACTGTAGGCAGAGTTCTATTTTGGTGACTGTGGGAAATCACCAAAAATGTGGAAAAAATGACCCCTGCTCACTGAGTGACTCATGTCAATTTTAAAAGGTGGGGATTTTCAAGAGATCTATTTGTCCAGTTTCCCTATTTCTAGGTATGTCTATGGTTGTGTCAACAAATAAGCAAATGCAGCTCAGTTTTCTCCTGTCTGTGGATTGGGGGAAGCCAATGCTCAGCCATCACAGAGGACTGTTCTGGAGTGAAGATGAGTAATCCTGCGTGCGCACGCGCGTGTGTGTTTTCCATTTCACCATGGGTCTACATAACTTCCAGCATCTTTCACAAAGGAGCCTCATTCCACCTCTTGGGCCTCTGGCCTTAGAATTACCTGTGTGCAGGCCTGCCTTGAATCAGGGGTAGACACACACCACCTTAGGGAATTAATGGGTCTGTTTGCCAATGTTTGACATATTGTGAAGAAATGTGTCTGCTGGTGAAAAGGGTTTGGTCTTCCAGGCGCTCCTTCATGCGTCTGGCAGGCCTACGGGGACAGGGCAAGCGTCAGGCTCTGGCCATCAGGCCTGAGAACGTGGCAGGGGACACTCCGGGCAAACAAGCGAGGCCTCCCATAATGAAAAGTGACAGTGTTCCCACTGGTGGGAGGCCCCCGGGGAGAGGGCCAAGAGAGTGCTGGTAGTTAGGAAAGGATTTGCATAATTACATTCACCTGAGGGACTCCATCTACCCAACAATGGGTCTTATTGTGGTAAAGCCAGCAGCTGGCCATACAGTTCGAACAATGTGAGCGGTGGCCTTGTTCTTCCAAAACAAATGCCTAGACTCTGTGAAATGACAATTCACATTTTGAATGGTAAATAGTTACTAATAGTACAAATGTGAGCATGATGTGAAACACGCCACATTGTGGGGCATGCACTTAGATGTGATACGCTATTACTTCATGCTATAGCAGAAGGAGGCTGTACCATGAATAATACCACATTTATACCTGCACTGTACACAGCTTCCTGGTATATATGTTTGAGACTTGCTAAAGTCTCCATGAAGACTCAGGGGGCCCTTGAAGTAGAACTTCTCTCCTGATGTTTGGGGAAAAAAATGATATGTGGAAGGCTTTTCCTGTGTCAGGCACATCCTGTTTCAAGTTCCGGTACAGTGTCTTTTGTTCTTTGACTCCAAAAGATTGCAATGGATTTGAGAGATGTTAATCAGAGCTTACCGGGGAGGTGCCCAGTGGCCCAATGGCAGAGGCCGCAGCCCTCACACTCAGCGGAGCTCCATGGCTGGGGGCATGTTTACCCAAGACTCCAAACAGACAGAGTGGAGATATGGAGACAGCAAATACTGTGCCCGGCTCATTTCCTGGTATTGCCCACATTTACATTAAAATGGGAGGTGCAGGGGGTGGAGGCTGGGTCAGTTTAGAGGTAATTCCTTTTATTATGCCCAGTAATTGTTATATGTTGTCCCTCACGCTGACAGCACAGGGCACATTTCTAAGGGGAGAAGTTCCCTACAGGGGTTTTGCCTCTTCCCAACTTTAACTGGGGACACCTTTGAAATACCATCTTGTAAACATAGCAGCATCCGAATTTCTTTTTTGGCGTTTTACCAGAAAGTCAGGCGCTAGAGGAGCCCTTGGACTAAGGAAGGAGCCAGCATCCTCTTTTGAAACTCAGGCTGCACCCAGCCTAATACAAAAGCAGGTATTTGCTTTAGCAATTTCCTGACTTTCTGATAAGATACAGAAGCTAGATTCTAGCAGGATTCCAAAGTAGGAACAGGAAAAGGTCCTCTTGGCCTTGGCTCTGTCCCTGTCTTCCAGAGATGGCGTCTTGATAAAAGACAAACAGGTTGGGTTTTATCTTTTTTTCAACAACAGGCCATGGGAATTCAAGTGAAGACACCTTGCTGGCAGGGAGAACGCTCACTCCCAGGGAGACAATGGGAATGCAGGACTGGCAGGGTGGGTGGCAGGTGCACACACAGGAAGCCCCAGGAGGGCCCATAGCTCAGGTTACCACCAGTTCTCATGACCCGGCCCCCCACCCCAATCTCTGCCCCATCAACCACCACCACCCCAGCGCCAAGCTGAGCTCTCTAAAACAGAAAACACAGTTCCTTGAAACGGCTAATATCTCCCTTGCTGGTACCCAACAAAGCCCTCCAGATGAGGCTTCTGACCATGTATGGCAACCACAATCTTCCCTTCTATGAAAGCCTGTCCATCTCGAGGATTCCTGCTAAGCCCAGAAGACTCTGTCTGCCTTTTGCTCCCTGAAGCTTTCTGTAACTCCACCCAAAACAGCTTCTCCTTTTGTCAAAGGCTATACTTTGCACCTATCAGTCTGAAATTATTCATCATGTGGTAATGGGTTTTGGGGAATGTCACTTCAGACTCTCCTCCTGGTCTGAGAGCACCTCAAGGGCAAGTCTTGCTCATGACGGTGTCCTTGGCATCCAATGTGCGTGGCAGAGTGGAGTATTGTGTTTACTAAATAAAGTACCAGGTGGGTTGATAAATATCAGTTGGGTTAAGGAATTAGGTCATGGATGACTGTGGTCATTCCAGAAGAAATACTCACTGGGGACAGGCTGTTTGGGATCTTCTGCCTATGGTTGTGCAGACTGGAACCTACACACAGTGCTTCTGGGTGTGGGTGACTCGATGCAATCTTCCCCACAGTCCACTCTCCTAGCCACGCCTCTGACATGTGTGCCTCAGCCCAGTGGAAGGATGCCATTCACTCACTGGTCTCCTCAGAGGTCACGTTTTAGCAGAGTGTCAGCTAGAGGAGGTGCTTTGTGAACTCACTCGGGGCACTGAGTGCAGAAGGGTCCCTGGGGCTGTGTGGCTCCCATCTCCTGAGACTGGAGTCCGTGGTTGAAACCCTGCTGAGTCATTTCATTCCTTTTTCTCTGTGAAGGGGGAAACCTATCACAGAGTTAAACAAAGTACTTTAGAAGGGCCATCACTGCCATGTATTTGGAAAATGTTCAAAAAGCCCAAGATGGTTCCACAGACACCTCAAACACCACGTATATATAAAACGGAAGTTATCACCTCTGCTGAGCAGACCTGCCCTCCCCTGCATTTCCTTCAGTGGGTACATCTGATTGCCCAGGCTAAAAACCCTCCTACACTGTCAGTCTCCAGTCTACCCATGGGACCTACTGGGCTCACCACAAAAACAAATCTGATCTTCTCCCCTCCATTCTTTGGCCCTGCTGTCAGTCCACCATCTTCTCTTGACTAGATTATGTCAATGGCTTCTTGCCATCGTCTGTTACATCTGGTCTTTCCTCCCAAGTTCATCTCCCAGATATCTTTCTAAAACCAGGATCTTACTCTCCTGCTTAAAATCCTTGCAATGTTTTTCTTTTAGTCCCAGCCCACTGGATAAGTCTAGACCCTCTAGCTTGGTACACAAGTCCATTCACTTCTGTGCCAACCTACCATTCTGCCCTTTTCCAGTAGCTCCATGCCATCCATATATTAGCCAGTTTCCTGAGAGTTCCATGTTCCATCAAACTTCTTTGACTTTTCACTTGCTCTTCCCTAAGCCTGTGCCTTGCTCCCCTGTCTGTTGGTTTCGTCTCTTGATAAATCTGCATCCCCCTCCAAGTTCTCTGTCCCTTCTCCATGTAACTGTACACTCCTCATGGTGTTCACATGAAATCATTTGTTTAATCTCTTCCACGTCACTCTGACTTCATCAAAGGTGATATGTGATTCATTTTTCTCTCCCCAGCATTTATCCACGTGTCTAGCCTTTATTTTGTGCAAAGTAAATGCTTGTTGAACTGACAGTCATCAACAGAGGCACCAAGAGCTCTCCCATGAAGTAACATGCAACTACCAAGAAGAATGAGTTAGACCCACGTGTGTCGATTATAGTTTCAGAGTGATATGTATGGTACACCCTATTCTTTGTAAAAGGTAGAAAAAAATAACTCTTTACATTTATTTTTGCCCATCTGAATATGGCAACGTGGATGAAAGAAATCCTAGGTACAGTCCTTGGTTGTAACCCAGCGATTGAGGCTGGAGGAAGGAGGGGAAGGGTGATTTTCTTTGTAACTCTGTTGTTTAACTTGTCATAAAGAGTGCATGTTGCTTTTGTAAAATCAGTGAAGAAAAATAAGGCAAATGGTTGATGAATGAATAAATAGGCTTTAGGAAAGACATTTTCAGAAAAGAAGGACTATTGTTACTGTCGTGCAAACTCTAAGAAAATCTGAATAAGAAAATAAAAATCTCCAGAATGTACAATTAGGGTGTTATTATTCATTCTCTAAAGGATTTGCCTCTCCTCTTAAAAAGTCTTCACAGGCTTCTTTTTTAAAAGGCAACTCCATGAAAACTCTTACAGATCATTAACTGCAGGGCTGGCCAGAGGGGTGAGGCCTAGAGAGAGAAAGTTTTAGGAGTCGGTGCCAATTGAAGATCTATCAGAAATAAAGATAAGCTCCAGTGATATTATGATGGAATTATCAGGGAAATTATGACATTGAAAAAATTCAAAGTTCACACAGTTTTTCTGGAGAAAGGGCATCCCCCAACCCCCGGCTCAGGTTTCGGAGAAGATGCCTAGCTTCCGGGTGTGGGGAAAGTGCAAGGTCAGGGCCATTGTGAAAGCACTGTACCCAACTGGCAGGTACTGTATCCACGTCCCACTTCTCCCTAAGAAAGCAAATCCTTCCCAGGTGTCTGCAGTTAGTCAGAGAGGAGATGTGGGTAGTAGTGGGCAGAGTCTAAGAAATTGTTTTATTTTAATAAGGAATAAAAATTAGGTAAAGTAGACCTGGCAGTCACCAGGAGAATAGAAGAAACATTAAGAACACTAAGGTGCTCACCGTGAGACTGACGTGGACTGCCTTACACTTCAGCATTAATGCAGAGGCTGGTGAGAGCTACCAACTTTATTTTTAGTGTTTGATAACAGAAAAAAGTCGATCAGGCTTGCATTATTGACTTACCACATCCTTGTCACTAAGGAATAATTTTAAAAAGAAAGTCCTCCCCAAAGAAAGAAAATTCATATGCCTCTTGAGCTTCCACTGACAAGAGTTATGTGATAAAATCAATTTAAAAATAATAAGTACATAGCAATGAATCTATATGCAGAACAGAAACAGACTCGCAGACATAGAAAGCAAACTTAGGGTTACCAAAGGGGAGAAGGAGGAGGGGGAGGGATAAACTAAGAGGATGGGATTAACAGATACTAACAGCTATACATAAAGTAGATAAGCAACAAGGATTTACTGCACAGCACAGGGAACTATATTCAATGTCATGTAATAAGCTATAATGGAAAATAATCGAAAAAAATATATATAACTGAATCACTTTTCTGTACACCTGAAACTGACACACTGTTGTAAATCAACCATACTTCAGTAAGGAAAAAAAAAAGCCCAGGCTTGACCGTGGAAGGAAGAAGTCCCATCATGGGAATACACGGGACGTCTCAGGATCAGGTCAAATAGGAATGGCAGGCTCTTTCTGTAAAGGGCCTGATAGTGAATATTTCAGGCTTTGGGGGCCAATAGATAAAATCCAGAACTTTTATGACAAGAGTAAAAAATAATTTTCCACCATTTTTTTAAATTGACCAAATTCAGAACCATTGTTGGACAGTGAAATTTGAATTTCCGATGAAATTCGGTTGTTTCCAATACAAAATAGTATTGTTTTTAAACATTTTTTCCAACCATTTGAACATGTACAAAGCATTCTTAGGTCCTGGGACACACAAAAACCAGTGGTAGACTATAATTTCCTGACCCCAGACATAGAACATTTCTGGCTCATGACAGGGGGTCCTTCATCAGTCAAGGCCCTACCAGCTCAAGCCAAGCTTGGGCATCACTTCAGAATCCTTCTCAACACAGCAGTGCTGCCTGTGACAACCTCAAGAAGTGGGGAAGGGCGGCCTGTCTGCCATGCAGTGACCATCTCCATAGTGAATGCTCAAAGAACTGTTACTCAGACAGCAGCTGGGTTCTTCCAGCCCTGTCAGATCTGGGTGCAGTTGACTCAGTCCTCCATCCCCAGCCTCAGGAAAGTCGATCTCCAAGATTTCAGTTATTTCCCAAAGAGCTCGCTTGCTTGTGTCTGAGGGCAATTTCTTCTGCTGCATTGGGTCAGTTTATACATTTGCTTGCTCTTGTCTTATTACCACTTTAACCAGACTGTAAAATTCAGGCATTCATATTTTAAATATTTTTTAAAATCCAACCCACAGACATTTAATGGATGATCTGGGTGCACAAGGACTACGTGGCAGCAGTAACAGCGTCTGTTCAGTGTTGTTGTTTATGTTACCATCATAGAAACACTTTTCAGACAACTGACTTGTTTGGTGAGACACTTTTCACATAGTATCTTACTTAATCCTTCAGTAGTCATTGGAAGTAGGCTTTTAAAAAACAATTACTACCCTACTTTACAGAAATAACTTGAAGCTAAGGAACCTGCCAGTTGCAGAGGTAGTGAGCGGTACGGCTGCATTTTGAACACAGTCATCACCCCGAGCCAGAGCTCCGGCACGCTACATGCTCCCCTTCACCCGTGCTGTAACGGACCATCAGACACTTTTACTCTTGAAAGTTCTTCTCCCACTTCCCTGGGAATTCCCACTGGCCAGAGCTCCTCATGGAGTGTCCTGGCTTCCAGCCATTGTCTAGGTCCCTCTCCTCACGTGGGTCTTTCTCACCGCTTCTCGTAGAGTGCTCCCATAAACTCCCAGTACCTTGATGCAATTATTTAGACTAATTTAGCTTTGCCAGCCTCATATTCCCAAACTAAGCTGTAGAAGTCTTCTTTGGGAAGTAATGTCATTTCGTGGGAAGAAAACTTTGGTGAATTGCATGTAGAATGATCAGTCGCCGTCTGTAATGACAGGTTGGATGAAATGAAGTACATTAGAAAATCAGAAAATTTTCTTTTCTTGTCTCTTCTTTCTGGGGCAGGGGGAGTGAATAGACAAGGAAGGATGAAATCAAGGATTCCTGAGCAATGTAGAGAGAAGATACAGGTTTTTTTTTTTTTTTAAGAATTTGCTTTGCATGCAACTGTTCAGTAAGGTCTTCTATGCATAGAAAGGCCTTGTGAGAGAATATGCAGAATGTATGAAGTCAAGAAGTGAAGAATTCAAAGGAAACAGAAGATAGGACATGAATGTAGGCTTCTTGAGAACTTAGGGAAATTCTATATACTTTTCATATTGGATTTTGACATCAGACTTCCCACAGAGAAGTGCTAATGTTATTTAAGTCTTTGGAAACAGGGTGAATCTATATGGTAAAGAGTGAGCCTACAGGGAAGAGGACAGTTCTCTCTGGGTAGGGAGTAAAGAATGTAGCAAAATAAATGCATGAAGAGGGTGAGCTGACAGTGATCTGAAAACCATCTTAGAGAGGATACGGGAGAGATTAAAAAGAGGGCCTGCATAAGGGCAGGATGGTGGGGCTGGAAGGGATGGGATGAATATGAGAGAGTTGATGGTGTTGTTCGGGTATTAGGTGCAGGAAATAGTGACCTCTCTAGATATTTCAACCAGATAGGGACATAATATAAGGAACTGGGTTCTTTCAAATGTTTCTGAAATGGCAAGAGAACCAAACTCTTACACACACACACACACACACACACACACACACACACACACACAAACCTATTGATCCTATTTGTGTTCTGTTTCTCTGGAGAATCTTAGCTAATACAGTTGGGGGGGGGGGCGGAGCGTAGAGGGCAGTATCACTAGATCTACCACTGTTGAAATAGAAGAAATAATACTTGGTTACAGTTTCAATGTAGCAAGAGGGGAAGAGAGGAAGAGACTAAGCTGATTCCAAGTTCCCAGTGTGGGTAACCAGCTGATGCCCTGCCCCCTGCCCCTAAGGAAGACAGATATGGCACCAGATAACACCATGAGAAAACAGAGTATGTGCTCATCATCCTTAGAAGACACAGTTAACATCCAAATGCAGCCATGTTGCAGCACATGAGATCTACCCCCTGCATGTCACAGGTTGCCTAAGAGAGGTAATTTGGTCACTCGCTTATTCATTCAGTTTCTCATCACTTAAATAGATATTTAAGTCTATTAAGTCTACCAGTATCAGGTACTACTCTAAGCTTTGGAGGCACAATGGTGAACCAGAGATGAGTTTGCTTCTTTCACAATGTTTCCATCCTAATTTAGGAAGAGGTGGTAAACACATAAAGGAAACAATTCCAGATAGTGATATGTGCGCTGAGGACCATGAAAACAGTGCAGTGATGGAGAGTGACAGGGAGTGGGGGTTACTCCAGTCGTAGTTATTTCAGCTCAAACACATCTGGAACCCAACAGAATGTAGGGATCAAATGGCCTTAGTGTGAGGGGACAACTGAGCTGCACTGAGTGTAACCGAGCTGGAATGAAGGTAAAGAGCTCCAGGCCCACGTGATGAGTTCTCACAGGGAACTCGAGCACAGTACGAGCATCTATGATGCACTCTTTGCTTCCCCACTCTGAAGTGGTGTAGAATGTAAAGGAATGAGCCTGTATAATGGAGATGCAAGCTGGACTGCAAGGCCTGGACCCAGAGCTGAGTCTAAGAAGAGCAGCAGGGGAATCTCCCCTCGAGACCAGAGACTCCCTGGGGTAAGGGTGCCTCCTGGGGTGGTTGTACCCCAGCCCTAGCACAGTGCTTGGTACCTGGTGGGTCCTCTATAAATATTTGTTGAGGAATCAAATAATCCCTTGGCTGAAGGTGGAGGGAGTGGCTACGGCAGAACCAGGGAGACTTAGCATGCTCTGTGATTTCTTCACACTTGGGAACAGCATTTTCCTCCCTCCATAAAATGAGTCCTAGAGCCTCCTGGGAGGAAGGGGGAACAGGCTAAACAACTGCAATTTTGATTCCTTGATTTCAGCCCTTCCTGTCCCCTGTGGACTGTGATTCACTTTTTTTTTTTTAATTGAAGTATAGTCAGTTTACAACATTGTGTCAATTTCTGGTGTACAGCATAATGCTTCAGTCATATATGAACATACATATATTTATTTTCATATTCTTTTTTACTATAAGTTACTACCAGATATTGAATACAGTTCCCTGTGCTATACAGTATGAACTTGTTATCTATTTTATATATAGTAGTTAGTATCTGCAAATCTCAAACTCCCATTTATCCCTTCCCACTCCTTTTCCCCCTCCATTAACCATAAGTTTATTTTCTGTGTCTGAGAATCTGTTTCTGTTTTGTAGATAAGTTCATTTGTGGCTTTTTTTTTTTTAAGATTCCACATATGAGTGATACCATATGATATTTTTCTCTTTCTGGCTTACTTCACTTAGAATGACAATCTCCAGGTCCACCCATGTTGCTGCAAATGACATTATTCTATATTTTTTATGGCTGAGTAGTATTCCATTGTATAACTATACTACAACCTCTTTATCTAGTCATCTGTAGATGGACATTTAGGTTGTTCCCCTGTCTTGGCTATTGTAAATATTGCTGTTATGAACATTGGGGTGCATGTACATTTTTGAATTAAGTTTCCCTCTGGATATATGCCCAGGAGTGGGATTGCTGGATCATATAGTAAGTCTATTTTTAATATTTTAAGGAATCTCCATTCTGTTTTCCATAATGGCTGCACCAACTGCATTCCCACCAGCAGTGTAGGAGGGTTCCATTTTCTCCACACCCTCTCCAGCATTTATCATTTGTGGACTTTCGAATGACGGCCATTCTGCCTGGTGTGAGTTGATACCTCATTGTAGTTTTGATTTGCATTTCTCCGATCATTAGTGATACTGAGCATTATTTCATGTACCTATTGGCCATTTGCATGTCTTCACTGGAGAATCTGTGATTCACTTTTAATGTTCCTGCCAAAGTATGGTTTTAAATTCTTTCCTTAGGTTTGTCACCTTGGCACAGCTGAGAATTCACAGGCCTGGGAATTCCTGAAGATGTGTTCAGTGCTAAGGGAGTAGAAGAGACTAGTAGGCCAGGAGAATGTGGAAAGAGTAAGCTGTCAGGTTTATGCTGCATCATTTTCTCATCTTTCTAGACCTGCTGGCGCTGGTGCCACATACTATGCAGAAAGCCTGCTCAGTTCCATCCCCGAAAGATGGGCACAGTTTCCCAGATGACATGACCCAGCTCTAGTCTTAGCTCCGCAGACGGGGACCATCCACACTGAAGCTAATATTTGCCATTAAGACAGCATGGCCAGATCTAGCAAGTAAAATAAGCTCAGTTACATTTGAATTTAGATGAATAACAAAAAAAGTTTTATGTCTCCATATCACGTTTCAAATATCGCATGAAACGTAATTATGATGAAAATGTTTTTTTATTGTTTACGTGTAATTCAGATTTGACTGGCAGGTCCTATTTCATCTTGCAACCCTACTTAAGGCCAAGAAAGAGGTTTTGATTCTGCCACCTGCGTAAGGTCTTTCCATTAGACCTTGATTCTGGATTCCAGCCTGAGGTCTCCCCACCTCCATCAGGGTTCTGGTGGTGTTTTGACAACCATCCCAGTAAGTGACTTCTCCCTTTATCTGAGACCCTACCTACTTCCGTATCTACACGCACAGGGGTCTTTGGCCTGTCTGGACAGAATCACAATATCTGAACATATGATGAGCATGTCACCCACACAACAGGAATTGCACATTCTGTCACAGTTTTGTCCAGTCAGCATAGGGGAGCTTTGGGCTTTTCACTGGGATACTAAATTCAGTCTCCCAGTCACCATGCTCAAAACCCCGAGGACAGTAAAGCTTCGTGGACAGTTGGTAGATATGCAGGCGAGAACACTTCCATTTCTCTTACATGTCAGAGGATTAAATAGTCAGCCGACCATATGACATGCCTGGGAGCTATTTTCAGCTCTGTTTTAACCTGTTGCACTCCAGATAGCTGCTTCTGTATTTTTATCTTATGTTATGCTTCCTTTGAGGCAATAAATACAGTGCAGTGAGGTTAAAAAAAAATAACTAACAACTTTTAAGAAAACAATCTAAAATAAGCGCCTGTGTAGTGATTATAAAAATATTCAGATTTCCTTTGCTTCTGCTGGCGATGTTGCAGCCCACACGTTTGTGATACATCTGCACGTGATGTGCCTTTAGCCACATGCTTCTTTTCCATTTAACCTTTTAGGTCAGATCTGTTAGGTTTCCTCCTTCCCCCACCACATGATCAGTGCAGGATGTCTTGCTTTCTCTTGTTGAAGCCGAGTCGTAATTCTGTTTAACCCTTAATTCCCATATAAAGGGTGATGGCCGTGTGTGTCATAATGAAATATGTCCAGAGATTGGCTGGAATTCCTGGTCCTGGCTCTTTTACTGAGCCTGGCTCTCGAGGTTGTGTTTAAAAGTGCCACTGGTCATTTTCCCCTTTGCTTAATGGACATGAGACTGTGAGGCCTTGGACCATGTCTTTCTCGCTGCCGTAACCATCTGCTTGGGCTACCATCGCAACATGCCACAGGCCGGGTGGCTTAAGCAACAGAAATGTACTTTCCCACAGTTCTGGAGGCTGGAGGTCCAAGAGCAAGGTGCCAGTCTCTCCGCTTGGCTTGCAGATGGCTGGCTTCTGGCTGTGTTCTCCCCTGGCCTCTCCTCTGTGTACCAGCCCCTGGTGTCTCCTTGTGTGTCCAAATTTCTTCTTATGAAGACCCCAGTCAGACTTAATTATCACTCACCCTAATGGCCTCATTTTAACCTAACTACCTCTTTAAAGACTCATCTCCAAATACAGTGTTGGGCGTTGGGACTTTAACATATGAATTTGGGGGAGACACAATTCAGCGCAAAACAACCCCTGTATGTCCCATAACTAATTTGGTGCCTGACATGTGGTAGCAATAAATTTTGAATTAAAATTGGTGTGTCACATCACTTCAAGTTTCTTGTACTCGTTAATCCAGAGCGTTAAATTTTTAAGCTTCTTTTCTACCTACGCATTTTACCGGTCATTGATTGTGTAAAGGAAAGTGATCTGACCCACGTAAGATTTGTGACACTCGCTTCCACGGAAAGGAGGCTGCGCGGAAGCACATCTCTCGCTCTGGCAGGCACGGAGCCTGTCACCCCCAGAGCCTGTCACCCCCACGTCGCCTCCGCCCGCTCCCCGTGTGGCTCGCGATGGCGGCTGACTGTAAACGCAGTGGCGGTCACGAGGCTCCCCGAGCTGTCATTCCCCAGCCCTCCTCTCAGCAGATGCCTGACCTCACCCTCTGGAGGCACGCATCTCTCTGCTTCCATTATTTCCTTCAAATTGGGAAGGAAAAAAAAAAAAAAAGAACCCACCAAAGATCTCCTGCTACTTCTCTGGGGGAGAATGGGCTTCTCAACAACATACCCATTGTCTGATCTGAGCTTTGCTCTACTAGTCTTTCAGGGAAAGAAAAAAAAAAAAAAAGAGCCCCCAAACTTTGATCCCTGGGGAGGTGAAGCGGAAGTTGATCTTCACCATTAAATTTTTTTTATAGATAGCAAAGTCCATGCTTCCACCTGCATCCAAAGCAGAGGCAGCTGGCAGAACAAAGCAGCAGAGAAAAATAGCTGACCAGAATCTCTTAAATTGCCCATGTACAGGTGCAGCTTGTTTTTCATCTTGGTGGCAGTCACTAGTGATTGACAATGTTTTACCCAGAGGACTTAACCCTTTTTCCTCCTAGATGAACCAGAGTCAAATCTCCTAGTTGAGCAAACATTTCCTACCCCTCTGTCTATTCTAAAGAAACTCAACGCAAATGAATGGCAACCGTACTTCAAACCAGTGTTACCTTCAATGAAAGACAGAACTAAACACTTTCAGACCAGTTTTCAAAAATTGTCCCTCAACCTCTCTGGCTTTGATGCCAAGGCTGAGACACTCCTTTTGTATCAACAGACACGGAGAGAGATGGTGCTTGATGGCTGTGCCTCTAGAATGGGGGCGATGTTAGGTGCTGGATTCTCTAGGTGTTCAGTAAAGTACCTGACCTAGAAAACCAATTCCTGTTCGCCCTCAGCTTTTTTCCATCACCATCAAACAAGTTATTTTAGATACCACACAGCAGAGAGAAGAGACACTGTCACGCAACCCAGTTTTAAAATTTCCAAAGATGGTGAATGAGATGGCCTCGCCTCAGCAGCTCTGCACTGGTGGGTGTGTTTCACCCCCAGCAACTCCCACTGCATCACATGTGCAGTTACCTTGCATAGTTGTGCACAAGGACATTTGCCACTTGGGGAGTCCCCCCAGAGGGGTTGAATTTGTGTAGAGTCCAGACAGCCAGCCATCTGCATGGTGCTCTCTCTGGCAGGCTTTGGAACTTGCATGGTGGATGGATCGAGGGGTCACATGGCGACAGCGGCAATCTTTTACAAGCAAATGAGCGCGCATCATGAGGGCTGCATGGATCTCTCTCAGAACCTCCACAAGAGGTTCTGAACATTTGAAAGGAGGCCAGGTGCAAAGGAGGAATTACCTTCCAAACACTGAATCCTCCCGGTGAGAAGGGATGTCTGTGACTGCTGATTACAAGTTAGCACTTCAGAGGAGGGCTCCAGAGCCCAGGGGTGGGCCCCTCAGGATCCTGAGCCAAGGGAAAGAGACTGTGAATGAAGAGATGGTACTGGGGATTAGATGGCTTCACTGTTCTGGAAGGTGCATTATAAACCTTCTCCTCTTAGCACAAGAAACTGCACAGAGGAACATGCTTGATAATTTAAATGCTTGCAATGCACTGTAACATGAGCACAGAGATGACCTCAATGACTCTCACAGCCATGGAGCAATGGTTTGACTTCTGAATGGAAAAAATGACATGCCAACCACTCTGACACTTCCTTTGAGAGTCAGTAAATTTCCCATTATCACACGTGCCCAAGAAGCTTCCCACTCTGTCTCTCGTCTCGACAAGGCCTTTGAAACGAGTGCCTGCAAGGTGGAGGGCATCTGTCCAGATGCTCTGGTCTCCACACTCAAACCAGTTAATCTGGAAGTAAAATAATCAAAGGAACTCTGTGGTCTGGAAACCAATCTATCTCATTCATAAATCAGACCTTTGGTATGAGTTGTGATATATCTACGTGGCCAAAAGCTATTGAGTTGAAATTTTTTTTAATTTTCATTAATTGTTTTGATCTCAGATATCGGTAACAGCTGCTAGTGATTGTGCCTGAAATAAAACACCAAGATTATGCAGAAATTACATCCTCAGCGCCATGGTGATAATCTAATGAGGCAAAAGCTTGGATGTGTGTCAAGTTAAGCAGCACAATAGGTGCTGTGGGGCAGACAGAGATCCTGTAGGAAGCAAAGCCTCAGAAAGAGCTCAGTCTAGAGTCAGGTGGCCCAGCTCCACTCTGTCGGAGTTTACAGCGGGCATGCAGAATGTGCTTCTGTATCGACCCAATTCCCAAAAAACGTCTGCATGAGTGGTGAGAACAAACGCTAAATTCCACTTCAGTATTCAGTCCTTTCATTTGGACTCAGGAAGCGGAGAACACCCAGGCCCAGAGGGAGCCACGGGACATCTGAGAGCTGGTGACTGTCTTTTCACTTCGGACATCCCAAGAGGGAGAAACTCTTTCTAACCATCACACGGCTTCAATCAGATTTATGCACAAGGAGTTATAGGGAATGCTCTAGACTTTGGATATTATTGGCCTTGGGAAAAAAAATTTTTTTTTTTTTAAGTTTGTAAAGGTAATTACCATTATTTACAGTCCTGAGGGCAAAGCCCCACCCTGGGCTTGAGGCCAGGGGATCTCAGACTAGAGTGTGGTGAGGTGAGCCAACTCCAGGACAAAAGCACAATTATGCTCACAGAAAAACCAACACTGGTGGTGGTGGGGTGAAGGAAACACCCACGCAAGGGGGAGGCGTGTGTAGGGAGGGGCTCCCTTTGAAGTTTCGAATACATCTTGTAAATTTTTCCCCCTAGTGCTGGGAATAAAGATTCTGCAGAGGTTTTCCTCCTGGGCCTTTCGTTCAGCCCTGCCATAAGGAAATGGACTTCCTTCTTACTTGATGTGCCAATTTGAAAAACTGAACTCTAAATAAAAGCATTTTGGTAGAATTAAGAAAACGGGAAATGTTGTGTAAGGTGTTATGAGGCTTTCTTCATTCCTTGGCCAAAAGGAACGCAAACCAAACACCCGAAGAAGATGTCTTTATTTTTCAAACCCACTTCACTTCGCCCCCTTTCTGATTCATGTCCATTTGTCCACTTGGGAAAGTGTTAAAGCTGTGGGGTTAGAAATAATGTTGCCACAGTCTAGCTGGTTCTCCAGTCGGAAAGCACATTAGCTAATACCTAACTATTCACACACATTACCTTTTACATCTTTTTCTTCTTGCCAGGATGAAGGCCAGATGATTATTTGTGCTGATACTATGAATCAGCGACAAAGAAAGCTGGTCATGGCAGTGTGGACATGCGCTGAGGTCCACGGGCACTGCAAGGTCCTAGGGAGCAGAGAGAGGGAGAATCAGGACCCGCCCAGCATCCCCACCTGGCGTGGAATGGCTGAGCGCACCTGGTCCCAGAGGGCAGGCTCCCCGGCTCGTATACAGCACAGTAGTTCTGGAGAGAAACCATAGGAAGTTGGATTTTTCCCTTCAGTTCAGGAGGAAAATGCTCTTTCAGAAACGGATGCTGGACATATGAAGTCCTCGGGCTTTGACCTCAGCGAAGGGCAGACTGAAGACGTTTTGAAGCATCAGCCTGTCCCTCACCGCTGCACACGCCAGCGGCCGACGTCTGGTAGAACTCGAGCCATCAGTTCTGCACACCCAGCTCTTGACTGCCCAGCAGCCAAGAGGAAAGGGGAATTACAGGATGGCTGGACTTGAAACACTGCTGTGGCCCCACCTGAATTTCAGGTGCCCCAGGGAGTCCTTTCAACCACCTGGGATTGAGGCTGTTTCAAGGTACAGATGCGAAGTGTGTTTGTCTTGCTTTTGTTTGCACCTAAATACAAGTACCAGCTGGAAGCCAGAAGGGGTGGGGCACTGCAAACAATTTTGACTGTAAATAAAGAGAAACTAAGAGTTTAAAAGCCAGGAAAGGTGTGGAGGGGAGGCAGTGAGAGGGAAAAGAAGAGGGGGAAAGGAAATAGATTTACTAGAGAAATAGAAGAATGCACAGAAACTTGGATTGGTGTGATACCACTGCATCTTTTCCATGATCTGTTAATATCCCCACATACATTTCTCCCTCAACTTACCAATATACAGAAAATAAGCCTCTGGACCTGTGATCTGCCTTGTTGAGTATTGAATGTGCCTATTATGCACCAGGCACTAAAGTAAACACTGGGAATAAATGATGAAAAGATATTGTCACGCTACAGTCAGAAGGCAAGTTAACACTTATGAGATGGCTGTCATGATGATGTACATGGTCACCAAAATGTAAGGGGCCATCCGTGTCTCCTTAGAATGGACAAAGGGGACTAACGAGGAAACTCAAGAAGGAAGATCTTACACAAACCTCTTCTTTACCCCAAAAGCAACCCCAATAGACACAGTTCCCACAAGGATGTGAAATGCATTGGTGATGGTCTTTTGTTATTCATTCCTTTTGGACCAGGATATCTCTGTAGTCTATGAAGATTGGAAATAAAACATTTTACTGAAGTGCTAAAGGCTGATATGAATATTTTGGGGCCATGTGCAACTCTGAGATTCATCTTTGATGCAGCTATTTTGTTGAAGATTATTCTGCAAAAGGCATTAGAAATTTGGAAAATATTAAATGTTTAACTTCTTTATTCATTTTTTAAATAATAGAAAGTCACTTTCTGTCAACTCTAAGGGCAAAAAACATTTTAAAAAGAAGCCATTTCATTTAAAAAGAAAATACAGTCTGTAGTTTGACAAACTCAGGGGCAGTAACGTAATAATTAAGAGGGGAATTTTGGAGTCAGAAAAGCCAGAGATCTAAATTCTGACATCCCAAGTTACAACGTGTGCAATCTCCAATACAAAGCTGTACCTTTCTGAACTTCAGGGTCTTTGTTTTGTTTTTAAATGGGAGTAACAATAATAATATCTACCTTGTAAGCTTATTTTGAAAATTAAATGTGATAATAATACATACAAAGCCCCTGATGAGGAGCCCAGTACTTAGGCTGTGCTCAGCATATGGTAGCTATGATTAGTCTCTAATCATGAATAACTGTAATAATAAATACTTTTCCTTTCCCTGCTAAATTATGATTGTGCATAGGACAAAATGAAACAGAATAATCTTTTTGTTTTTTTGGTATGAATTTAATGGCTACAGACGACTAAAAGGGTTAAATTTTTGAGTAGAATGATCTGCTAGTGCTGAAGAGTGATTTATTTAATAGGATAAATGTCAAAAATCACATCTCCCTGGCTGTGCAGAGTGAGTGTCACAGCAAGGTTACCCACAATGGCCTACATTCTCAAGAAGCTGACCAGACGAATGTTTACATTCAGGAGAAGTTCCACTAATCCTAAGGAGAATTAGAAGATCCAAAGTTGAAAGCACATCAGGAGTAAAAGTTAAGGGTGTTCAGTAACATCTCGAACATCAGTCACGCAGAAACCTGAGTGCAAAGTGTCATGACCATTGGTGGACCTGACTTAGCTGAACCCAAGCCAACAAATGTTGAGCCCCGTCTCTCCCCTCCAGGCAGCCGGGTCTGTGTGTGATTGGTACACCTCTGCCTCGGGGGTTTGGGGAGGGGCTCCTGAAACTTCTAATGTAAACACTGCAGGGCTGGATATTGGGCTTGCTTGTTGAACAAAGGGCTGTTTGAAGCTTTTAGATTTTTTTTTTTAAGATGAAAAAAATAGGGGATGGAAATGACTAGATTCACTTACTGGCATAGAAATTCATAACATGAAGCAGTGAATCCTTAAAATTAGATACTTCGACTCGGGACTGTGGACTTCGTTTATGAATCTAGGGATATTTTTTCTCCAGAAACTACTGAAATTTTAAGAAAAGAGTGGTAATGATATCAGATCCACAGGCAGTAGGGTTCAGATATACCAACTTCAGAAGGCTTTTGAAGGATTTTTATCCTCAGATGAATGGGAATGCAAAATATTATGCAAATCGGATTTAATCTTCGGGATAATTTGCCTCAATAAAAAAAGTGAAAGACATGAAAGGAAGATTACATCCACATTAAAAGACTGTGTTTTTATGTAAATAAAGGGTTGCTCCCTGTGCACTGGGGGCTTGAGCAGGAGGTACAAAGCCAGTGCTGGGATGGAGCCTCCATCCTGGATCCCCTAGTTTCAGAAGCAGAATGAGATGGCCATCAGTGATGGTTTTAATGGTTTAATGTTGAGTTCGGTGAAAGTCACTGGCTGGTATCAGACAGAAAAGAAGGAAAAAGTGAGCCAGAAAAAAAGAAGAAAAGGGGAGACTGGGAGAAAGTGAAGAGGGAATGAAAAAAGACAGAAGACAGCTGTGACCATGGAAAGGTGTTGTAGAATGACTAATGACATCTTAATATGAAAATGAATATATGTATATTCACGTATGACTGAAGCATTGTGCTGTACACCAGAAATTGACACATTATAAGCTGACTGTACTTCAATTTAAAAAAAAAAGTAAAGTTCTAATAATATCTTAGATTCGTTCATCAAGTCCTTATTCTTACTGGGCATTTAAGACTTTTAAAAAGACTAAATTCCACTTGAGAACATCCTGTGATGTGGAGCACAAGCAAAGATTTTTAAGAATATGTACATAAAACAATGATATATATGTTATATATATGACAACTATATTTCAATAAAAAATAATTATCTCAGGCACACAAGGAATATTAAGTAATACAATGATTGATAGGTTATGTATTAATGTTAAATAGTACATTAATCAATACATTGTCAGTTTCAGTGCCATGTGCTCAGTGTTTTTATTGACATCGTATGAGAGCACAATTACCTATTGTTAGTAATTAGGAAAGGAATCCTAGTGCATGTGATATTTGAGATGAAACCTGAATAGAAATATATTTGGCAGATGCTTTGGGAAAAGGTATCTTCAAGTCAAGAGAACAAGTCAAGGGCTAGAAGCAGCAATGACCCTTGGCGGCAGTGGTATGGTCTCCCTGCAGTGGGACCAGAGGGCCTCCACATGCAGTCACGAAACGGATGCGCAGACGAGACAGATCATGGAAGTCTTCGCTGTGCTCGGTTGTCTGGACTTTCAGACATCAACCAACTTTCTTACTTCTGCTGTCACTTCTGTGGTGACTAAATTTCATTTGAGAGTTTCCTGTGATGTCAGAGAGGACTGGATTTATAGGAATTATTCTTAAGCAAATGGGAAAAGCTCAATGGATTTAGTGATAGTAGGTGGGGCACCATGAAGAGTTTTAAACAGGGTGTGACAGTGGTCAGGTTTGCATTTTAGGAAAAATTCTGCAGGTACCTCCAAGTTAGTTCACCTGATAAAGTTTTACGTCAAACGGGACTTTATAACTCTTTTAACAGAAAATGTAATTTATTTGGTAACTTGAACAATAACCATTTAGCTTGAATAGACCATGCATGAAATGATTTTGTTTTACTTGGTTCATGAAAAGGCTTTAGAAAAGGGACTCTGGTGTTTTCTGCACGTCTCTTTTCTCTTCCACCTACAAATCACAATAAAAACATTTTTTTCACATGCTCTTATTTGGACTCTGTTATACCTTCACATTTGAAGTTCTTGTATTTAAGAGATACTTTAAGATACAGGACAGCAGCAAAAACACAAACACTTTATAGCTGACCACAGAAGATCACGAGCTGATCTGAAAAGACATGTGGCTAAGTTAGTATTATTAAGTAATGTTGCCCCCTGTACAGGGGACATCCATTGGCTTTCCATAGAGCTTATTTCCTCATTTTTCAGATGTTAGTGAAGAGTATTCCTCGTTGGAAAGAGCATAGCACTGGGAGGAGGATGGCTGGACTCTGACCAATTGTTGTTGGGCGAGTCTACTTACCTGCTTGTGATTGGTTTGAAAAATGGGGGACTAATGCCCCTTTGGCTTAACAAAGATTGTTATGAGGCTCAAGGTTAGTAATGTGTGTGTGGGGGGGTCCTCTGAAAAGCACTGTGGGGTGATGGTGGCAATACACACATGACAATTTCAAGGTGAAACCCAGAGTGGAAGAGTTGAGGCGCCGGGTCCGACCGTTCACCCAGCCCCTGTCCAACGCCCGACTTTCGGGGATTAGCTGGTGAGTAACTGATGTGATCACAACACTTTGAAAAAAACAGGGTAAGTGTTAAAACTATTGATGATGCTGAGTTATAAAAATGTACTTAGGCAAGTAGTCAGTAAATCCTGCTATTGATACGTTAACGAGAATCAGTCCCTATCTGCGTCCAGTTGTCAATATAGTGAAAAACCAACAATTAAAGAAAACCACCTGACCGTGCATGCACCGAGAAGTCTCTGCTGTCGCCTCGTTTACATGTTTTCCTACTCTCAGCCTTCACTTATTCAGATTCATCGCTGGCAATAAGCCAGTTCTAAAGGTGAACTTACCTGAATGCAGACCATGATCTATATGGGACATTTAGTTATGTCAGAGGTAGAGAAAACTTAGGACTTTTTCAGAGTTAGGGTGTAATAATACACCCTAGTTAAAGAGTGAGAATGTAACCTGGTAAAGAGCAGTAGGAAGAGGAGAATCAGAAGTAGGAGGCGAGGGGCTGCCCCTGGATTCTGTGATCCTGGACATGTTCCTTAACTGCGGTGTGTGAAAAAAGGGTCTTTGTTTTTATGTTTTCATCTCTCCCTCTGTCTCCCATTTCCAGTTTTACACAGAAGGGCTCTGAAGAGAGCTTTTCCAGTGGAGACGAGTGGGAGGATATGGAACCATTTCTACACTGGCTCTTGTTCACTTTTCCCCTGGGTTATTCAGTTGGGCCTCTGTGGTTGCTTTTTTCCCTAAAACTTAGGCCCAAGCAACAAACTTCTGAGGTCCTCTGGATAGGGTACATTTTCAATAGCAAGGATAAAGGGAAAGACAATCACTGGAGAAAATACAAAGAACATCAAGTGTTTGCAGGCAGCCCGTTGGTAACTGGTCTGGAAGCACTGCCCCTGGCCTGCCTGGTTCCTCACCTCTGCTTCCACCAAGCAGGATGGATCCTATTCTTTATCACTTGCAACTTTTCCCTTCTCATGAAAACTTCCAGATTCGAGGTTCCCAGACCCCCGTGGGTCCTCCTGTTTGTAGTCTGAGCTCTGACCTTCCAAAGGAAACAGGCAAGGCTGAGGACATGGACATAATGTTGATTTCACTTTTTAGGGGCAAAATCTCCACTCCCCCAGTAAGAAGGAGCCTGTTTACTGAGGTCCATCCTCAACACCAGCCACTTAACATCTGCATCAATTTATACACATCAAGTTAAGAGAGGATCATTCTTTGACACCGATATGAACTGACAAAGTTATCACTACATACGAAAATCTATTTTGGCCAAAAAAACTACATTTTTTTTCTTTCTCTGGATTGGAGGGAGCTGGAGCAGTGATAGTTTCTGCATGTCTCTGTGCTCTAGGTTTGCAGAATGGCAGGTCTGTGGCTTCCAGAAGAGGATGACACACACACGCCGAAGGTGGTCTTGGGAGTCTTGTTTACAGGGGGAGGGTGTGTTCAAGAAAGAACTGACCTCAAATCTCCCAGGAGAGAATCGTGTCATATCTACACCAGGCAGGCAAGCGAAGGGGTGACCAGACTGTATCATTCCCCTACCAGGGCCATCCCTCTTCAGGAAAAAAACCACACAATGCAGAGAACAGTCTAAGCTCTATCTCAGCTCAGGATCTTTTCTATATTCTAGACCTTCTTTATTGAAATTAAAAAGTGACAAGTCTGTCTTTGGCTACAGGACACTCTAAATAGAGCTATATTCATGTTTCAAACATGAATATAGCTCTACCTTCACTTTATGGGACTGCAGGATCTGCAACAACTACAGTCTAACAGTCTGTCGCAAGTGTATTGGATGTTTCAGTTTGCCAGACCTGTCATGAGAAATTAATGACAGGATGTTGCAGAAATGGCAAAGCTCCAGCAGCATCTTGCATGGTTTAATATAGCCCCATTTCCCCATTTCAATGTATCTGTGGTTAGATAAATCCTCAGAAATTTACAGCTGCTACAGACGAGTTTATTATGTACTCTGCCTGCACACATGATAAGTATAATAAGAATTTGATGTTCTTAAAGTGCATAGACTTCACTGACATTTCTTTACCACTATGGAACTATTGAGTTGCTAAAAGTAGCATCTACAGATACTTCTGAACATTAACTTCTGTATAACAGGCAGGGATGATTAAAAACATCACCGTGCTTTGCCGTCTTGCATTTACTTTAAAACTGAAGAACAGTAGCTCAGAAAAAAAAGTTGTATGGAATGTTTATATAAAACGGTCCTGTGAACAAATTAAACAGAAAAAAAAAAAAACTTTACTGATTCTCAGTTGAAAATACTGAAAAACTGAACTGAAGCCACCACGTTTTTTCTCCAGGGAACCTTCTTCCTTTGGTCTCATGACTGCTTTTTCACAAGCTTCATTTATTCATTTTTGCTCTGGCAAATTTCCCTCATGTTCTTGCTTTTTCCTCCTTTTGGACTCCTCCCCCTCAGTAACTTCAGTAAGTAAATCATCTCATTCCAAGCAATTTTAAATGATTGGCAATATGTTTACTTAGTTGCCTTTGTATAAATAAACTATTCCTACATTTCCCTCTACCAAATTCTTTCTTAATTCTTCCTAAGTATCTAAGTGATGATTTAAGAAAAAATGAACTAGAGTGAGTAACGATCAGATAGTTCAGTGCTTTTGGAAATGACATCGAAGTCTATACATTTGGACCATCTTGACACAAGTAACAGAGGAGACCATGTGCTATGCAGTTACATATGTACTTATGACTCCCTCTCCCCTTTAGATTAAGAGTAGACAGTAAAATTGTAGCTTCTTAGCAGCTCTATCTTCCCTTTTGAGACAATCAAAATATCTCATCCATAATCAGGATGAATTTGAAGTGTTAGAAGAGCAACTTCAGAAAATGGGCTCACAACATATGCCTGATGTAGATTTGAAGGGGAGCATTAGAAAAAAGCATTCTTTGTGTTTACAAAACAAATGTTTTTATGTTATCCAGTTCCCGCCTTAACTTAAAGTATTTCCTATTCACTTTAATAATTAGAGCAGAAGGATATGATGAATGAAGTGCCTCATTACCAAGTTTGCTTTCCGGGTCTCTGCAGAGAGTAGCTGTCTGCTTTTGCCTAGCTGGTCCATTGTTAACCCTAAATGATGCTGACATCCAATTCTCCTGCAGATAATTGGGTCCATCCATAGATTGAGTTTGCCAGTCAGCAGAGGCTTTTGATTGATGTGACTCTTGATGTTTTTATTTTCTCTATGTGACTGGGATGGCGCCTTTTCTATTTTTTGAATAATATGTTACTGTATGTGTATTAGTTTGATCCCACAGAATTGATTTCTTAAAAAACTGTACGAATTATAGTATGGATTAAAGATTTTGCAAAACAATTATGGGGCAAAGATATTATCAGTTAAAAAAAATTTTTACTCAGACCTGGTATTTCATTTTATGTAGGTCACTGCAGCACAGAGGACATGAGATGTCCCCAGTGCCTGAGGGTGGTCATGGGTGCCTCACTTTGCTTCCTCACAAATGTGTGGGCTGGAGACTGACTCCAGGTGTTACTGGTTCCCTCTGCCCCGCACCTGAGTTGGGGCCCTTCAAGACCTCCCAGTGGAGCCTGACAAACCTCCATGGACAGCGAGCAACATGTTTACTGACCATGTGCACTTGGATGAGTCATTTAACCTTCAAAGCCCTGGTTTCCTTATTTGCGGCAGGGAACATTTTATGTATCTCATGGGTTTGAAGCGAAGAGAAAATGGTTCATGTACATAAAGTGAAGAAGACTTGTGGACTCTCTTCTGTAGCTAAGTTCAATGAGGTAGAAATCAACTAACACAGAGCTTTAGAAAGGTGGATAGGTGATAAATGTTCCCATAATCTACTTAATAGATAAAGACCTCAGATGGAAATCATTTAAATGTGTATAAAAGTATAAGGTCATGAGTGGGCTATAAAGTGGTAAATTATTTCCCAGATAGACTCTTGCTGAATTACCTAAAGAGAAAATGTCCTTCTTTAATAAAACTTTACTGTAAATGAAAAATAAAATTAAGGTTAAGTGTGGGGTTTTTTTTTAATGAAAAAGAAACCTTACACAAGGCTTCAGAAGTACCAAGTGTTAGCCATTTGAAAATTTTGATTTCATATTTAAAATGTGCATTTTAAACAAATTTGCATTCATGGTATTAAATCTTTTTAAAACTTGAGTTTTATTCTAGCTTAGTAAATTCTATTCATTGCATAGTTTTGATAATGAAGAAACTTTAAGATAGAGTAGAATCCATAATTGGGAAATAAATATGAAAGAATGACATTATTATATCTAGAAAAGACAGTGTCAAATTGTTAACTTGCTTGGAGATAAGAGACTTCATAAAAAGAGATAAAATTCAATAATTTCAGAATAAAGATAAAATAAAGAAAATAATTTATTGCTAAGTAAATAGGTAGCATTATAAATCTTCAAATGGATTCTTGTGTCTGACTTCTCGGCCTGATTATGATTTGGACTTATTAATTGGAGGGCAGTTTTGATCCTCCCCACTCCAACCCATCTTGGAAAGTGTGGTGAAGATATTTTATTAATCTATTCACGAACATAACGCAAGTCTTGTTTTGTCAACAGGACCAAAGAGAAAAGAAACGGGCTCTGAGTAGAAACCACTTTACTTGGTTATTTGTGTCAAATGTTATTTTTGTCTTCAGTAGTTGCAACATAAAAATAACCCTTTATTTTTTCATATGAACATTGAGATCTCAGCAAATGTTTAGCTCCCCTGACATTATTTTACTTGTCTTGATTTAAAAATCTTTCTGCAAGTTTTGAAATTCTTTGTAATTAAAATAAAAAATCAGAGAATCAACACACATGTCAAAACTGTGAGCTGAAACTGCAGAGAGCCACATATTTTAATTTTTTAATTATCAAGTACATTCACAAGACAGAAAAAACAAGCTTGTACAAGGATGACTCAAGCTGGCTGGATGTAGCTGTATCTGAAGCACAGACGTATGCGTCCAGAACAGGGGAGGCTGGTGCTATCAGAACAGTCTTCTGTGCTGATCACTGAGGGCTTCTGCAGTCATCAGTTCCACTTTCCACTTTCAAAGGCAACCCCCCTCTCCCAAGTCCTACACAGAAGGGGTTGCTTACCACCAATTTTCATGCCTTTATAACATGTGCAGGGAGAAGAGTCAAATATATTTTCACTAGAAGACTTTTCACGTCGGGTATACATCTGGGCAAAATTTACACCTCAGTGCCCTGTTTTTCTCACTTCTTATTTTAATAGAATCAATTGTCTTACTTGGTAAATAAGTCTTCTAATTTTATATTAGTTTTGACCTTCTTGGAGTTAAATATTGACAAGCTTATAATCACTTAGTGGAGAAAGGAGAAAAGTCAAGTAAAAAACAAAGAGATGAACTTTCCTATTTTATAACACCACACTTCAAAATATATAGTCACATAGTAATGACACTGTGATTCTGGAACTAAAGAAATAAATAATGCAATGTAAACATTTAAAAACAAGTACTAAGAGCAAATAAATATTAAACAACATAAGTCTAACAAATCACTTATTAATACTTCAACATTAAAATGCTTGTTCTAAAAAGTAAAAATGCTTGGAACACTGTTGTCAGTCTAGCCAAAAGCCACTTTTAGTTTACATGTATCAAGTTACAAACACATTTGTTACCTTTTAATGTATATCAAGTTATAAACAAACAAATTTGTTACTTTTGATGCTTTTCTTGCTGGGACCATTTTGAATACACAAAATCCTGAAGCTGCTTACTTCTAATTTTAAATAAAGTTAAATTTCAATAGCAGATATTTCATATTCTGAGCACAACATCACACATATAATCACATTATAGATACAATAATATTAAATGATCACTTGGAACGGACATCCTAACAATGCAAACACTTTTTCTTCATATTTGCTGAGTAGCAATTATGGTTTTTCCTTTATTGATTTTCCAACAATGGTAATGTGATTTTGATGCAATTACTAATAAATACAAGTACCAATACTTTGATCAACAACAAACACAATGGTTTATAACTATTAAGCTCAAAAGGCAACATTTATTTTTCCACACATACCTTGCTGGTTTTTCTAGATTCTTTCATAAGGATAAGAAGTAGTGGATCCTTTCTTTCTCCCTGGCCATCTGAAATTTCTAAATTCTGAAGAGAAATTCCATTTGGTTTAATTTGTCATTTCATTTCTGTGTTTTTGGTTCTTTCTCTCATCATTCTTCTTTAACTCTTTACTAGGAGAAAAATGATACAAAAATGTTCTAAATAAACCAAAACAATGTCTTTTGGCCACAACAAATGTTGGCATGCCCAGGCAACAGCACAGGTGAAAAACACACTGTGCAACAGACACACACAACCAAATAGGACCAAAATATTAACCTGCCTTCTTGAACATACTTCTAGTTTAGCTAGCTGAACTTCCAGAATTCACTTCTAGTTTGCCTCTTAAACATACCGTTAACACCTTTATAGTAGGACCAGCAGTTGCTTACGGCCTGCTCCACCAACGACTGGTTAATACAAGCAAAAAAGAAATACATTTCTCAAATACAGACACTAAGCATTGCAAACCCTGGGTAGCTTCCAGAAGTTAAGAGCAGGCAATCAGAGTTTATGAAGTTCTTCATTCACTGGAAAAAAAAATTGTCATGGATGATGCTTCAGGGTTAGTAACTGGAAAGCAGCACGTTATTAAACAACACTCTTTCATTTACTCCATGGCTGTGTCTACTTCTCCAAGTGGGTTAACTATTACAGCTTTTCAAATAAATCCAAAAAATGGTGGGTGTCATTTCTGATTGACAAGGAGAGTGATGGCTAACCATGTATCTAGATGCAGCTTTGAAATAAAACAATTTAAACCATTAATAAAAGTCAACAACCAATCAGCAGAAGAAACAAGAAGCTGTTTCTTTAGAGACCACGTGGTTAAGTCCAACCAGAGGGTGATAAAGCAGGGGCTGAACCTGACAGTTTGTAATGCAGTTACTCACGTACCAGTGGTGAGTGCCTGGACTTACACAACACTGCTGCTGTCTCTCCTCTAAATAGAAAGGACTTAACATCTGGTTGCTCTTAGAAAACAAACTTCAGCCTAAGGGTGATGGTAATCTGGTTAGGTGGGGGTCAGTTCCAGTGATCACTCATGAGAAAAGCAGAGACTAGTGCGTTATGGCAAAGGGGAATGCACTCATAACCATTTCCTGACCCTAAACAGGAGGGTTAGGGAGCACCTATGCTTTCAGGAACGGGCCCAATCTGAAACAAATGGTTGGACTACCTTTTCATGTGGAAAACAATTACACGTTGAGGGGAAAAAAACATCCTCTGTCAGTCCATGTTTCTTGATTTTAAATTTGTTTAACCAGTGTTATACACAGAAGCCCCACAATGTTTCAAGTGAGCATGCTCACAACAGCACCTGAGGTAGAGTGTAAAATGGGAGAGACACAGTGTGCTGAAGCACAATCGCACTGGGGGCAAAAAAGGGTGTCACTTCTGTCCTGGTGTATGTGCAAGTGAAGTACAGAAAACTTGCCTAAAATGAGAGTCTGATAAAGATGGGGAAGAGAGTCAAAAAGGCACTGGTGGATGAGGGGCACGAGCCACCAGGAGACTGTGGGAACCCCTGCAGGGGCAGTGGGGCAGGTGGAGACCTCAGAGGGATAACGGGGCGAAGCAGTGAGAGGAAGGGTGCAGGACAGCCACAGGACAAAAACAAGGAAGAGAAACAGTAAGGTGAAGGAGGGGGAGGGGATGACAGCTGGAGACAGTGAGATGGACCCTGCCCGAGACAGTGGGGCAGGCTGAATTGATCAGACGGAGGCTGTGTTGTGAGAAGTAAGGAGAGGGAACTCGAAGAGAAACTTAACTAGAAAAAGCTAGAGTAGGCAGTAAAGATAACATATTCAAGGGAAATGAATCAAACTAAGGAGAGGAAGGATAGAGAATGACAAAGACTGCCCAGGAAAGGCAGAAAAGGGGCAGAATGAAAGGAAAAGGAGAACAGACGGTCAAGCGTACACCTCGGACAAGGAGCAGCCCCCTTCTGACCACAGGGATAAGTGAGGATGGCACAACCCCCGATGATGGATGCTGACGGCGCAGGGATGGAGCAGCTAAGAGACGGCGGAGGTCTGCTGAAGAGGGCAGGCTAGGTGTCCTCTAACCAGGACGCCAGAAGGAATGCGAATCCTGGCTTTCTCTGCAGCATCTCCTCATAAAGCATCCCCGTAACAGGACAGAGGGAGAGAGGAACAGAGGGAGGGCCTTTAGAGCAAATCATATGAAAAGAGAAAGGGAAATCTCATAGCAAGATTTTGAAAATGAATATGAAACCAAGCTAGTGTTGGTGCGTACGTTATGTGCGAAAATTAAGATTCATAAAAGTACTGGGCCCTGCCCCACAGGAAATTCAATCCCGTAAGTATTCCCTGAAGGTCTGCTATGTGGCCAGACACCAGGCTAAGTCCTGTGGGAAAAAAATGTGAGCATGTTACAGCCTCTCCACAAGCACTTCTCATTTAATCAGAACAAGGAGGCAGAGCACTATGTAACAGAAATAACCCTGACCTTGGGGCCAGGAGATCAAGTCCTAGTTCCGGTACTTCTTAACTCTGACTCTGAGATGCTTATTTCTTTAAATGTAGAAAGAATGGGCTATATTAGAAAATTTTTGAAATTACTTTTGTTTCAAAAGAAAAGATCAAGCAGTATATACATCAATACATGTTGAGTAGAAAAATTAGAAAATACACGAAGTAAAATGAAGAAAAAAAAATCACCACAATTCTACCACTTGGAGATAACTACTGACATTTTTTGATGCATATTGTTCAATATTTTACATGTATGATATATATATAAACTATTTTATAGTCATCTTTTACTTAAAAATTTATCACAGATCTTTCCATGTCTATGAAAATACTTCTATAATGTAATAAATAATAGTCACATGGTATATTCTATTATATAAATGTTCCATAATTTAATCAACTCTTTATAGAAACTGAATTTTTTCCTTCTATTTTTAAAACACAGCTTGAAGGAGTAGCCTTTATCTGGAGACAACCTGACTCACTCATGTTCCCAGGACTCCCCATCAAAACCACCCTCTTCCAGGTCACAGATGGCCTTTTGGGTGCAAGTCCCAAAGGCATTTTTCAGTCTGTATTTTACTTCTGTTCTCTTTGGCGTTTGTCGTTGTTGACCACGCCTTTCCTAAATCTCTTCCCATTGACTCCGTGACGTGACCTTCCCCTGGCTTTCCTCTTACCTCTATGAGGGTGACTTTTCGGCCAGTCTGCTCGTTCTTCTTCACCTGCATGTCCGTGACGTGTCCTCGGTCCTCCCGGCTCTGCTCTCTGCCCACCTCAGAACTGCAGCAGGGAAGACGGGAGACAAGGAGCCATAAGAGAGCTGCTGCCACAGCTCGGATGAGGCTTTGACTTAGGGAAGTGGCAGTGGGAATAAAACGGGGAGATAAATGGGAGGATCTGAGGGAAACACATTCAACAGACCACATGAGTGATTACTATGTGGATGAGAGAACAGGGAGTTGCTGAAAATAATGTGGAGACATAAACCTTGGCTGGCTGAGCTCCTCTTTTACTGTATGAAGGGGCAAGAATAAAATTTTACTTGTCTCAGAAAAATATTAGCTGCCTGGGAAAAATCAGAAAGATTTTATCAAATTAAATAGGAAAATTTCTCTGTGTGTATATAAAAATGCAGAAAATTCCTTAATGACAAAGAAAGGGGTGAGGAAGTTTATGCAAAAGAAAACAGCGATATTCTGAACTGTGGGATAGGGAATACTGCTTTCCCAATGGTTCAACAGAAAAATACAAAACAAATATTTTGTGGATGAGTGTGTGGTAATGAAATTTATGTTAGAAAAAGTAAAGTGCAAGAACAATGTAAAAAGGGAAATTCAAAGAACAGAAGGCAGTGTCTCCTTTCTAAGATGTCCAGGAATGGTGGCAGACATCAAAATAGAGAAAACAAAGACTGAAACAGGTATAAGGATTTCAAAATCAGGCAATAAGTAGGATTGAACAGTGACTGCTGTGGACTCTGAGCTGTGTTCTTTCACAGGTTGAAGCCCTAACACCCAGAGCGAATATATCTGGAGACTGGGCCTTTAAGGAGGAAATTAAGGTCAAATGAGGCCATGAGGGTGAGGTCCTAAGACACAGAACTGGTGTCCTTATAAGAAGAAGAGACACCAGAGAGCACTTTCTCTCCACACATGTACAGAGGAAAGGCCATGTGAGGACGCAGCAAGAAGGTGGCCATCTGCAAGCCAGGATGAGGGGCCTCACCAGAAATCAACCCTGTTTGACCCTTGATCTTGAATTTCCAGCCTCTAGACCCATGGAAAAAAAAAGTTTCTTTTGTTTAAGCCCCCCAGTCTGTAGTACTGTTATGGCAGCCTGAGAAGACTGCCGTGGAGATGAACAAGCCAGGAAAATGATGACTGAGAAGGAAATGATCAGAAATCACAAAGAAGAAAGAATGAATAACATATGTTTAGAAAGGAGGAGAATGATTAGAGAGAAAGGAAAGTATGAGCTCTGAAACAAAAAGCACGAATAACTCGCAATCTTTCTCCAGGGAACCTATGCTCTAGCATTAAAATAAAAAGGCAAGTGTCTGTGGATGCCAGGGTAACAAGGAGAACGAGGGACGCAAGCCAGGGATGATACAAAAAGACCCTGGCAAACTGGGGAGTGGACAATTCACCTAAGGAAGGCAACCCACTAGCTCAGCTCCAGTGGAGGGATGTAGTGGAAGAAGGTGCAGCTGTCGTCCAGAACTTCAAAAGAAGTCAGAAATATATATTTAAGTGAAATCCTTTTATATTTGGGCAACTGGTAAAATTATTCACAATGGATCTTGCTGGCAGGCCCAATTTAAAAAATGTATTTTTTTGCTCTGTGGTCCTATACTGCCCTGTTCTAGACATACCTGCTGGCCTCAGAGTATTTCAGACATGTCCATACTTTTGTGCCTTAGCTCCTGCCATCCTTCTGACTTCTAAATCCTTCTCTTTTTGTTCATTCTGTCTCTACATAGTTTTTAAGACTTAAATATTATCTTACATCTTTGGGTTTCCCTGACTACTGCAGAAAAATCAGACTGTGTGATCCTCTCCATTCTTTCTCTCTCATAACATACATACAATCTAACAGAAAACTACCCTGAAAAATACAACATCTGGATTTTTGCTTGCATACAAGATGGAGTAACAGGAATTAGATTTACTGCTCACCTAAAACTGGCAAAAAATTAGACAAAATATGTGAAACAATTTTCAAGATAGTGAATCACAGGGAATAAAAGAAACTGATACCCAAGAAATGGCAAATGAGATGAACCCTATGTCTGCCCGGCTTATTGTCCTGAGAGTTTCCAGGCCACAGCAGAGGGAGAAGAAACTGTGTGGAGCCTGGAGGACTCCCTGAGTGAGAGCTAGGAGTCTGCGGAGACACAAGGAGGCTACAGTTCACAGAGTGAGAGAAAGGAGAGAGCTTCGTAGTGAGAGAACTTGAAGACCTGCAAGGGGTTCGCTTCAAGTACTCAGCAGAATAGAGACAAGCATACACATCTGAGGAAATTTCCTGAGGGCAGGGACAGTACCTATTCCCATCAGCCAGGATGGAAAACCTTACAACTCAGAGGGCATTGGGTAGAATACTCAGAAGGGATTTGTATCAGTAGTAAGGAAAAATTAGCCTTGGACTAAATGCGGTTCGAGTCCCACCTAACAAATTTTAAAAGCAAGACCTGAAAGGATCAAATTGTTTTGAAGTAGCTTAACTACATTCTAGAACAGAGCTTAAGAATATTCATAGGAATACAAAAATATCTAGCAACCAATAGATAAAATTTTCAATGTGTGGCATCCAATAAAAATTTACTAGGGATGCAACAAAATGGGAAAATACAACCCATGATGAGAACAACAACAAAAAAAAACCCCTAAAACTGACCCAGATGTTAAAATGATCAAAGATAGTAAAAGATAACTATATTCCTCCACCTGCTCCAAAGGTTAACAGACATATGGAAGATACCTAGAAGCCCAAACTGAACTTTCAGAGATGAAAACTAAAGTGTCTGAGGTGAAAAATATACTAGATGAGATTAAAGGCAGATTAGACACTGCAGAGAAAAGATGAGATAACCTGAAGGCAGCAACAGAAACTTGCGAGATGAAGTTCACAGAGAAAAAAAAGATAAAATATCAGTGAGCTGTGGGACACCTTCAAACGGCCTAATATATGTGTAATTGGAATCTTCAAAGGAGAGAAGAAACATTGGGGTACAGAAAAAAAAAAGTAGAAGAAAAAAAATGGCCTAAAATGTTTCAACATTTGGTAAAAGTTATAAACCAAGCCCAGCCAACCCCCAGCACAAGAAATATGAAGAAAACTACAACAAGGCACATCATAATAAAATTGCTCAAAACCAGTGATTAAGAGAAATCTTAAAGTAGCCAAAGTGGGGAAAACCATGTTATGCACAGTGGAATGCAGATAAGCGTAATAGCCTATTTCTTGCTGGAAAAAACTGCAAGTGAGAAGACAGTGGAACAACATCTTTAATGTACCAGGAAGAAACAAATGCAAATCTTTCAATGCAAAATTGTATACCAAATGAAACGGCTTTCAAAAACAAAGGTGATATAGTCCTTTGCAGACATGCAAAAAGTGAAGGCATCCATTTTCAGCTAACTGACAAGAAACTGCACTATAAGGAATGTCAAAGGAAATCCTTCAGGCAGAAGGAAAACTGTAGAAGATGGAAATACGGATCTACACAAAGAAATGAAAAACACTGAAAATGGTAATGAAATGTGCCATTATGTAAGATTTTTCTTATTATTCAACCTCGCCAAAAGATAACACTGTAGGAAAAATAACAATCTAGTGAGGGGTTTATAACATATGACTACAGAAGCATGAAGGTCAGGAGGGAAGAAACGCTATTTTAAATCTCTTGAGGATATACTGTGTGATAAGGTTTGTATTATAAACCCTAATGGAATCACTAAAATGGAAACAGAGTCATAGAGAGTAAACTAAGAAACTAAACAAGATAAAATGTATAAAAGATATTCAATCTAAAACAAAGCACATAAAGATGAAAACAGGAAACAAAGAATTAATGAAACAGGAAAGAAAAAGCTGTATGATGGCTAAAATTCAATTATATTATATAAATATATAAATATATAATAATATACAAAATACAGAAATATAAAAAACAATTATATTAAATGTAAATGTTTATCTAGTTACCTTAGTTAAAAGGCAAAGATGGTCGCATTGAATAAAAAAAATTAACTCAAATATGCTGCCTTTAAAAAATACTTCTTTTTAACCTACTTGTATTTTCACATATGAAAAATATGTACCATTCTAATACTACCAAAAGAATACTGGAATGACTTTACCAATATTAAACAAAGGAGATTTTAAAACAGAGGATATGACCCAAAATATAGGACTGCAGGCTTATTTAATAATAAGGGTGTCAACCCTTCAAGAGGATGTAACAGTCCCAAATATACAGGTACCTAATAAAGAGTTTCAAAATACATGACAAAAAACTAACAGAACTACAAGAAGGAAAAAATAAGCCTACAACATTAGTTGGAGATTTCAATACCCAACTCTCAATAATTGATAGAACAGGTAGACAGAAAATCAGTTAAGGCAACATAAGAACTAAGTACACTATTAACTCATGTGGCTAATTTATTTATAAAAGGACATTACAGTAGACAAGCACATAATACACATTCTTTCCAAGGGCACTCAAAACTGACAGAGATCATAGTAGGATCATAAACCAATTCTCAATAAATTTAAAAGGAGTCAGATCATACAAAGTATGTTCTCTGATGTCAGTGAAATTTAAATTGGAAATAACAATCTCTAGAAAAATCCCTAAATAATGGAAATAAAATAGTCCACTTCTAAGTAACCCACAGGCCAAAGGAGAAATCCAAAAGAAAATAAGAAAGTGTACTGAATGAAATGAGCATGAAACAACATATCAAAATTTGTGTAACACCATTAAAGCAGTACTTAGTGGGAAATTTATGGCACTAATGTTTGTATTAGGAGAGAAGAAAAGTGTTAAATCAATGACTACAGTTTCTATTTTAAAAATCTAGACAGAGAAGCAGAAATTAAACCCCCCAAAAGCAGAAATAAAGATCACAGTGGAAATCAATGAAACAGAGAACAGATAAACAATAAAGAGAAATCAATGAAACAAAGCTGGTTCTTTTCAGTAAAACTGATAAACCATTTACCAGGGTGTCTGGAGAAAACAGAGTAAAGAAATAAATTATTAACAGCAGGAATTAGAGAGGCAACATTATTACAGATTCTATTAATATTAAAAAGATAATAAGGAAATATTATGAACAACTTTATGTCAATAAACTCAACCACCTGGATGAAATGGACAAGTTCCTTGAGAGACACAAATTATCAATACCCTATACAAGAGAAACGTATAACCTTAATAGCTCTACTTGTATTAAACACATTGAACTTGCAGTTAAAAATCTTCCAAAACAGAATACTCTAGGCTCAGATAGCTTTACAGGTAAATCCACCCAACATCTGAAGAAGAAATAGAGTGACATCAGCAGCAATGGTAGTGTAAGCACTTCTGAAAATTCTCTCCTCCAAATAAGCTATGAAAAAACTAACAAAAATAGTTTGGATCAACTTTTTCAGATTCTGGGAATTAGCCAATAGCTTGTACCAACTGGAGAATGTTTATTCAGGAATAATGGTTGACACTTGGTAAGAACAGTGAGCTTTGTGGTATTTATACTTGAGCTTATTACATTCCCACTGTGGCTCTGTGGGTACCTTTAAAAAGAAGAGCCTGCATTTATGGTGAAAGCCAGCAACTTGGCAGCCACTGAGGGGAGCAGAACAGGGCTGAAGCTCTTTCAAAGTCTCATTCCCAAGGAATTGTCATTATCTGATCTGTCTGGTGGTTCCCTGGAAGACACCACTTTTAAGCCTGTCTGCATTTGACCTATCTTTCTCAGGAACAATTACAGATAACTTCAGGGATGCCTGAGTGGTGAGTAACAGTAGGCAAACAACAGACTGACTAAAAAGATGTAAAGAAAAAGCTGGGGGAATGAGATGCCCACAGGGGTTTTGAAAAGCTCAGACTCAGTCCTGGGAGTCTGGAAGGTCTCCCATGTGTAGGGCTGTGTGTGCATAGAAAAGACCAGAGAAGCCTTTATGCCCTCACTGCTGGCTGACCTTAACACTCTATGCCAACAGGAATTGAGGGCTAAGACAGAGCTGTCAACTGCCTGGCTGGGTGTGGAGGGTGTGCACAGAACACACAGAGCCCCTAGTAAGATAGGGGCACCTACTGGTTCCAGGCGTTTAAGGAAATCTGTGTCCAATTATTGGCTGATCACTGATCTAACTCAGTAGAGACTCCTGTGGCCAAACATTACAATTATAGAACTAAAGAATTTGTTCAGAGAAGTGACTTACCAAAGAACAACAACTACAATAAGTAGGAACTACAAACCCTGGGGACTGGGGGTGGGGAGAATCTAATTTCAAGAGTTGTTACATTAGGTCATTTAAAATGCCCAGTTTTCAACAAAAGATTACAAGACATGCAAGGAAACAAGAAAGTATGGCCTACATACAAGAAAAATGCAATCAACAGAAACTGTCCCTTAGGAAGCCAAGACACTGGACTTCCTAGACAAAGACTTGAAATCCACTATTGTAAATACGTTTGGAGAACTAAAGAAAACTGTATTTAAAGAACTAATGCAAAGTATGAGAACATCTCATCAGAGCATATTAATAAAGAAATAGAAATTGCAAAAGGAAGATGTAATTCCAAATTTGCACAGACTGTTCCAGAAAACTGAAGAGGAGTGAATTCTTCTTAACTCATTTCATGAAGCCAGCTTACTCTGACACCAAAACCAGATTAAGACATTGCAAGAAAAGAAAACTATATACCCATATTTCTCATGAACAAAATGCAAAAAATTAGAAATAAAATTTTAGCAAGTCCACCAATTTATAAAAAGGATAACACACTATGACTAAATGAGGTTTAGTCTAAGAATGAAAAGGTTGTTTAACATTTGAAAATCAATGTAATTTACCATTTTAACAAATTCAAAAGAAAAATCATATAATTAACAGTGTGGAAAAAGCATGTGACAAAAACCCAACATCTATTCCTGACACAAACTATATCAGCAGACTACAAAATGAATAAATAAAGGGCATTTATTAAGAAAAAACCTATGATAATCTATTTAATAGTGAAAGACTGAATGCTTTCCCACTTACTTCTTTTAAGGATAAAAGAAGATAAGAGTATCTACTCTCATCATTCCTATTCAACATTGTACTGGAGGTTCTAGCCAGCACAAGGAGCAAGGAAGGAAGGAAGGAAGAAAAGAAGAAAGGGAGGGAGGGAGAGAAGGAGGGAAGGAAAGAGGGAGGAGAGAGAGGGAGAGGGAGGAAAGGCATCTAGATTGGGAAGGGAGATATTAAACTGGCATATATATGTGTGTGTGTGTGTGTATATATATACACACACACATACACATACATATATTAATGACTGTCTATGTAGAAAAATCTGGTGAAGTCTACCAGAAAGCTATTAAAACTAACAAGACAGTTTAGTAATGTGGCATGATACAAGATCAACATACAACAATTAGTAGTATTTCCATAAGTTAGCAACAAACAATTGTAAATTGAAATTGAAAAATACTATAATTTAACTATGAAATATGCAGGAATAAATCTGCCAAATATATGCAGGACTTATACACTGAAAACTAACAAACAATGCTGAGAGAAATTATAGAAGGCCTAAATAAATGGAGAAATATTTCATGTTAATGCGTCAGATTGAATATTCTTAACATGTCAATTCTCCCCAAACTTATCTGTGGATTCAAGGCACACCAACTGGAATTCAAGAATGCTATAATATAGAAATTGGCAAGCTTATTCTAAAATTCACGTGGACATACAAAAGACCTTGAATAGCTAAACCAACTTCAAAAAAGGACAAAGTTGGAGGACCAGTAATACCTAATTTCAAGACATACTATAAAACTACAGTAATCAAGACAGTGTAAAGACAGAAGTAAATCAAAGGATCGGAACAGAGTCCAGAAACAGACTCACACTTATACTGACAACTGATTTTCAATGAAGGTGCAAAGGCCATTCAGTTGAAGCAGGATTGTTTTTTCAACAAATAATGCTGGAACAAATGAATATCCAAATGCAAACAAAACAAAATTCTCTTATCTAAACCTTACACCATAAACAAAAATTAACACAAAACAGATCACAGACTTAAATTTAAAAACCAACTGAATTAAGCGGGGGAGTGTACAGCTTAGTGGTAGAATGCATGCTTCGCAAGCGTGAGGTCCTGGGTTCAATCTCCTGTATCTCCATTACAAAATAAATAAATAAACCTAATAACAACAAAAAATAAAACCAACTGTATTAAACTTTTACAGGAAAACACAGGAGAAAACCTTTGTGACTTTGGAGCAAGGTTTCTTAGATACTATACTAAAGCATGATTTAAAAAAGGAAAAAATTGAGGAACTAGACTTCATGAAAATCAAAAAAGTTTCCTTCTCTAAAGCTACTGTTTAAAGAATGAAAAGGCATAAGAGACTGGGAGAAAATACCACAAATCATGTATCTGATAAAGAACATATTTAAAATATATAAAGAACAGCATGATGTCACATAACCGATAATGGATGGTTTTGATTTCAGAAAGGGTAGGGGGTGGAAGGATGAGAAAAAAGGCTTTCATTTTTCAAATGAACAATCAAAGTAAGACCTTTGAAAAAAGTTGCAAGAATCTAAAACAAAAAAATTATTTACAAAACAGAAACAGACTCATAGACATAGAAAACAAACTTATGGTTACCAGTGGGGAAGAAGGTAAGAAGGGGTAAAATGGGAGTTCGAGATGTGCAGGTACTAACTGGTATACATAAAATAGATAAACAAGTTTATACTGTATAGGACAGAGAACTATATTCAATATCTTGTAGAAGCTTATGGTGAAAAGAATATGAAAATGAATATATGTATATTCACGTATGACTGAAGCATTGTGCGCTGTACATCAGAAATTGACACAACATTGTAAACTGACTGATAAAAATAAAAGAAATTTTAAAAAGATAAAAATAAAAGAAATTAAAATCCAGAAAAAAAAGTTGCAAGTAGTAGGGTATTTTAAGGAAAAAAGATGAACTACTTCCTTCTCATGAAGAGAAGAAACTGAAGGAGTCTGGAATAGGATTATAAAAATGGAAAAAATATATAGTGGAGGAGAGATTGGATACTTGGAATTAACTCTTATGGCTGCACTATATTAAGAAGAGATTTCATTCATTCATTTAGTTCACATTTGAGTGTTCTTAAATAAAGGGCTTTAATCTAATTGACCATCTGAATTAACTTCTCCCTGGCTAAAGAAGTTAATGAAATAAAGCACTCTGTTTTTTCAAAAAAACCAACAAACTCAAGATAAAATATATTAGTAACTAAGGATCAGTAATACTATTTAAGGGTTATAACATATTTTAGAAGCTTCATTACAAGCTCTGACTTGGGTAGCAGATAATACCATCGTAGGGGCATGAGACACAAAAAGTAAGTTTTAGACTTTCAAGCAAATGTCTTTAAATCAACCTAAAAATGTTGGTTCTTCATATCTTAAAAAAAGAATGTAGCTTTACTAAAATGTTTGCACAGAAGTGACTGACATTTCTTAAAAAAATAAATAAAAAGAGTAAACGAGGCACAAAATTCAAGCGGAAAATGGTGAGAGGCAGTCCTATGTGGCTCATTTATATATTTCGGTCAACCAACTAATAAGAAGATGTTAGAAACTGAATGGCAGGGCTGCAAAGTAACAAACAAAAAATTGCCTCTGTTGATTTACTTGGGTACAATGGGCTCATTTAAGCAAATGAGAGAAATAAAAGAAATGACTTCTTTGTACATACTGGGCTGTAGTATTTCCACCTTCAACTCGCCTACAGTTTTTAAGTCATGAGAAATATATCTTAATTCATCCTTACTTCTAAGAAATTATGAGTGTAGGGAAAACCCAAAGGCTTTAGATGAACTCAAGCATTTAGACATATCTGAACTTCTCATGAAAATTTACTTTCAGAAGCTTCTTAAGTGCTCTGTGTTCAAAAAAAAGAAGCCAAGCTAACCTGACAGGCTTCAGAAGCTGTAATATTTTGTGAGGCTTTCTTGAATTTTAACCTGGAGAGTGTTGCATGGATCTCTGTGTCATCTGAAAATAGGCATCCAATGCAGTCAGACTGACTACAGAGTCTTTCACTCACATGTTACGTAGAAATTGTAAAAAAATCTTATAAAACATGTTCAAAGAGAGAGCTGCTCCCATTTGTATAAAATATGGTTGTTGAAACATGGTCATATAAAATTTGGTTGTTGAAACAAGAGTTTGTCCTCACTGATCCCATGTATTTTTTTATATGTGTAATCTGTCTTTGAGTATACATACACTCCTCAGAGTTGGTTATTATATTATCAACTATTACGTCAAATTTTAATTGTTTGGCGACTGGGACTGAAAACATACCTGGCAGATATAACAAAAGCAAAAACAAAAACCTGCAAGACCTGAGATGTGTGTTTGCATCATATGACAGCAGAGAGAAGGCATGGGAAGAGCAGATTAGGAAACTGGGGATTTGTGTTCTGGTACTGGGTCTGCCTCTCACTATCTCTCAGATCTTGTTTCTCCACATGTAAAAGAGGGGTTAGAATGCTGGTCTGCAGGGAAATGGTGAGATAATGTGAATGACTGCACTCTGAAGTGATACAGGGCTATACATAATTATATAATCTTCAGTAGATTTTTCTCTCTCAAAAAGAAAGGTTTTTAAATCTACAACAAAATGGGATCTTACCAAGGAGACTAATAACACTGAACATAGTACAAAAAACAAACACACACCCCAGACGTCTGGGGATCTGAAGATTTAGGTCTTGCTTTTAGTTCAAGTGCTAACATAAACGTGCCCTGTGAAATGTGCACAAGGCTTTTCCCCTTAGTCTTCCTGACTGCAGAACAAAGAGCATATAGAATTTCTAAGGTATCTTCAAGGTCATGATTCTGTGACTCTTTTAAAATACCATTTAAAAATTCTGTTTGTCTTTCATCTGTAGAATGAAAGATTATCTTGGGAAATAATGTATGGTTTTATTTGATAATTCCTGTAAATTAGACTGTCATTTTAATCAGAATTTCTGAACTGGAAGAAACATTCTTCAAAATGTCAAAGTCTAGAGTAAGGTCAACTTGAACAAATATTTTCCTGAAGGACAGTCAGTAGGGATTAGCTGTGTGCACGTGTAAGCATGTACCTAGACACAGGGACAGTGGAGGTGGATGGGAGGGCATGACAGATACCTAAGAAGGTTGTTACACGCATGTGATAGTTGGCTAGTCATGTGTGAATATGAAGTTTGGGCTTAAAATTAGGTATAAAATGATCTGCAAAGATAAAAATTGGGAAGTATTTTGGGAAGGCTTTTGATTTTTTTTTTTCCCTGAGGTAAAAGAGGGATTTTTCTATTTATGTATTAAGCAAGTACCAAATAAAAATACAAAAACTTTCTAGAGATATTTTAAAATTAACACCTCAAAAATTGCTCAAATACACTAAGCATTTGTAAAAATATATATAACGATAATTTTCTGGGTATTAGCTTTTTTTCTTTAATGCCTCAAAATAGGCATTTCATAATTTCTTTGGCCACATTGTCTACTTGTTTTCAGTTAATGTCATTTCAAAATGTTATTCAAACAAAATAAATGACAGAATGGTCCACAAAACAATACCTCAGCATGATATTTTATTTAGTACTATTTCTTATAACTTTGCAATACATATTCTCAAAGTCTAATCGTTAAAATATTTTCCTTAAATGATCTAAACTCTTTTAGAAATCAATTATCCAAAATTTAACTTGTAGTGTGGTGTTATGAAGAGGGAAATGGAGAAACCGTCCTTAAAACACCAACATCACGAACAACAACAACAACAACAACAACAACAACAACAACAACAACAACCACCACCACCACTATTTATCATCGAAATTATTTAGGAGGGAAAGCTGCTTACTGTGTCACAGACTCTGAGCCCAGTCTGAAATCCTGGGACCTGACTGACTGCTGTGAAAGAAGAAGAACAGAGAGTAAGTCACAAACCTCAGAAGACAACACGGGCAATATTCACATGCTGAAAACCCACCAACTGGCTGAGTGAGGAGAGAGCATGCCCGTGCAGAACATACGTGTCTATGAGCATAATGCATTCATTCACTCCTATGAGAAGGCAAGGAAACAGCGCTCCAGATCCATTATGCACTCTTTGCAAATAGAGTCAGCTTTTAGGTGTGTGGCGAAGAGTTGGTTGTGAATTGGCCTAAATTAGTTTAGTAATACTATGTCATATTACTTAAATTCTAAATTTATCTTTCAGCATTGCAACTTTCCTTTATAATCTTTTCAGCATACTCTGTTTTCATAGAGATACTCACTGAACTGTATGTAAAATTTTGAATCTGAAAGCTCTTTAAATCTACTACAAAATTTGTTCAGTATATCTGCTTTATTAACAGCACCTCCATGAGGAAATCAAATAAGTGCTTTCTGTGGTGCCTGATGATATCTGAGTGTTAGATGGTTTCTCAACAGTTTGAACATTAATTCCAAATGAAAGCATACTGTGGAAAAATAGTGCTTGATACGGGACAGTATTTTAGAAATCAACTCAATCTTGCTATAAAATAGTCTTGCAAATGTTTTTAGAGATAATTACATGCTATGGAAAGGATCTACTTAAAATTCACACAGAAAATATAAACTGCTAATATGTTAAAGTCTTGAATTACATACAAATGAAAGAGATTATACCATATTCACCTAATTAAATTTTTTAAACTTCAGAAAACAAAAATACCCAAAGTGAAATGAAAGAAGAGGAGGACAACTTTCTCTTTCAGTCTTGAGTTGAGTAACTACTGCTTTGCCAGTCTTATCTCTACTGAAGTTTGTTTTTGCTTTTTTAGATTTCCTCCTTCATAATCAGATTTCAGCAAGATTTGGCACTGAGTATCTTCAAACAAGTATAACTTTTCTTATAAAGATTTCAAGAGGGTTTTGTCATTTTCTGGACTGTAGTTATGTGATATTATTGCTAGCTATGCAGCTTTAAATCAAGCATATGATAAAAACAAGAGTTAAATAACAAGAAGACATAGTGGTGAAAGGTGGATGTTGTAGTAAGTGATCCAATTCAAAGAAAGAACAATTCTTGATTCTTCTCCACCAGTGAAGATGATCTGACTCAGTTAAAATGTGTTTCGGGAAAAAAAGTACAAACACGTGGAAAACTTAAATTCAAGGGCTAATTCATCTTGCAGAATAGTCTACCTGCCCTCAACTCAATAGAACAAGAAGTAAAGAAAACCATCAAAACCTCTCAGAAAGCATCAGTTATAACCAAATTTCTTCTGTTTTCCCCTAGATTTATGAAATAAATTCTGAACAGAGCAATCAAATTATAGGTAAGTTTTTTTTTTTAACATGGTGTAAGCATTACTTCTCTCTCTTTGCCCAAGGCAAGACCAACATCTTAACATATGTATATACAGTCCTCCCTCTTATCTGAGGGGGATTGGTTCCAGGACACTCCCGCCCTTACAGATACCAAAATCTGCAGATGCTAAAGTACCTTATATAAAATAGTGTAGTATTTGCATATGACCTAACAACCTCCTGTATACTCTAAATCATCTCTAGATTACTTATAATTCCTAATATGATGTAAATGCTATGAAAATAGTTGTAAATACAATGTAAATGCTATGTAAATAGTTGCCAGCATGGCAAATTCAAGTCTTGCTTTTTAGAACTTCCTGGAATTTTTTTTTTTTTCTGAATAATTTTGATCCATGGTTGGTTGACTCTTCAGATGTGGAACCCACAGATAAGGAAGGCCGACTGTATGTGGAATGTTTCAAAACAACTGGATTAAGAAAAAAAAAAAAACCAACATAATGGCTCTAATCAGATTTAAGCCTACTCCAGAGGCTGAGAGAAGAGACATCAGACTGAATTATACATCTCTGTTAAGTCAGTGCTACTTCTCCTTGTTTGTTGTGACCCCGACAAATAAGTAACAACGTATTGCCACATGCAGGTCTTACCAAACCTGCTTTCAGTAGTCTTTTCATGTGAAATGGGTGCTGTGATGCTCTCAGAAAATTGAGCTTAAGTAGATTAAACACTGTCCCTGACATCTTTCCTACTGTGTTACTCCATTACTGTTATGGGTATATCCAAGTCCTTTTTCATGATGCAAGGTTGGCTTACCCTGTGTTTGAATCCTGTCAATCACAAATTAATCTGGGAGTCACATGACAAAGTCTTAACACTTATTTGTAAAAGGACACTTATTTAATCAGGACCAATACTTCACTTCTAAACACCTTTACTCACTCATTCCTTGGTCTCAGCAGCAGCACGCCATATGGGTAGTTACTCATGGAGGCAGAAGGAGGGGGAAGAAGGAGGTGTCTCTGTGAGCTGTTTGGTTTCACTTTATCTTTAAACAAAAAAGCCCCCAAGGCTATGAGACAATCAGCCCATGAGCACCCCCCACCATCAAGGCCAAGGAGCATGGCTGCCCTTCTTTCCCTCCTGTCCACACACTCCTCTCGGACAGCTGTTTTGTGACTTCGTTTCCTCTTCACGGATACCCTTGATTTGGAGAGGAGGGGATGAAGAGAGGAAGATGAGCAAAGCAAAGGAGATGAATGAAAGGATAAGAAGGTAGAGACTCCTGCTTCCCAAACCCTCACAACTTTGGAATGATGCTTTTAAATTCAGATGCAGTGAGACAAACATGAGAGGAATGATTAGTGGAGTGATTTTCAGGGCCTCTACTCATTACATGGAGATTTACCAAGAAGAAACAACTCATAAATAACTTTGTAAAAGAGAAATGGGCCATGCAAACAACTCACCCAAATATTTCTATAAACTTGAAGAATGAATGTAAAATTAGGTAAATGTGATCAACGTTTGTTGTAGCTAGCACACCAGCTTTAAATAAGGCAAACTTCAGATACAGTATAGCTCTGTTTTTACATGCTATTTATATACCTCCTGATATCTACCTTTTCCAAAGAATTAATATCTGTAATTTTTTTCATACCCACTTTGTAGAAATTTTTTTAAAAGAGAGAACCAACCCAACAACCAGAGCTGTTGGTTAAATTTTAATCTTGGTTCTGTCATTAACTCTTTATGTGGACTGAGTAAGCCACTCAACTTCTCTTGGGGTGTTTCTCACTTGAAAATGGACAGGAGGTGCTCAGAATAAAAGCATGAACTATCACAGCACCATGCTCGTATTTTACAGATGAGGAAATGGAGGCCCAGAGTCACCGAGATTTCAGAAGTAGCCTGAATCCTGTTTAAACTGAGTTAACAGCGAAACTGTTTTTCAATACAGTTTTGTTTGAAAGCCTCACATACAAACACTTAAAAGTAAAATTTCTGTAGGTGAAGTGAGGTTTGGTGGCCTGGCAAACACCTTGCCCCTCCAGCCCTATCCCCCAGAGCACTGAAGACTAGGGCTCTACAGAGGAGATTTTACAAACTGCTGGACTAGACAAGCTCTTTCAGGTTTTCTTTATTGCTAAGATTTTGTTTTCAGGAGCATAATTTTATGACTTAAAATATTCCTATCAGTTTGGGGTTGATTCTTTGATTTTAGAACCTATTATTATGTGAGTTGCATTTGATGCTAAATCCTTCAATTATGCTTTTCCTTAAGGACAAATGATTCCTCTGTATTAAGATGTAGTTTCTAAAGGAGGAGGGTATAGTTCAGTGGTAGAGTGCATGCTTAGCATGCAGGAGGTCCTGGGTTCAATCCCCAGCACCGCCATTAACATAAATAAATAAAAAACTAATTATCCCCTTCCCCACAAAAAGATGCAGTTTCTAGAAGTATATTAAAACAAAAAGTGAAGGTCTTCATCTTGATTCATGATATGCAGTTTCAGATACTAACTGTGCCAATTAAAAACAGTAACAACAAATACTTAGGGAACACCACTCTGGAGGCGAGGCACGGTGCTGGGTACCTAGGGATACAAAGATAAGTGGGCTCTAAGAGCTTAGACTCTAATGGGAAAAGGCATGGATACAACCAATAAGGCAGAGGGAGATACACATTGTGATAAAGTTAAAAAAAATGTGCATATATAAAAGAACAGAAGCCTTGAATTGTACTGGAGGCTTTTGACAAGGATTCACAGAAGAGGGAGCATTCAGCTATCTTAAGGGATAGACTGAAGTTCTGATAACAGGAGTAGCACAAAAACTATACAGCTGGAGAAAACAGGGTAAGCAAAGGTTTGAGGTTTTGTGTCTGCAGGGCAGCATACTTAGGAGGGTGTTTTGGAAGATGAGGAAAAGTAGGTCAGAACTGCTATTCAATTTTTTGAGGGATGAGAGCTAGATTACTTATGAGATTTGGACTTTAAAGACAAATGAGGCACCAACTAAGATGAGCTGGTAAATCACATGAGCTGATTTCCATTTTAGAAAGGCAGCTCCAGGAGGAGGTAAATGGTGCAGTAAAGACTGAAGAACGGGAGAATGGAGACTGCCGTAGGCAGAGGCAGGGGACTGTTTCGTAGCCATCTCCTCTTGAAGCTCCTCCCCCCCTACTCTTTAAAAAAACTTGCACCCTTACTTAATGCCTTCTACCCTCTGTCCTTTTCATTCTGCACACTCCTCTGCTCCCATGGATTCGACCAGTATGGATGGCTTCCAAAGCAATACCCTGAACGCAGACAATGACCTGGCAATTGTCAGTTTTCAGTAAATCTTGTAAATACAACAGTTTTTCTGCAGATGCACTTGGAGCCAAACATTTTCATCAGAACTGCCTTGCAAGTCCGAGTTTTCAGCAAATCTCTCCCGAGTCCCATAGATGTCCGTGAGGTCTACATTGGCTACTGCAGGTACTACAGACATCGAGTCTCAGACTGAAATTCCCCTTCTATTCTTACACACCAAGATGTTCACATTAGAAACCTAGATTTCTCGTTTTCCTGCATATGGATTTAGTCACCAAACCCTACTGTCTCTTTATGTTTGGTGTGGATTACTACAACAGCCTCTCCTGGTCTTATTTCCTTTAGAACTGCTTTTTTTCTTGTCTTCTCAGAGCTTCTAGAATGAGCTTTTGAAACAACTGATTTGATCATGTCATCCTCCATGCTTTAAATCCTTCAGTGGTTCCTTACTATCTTCAGGACAAAATCCAGCTCCTTAACATGCCATACAAGGATCTTCCTGATCCTGTCCCCTTGTTCAGGCTCAGCTCTTTCTGTCTTTAACTTTGCATCCTAGACTACAGCCATGATGAAATACTCAGGCTGGCCCGGGTGCCATGCTGATCTGTTCAGTCTGTCCGGAATGCACTTCCTCCCATAAAACTCAATTTGGGAATCAACCCTTCTGGAAAGCCTTTCCTGACCTCATTAATCTTAGGTCAGGGGATGTTTCTATCTGCTCTCCTGCATTTCATGTAGAACTCTATCAAAACACTAAGACTATTATGCTGTAAAAATATCTGATGTCTGACTGTCTATTTTTTCAAGAGAGAACTCCCTAAAGAGGAAGGTAGATGACGATTCCATTAACACACTGGAATATAGAAGAAAAAAGCCAGGTTTTTAAAAATGGACTTGGTTTTGAGCATATTGGACCAGATATTTCAGAATGATGTCTATGTGAAAATTTCTAGTAGGCAGTTAGAAATACACTTGGGCAATTCAGAACAGGAGACAGGGTTACAGACGTAAAATTTGAGATATCTGAAATACCAAAGGAATATTTGAAATTATAGGGGAAGAGGATAATCCAGAAAAAAAAAATGTTACGAGAAAAATAAAAAAACAACAAAAAAATGCAATATACATCTTGGTGAAGGCTTGTATTATAGTAGCAGGTAAAGTCAAAGAATGAGAGAGAAAAAGGAGAGGTAAGTGCATTGTTACAAACATTAAGGAAAGAAAACAGCGGAGACAATGGTGTTAATGACCCAGAACACTGGGGTACGGAGTATTTACATGGTCTGTAATCTGCTGGAATGAGCTCCTCCCTCCAACCCGTGCTTTATCCCATGTCTTGTCCCCCTGTGACCAGCTGGTTTTTCAGTTTCTCTGATGAGCATTTCTGGCCACTTGAGGGCTTTTGCACCAGCTGTTTCTAATGCCTCAACTGATCCTCCTCTGCACTACCCTCCCCCCCAATACCTTATAAAAACCAACCCATCTACTACTCACCACAAGGCCTCACAGCTTCCCTTCACTGTCCTTTCACTGCTTATATAGTTTGATGACTCATTAATTACAGTTACTTTCACTCATTAGGCCGTAAGTTCTGTAAGTGGAGGGACTATTTCTGTTTAACTCACCATTACACCATCCAGACAACATTCTACCACAGTGCCAGGAAAAACAGCAGGCGATGAAGACACCAAAGGGGTGGAGGAGTGAGGATGGAGATCACCAGCTGAGTGAGGGCTAGAAGAATGTGGGAGGGGAAAATAACCAAAAATACAAGTGGAGAGGTCAGACACAGAAAGGAGGGCAGGGCTTTGAGACCTGAAAGCAGCTGGAGAAGGAAGGTGAAGTTACAGAAATAGAGAGAAAGTACAGATGAGATGTTGAGGGAATTAACATTGAGTAACTTCAAGAAAGCAAGGAGACAAAGTCAGCCTTGACTAAGAGGTCAGGAGCCTGAGAAATGTGGACCTGATTTTGACCAGACACTGTATAGAATGGGGTAAGGAGTCGGGAAGAACAAGAAGATGATCACGGGCCTCACTGAGACTGGGAATCAGAAATACAGCACAGAGACAACCACCACAATTACATACTTTTCTTTAGCAATGATAGAAGAGTGGAAGTGAGAGAGATGGATAACTGGTTTACCCCCAGGCCTGGGGACTGGTAAAACCTGTATGCCAAGTCACACACTCCAAGTGCCCTGTATGTGTCTGGCATCAAAATGCTAAGTAACTGTTGCTTCCATGCATTTATTTCCTGCTGGTCTAAGTGACCTGGTTTAGGGAGAGAGAAAACTGATGGCAGATAACCAACAAGGTGGGAAACATCAGCATGCTAGCCACCTTCCTCTTTTTTAAAGAAAAAATTCTGCAAACTATAAGAATCATCTGGGTCATCTCCTGCCTCTTTCGAGACTGAACTATTCCCAAGTGATGGGAGGTGAGGGAAGGAAACTGGAGAGACTGAAGGAGACCTGCCAGTTTTATCAAGTCCACGTGGCCCTCTGTGTACTGCTGACCATCCGCTCGTGTGCAACGCCACCACCACTGAGGTCTGCAGCAGGGTCAGCTCTGTCTGGAAGATTAATAAATACCTCAGTATGGCTGCTCCTATTTGTTTACCTGATCCTTCCTTCATTCAATGAACATTTACTGTAAACCTGCTCTGTGCAAGATGCTGGGAATTCAATTTTAAATGAGACATAATCCTTGCCTTCAAACAATTTTTAGCCCCTTTATTTTCATCCAAAGAGGAAGAAAGGGACAGAAGAAAAAAGTCATACGCATGAGCCATGCTAGGAGTAGTAGGTTACATCTTTCCTTTTGATCCCATTTCCTATGTCTGACTTTTTCCTTCTTCATCTTTATAAAGACTTACAGGTTTTATAAAACCACAATGTACTTTCAATAAAGTTTCAAACTGCAGCTAGTCCTATTTGTGGAGTCCATACTTGCAAATTCGCCTGCTCACTAAACTCTATTAGTAAGCCCCAAATCAATGCGTGTGGTGTTTTCCTAGCGGAACATGTGCACTGGTGCAGAGTGGGGACAGACCTGAGCTGCCCAATGCATACATTTCCAGCTGAGGTCGGAACTTCAGAACCTTCTAATGCTTTTGCATGTTTCTAATGCTCCGTCTTACTACTTCAGCTCTCATGCAGTAAGTAAGTGTCCTTTCTGTGGTCTATTTAGTGTCATGTATTTTTGCACTTCTGTGCATTTTTGTTGGTAATTTTTTTAAATGGTACCTAAGCATAGTGTTGAAGTGCTGTCCTGTGTGACTAAGTGCAAGAAGCTGATGTGCCTCACAAATAAAATACATGTGTTGGTTAAGCTTCATTCAGGTGCAGGTTACAGAACATGAGTTCAATTTTAATGAACCAACGATATTAAATAAAGTGTCTTTAAACAGAAACACACATAAAACAAGGTTAAGTATTGATCAGTTGATGAAAATGTGACCACAGGCTCCCAGGAACCTAATCGTGTATTTCCTCTGGGAGCATTGGTTTAGAATTCACTAATTCAGTGTTCATGGTGACTTCATAGAACGTAACAACTGTAAATAACAAGAACTGACTATATTTTTCGTCATGGTTTCTGTGCATCCACCAAATTTTTAAGTTACTGTCCTTAGCTGCTACATTTCCTAACCTTATTCCTTGACAAATCTATGAAGTTTTTTGGGAGCTCTGCCTCAATCAAAATTGTAATCATTTACTGAGAATATACTATATGTAAAGTACTAAGGTGGGAACTTTGAGGGGAATATGAATGTTGGAAAGTTGACTCCCATTGGTTTCACCTGGCTATGTGTAATGGCTTATAGACTGCTACACAGTCAGGTCCACTGGAAGTTATACCCTGCAATCAAAGGGCCTGACATAGATATATTATTCCTCTGATGAGGTTAGAAGAACATTCTCCAGCAAAATTCGGTAACTCTGCGTACAAAGGAGCTTTCAGAAATATAAAGGAATATCTCCCAAAGATTAGCTTGTTTAGGGTAGAGTCTGGGCACTGGTATTTTTACACAAATGCCCAAAGTGATTCTGAAGCCTAGCAGTTTGAGAACTATTAATCTCGCATATATCGAACCAGTAATTTGTGAAGGTAGGAGACCTCAGGACTAATTCTTCTTTCTTTTTAAATTGAAGTATAATTGATTTACAATGTTGTGTTAGTTCCTGGTGTATAGCAAAGTGATTCAGATGCATATATACATATATTATATAAGTGTGTGTGTGTATATATACACATATATATATTCTTTTCCATTATAGTTTATTACAAGATGTTGGATATAGTTCCCTGTGCTATACAGTAGGACCTTGCTGTTTATGGCTAGTTCTTGATTTGTGTGTCTGAAGCAGACTTAGTACTGCTTAGTTGCCAGGGACTGCTGTGACCTCTACTGTCTCCTTTCTCCTTCTTCCCTTCCTCTGATTCGAATCTCAATTTGTACCAACGCTGTCCACTAAGAACTTCGATTTCCCTCCCAACAAACAATATTAAACAGACACAGTAACTCTCATGCTCATAATTTAGCAAGGGCAAATATATGTATACATAACTTGGCACTAAGGTAGCAGGTGATAAATGCGGTAAAAGACAAACAATGTGCTACGAGATTATGGAAGAAAAAAGGATTCCTTTGAACAAATGGAGGTTCTAGCTGGCCTTTCTGCAGCCCAATCTAAAAGGCTGATTCCTTATTCTACATTGTCCCAGTATGCATACATATGTATATATATTCATATTAGTTTAAACAAAACTGGTATGTCGCTTTAAAATTTGTTCTTTAGTTGTCTTCTTCAACCATGTATATTAAAGCACAAACCATTTTTGTTTTAAGATATTTATCATGTACACATATATCAGTTATAGCAGACTAAATATACATGGCATTTGAAGTAATTATAAAAGTTGTGATAAAAAATGTGACTCAGATAATAAGATTATTCATATGGAAAAATTCAATTTGAAATGTAATTTAGACCTATGCCTGCCAGTGAATTTAAGGACAGGGCAACATAGCCTCCATGATCTTGGCCCAGGAGTGTTTTCTACAGTGATCTTGGGAACGATACTGCTTTCCAGTCAGTTGACTCTGCAGGCTGGCAGGACGTGGACCGAGAGCATTTCCTCACAAGGGAGACATCAACCTTTGGGGGTCGATAAAACATTCTGTCTCCGTGTGAGATACAGCGGTGTGTCAGAGGCTGCTGCTTAAACACACCCACAGTAACAGGGAAGAAGAAATCGGGGTAAAAAGAAAGAAAAGACTCATCAAGCACAAAAAAGTTTAGTGAACGAGAGATACAAGCCAATCTGTTCCAATATGTTCAGACACCTTTCACTGTGCATGTGGTTTGTGAGAACAAAAAAGATACTCAAATAAAAAAAGATTCTTCTCTTCTTATGTCAATTGAAGGAGAGCCATGTTAGAATCAGAGACAGCTATGACCACATTATTGGGACTGCTACGTAATAACAGTAAGAACATCAGCAGTTAATCCTCCATAGTTTATGTAAATATTAGCATTAGTTAATTTCTTAAGCAAAGGAAATACATGGTAGTCAAGAAATATCTAAATTTATTCAAGACATTTTATATAGATTCATCACATTGAGCCTCACATAACTGGATACATCTTTTTGTGAAGTCGTTTTTAGGTAGGGTAGTCTATAATTCATAATTCTAACACCACTACTTATATACTTGCACAGTAATGGAAAAATAAAAACAAAATTTCCTTCACAAGATCTTAAAAGCAGATATATAATTTAAGGAAAGACATACTTATATCCATGTATGTATATGTATAAAATACTATATATTATACATATTTTTCTATTAAATAGAGCAGGCGTTCTCAGCTCTGGGGTGGGTGTGGGGTAACTGAGACCTCCTTCGCCCCAGGGGAAATCTGGCAATTCTAGAAGACATTTTGATTGTCACAACTGGGGGGGATGGTTAGTGCTTCAGGCATCCAGTGGATAGAGGCCAGGGATGCTGCTAAACTTCCTACAATGCACATGTTTTCCCCAAACAAAGAACCATCTAGCCCCAAATGCCAGCAGTGCCAGGGTTGAGAAACCCTGGAGTGCTTGACAAAACAAGAGGACAGCAGAGTTAGGGTATCAGAGAACTTCTGAAAAAAGGTCCTGCTGATTGTCAAGTCAGAAGACAGGGTGATTGATAATAATCAATTCTGCTACTATCTAAAGGGCCATTTATGGCTAGGAATGATTGGTGGGAAGTTCTCTCAATAACATCTTTCACATTTCAGATTTGTAATAGATTGTAAGAGGGATCTTACTGATATTTAGGTTAACTTTTGAAAATAACATCATGAAGAACAAACATTGTATTGTTCTGGCGAACAACCCTTAGAGTCACTGTCAGAGAGAGTACTGCGCCAAGGGGAACACTGGTTTGATCCAGTACATCATTTATTTTATACTTTTATATATCTCATCATCATTCAAAGATTAAAATCCAAGTTTGCCTTCTCAGAGTCATGAAGGAGTTCTACAAACATGTATTAATGGTTTACTGAAACAATTATGAAATCTTTATTGAGAATTTATATTAATCTTTAAATCAAGTTTTCTCAGAAGATTTGTACAGGAAAATGAGATGTGATGGGGGATGGGGTCAGAGACTCAACTACGTGAATAATTATCAGTGGGTTGCTAAACTGGAAAACAACTGTGTCCTTATGTTATTTTATATACATTTTAAGTAATGGTAGTTTGGAAGACTTCAAGAAAATGAAACATTTCCCAAACCTCATTTTGGGATGGAGAGTACAGAGGGATTATTTCACAGCCCCTTTATTTCAGAATCACTGGCAAAATGATCTGGGTCCTGTTCCCAGGAGAGAGAAAGTGAAAAGGCAAGTAGTCTGTGGGGTCTCACTCTATGGAGGGTAAGAGGGTCCTAGAAACACAGAGGGGAACTGCCCAAAGTAGCAAGAGACACAGCTGTGGGGGGACGAGATAAGGCATAGACTCGGCACACATGCCATGGACAATGGCTGAGGCCGTGGTGTGAAAGGAGAATGCGTATAAAACTGGTTACCATACTTTTTAGAAAGTCAAGTCCTTCTGGGTTCCTTTCGGGGCAGGAGGGATTCTGGAGGCTCTGAGACTTCCTGTACGTAGAACTCTGGGGGGCTTTACTGTCAGGGGTGGAATGTGTGGGTGTGTGGTGACTGACCCTGGCTCTGCTGTCACGTCATCGGGTCCCACTCACTTTCTCGGTGGGACATGGTACCTCTCTAGACCAAAAGATATTTTCCAAATGAAAATTACACTTTTTTCCTCAAAATATGTATAAATTATTGAAATAAGTTATGGGGAAAAAGAAAATACATAGCAGTGTTGTCGGCACTGAGGTTCTTCACGGCACACAAATAAGCACTTAAGTTTCAATCTACTTATAAGTTAAAATTTTGACTTAGTTTTCTTCAGATAAAGAAAGAAAATGCTAATATTCCTGAAATTTCATAGCAAATCCAAGCATATATTAATTTTTATCTATATAATATAAATTAGAGATTAAATCAACTGTATTTGATAAACAGAATGGACTAAAGTAAAAAGGATATAAGTTGATATTACTCTTTAGCATTAGGAAGGAGGCAATAATAATTAAGATTGTAATGATTTAGTGTACACTAAATTTAGGTAGCTGGAAAATCTGCTACCACTGTCTATTACAAATTTGTTGTTGGACTTTAACACAGTAATAAAATCATGTCATTCCTACGATTAATAATAATTCAGATGCACTCTTGGTACAAGAAGAAGTAAATGGGAAAAGCTTTTTCTATATGAAGTGGCTTCTGAAAATAGTGCACAATTAATCCAGGCTTTAATAAACTGTCTACTTTTGGGATGAAGAGGGTAAATGAAAATCAGGTATTTTGTAGACTAAGGCAGATACATGCACATTCAGGGCAACTTGTTCATTGCCTACTGTTTTTCTGATAGGCTGACAGAATTACCAATGTAAAATTTGGTTGCATGTGTTTGGCTGGAAGAGGAACTACCATGGTGTTATCTGATGCTTTTGCGTTCTCTGTTCTTATTTTGGACTAGACAAGAAAACAGCTGTTCCTGAATATAACTGGAGTACGCAGTTTGGTTTGGAAGCCAGCTTTTTTGAATTAACCCAGCCTGCTCTCACTGACTGTATATGTTAAGTAAAATGCTGAAAATAATTAAAATACTTTTCTTACATGAAGAGAAGAACTATAATGGATATTTCAATAACTATCTTGGAATAGAAAAACCAATAACTATTATTCATTTAATGAGATTTTAGAGAAAGACAAATAAAACATCACAGTAATTTCTCCACATTCACAGAAATAATCTAACATTCCTATGCATAATTATTACTATACACTTCATATTTATACAAAAACATAATTGGTTGTGTTAATGTCAAAAGGTCTATTGATGGTAGATGGTACTCTTCTGCCATGGTTTCATTTTTTTAGAAATTGAAAAGAAAAAAAGAAAATCAAGCATTTTCAGAAATTGAAAAAAAAAAAAAACCTGGGTATTTCAGGAACCAAACAAAAGATAACTGGCATTTCAGTATCTCGAAACTATTAAAATAACAAAACTGTCTGTGCTAATAAGAATAGATATTCAATATATACAACAATAAACTCAAAATGAATTAGAGACTTAAATGTAAGCACTGAAACCATAAAACTTCTAGACGAAAACACAGGCAGTAAACACTCTGACATGAGTCTCAGTCATATTTTTTTGGATCTGTCTCCTCAGACAAGGGCAACAAAACCAAAAATCAACAAATGGTACTATATCTTGATAAAAAATCTTAGCACAGAGAAGGAAACCATCAACAAAATGAAAAGGCAACCAACCTACTGAGTGGGAGGAGATATTTGCAAGTGATATATCCAATAAGGGGTTAATACCCAAAATATATAAAGAACTCATGCAACCTAATATCAAACAAACAATCCAACTGAAAAATGGGCAGAGGATCTTAACAGACATGTTTCCAAAGAAGACATACATATGACCAACAGGGTACGTGAAAAGATGCTCAACATCAGTAATCATCAGGGAAATGCAAATTAAAACCACAATGAGGTATCACCTCACACCTGTCAGAATGGCTATCATCAAACAGACAACAAATGACAAGTATTGGAGAGAAGTATGAAGAAAAGCAAACCTTTGTGCACTGTTGGTGGCAACGTAAATTGGTGCAGCCACTATGGAAAACAGTAAGGAGGTTCCTCAAAAAATTAAAACTAGAACTAACCTATAATACAGCAGTTCCACTTCTGGGTTATTCACCCAAAGAAAACAAAAATAGTAATTTGAAAAGACATGCACTGCTATGTTTGTTGCAGCATTATTCAGAATAGCCAAGATATGAAGCAACCTAGGTGTCCATTGATAGACAAACGGATAAAGATATGGTACATGTACAATGGAATATTACTCAGCCATAAAAATCAGTTCCTGCCATTTGTGATAACACAGATGGATCTAGAGGGTATTGTGTTAAGTGAAGTAAGCCAGGCAGAGAAAAACAAATATCCTATGATTTCACTTACATGTGGAATCTAAAAATCAAAACAAATGAACAAACAAAAGAGAACCAGACTCACAAATACAGAGAATAAACTGGTAGTCGCCAGAGGAAAAGGAGCTGGGGGGCTGGGAGAAATTTGAAGGGGATTATGTGGTACAAACTTCCAATCATAAAATAAATAAGTCAGGGATGTAATATACAGCATAAGAAGTATAGTCAATAACATCGTAATAATTTTGTATGGTGACAGATGGTTACTAGACTTACTGTGGTGATCATTTCATAATGTATTTAAATGTCAAATCAGTATGTTGCACACCTGAAACTAACATAATATGGTGTGCCAACTATACTTCAAAAAATTAAAATAAAAAAGATGTACAAGATACAGTGGTGAAAAGAAAAATATTAAATATGATCCTATTTTCATCAAAGCAAAGAATGAACATGAACAAAGACATGAATGTTTACATATGCAGAATACATTTTTAACAGGATATGCAAGAAAATGTTAAGAGTGAATATGAATATTAGCAGGACAGAGTTTTGTTTTTCATTTACACTATCTTTAGAAATGAGTGCTGAGTTCATTTACTTTTATAGTATAAATCCTTAAGATAATTTTTAAAAATTTTAAAGGAATTTTAATAACAACTTACAATGAATAAATTCCTCTCCAAATAAATAAATGAAAAAGGTTAATGCTTAGGCTAGCAAAAGCAAAAAGCCTTAAAAAAAAGATTCAAGATATAAACCCAAATAAACAGAGGTTGTCAGCACTACTTTTTTCCCCAAAACTTCTGAGTTTCTTTTCTCCCTGATAGCACCAATATTCTTCCTTCTATAAGATGCATATTTACAGCACACTGTGATAAAAATGCTCTGGAATGAGCTTGAGGAAAACTATTCTCCTATATGCCTGTGCTAGAGGTTAATTCATCTGGGGACTCAGGCCAATTGCAGACAGTATCTAACAAGATTGGTCTTCTCCTCCTCCGGTGGAAGAGCCAAATGCTGCCCTCACCCACTCACATTTCAGTGAACCAGATGAAAAGTGGGAAGGTACCTGGCACACTTAGCAACAGAACAGGTGTGTTCCACTTGGAAGAACTTATAAGATTCAGCAGCTGCCAAGGTATTAAAAGGTATAATTTTACTTCTTATTCTATAGTTTGAATAGAAATTATTTAAAAAAGAAAACTACTGAGGAGGTTTCTTTCTTTTTTTTTTTTTCCCTTACAAAGTATGGAGAACACAGTTCTAAAGACTTCCACGTGAAGACAGGTACAATGAAACAAACATGTAACAGGGATGCGAGAAAGCAGCATGACGGACAAGGTGGCTAGATGCGCAGGTAACGGCTGTCTGCCGCTGCTGCAGAGTAGGCAGTGGGGGAAAAGGGCACTGGCCTGAGAGCATGGAGCCCGAGCTCCTACTAGGAGTGTTGTTCTGAATGAACCTCTTGTAACCTTTCTGGATCTATCTTCATTTCCTCACCTACAAAGTGAAGGAGCTGACTAGATGCACCAGGGGTGACCTCTAAGGTCCCTTCCATGTCACCAATTCTATAATCCGACAAACTTAGGACCCTCCCCCAATTCTAGTCACTTATCAGAGACCACTTTTCATGTTCTCCTTTTTTTTTTAAACATATCTCATAGGTGATAATAAAAATAAAACTTGCACATGAAATTAAACATCTGGTAGATTTTGTGGTAAGTTTATAAGGCAGGATCTTGATAAAATCAAACCATACATACTCTGATAAAGAGACTAAACTGAAGAAATGAACTACACCAGGTGCCAAGGAAGCCCAGTTAACATATTTCTCAAGGGCTGGCTGTTGGCGTCATGGCTCAGAGTGCACATAACGCACTTTGGTTTCCTGGGACAACACGAATGTTCCTCAGGGACTTCTCACATGAAGTGTAGATCATTCTTTATAGCTTCTCCCCCAGGAAAGTAAACCATTGTCTAACTATGCCCATGGTACATTCCTAACAGGAAAGATACATAGGATTCTATTCCAACACATGGATTCAGATAAAGCCGATCAAATCATGTTTTTTAACAAAAGAAATCCATGTACCTTAAACTTTAAAGCTCAATTCAAGCTCCATCTTCTCCCTGACTTCTCTATTCCCTTGCCTAAATGCATTCTTATCCTCTGCAACTCCCTTGCTTTACCTAATTTATGTTTTTAAATGTTTTACTTTCATATCTACAAGTTCTTTGAGATCTATTAGAATTAGAGTTTGGGCAGCAGTGGGATAGCCTGAAGCAGACCTCGAGGGTAAAGTTGGGTATGTGAAGAATTGTTGGTTGGGATAGGAATACAAAGACCTATTTTAAGCATGGAGATCAGTCTGTGAAAAGCAAAGACACAGAAAATTACAAAATCAATTACAGTCTAAACTAAGACTCTGATGCAGCGAGTTCTTCTAGGTAGAGGAGCAGCACAGGCAGCGAGAACTGGGGAGTCGTGGAAGGGAGTGGGAAGTCTTTATCCATAGGAACACGTGTGCAGCAGGAAGAGGCATAAATCAGATACTGACAGGGTTCTTTGCATCTCCTCTGGCTGAAGCAGGATTAGCTCAAGGCTATTCGACAGGAACAAACAAAGGTGGGGGTCAGGTAACTCCAGGTTCAGAGGTCATCATGATGCAGTCGGGAATACCAGTAAGCCAGTACAAGTAAGGGCTGTGTCTTTCATAGCATCTTACACAGCTCCTGACATAGACTATAAATCTTGTTAACTTTCACGGTGGCTCTATGCCAATGTTGCAAAAGCTCCCAGTGAATTATATACCTTTAGGTTGTAAATTTATATTAACATCCTTCTAAGTTCTTAGATCTGGTGAATTCCAAACAATGTTTACTATTACATATGTGGCATTTGCCCCATAGTCAAATTCCCTGCCAGGCCTTTCAGCTATATCCCTTGTATTCCCCATACTGTTAGAGGCAACCATCTCCATAAATCCTTGCTATATTTGAGTTTTACCAAGAATTGGTTTTATTTCAGTTCTTTGCAGCCTAAGCTGTTCATTCACACACAACCCAGCTACAAACCACGGGGGCTGGAGTTCACACTGGCCTCCTCTTAGCTCTCTGTTGCTGATTTCAGGCTACTATACTTTCAAAGCACTCCTCCTTGGGTGCCTCCACATGTGGCTACAACACCCTCTATTCATCTTTGGAGCTGTTATCATTGGACCTTGCGGTCACTCTGACACAATGGTTCTTGATGTTAGCTGTACATTAAAATCACCAGGAAAGCTTCTGAAATCTACCCATGCCAAGGTTCCATTCCAGACCTATTAAATCAATTCGTGGGTGTGGGGACAGGCATTTATTTTTTTAAGTTCTCAGGTGATTTCAATGTGAAGCCAAGGTTGAGACATCTGCTCCAACATAAGAATTAAGGACTTCAGCTCCTGGATCATTCGTGTCCTCTTCATGCCAACTCCTGCAAACATCCCGGAATCTGAATGTCCAACAGGACAATCCGCCCAGTACTCTGGGTCCCTAACTCCTTGGCCAGCTCAATTCTAGTAACGTGTTCTTTGATTTCACTTCAGCTCTTATACAACTCTGTGAATTTATCATAACCTTGAGCTGCCTGACATCTGATACAGCAACTAAACAAAAGAGTTTTTGTACTTACAGGCCACAGTTCCAGCTTGTTAACCCCTTTACTTGCTTGGCCCTATGCTGCCACTGGGGCATGGGTGGCCTGCTGCAACCTCGCAGAGAACCTTGCTTTCTAAGTCTACCGGTCCTCCCCTGATTCCCGTCCTTTCCAATTGGGCTGATCCTCCTTGGTGTGTCACTCTAGGGCCTCTCTGACCAATGCTATCAAGTTTCTTAGCCTCTTGTCCTCTGTCACACCCACAACAACTCCAGCGGTGCATCAAACCAGATCTGTCCTCACCACTGCTACGCCCTAGAGGCTGAGCCCCACTGACGAAAAAATCCAACTGCACAGAATGACGCCACCTGGATTTTTATGGTGTCCAAACAGCAGTTCCCAGAACTGCTCAGGAATCTCTTCACCTGTCCCCAGTGAGCTCCTGCTATCCTCACAGGTATTCTCACCTCCACTACTCTTCTTCCTACTTCACTCCTCCGACCCTCACATTTGAAGTGGGCCTTCCTTTCTGTTTTGGAGAACATGGAAACAGCCTTATTTTCTAGGCTTCCATGCTTTAAGCTTACCTGCATCTTTATCTGTTCGGAGGGGTAATGCACTAAGCTCAGCACAGCCAGATGATCCAGTCCTTTGTTGAATGGAGCTATCCTGTGCCTTCTAGAATGTTTAGCAACATCTGTGACCTCTACCCACTAGATGCCATTAGTACCCCTTGCCTTGCAGATGTCTTCAAAAATATCTCCAGGCATTGTCAGATGTCTCCTGGGAGGCAGAATCATCACCCTCAGTGGAGAACCCTGGCTCTAAGCCAAGACTAGTCTATCAACCTGTCTTTCCCAGAAAAACCTCCTGCTTCCTCCAAGGTCCGTGTCTGCTTTCTTAATCTATCTTCAGCCTGAACCTGTCCACTGGTTTTGATTCCTTAGTGTATAATTCTGTACGTCATTCCAGTGTTTAAAAAGTCATTCCTAGAGCTAGGTCTCCAGCCACTGCTTGACTTGTTTTTTCCTTTGAGTGAGGCTCTGGGAATGGCTTCCACGAGTTCACTTGCTGAGGCCCATTCTGCTCTTCAATCCTTGTCATATTAGTACCATCCCTGACTCCAGTGCAGAGGGGCCAGGGTCCTCCTGCCAGCCAAATGCTTAGACAACCAAACTGATTGGCTGTTTCTGACACTCTTGACTGTACCCTCCTTGAACTTTTCTTTTTCCCTAGCTTCCAGGCCATTTGCTTTTTGTTTGCTTTGTTTTGTTTTCTGGTTCTTTCCTTCTCCTTTGATTATTCTTTCTTAATTTTCTTCTCTTTATCTGACTGTCCCTTAAATACTAGTTCATGGTCAACCGGATTCTGTCCTTGGCCACCTCCTCTCAGAACCCTTTTCTCCTGTGCTGCCTCCTTCATTACAAGTTTCAACTCTCCTGCTATAATACATGGATACACTAACTCCTCTCCATTTTACTGTGAAGCTCTTCCCTCAAATTCCAATCCTGCATTCCTAGCTCCCTGGGGAGTATTTCTACCTGGGAGCACTGCAGACACTACTGACAAATCAAGGTATCTAAAACAACTCATCACATCCCGCTCCCACCATTCCTTGTCTCTATTTCCCCAAATCTTCCTTATTCTTTTATTATTTCTGTGATACCACTATCCATTCAGTTGTATAATAAGCCAGGACCTTTGGCACAATTCTACATTCCAACTTCACTAATCACATCCCATCAATCATAAAATCCTGTCAATTATACCTTATGACTGCCCCCCCAACCCTACTACTTCAGGATTTTATACTTTTAAAATCTAGATTCCTAACCAATTTCCCTGTCCCAGGCCTCAGCTGTCTCTAACCCAAGTGCTATGCTGCCACCGGAACGGTACTTTTATCCTGGAAAGCTGTACCTGTCACCCCCTGAATTACCTTCTCCAGGGGCTCCTCTCTGTCTGAAGGATACCATCTAAGCACCTTCGCAGAGTACACCAGGCCTGCTCCCCCATTTCTCCTGTTCTTCTCTCCAACAGACCCTGTGTTCCCCAAACACAACCATTCCATACCATGCCTTACTCAAATTATTCCCTCTGCTAGAATTTTTTTCCTAAGATCATCTACCTAGCACATACTTTTCCACCCTGTAAGCCTCGGCTGAAGCCTGACCTCCTCTGGGAACTCTTCCTGGACCCCCCAGGGCAGATGTAGAGGGTTTCTTCCTGTCGGAGCCCAAAGCATCCTGCACAGATTTTCCTTTCAGTTCCTACCAGAGTCTGCTGGAATTGCCTGCTGGCAGGTGTCTCACCCACCAGTCTGTAGGCTCCTCAAGTGTCTTGCCCATTCGATCTTGTCTCAGTGAGACTCATACCAAGGAAGCACTCAACAAACACAGGCTGAATGGCTGAACGATACATGACAGGCTCAGCTATCAAAAACTCCATCATGGCATGGTGTTTGTTTAAAAAAATGTATATATATGCCAGCCAGTTCATGGACTCATACAGAAGCGAAGTTACTCGGTCTAAGGCAAGCGCTGATGTCACATAATACATTATAAGTCCTATATATGATGGCACAGTGCCTATTAAACTTTTCTGCCAAAACACTACCAACATCAGAACATTGATATCCCTGAGGGAGCTGATGGCACAGCTGAAAAAACATGACATTTCTCTGGCTGATAATATATCCATATTTATTTTAACCTGAAAATTTTTAAAATAACTAGCAAGTGAGACGAATGCTCCAGGAAGATAAAGCATCTTTATTCTGTGGGCTCCAGCGATTTTTAGTAGAAACATGTACCCCTCAGGTGGGGCTGATGATGGGGTCAGTCTCACAGCTACAGAAACATATGTAGAGGAGAAACAGTGTCACACTTAAAGTCACCAAGTTCCACTTTGGGTTCTCATCCCAACACTTGGGCTGAGGCTGGGGATCTACTTTAATCTCTCTGAGCCTCCTCAGTTTCCTTATCTGGAAAATGGCTATAATAATATTTGCCTTATATATTATAAATGTTGGTGCCAGTATTAAAAGAAACAATGTAAACAATGAAGGATATAAGCATGAAAAATAAAGTAATATTTTATCCAGAAAGAGTGAAAATCAAAGTATATGTAATATATATTCTTGAAAACCCTTACCTTTTGAGGAGCCGGAAAAGTTTTTTCCATTTTGGCTTTTTCCTTAGGAGTTAAAGGAGGGGACCGCTCCTTTACCTCTGGAGGCAGTTCTTGATAGAGTGCTGGAATTGAACAGAGAATTCCAGTCATCAAACTGAGGAGCACTGTCCCACGTGGAAACACAACACTGGAGGGGGGCAGGTATGAAACCAGAGACACTGATATGCACTTCCTTGGTGTATAATAAGCTACCCAGCACTTATCGTTAAGGCGATTTGTAGTCTTACACATTCGTTATCAAAAGAACATAAGTTATTATTGGAAAGTTTTCATCAGCAGGATTTCAGAAATGTACAAGGTGTCATTTTCACTTACTGTGTATGTGGTTCATGCAGATGCTTATTTCATTTTATCTTAATACAAATTTAGCAAGAACTTGCTATATGCAAGATTATCTGCCAGGTACTGCTGGAGGAGATAAGATGATCAAAGACAGTCTCTGCTCTTAAGGAGCTTACAATCCGGTCAGAGACAGATATGTTCACAGTTAACTGTAATATGAAATAGAAAGGGATATTATGCTAAAGAGAGATAAAAGAAAGACAAATCCTGATGTGGGGATGGCAAATGCTTAATGGAAGAAGTGGTAGGTATGTCAGACTGAAAAATAGGTAGGATTTTGCCAGGTGGAGGTGGATAATTTGCAAAGACGGTATGAAATAAACAAGCAGGGGGCTGGCACTAAACATGACACAGAATCTATTCACAGTGTTGAAGCTAAGATTCTTATAATCTAAATAATCTATTTAATCCACACACTGTATTGAATCTAAAAACTTGTGTGGGAATTTTAAAGGGCCAAAAAGGAAACCTGCTTTGGTTAAATGACTTGGGCAACACTGAACTGAGAGAAAATGCTAAAATAAACCTGATAAAAATTCTAAAATTATGAGATATATTAATGGGTTTTGTGTATGGGTTGATTTTATTATTGGGTTTATCTCTTATTGGAAAGGACGCTAAATGTCATTAATGGAAGTTGATCAAGTTTTTTTTTCCAGTGGTGTAAGATACAAAGGGAATGTGCTTTGTGATAACAGGGTACCAACTTCTTCTATTGTGTCGTTCTCTGAGAGGACATGGCTTTCAATTGAAGGGTTGATAATAGAGATTATGTATGTATGTATGTATGTATGCATACAAATACACACACGCTCCCTTTAATCATTTGCTTTGCATATCTGGCTTCAGATAAAGGACAATTTTTTTCCTACTATTTTTAGAGTGGAATATGCTGCTGACAGTCATTTTTTTCTCTAATGTTAAAAATGCAGAGATGAGTTTTATTAAATTCAGGTAAAAAGTAGTATAAAACAAAAGGAAAAGAACCCCTGATGAAATGAGAATTCAATCATTATATTCTTAGGTTTTCTGAAAATTTTTTGTTTGTTCTGGCCTCCACAAGGCTTTCCAACATGCAGTGACTGTCAAAAGAAAACATCAATTATTCTGGGATACAGTAAGGAATTATGGCAATTGAGAGATGGCCGATTTCTGCACGCAGCCACCACGTAGCATCGCTGCAGCATGCTTCAGAAGTCGCGCTTTGGTTACTGTGGAAAAAACCCAAATTTTGTTGACTCTTTAATCCCCTGTGGATCAAATATCAATAGCCTCTTTAGATTTATAAACCTAAGAGGTTATTTCTGCAGACTAACTAGATTCTAAAGTTAGAGCACTTAATACCATTCTGCCTGGAAATACAATCTTTTTATACTGTCAAGTGAAAAAATATTTTAAATGTTTCCACTTGTATTTGGAAGGAACATGGATTATAATATCGAGTTAGAATTACTGATACACTCCAGAGTGATTAAGACCGTGCAGGCAGCTCTTGATTTAAAAACAGCAGCTACCCCTGCTGATCCAGCTGCTGATCCTCTGGGACAGCTGGCGCTGGGAAGGGGAGGGAAGCAACTTGGAGATCAGAGATCATCTGATCTGGAAGTTAGAAGTGCTGAGTTTATGAGAGGTGACTGGAAATTAACCTGTCCAAACATTTCTTCCTTCCACACTATCTTAAGTTTTCTCCATTATGCATCCTCCTTTAAACATAAATGTATACCTCAGAGAGCATTTAAGTGCTATTAGTAATTTACTACTCAGAAAAAAGAATTAAAACAGTGGCACAGAGGAAATTATAAATTTTGTTATGAGAGAGAGAAGTGGGTAATTTTCCAGACACTGAGCTCTTTGAAGGGGAGAAGTTTGCTGAAAGCGGCAGATAAGCTGGAGAAGGAGCCTCAGTGAGACTCAGAGCTCTTGGGGAGGAAGCACTGGGAAGTGCTGGGTGCAGACAGGGCCCTGGAAGGGAGCCCAAGAGAAAACATTTTATCTTAGCCTAGCCCAGCAGCCAGGACTCATGAAAGAAATTTTTCTTCCTCCTTTCCTTCAGTTCTTTTCCCTTCAAAATTCAAAACTTAGATTAGAAATCAATAGTACTTCTATTCAACTACAGTTTGGGTTAAATGGGGTTTCAGAGACTAGCCTGAAAGCCAACTATGATGTATAATAATTACTTTGCAGAAACAAAAGACTTAAACATTCAAAACACAGAGTGTTCTCAAGGCTGCCTCGACTACACTTTAAATCAGAACTGTACGACTTCAGCGTTTCTGGAAGAAGGCTTAGAGATGACGGAGCTCAATTTCCTTGTTTTATAGGGGAAACTGAGGCACATCGGTATTAGTCGTCAAACCAGGCCTAGCAGTCGGCTCTCCTGACCCCTGGGGGTTGTGCTTTTCCTGCAAGGCTCTGGTATACTCCACCCCTTTCTTCATAGTCGTTAAACTACTTTATTTTCAAGCTTTCTGTGTTGGTTCTATTATCTCTCCAGGCCTGGTAGCAAATCTCCAGCTTTCAGAAACTCGGATTTTGAATTTCTTCTCCAGCTCCTTTCCTTTTCCTTTCACAAGTGAGGGCTTAATTTAGTTGAGAATGCAACAGTCTAATGTAGTTTTCTTTTAGTACCAGCTATGCCTGGGGACACAAAGTAGAAAGAATGAGAGTTGGGGAGCTTAGAGTTTCTTAAGGCGCCTGAGGAGTCACTGCGGCAAAAGGAGAGGTGACAGAAGAGTGCATGAAGCAGGTGGCTGGGAAGAGGAGCTAAAGAAAGGTGGTAGCGACGGGCATGTCCCCTGGGATGGGAAGTCCATGAAGCAAATATTCCAATCTCAGAATGTAATTACTTTCGTGTGTACCAATGCTCCAGTGCCCCTTTTACTTTTTTGCATCATGAGAATGAAAAGCAATACCCACTGGCAAACATGCAAAAGTTACAAAGACAGTAAGTTAAAGTGTAGAAAATGATAAAATCTTGGACTATCAGTTACACCATATTAGTGAACCAGGAAGGGAGCATAAAACTTACTTTCACTAGCCACATGATTAGCTGGAAAATAACCTTCCTGTCCCTTTCCTACGCTGCCATACCACCAGTCTTCATTATCTTTGAAAAACACTCGGATAATGTCTCCGCGATGGATGGTTAGTTCATCTGATCGATTCGCTGTGTAGTCATAAAGAGCCACTACCTAAGAGAGAGATAAGACCACCACAGCTTTATCACAACTGTACCACAGAGAAAACCCCCAACATTCACTTCCTCTTGCAGAAGAGCAGCTGAAACCAAAGCAGTACTTTGGTGAGTCTGAGGCCTTCTCAAGGTTTGCTAATGGGATCAGGGGTGGTGGGAACACAGCAGGAGAAGCAAGATAAAAGGCTGTGGGATTGAGAAATGGTTAAGAGCATTCAATACACTAAGATTAGCTTCAAAATAGCAGATGTTAATTTTTTTTCAAAGTAAATTACTTGTGGAGCAAATAAAAAAAAAGTTCACACATTATTTATTTTCGTAGAATTGTTTTATACTACCTTTAGGTCCCATTCCCTCTGCTATGCAGATGCATCTGAAAAAAAAATTCTTTAGAATGTCAACAATTTTACAAAAAGGAAAAATTCAATGCAACAACCTGATTACATAATTTCATTGTCATCACTGTGGCTTACCGTTAATGTCTCTTTTTGAGGTGTACTTCTATGCAAACATTTTTTTTTTTGTATTTTACATCAACAATCCAAATCTTCTGCTACCTTTTAAAACACCTTTGTAAGCTTATTTTCAAATAATACAACTTTAAGAGGAAAAGCATTTCTATGAGAATCCTCTTTCTCCATTTTATTATAGTAGTGACTATATTTGATATTTTCCTTTTGAAAAACAGAATTCAAAATGAATGACTCCAAAGGCGTTTACAAATTCCTTAGAGTTACAAGAAAGAGCCAGACCTCATTAGATGTGATGCAGTGTATAAAAGAGGACATAGTATATGTACACTAAAGAATAAACTACTCCTAACTTCTTCCCTATGTAAATGAGATTTGAAAATTTACAAGTTATAGAACTCCATACGTAATGGGAAATTACCATTTCAATGCTCTGCATTTAGGTTGAGTACTGATTCATTCACTTAACAAGTATTTACTGAAATCCTAATTTGCCTGGTACTGTGCTAGGGCCTGAATACACAATGATGAATAGGATAATTTCCAGAAGGGGTACCTTGCTTAGGCTTTGTAGGAGAATGAAGGATAATTAGGAAATAGCCACCAGGAGAGATGGAAAGTGTGTCTCAGGCAGACTGCACTGCATGTGTGAGGGTCCAGGGAAGAGAAATGCTAGACAGTTCAATATGGTGGGAACCTGGCATTGGAGGTAAGAGCCTGGAGAGAAGGGTGCAGGAAACAGGCTTCAGGAGTGAGTAGGCGCCAGATCATGCACGCTGAAAGGTTCAGACTGAGAATACGGGCAACTGGAAACAAGGAATTCCATCACAGTCCATAAAACAATCTTGTGGTAACTATAAATTAATTTAGAATATTTACCAACACATTAACCAGGAAATTTTAATGGATACATTTGGAATTAACTGCTGTCACTATACAAGGACAATAATGATAATTTAATTCAAATGAAAGACACAATTCCTACTGTACTGCTTAGCACAGTCCCTAATTTACAACATGCTTGCAAGATGTTGTTTAAAGTTTATAAAGCTCTTGTAACTCTCAGTATATTGATGCCAAATCACTTATGTAAAAGTGGAATTTTCAACTTTTCCCTCTGTTGTTCCTTCTCTAAACCTCTTCTGTATTCTCCTGGGTGGCACTGTCATAGAAGAGGAAGGCTAATTAAAATGATCTGAGTGCCTGCCATGTTCTGGGTCCCTTGCTAGTTGCTTATGTAAGTTGCTTACTCAATTTTATGACAATCCCGTGAGGGCATAGACTCTTATTTCAATTTTATAAATGAGGAGTATGATATACAGAGAAATTTAGTAACTTGCCTAAAGTCAAGCAAACCAATAAGTGGTAGAATCAGGACTTGTGATTTTCTCATTCTTTCTTTCTTGCTTTCTCATTTTTCCCCAAAATGAAATACGTTTGTAAGTCATCTTTGTCTAGGATCAAACATAGGAAAGAAGCAGCAAAGAGGCAAGGAGGGACAGGAGACCCTAATCACTAATGAAAGACAAGACACGTTTTTGGACTCGAGCAGTACTCGAGCAGCTGGCTGTGCTGAGAAGACCGACTCCCCGGGGTCGCCTGCAGGTCCAGCATGTCCCTTTCACGACACCTGAAACCCAGTTCCAGAAACTGTGTGGGGATTTGTTCCCACTGTTCCTCATCCTGGTGTCCCTATAAAAAGAGGAAGAGATACCAAGAGCACACGTGCACTGAGAAAAAGGCCATGTGAGGACAGAGAGAAGGTGGCCGTCTGCACACCAAGGAGAGAGGCCTCAAAGAAACCAACCTGGCCAGCTACTGGATCTTAAACTTTCAGCCGCTGGAACTGTGAGCAAATTTCTGTTGTTTAAGCCACCCAGTCTACGGTATTTTGTTACAGATACTCTGGAAGACTAACATATAACACAGTCTCACAACCTCATAGCGTCAGATGACTCATGTGTTACCAGCCTCTTAAAGGTACCACACATGGACAATGCCTCACTCGCATCCATTTTGGGTCCTTACCTGCTTAAAACACTGTGTTCCACACTCCTACAATGCTATCTCCTGATGTAGAAAAATGTCCCTCTTACCAAACTCCACAAATGCCATCCTTAGGAGGGTGATGGTTGGGGAGACTACTCCCCCCAGCAGTCTTGCTTTGTCACCATCATACCATTACTGACATTTAGGCACAAAGTGCTACACGATGAAGAGTCAGTGTGTTTCACATGCCAACAGCCCACGTGCTGGCAGAGCAGTGTGACCATTCTCTCATCACACTGAAGGCACATGACAAAAGCCACGTGGCTCATGACAATCTGCTTGTATTCTAGTGTGTGTTTTTATCAATATGTTCTTATCTTCTCATCTGAAGACACTTTCTGTCTTCTGAGCATCATAGTATATACACAGTAGAATTTGCTTGTTTTAATTTGGCAGTGGATTCTGCATAAACTCATGTCTCTCCATCTCCAATTAAATTTTATTGTCATCCTCACTGTTTTCAGATAAAATAAAGCTCCATCGGGAGCTTTTCCTCACCTAGTGTTGGAAGACACAGTCCCATGCAGAGGTTTGCTTTGAATTAATACTATTTCTATCGTCTTCTTATTCCAGTAGGTCTTGTCACAGAAAATGTGTTCTGATCATTCTCTTGAGAAGTATCTTCCATAATGTACCCTTCTTTGCACATGGTGGTCTGGCACATAGGTATGATGGAACATTCTCACCAATGTGATACAAATCTTGAGCTGACAAGGTGGTTATGAAATCTTTCAGCAATTTTTCTTACTCTTCAGACAGAAGTTTAAAAACACGTGTTTCTGTGCCCATGTTGGTAATGACAGGTCTGGGAAATGAAATGTTCCACAAAATCCACTTGGTCACACTTTGACCACTATTCATGCATTTGAAGAGAGCTCCTTCCTTCTCTTTCTCCAAGCTTGCTGAGTTGCTTGGGCACAATCATTCATGGTGGAAGTGCCATGGGCAAGCTTCCTTTTGTCTGACACATTTTTCAGTCTTCATGACAGTGCTTGCCAGATACTATTTCTTGGTTTAAGCAGAGTCTACCAGGCTGTTATAAGACATTTAGGTGAATTCTTCTTTGTATTATCTTTTGAGAGGTTTTCATTATTACACTTGTCTCTGAAGAATTCTCAATGGTTCTTGGATCCAGTGTACTGGTGGAACATTAGTCAGTATTGTCCAGCAGCAGATGCTCCTTGCAACGTTATCTATGATGCAGTCCAAAAATCAATATACTTAATGGCCCTAAGTCACTCAACAAGCTAAGTTATGTTGAATAAACCACACTTGAGCACTTTCTCCTCCAGCTCTGCTTCTGCTGGGTCCATAATCATCAGGAAACTTCTTTGTGCCAGCCTGAAGCCAATGCAGCATCTGGATACCACCACCTTCCTTCCCTCTGCTTCCTACTTGCTTAACCTGATTTCAGAATTCTGGCCTCCAGAACAGTGAAAGAATAAATTTCTGCTGTTTTAAGCCATATCAAGCTGGTGGTAATCTGTTACAACAGCCCTAGAAAACTAATACACATGAAGTTTACTTTGGTAAGTGCTGGATTTTCTTGTATTCCTTTAATGAGTGTTGGACATTTTTTGGGTTTGCAGTTACTTGAGATCAGTTTGACTTTTTCCAGGTTTGCTTTTAAGTGTTGTTGGAGCAGATTCAGGAAGACTTTATTCTAGGACTCAATAAACTTCACTACCAAGGTGTGATTCTCCTGATAATTCTACCTGATGCCTCTGCATATTAGTTTTCCATTCTGGCTGGCAGGAATGTGAATCATTCCCATTGAGTTGTGCAGATGGGAATTTCTGATTCTTTCCCTATAGAGTTTTACCCCATGCAGGTGCAGACCAGTACTCAAAGACTTACTAAGTGTACTTCTAATGGTTATTGGTAGGATTATTACCAATTAATGTAAGATGCAACAAAAACTAACATCTTAGTAATTTTTTTTTTGGCAGAAGCTTTGTTACAGTATTTAGTGCACATTAACTAAAATGTGTTCATTTTTAGTCTTCATGATAAATGAAGTTATGATTTTATTATACTTTTGGTATTCTTAAAGAGAGGACATCAAGCTTTAATACAGAATTATGTAGGTTACACTTACGCTAAAGTGATAATAAAACCTTTGTCCTTTTTTGATTTTTATACATGTTCCCCTCTGGTATGGCCCCTTCTCCTGTGTGCTTGGAGTGACTTTGGCTATATGGCTGGTTTGTTATTTCACTGCTCTGGATATATTAAACTAGCAAGCAACTTACATACAAGAACAATTAACTGGAACAAAGGTAGATACAGATTCCATAAGGATTAGCAGAAATGTGTATGGTCTAAGTCAGGCAGTTGAATTTACAGCATTGTTTTTCACATAGTTACAACATGAAGTGATTGTAGCTTTTTAAACTATGAAACCCATGAGAGATTGTACCTTCTAGTTGAAATAAAGTATTTATAATAGACTGTGGCTTCAGATGCTGTTTGTTGCTTCCTGGACCTTTAGGGAAATATTCTTAATGAATTTTATAGTTATGAGGACAGGGTTTTTTAAAAACCTCTTTCAAGTTTCATAACTGCTTCATTATTTATAAGAGGTTTGGGTATAGCTGTACCATTTCATATGCTTTCTGAGAGAAATGGACCGTTTTCTTGGCCACTGGAGATGTTTCTCGTGTAATCAAACAACAGTTTATACATTTTGATCCTATTCTTTTTTTTTTTTAAACTGTGTGTTTCTTTGGAGTTAAAGTGACTATGATAGCCTCAACAAAAACTTCAATCCCCACTGGGCTAAAGTTGAATAGTCTACATAGCAGTGTGCTCCTGTTTCTTTTGCTAGTTCCTGCCCTTGTCTCAGACACAGGTTTTTCCTTCATATCTTTCAGTCCTGCTATAGTTTTGGGGTCACCTCAGAGATCAATCTGAGGTCCTATTAATACAAAGGATATACTTACTGTTATTACTAAAGTTCTGGAACCAACTCCTCTTTCACATTTTGAAATGCAGCTACATTTACCACAAAGAAGCATGTAAGGAGGACGTCAGGCACTGGATAAGATAAAAAGCCTCAGATGATTGTAGTCTTCTTGTCTGTTCATAGTCTTCCTGTTTGGCCATGTCAGAGAACCAGGAGGTACTAGCTGCCCCCTATGGTGACACTGACTGTGTAGTGGTTGAAGACAGTGGGCAAGTAATCCTCCAGGAGGGCATCGCTGGCATAGATCATGAGTAGGAAGGTCTTGCCCGTGGTCCAGGCGCCAACCACCATGCACCTGAGCATCATTGTGCTGGTCCTCAAGCCATGCTGCGGCTGGCCATTCTCTGGGCATGGAGCTCCATCTCTACCAGTCCCTTCTCCTAGGTGTGCCCGCATGCTCCCCTCCAGGCTGCCCCCCAGTAATTATTTAACAAGTGAAATAAAATAAACTTCAAGAAAGTCTCATTTCTCAATTATGTCAATTAAGGAACATTTGATCTTTATTATTAAAATAGAAAAAAGAGCAGATAAAGTTAGTATAAAATCAAATTTAACAATAAATCCTGAATTGTACATAAGTACATTATTAAATATTCAAATAACCCCTTTACTAATAGTGACAATGGGACTATATTTTACTTCATGAAATAAAACACATAATCCTATTTCTAGCATCATGTGGTAGAAATATATAGTCTCTTAAGAATATTTCCATGAACACTAAGTTAGACGACTCTGAAGATATTTATAAAAATGAAAACAAGGTCCTGTTATTATTAGTTGATCTTATCTGGATAATAATAGATTAAGGAAACAGAGATAAAGAAAGTAAATAATTGCACAAAGTTTATTGCCTCTGTACCAAACTATCTTCTTATCCTGGTATACAATGCTAGTATCTGTGAACACTGAACACATCATCAAACAAATATTTGAAAATATTTAATTTCAAATACCTTCTGGTAAAGTAACTACTAAGGGCAATTGAAAGAATACCACACTAGAAATCAAGACAGTGAGTTTCCAGTCCTGGCTGGGCCTCCTACGCTAAAACATCATAAAACACTCACACTGGATGTCTGTAAACAAAGGGGTTTGGACCATATGCTAGGTTAGGTATATTTTCCAGTTTTAAAATTCTATCATTTCAGGTACTCAAATAACTGTTCCAAAAGAACAGCATTCATACATTTAAAAGTAAATTCAAAATATTAATTTGTTGGGTAACAGTGTGACAGTATCATTTGTGATCACACATGAATTAGAAAGGCTTGTTTGATTACTCTAATACACAGGCAACGTCTCCTACTAATGATTAAAGAAGAAAGATAAAGCATTTCTTTGGAATTTACCATTTGGAAATACTCCAGTCTTCTTCAATAGGAATGACTTGACTTTTGGACTTCACAAATAAAACTACTCATTTTATATGATGATTGGTATCAATTACAGCTTTTCTTACTGGAAATCACAATTCACATACTTTGTTACAGTGAATCATTGGTGCTTCACTGAAAAAGGCTCTAACATGTATCTCTGTATTGATTATGTCCTTAAAAAAAAAGTCAAAAGAATGATGCAGACCTTTATACACTGGTCTACAGATGTTTTTTGGTTAGTGAAAAAAAAGATCGTGTACTTTTTTTTCTCTTGGGAGGGATAGCAAAAGGAGAATTATGAATCACACTGGTGTAGATTAGGGTTCTCAAAGTGTGGTCTCACCAGACCAGCAGTGGCAACATTACCTGGAAACTGGTTACAAATGCAAATTCTTGGGCCCCACTCCAAACCAACTGAAATCATATATTCTGGGGATAGGCCCAGCAATCTGCTTTAACAAGCCTGCCAGGTGATTCTGATGCACCTAAGGTTTAGAAAGGAACTTCATTTCAATGACCTACTTTATAAAACATGTACATTTATTTTCTGCATTTATCAAGTAATGCAACTGAATGGGTAAGAAACATCATTTAAAATATAAAATCAGACCTTATAACAAATCGTTATTGGCAAAACTTTAAAAAGTAAACCTGTTCCTCCTTTCCTATTAGTTTTACTTATCTTTCTTAGTTTCCCTCATCTCACTGAAATGCTGACTAGCTCCAGATTTGAGTAATTTAACATCTACTTCGTCATTTTTTCAACAAGCTCATGCTCAAACTGCAACTAGGAGTCATAGTAAACATTTCTTAGGTTTCCCTACAACCTCTTAAGAATTAGCGAAATTTTTAAATTAGAAAAACAAGCACAATTGAAAGATTAAATCTGTCCATCCAGCAATCATTATTAGATACATGTTGTGTCTGAGCTACTCTGACAGGCTGGGGAAACGGCAGTGAACAATTTCTGCCCTCAGGAGCTCCCGTTTTATTGGTATTTCATTGTTTTTGGTCTAGTGGGCCTTTTCAAAAAAGGGATACCTTTAATATTTGTACAAGTTACTCTTCTGTTTATCTACTTTTAAGTTGCCAATGAAGAGTACCAGGGTGCACGCTGATACTGAATATTAAAATAACAATTTATTTATAGATTACATCAGAAAAGTTAAATTCTCTTAACAAACCATGAGCTATGAAATTAGTATAAAATTTGTAAAAAAGACCTAGATGAAGACAATGTTTTTAAACAAAAAGAAATTCAAGTATTTGCAAACAACATATTCACAATTTCTACAGTTTGAGTAGTTATAAATTTTATACTTCATAGTTTAAAGAAGGATTTATAGAGATTATAAACAGAAACACACCCCTTATAATAAGTGGAATGCTCTTCTTTTTATCCTATTGCATCCATAACCATACTTGTTTTTATTTTCCTATAGATGCTACTCTCCTCGCCAGGTCCTTTCCATTGCCACCTTGTCGTGAGAGGTAGCAAAAATTTTTTATAAATACATAAACATACAAGTTTATAAATATTGAAATAAAAATTATTTAATTAAGTTTGTTAAGGATATAAACATATGAATACATAAATAATAAAACTTACAAATAAACATATAAATAGATAAATAAGCTATGAAAGGGTCTTCAAATAGACTTGTTGCAAAATTACTTTGGAAAAACTGATTCTAAAATTGAATAGGCACCTACAGAAGCTCAAAAATGTCTATATGAGCTATAACTTCCATTTCTCTTTTAGAGTTGAGGTATCAGTGTATTTCTCTGTGCTTAAATATACATAACAGAGATAACAGACCTATCAAAAATAACATGAAGTCTGGAGATACGTCTTTCGACAATGAAATTAATCTTTTCAACGCCTAATGACATCTTCAGGATTTCCCAGGCACTGACTCTATGTACAAGGAGCTGTAGTATCTGATATTTTAAGACAACAAATATAGACATCTTTGAGAACTACTTAAGAGTACTCCTAAGGACATTTGTTAAACTTATTAACAGAATTCATTAAATTTATAAACAATTTCTAAAAAGATAAATTAGTTAGTAACACATTCATATAATAAGTATCTTGAGTGTGTGCTATATATGGCATTGTACATAGTACAGGAAATATGAAGAAATGCAGCATACAGTTCTTGATTTAAAGATGCTTAACATATAATTTAGAAAAAATATACTGTTTCAAACATTACATACTTAAAAATTCTTATTCTTAAAGTTTAATTCACTAGTTCTAAAATAAGTATATAAATAGCAGTTTATTTTTTCTCAGCATCGATGCACATCTATTTAATAATCTGTTATGTCAAAGATATGTCTATGTATTCCTCTAGATGTACCTAGAAATATATGTATCTACCATTTATTTAATACCTGCTATGTGTAAGGCATGTGCTAAGCATCTTATACTATATATGCATGTGTATGTATATACATACACATTAAATATATAGAGTGCATATATTTTTCTGTTCACCCATACGTTCATACCTTCATTTAGCATTTGAACATGCCTTAGCACACCTTATCTAGCATTTGTGATGCCTTTGTTTCCTTAGTTATAAACTAAAAGAACTTCTATTTGTCTAAGTCATACAGTTTGGCAGGTTCTAGATGTTAGCAGGTCTGCTGTTCTCCTAAGTCTATGCTCTTAATCACTAAACCTACATATTTAAGTTTGAAGTTAGAGGCCTTTGTGGAACCAAATAAATATAAGTCTGCTTGGTTCACTGCCTAAGACTTTTGCTAAGATTATGCCAAAAGAAATATGTTTAAGACTTGGTATTTCCATTACAGAAGGCACCTGAAGAAGATCATCAAAGCACTTTCCTTCATATTAGCTTCTCAGTCATAATCTGTTGATGAGGCCATCAAACTGGGAAGTTATGTGGTAAACTGAAATTAGGCGTAGGTGATAGCTTACATATGTATACTAACATGTGTGTCCATCTGATCACTGCAGTTTATATATTTAAGGGTGGAAGGAACTACTGAAATGACTACAGGCAGAGTTAACTTGGAAAGACCTTGTGAAGGAATCTTGCTTGAGTAATAAATTTAATTGGAAAGAGAAAAGCTTCTTAGGTTGCTGACAGTCAGACACCAATAATTAACTGCTCATTTTACTTAAACACTGAGGTTTGTCTATTTCTAATTCTAATGTCAATCCAAACATTCTAGGAAAAGCTCATGTACACATATGTGAGCATTTGGTTTGGTGGGGAAGAAGACAAGAATATAACAGAAACTGAATTCTAAGTATGGCAGAGTTATAAACTACATACTGAAGCACTAAACACATGTCCTAACACACACATAGAGCCCTTTGAAAAAGATTCCAGGTGTTTAAAAAAATCTCTGTCCAGTCATTAGCTGACCACTAAGCTAACCAAGCAGATACTTCAGTGGCTCCACAACACAAAAAAAGACAGTGTTTAAATAATTATTCCAGGAAAGTCCTAACTAAACAAATACCAACAATAATAATAATAAAAATGACAAACCATAGGGCTATGTGGGGTTTAAGAATCTGACATCCAGGTTTGTCAGTTATATTATCTCAAATGTCCAGTTACACAACATGTAAAGAAAGAGTAAAGTATAACCCTAATAGGAATCAAGGAAGTCAACAGAAATTGTCCCTGAGAAAGCCTAGATGCTGGATTTACTAGAAAAAGATTTTAAATCATTATATATATATTTTAATTAATAAATTATATATATGATTCATTAAATCAATATATTTATATTTTCAAAGGTCTAAAGGAAACTATGTCTAAAGAATTAAAACATAAGAATGCTATCTCAGAATCAGAGTAAAGAATAATTGAACTTTTAAGATAAGTAAACTGAGATTATCTAGTCTAAGAAACAGAAAGAAAAAGGAGTGCAGAAAAATGACAGAACCTAGGACATCTATGGGCTGCCATAGACATCTATGGGCTGCTGCCAAGTGTACCAACATATGCCTAATGGGAGACCCAGAAGAAAACAGAAGAAAGGAAGGAAGAGCTATTTGAGGAACTAATGGCCCAAACATCCCAAATTTGATTAAAAAAAAAAATTAACCTCAATATCCAAGAGCCTAAACAAACTCCAAGTAGGATAAACTCAAAGAGATCCACACCTAGACATATCATAGCCAAACTACTGAAAGCCAAAGAATCTTGAAAACAGCAAGAGAAAAACAACTCATCACACAGAAGGAATTCTCAGTAACATTAACAACAGACTTCTTATCAGAAACCTTGACGGTTAGAAGTTAGTAAGATGGTGCTTTCAACAACATTTAGTGTGGAAAGAAGGCTCAACCTGTTATTCAACACCCAGCAAAACTATCCTGTAAAAAAGAAGAAATCGATACATTCCCAGAGAGTTTGTTGCTAGTAGACCTGCTCTTCAAAAGAAAAAACAAAGTAACAAGAGTCCTTTGGACTGAAAAAAGAGCACTGATAAAGGTAATTACACAAATAAATACAAAGGACAGTAATAAATGTACTTTTTTGGAAACTCTTCATTTGATTTGAAAGGGAACTTTGTAAAGAAATAATTATAAAAATGTGTTGATGGGCTTACAATGTATAAAGATGTAATTTGTATGACAATAATAGCACAGAGAAAGCAGAAGGGAAGAGAAATGTATTAAAGTTTTTATATACTACTGAAATTAAGTTGGTATTAATCCAAACTAGATAGTTTTAAGTTAAGATGTTAATTGTAATTCTCAGGGTAACCACTAAGAAAACAACTCAAGTAAATATACAAAAAAAAAAAGGATTTAAATCGATATATTCAAATATTAATTTAACCCAAAAACTGAGTGGTGAAAGAATGAAGGAGCAAACAATCAGACATCAGACATAAAGAAAACAAAACCAAACTGCAGACTAATTTAATCAGTGATTAAACTAAATGTAAATGGATTAAGCACTCCAAACAGAAAGCAGAGATTATCAGAATAGAACAAAGACACGATCCAATTGTCTGCTCTCCACAAAAAGAACATTTTAGATTAAAGACACAATAAAGTTGTAAAACATGAAAAAGACATACTATACAAACAGAAATCAAAAGAGAGCTGGAGAGGCTATTCTGATATCAGGCAAAATAGGAGTTTAAGACAAAAACTGTCAGTGGAGATAAAGAAGGATGTTTTAAATTATAAAAGGGTCAATCAATCAGGAAGCCATAAATAAGTATGAATACATATTAAGCCTCAAAATACATAAGGCAAAACAGACAGAATTGAAAGGTGAAATAGATAATTCAACAACAGTTGTTGAGGCTTCCATACACCACTTCTATAATAAACAGAACTAGGCAGACCAAAATGGAAACAGAAGACTTGATCAACACTAGAAACCAACAAGATCTAAGAGACATCTAAAGAACACTCCATCTAACAAAAGCAGAATACATATTCATCTTAAGTGGGTGCAGAACATTCTCTAGTATAGATAATATGTTAGATCATAAAACCTTTAAAAAAAACCCCTGAAATCTTAAGTATGTTCTCTAACCACAATGAAATGAAAATAGAAATCAGTTACAGAAAGATATTTGGGAAATTCACAAATGTGTAGAAATTAAACAACACACTCTTAAATAACCAACTGGTCAAAGAAGAGATCACCAGGGAAATTAGAAAAAGATAAATAAAAAAATAAACACAACATGCCAGAATGTACATGGAGCAGCAACAGCAATGATTTTTAAGAACTTTTACAGCTATAAATGCTTGTATTGAGAAGAAAGACATCAAATCAATAAATTAACTGTATACTTTAAAACTAGAAAAATAAAACTAACTCAAAACAAGCAGAAGAAAGGAAATGATAAACATTAGGATGGAAATAAATGAAATAGAAAATAGAAAAAGAATAGAGGAAATCAACAAAATCAAAAATTGGTTCTTTGAAAAATCAAGAAAACTGACAAAACTTTATCTAGACTGACCAAGGGTAGTGGGGGGAAGGTAACATCCCAGTTAATAAATTCAGGAATGAGAGAAAAGATATCACTACTGGCCTTACAGAAATATATAGGATTATAATGGAGTGCTATCAACTGTGTGTTAACAAATTAAATGGTCCAGATGAAAGGAACAAATTCCTAGGAAGACACAACTTAAATTGACTGAAGAAGAAAAGGAAAATCTGAATAGACCTGTAAGAGATTGAATTAGCAATCAAAAAACTTCCCACAGAGAAAAGTCTAGGAACAGAACACATCATTGGTGAACTGTACCAAATGTTTAAAGAAGAAATGTCAATCTTTTATAAACTCTTTCAAAAAAAAAAAAAAAAGAGAGAGAGAGAATGAATATTTTCCAACTCATTCTATGAAGTCAGTATTACCATGATCCCAAAGCTAGACAAGAAAACTACATGTCTTACGAATACTGATGTGAAAACATCAACAAAATACCAGTAAACAAATCCACAACATATAAAAAGGATTATATACCAGGTCCAAGTGGGGTTTATCTCAGAAATGATAATTTGGTTTAATATATGACAGTCTATGTAACAGACCATATTAATAGCCCTGAGGAGAAAACCCACATAATCATTTCAATAAATACAGAAAAATCACTTAACAAAATCCAACATCCTTTCCTGATAAAAAACACTCAACCGAGTAAGAGTATTTCCTTAACTTGATAAAGGTTATGTATAAAAACACACAGCTAACAACATACTTAGTGGTCAAAGACTGACAGTTTTTCCCCTAAGATTAGGAACAAGACAAGACAAAGAAATTGACTTCTGCTACTTCAATGCTGTACTGGAGATTCTAGCCAGTAAATTGGGCAAGAAAAAAGAAAGGCGTCCAGATGGAAAGAAAGAACTATACTAGCAGATGACGTGATCTTGGGTACAGACAATCTCAAGGAATCTATTTAGAAAAACCCAAAAACATCTTTTAGAAGCAGTAAATAAATTCATCAAGTTGCAGAATACAAGGTCAATACAAAAAAACCAATTATATTTCCATACCTAAAGAATGAACAATCTGAATACAAAATCAATTCCACTTATAATAGTATCAAAAATAATAAAATACTTGAAACAAAAATCTAAGACTTATATATTGAAAATAAAATATCATTGAAAGAAATTAAAGAAGACCCAGGTAAATTGAAAGATCCATGTTACTAGATTGGAAGACAATATATTGTTAAGATGAAAATACTCGAGTTTGATCTACAGATTCAACACAATTTCTATCAAAAATTTTGCAGAAACTGAGGTGATTTTAAGATTCACATGGAAATGCAAGGGACTTAAGACAGCAAAAATAATCTGGAAAGAGAACAGAGCTGGAGGACATGCTCTGATTTTAAAACTACCTACAAAGCTACAGGAACTAAAACAGTGGGTTATTGACATAAAGACAAGCATATGGATCAATGCAATAGAATTGAAAGTCTAGACATAAGCCCTCATATTCACCGTCAAGTGATTTCTGAGTAGGGTACAAGACGATTAATGGGGGAATATTAGTCTTTTCAGTAAGTGGTGCTGGGAAAACCAGACAGACACATGTGAAAAAAGTAGTTACATCTCTAACTCACACTATATATAAAAATTAACTCCAAATGGGTTATCGACCTAAAGGTAAGAGCTAAATGTATAAAACTCTGTAAGAAAATATAGGAGTAAACCTTTGTGAACCTGGATCAGACAATGGTTTCTTAGACATGATATCAAAAGCACAAGAGACAAAAGAAAAGAGCGGAAAAGTTAAACTTCATAAAAATTAAAAAATTTTTTTTTGCTTCCAAGAACATGATCAAGAAAGAGAAAAAAGATCTTCTGCCAGAGGTCAGTAGGTATTCTGTGAGAATTGTTTCACATGTAGATGTACTGACATGGGAGTGACCTAAATGTCCATTGACGGATGACTGGATAAAGAAGCCATGGTCTGTGTGTGTGTGTGTGTGTGTGTGTGTGTGTGTGTGTGTATATATATAATGGAATACTACTCATTCATTAAAAGGAATAAAATAATGCCATTTGCAGTAACATGGATGGACTTGGAGATTGTCATACTAAGTGAAGTAAGCCGGAGAGAGAAAAAAAAATACCATACGATATCACTTACATGTAGAATCTAAAAAAAAACCCCAGCATACTTATGAAATGGAAACAGACTTACAGACTCACAGACATAGAAAACAAACTTATGGTTACCAGGGGGAAAAGGGGGTAGGGAGGGATAAATTGGGAATTTAGGATTTGCAGATACTAGTTACTATATATAAAATAGATAAACAACAAAGTCCAACCGCATAGCACAGGGAACTATATTCAATACCTTGAAATGGGGTATAAAGAAAAAGAACATGAAAAGGAATATATATATTTAGGCATATATATATATAAATGAATCACTATGCAGTACACAAGAAATTAATACCAAATTATAAATTGACTATAATTAAAATAAAAGAGAAAAAGACAGTCTACAGAATGGCAGAAAATATCTACAAATCAAACATCTGATACAAGACTTGTATCCAGAGTATATAAAGAACACTTATAAGTCAATAATAAGAAAAACTCAATTAGATATGATATAGGTCATATCAATATGATATAGATACATTTATATTCATATATAATTTACACAATTATACAATGATTTTTATATAATATATATTTATATACTATATACCTGGCACATGGTAGGTACACAGTATGTGTCAGGGGAATTATTATTATTTAACTCCTAAAGTTCCCTGAGTTATCATAGAGGACTGGTGTTTTATAAAAAAAAATTTCTGCAGGACAGCCACGACTATAAATGTGTTCCTATTTTCCAAATTAAATGTAAATCTGCTAACTTCAACTCCATTTCTAAAAACAAAAATGTATTTCTACATTTGGTATAATAAGTCTGAATCCCATATATACATACATAAATATAACATTCAAAAAATATATCTAACTTATATAATTATATAGTAAACAAAATTATAATGTGCCCAATCAGAAAATGGCCAAAGGATGTGAATAAATTATTCAAAGAAGATATACAAATAGCACTTCAAAAAATGCTCACATCTTTAATCATTAAGGAAATGCAAATCAAAATCAGGAGATACCACTTCCTACCCAATAATATGGCTATAATAAAAAAGACAGTAACAAGTGTTGGTGAGGATGTGAAGAAACTGAAACCCTCAGAGTTGGCTGATTGGATTGTAAAATGGTTCAGGTACTTTAGAGAACATTTCGGCAGTTCCTCAAAATGTTAAACAGAGTTACCATATGATGCAGCAATTTCACTACTAAATATATACCCAAGAGAATTGAAAACCCATGTTCACACAAAAACCTATATGTAAATGTTCATATAGCATTATTCATAATAGCTAAAAATGGAAGCACTCAAATGTTCATCAGTGAATTAAAAGATAAATAAAATGTGGGCTGTCCATATAATAGAATATTATTCAGCCATAAAAAATAATGAAATTCTGATGCATGACATGGATGGACTTTTTACATGCAAAGTGAAAGAAGTCAGATACAAAAGGTCATGTATGATACAACTGCACTTATATAAAATGTCCACAACAGGCAAACCCAGAGAGATAGAAAGTAGATTAGTATTTGCCAGGGCCTAGGGAGAGAAGCCAGTGGAGGGAGGTGGGTGACTTACTACTGAGTATAGGGTTTTTTTGGTGACTGTTTTAAAATTAGATACTGGTGATGGGTGCAAAACTGTGAATATACTAAAACCCAATGAATTGTAGTCTTTAAAAGGTAAATTTTTTGCTATGTGCATTATATTCAAATAAAGCTGTTATAAAAAAAGAGCATCATATTAATTATGGTTATGGAAGGTGAAGTTAGTCATGATAAACAAAGGAACAGATACAAGCCAAAACGCAGAGATGGAGACAACAGCTCTCCATGTCAGAGAGGAGAGCCTTGATTCTGGCTATGGAAATGGACAAAAGAGATTACACTGTAGACACATAACAAGGAAGAAAGCGTATATGTGCGACATAAGAGATATAGATAAACAATTTATAACCAAGGTTTTGTTGGTAAGAACTAAGCAGCTAGCTCGTAGTACAAGTGACAGAAGATTAAAGTGGAAAGGCTCAAAATAAGTCCCAGGGAAGACAGGCATTTTATTGAGCTGTACTAATTTTCAGGATCTTTGGTTACCAAATGGTTAACAGCCTAAGTGTTCATTATAAAGATTTTTATAGTAGAAATGGAGGAAGAAAAGAATAATTAAGATTAGAAACAGAGGAGGAATCATTCACACTTAGACACCAGCTGCAACTTAAGTGTGTACAATGAGTTTTATAAGTAGGTCTCAAGGAAGAAGGGACAAAAGCCCAATCACCTCATTCTTGGGTGATACTCACAATTACCTTTATATTCCTGCTCTTAGTCCCGTTCTTCAAACAGCTGTCTGCGGCATGTGGGTAGCAGAGTTTAATGTGTAGCAGGTGTTTGTAATTTCCTTTCTCAAGGTCACAGGTGACTCTGCCAGTGCACTAGAAAAACCACAGCTTCTGGGCCCCTTTCTTCCCACCAAACCCCAAGATCCCCTTCTCACATCCAGACTACTGTCTGCTACTCATGTGTCTTTAACCCACCCCACAGCTATAAGAACTGCAGGGCCACTATTCTGAGGGAATCTAAGACTCTGCCTGCTAACCTCAAATCATAACTGATTGAAATTTCTTGGTGGGTGGATGGATGGGGTGCTTTCCAAGAAAAAATTTTGAAATTGGCTTTCTTAGATCACTTCCACAGCAGATTATTAAGAGGGAGGAATCTGTATTTGGTTCTGTCCTGTCCTCAAGTCAAGGCCTTCATGATCCGTCTTAGCTGTCATTCTGTCATTCTTTCCAGTAGTGCTCAGCTTTCCACTCTCTTCATTTCCATCCCCTGCCTAATGCCATTACAACTTACAGTGATGACACAAAGATCAGATTGAGATAATATACACTGTGGAGCAGGGCTTTCAAAACTGAAAATTCTTTTTATGTGTTAACTGCTGTTAGTATTAACTGAACTGCTCCCATTTTCCACAGAATCTGCCTTGTGCCACTGAGTGACACTAGAGTTTAATGGTTTAATCACATAAATTAACTCTTTTAAGGAGCTAATATTTTTGGCTCATCTACCATAATGCATTAACACATTCAATTTTAATGTTTCTAGAAGATTCTTAATGTCCTTTTTATGTTTCAGTTTCCCTACTGGCAAATGATGATAATAATAAAAATACTTTTATCTTATAGAATTATGACATTTGTGAGATAACCTACAAAAAACACTTTGCACAGTGCCTGGTACACAGTAAATGCCCAATAAATATTAGGTATAATTGTTATTACTCAATTCCTAAAGCTCTTTATCAAAAAAGGAATCGTGTTTTGTAGTACAATTTTCCTGCAGAACTGTAAACATGATTGTATTTCCCAAACAAGATATAGGTCTACTAACTCCAATTCCATTTCTGAAAAGAATACTTATTTCTAGGTTTGGCTAAATGAGCTTTGAATCCAAAAAGTGCCCCCAGAGAAGTCTGCTCATGGTGCCGTAAGATATTACCAGGCAGAGATATGGTGACATGAAAACTTTATTAAGTTTCACTAAAAACACAAAACAAGAAGTTTCACTTCCTGTAGGGATTTATCTTACGCGTTAAACAAATGTGTGATCCAATAATGTGGTTACACCAAGAGGTGTCTGTGTTATGATTAGGGATAGCACTGTCATCTCTGCCAAACACTGATCTCTGGGGACACTGAGATGATGGCAGGACAAAGGGCATCCCAGTAAGAAGAAACCTGGTGAACTCATACATGTTTATCAAGGTCAAAAATGAATCTATGGAACATTAGTAGTGGCAGATGGCAAATGTCCACCTAGGCAGGAAAAACAAAGCATAACTTGATATTATTTAATTAAAATTTCCCAAAATAGAAAATAATACTCCATAAAATGATGGGTATGAAATTTTTCTTTTCTAAATAATTATTTCATTTTATGGCATGATCAACTCAAGTTCTGGTTTCTGCTATAGTCTTTATTTAATGCTTCCTTGAAGGAATCAAATTCTATACTAATTGAAAGGAAAATTTCAAGTGATTGCCAAATCTTATTTTGAAAGACATGCAAGTAAATGCTCTGTTAAGGACAATGTAATGCAACACTGAAATTGCTTTCAAACATTAACATCCCCCAAACAAAATGACTTATAAATAAAAATGTAAACTGCCAAAGGTAAAGACATTGTTGCCATTTTGATTTCATTAACTGTTCAATATTTTCCTAATGTTTCAAATAAAGACAATAAGGGACATTATAAAATTTATTCATGCTACAGAGTTCAGTAGTGAGCTACCACCATGGCTAAAAAAAATAAAAATTCAAAAGAATTTTGACAGGCAGGAGGATAGAGAGCTAAAAATAAACTGAAGAAATTCAAGATAGGTAAGTGGACAACTCTGCATTTAGGGTTGAGAGATTACTATGTGTTAGACACTGTACTCACTACTTGAATCAACGACACTAATGAGGTAGGTACTATTATTGTCTCCATTCTAGAGATGAGGATACTGAGGCACAAATATGTAAATAAGGGGATAGGTCTTGATGGTACACCTTTAAAACATCAAGGAGTTACGGTAGGTCATAATTCAGTATCAAACACAGTATCCAGATTACAGAAACCAATAACACCACTATTTTTCATATCACAATTAGAACAGTAAGTCCAATTCCGGATGGCACTTTTCTAAAGAATGTGAACAAACTGGATGGTATCATTATAAATCAAGGTTAAGTAGAAGAAAATGGATATATTTATCCTAAAAAAGAGAAGATCAAGATGAAACAGACACTCTCAAGCATCTCAAGAGCTGTGTTTAGAGAAGAGGAATCTGATTTGTTCTACAATGATCTAGAAGCAGAGTAGAACCAAGATATTAATTATTTGTAGTAAAGCACAAAACTTGAGTAATTAATCAAAGTGTTTCTAAGGTAGAAATAGTTTTTGTTTTCCAAGAAAGAACATATCCACAAGTAATGGAACTTTTCCTTCAGTAACCAGTGACACATCCTTCTCATACGCTGAAGCTGAATGCTAAAAATGTGTAGAAATTAGAAATGTCACAATGCTTTATCACAACATCCCATTATCTGCATATAATGCAGTCTTTGAAAAAGTCATGATGCAAATATCAGGAATTCCAGATGCTCTTAAGAATGTGTTAATAAAAAAGAAAACAATTTCCTGGCTCTATATTTACTATCTGTGTAATCCTACGCAAGCTTCTTAATTTTTCCATGCCTCAGTATCATAATTTATAAAATGGGCTAATAATACCTAAGAATCACGCAGATGGAAAAAAGGTAGACATAAAGACACAATGGTAACAGAGTAAGTATTCAATAGATACATATCATTGATGTTCATAACAAAGTTAAATAATAGTTTGATCTAATTATTGATTAACTTGTTCTTGGAGATTCAGGATCATTGTGAGTATCAGTAATATAATAGCTAGTAGTGTTATGTCCAATACGTTGGACAGTTCTCAGATTGTAGCACTGAAGAACATGGAAAACTCCCCTTTTGGTGGCATATACATTTTATTAGGGGCGACAAAATGCTGTAATTTTTTACAGGCCTTTCTGATATAAGGCTTTACGTTCTGTAGAACGAGGCTTATGGAAAAAATGCAGTTGTTGCAGACTACTTAAAAAATCTATGGAACTTGTAAGTAGGGCACTGATAGAAACAAACAGTCCTAGTCAAAGTGCTAATGTGGTATTAAATCTTTGCTGGCATCTGTACCCAGCATTACTGTTAAGTCAGGTCCATGAAAGAATTTACTTTCAACAGAGACCAGTTTATCAAAATGGAAAATCCAACTGGTTTTAGATTTCTCCATCAACCAAACAAAACAATTTTTTTTTTAAATTAGGGGAAATATCTTTGCAGCTTCTTCATAGGTACTAGCAGTTACCAATGCTACTAAACTAGCCACTAGCAAAAGGCATTTCAGCTTTACTATAAAATTGCTCAGTCTTTCCATTTGATTATGTGAAAGCCTCTGATGACTTTAAAACTTGTAACATGCAGGAAGAAATACTCTGCAATCTTATTGACATTATTTATCTATTTATCAACTGCACATGAGCTAATATATATCAGAGAAACACAGACTATACTTACAATGACAGTAAGTACTACTCCAAAGAAACAAGTCAGGGCGAAGTAAGTGTTTTGGGTGGGGCATATCACCACCTCCCCTTTATGGTGTAACAGAGCTCCTGCCTTCTGGCTCCTGTCTTCCCATTTTAAGGTCCTGAGGAAACAGACTCCCTTCCAGCACTTGCTTTTTTTGTTGCTTGCAGGAGAAAAATGACCAAAATAATTCCTCTGGAGTAAGGTCTCATGGGAACCCTGTGTTCATACTTCTAGGCATCTTACTATTAACTAAGAAAGTACTTCAGGTAAGAGTCTAAAATTTTAATTTTAGTTTAATGCTTTTAGATGCACTGTTTTAGAGTATTTGTGTACTTTTGAGTTGTTCTTAATTCATAGTTTGATTAATCTATTCCTCAAGTTTTACCAGTTTGTGTAAACTGAACATGCCATTTCTTGTGTTAGGAAAGACAGTGAAAGAGTTTGAAATGGACAAAAGAGATTACTGGGTGCTCTTTCAATAGAACCCTAGGCAGCCTGACCAGTGGGTGCCCCCCGCCTTCCCACTGTACTGCATATGCTCTCTAACCCCTGCTGGCTAAATTAATCAGCCATCTGGACACCATATCCTACTGCTAGGGATCATTTCACCAAGCACTGGGCTTACAAAGGTGGAGAGATTTGGTCCTGGAGTGAAAGGACTTAGTTTTTGATCTACCGAAGGCAACTAATCTAAGTCTACTAATTAAGCAGCATGAAATTTCCAATAGCAATGGTGGTGATGGGCAATTGTTACTTAACCTGGTGGACATAACTGCCATGTGTATAACATACGGGTGAATTCTAACTGAATCCTCAGAATAGTAAGAATGAGAGAAATGATGAGTGAGCATTCAAGAGACGACTATCAGAGATCTGCTTAGTTGTTCTGCTTTAGGATGTTATCCTGGAGTAAGAGAAGATGAAAAAGATTCATAGAACTTTAATTCCAAAAGCAGACCTAAAAAATCAACTTCTTCAACCTTCCTCATTTTACCAACTAGAAAAGTTTTAAGTACTTAGTAAGGAACCTTGCTATAACTGCTCTCCTCTACTCCTTTGTCAAATGCTACAATACAATCTGCATCTTTCTCACCATTTATGTTGCTGGATTTTTCCTTCCACCTGAGATATGTTTTGAATGTAATAATGTTGAATAAATATTAAAAATTAATTTTTTACTTTTGAACAACATGAGAAAAGAAACATTTACTTCACATTCTATATAGGTTCAACTCATGGCAGCCCTTTTGGCAAAACACTACTTTTTTTTTTTTTTTTAAAAAAACACTACTTTATTTTGTGAAATAATTCAGCAACATGCACTCAAGGCTAAGTTAACTGCTATTCTATTTTCCATCCTCTTCTCATGACAGGTTTCCTTGAATTGCTTCCAGTTCACCATGCCTCCTAATGCAACCATCTAGCTTCCTTTCTAGGGCCCTGCACCATTCTCCCAAATGTTTCTGGCTACCTATGACAGCACAAAAGTTTCCTCCATTTAGATCCACCTGGCTTCCAAGATCTGACACTGTTCTTGATTTCCTGTGTCTCTCTTCTCTGTCTTCTGTGAAGGCTCTTTTTTCCAACCTTCTGAATATGGACATCCCTGAAGTCCAGCCTAGCTCTTTGAGCTTATTTATTTCTATAGTTTCAGCCTGTAATCATTTATTTACTTAAGCTGTATCTACCGACAGTCTATAAGAAATGGTGAAGAAAGCAGGTGTGAGTCCTACTTTCATGGAACTTATATCCAGCCTACTGAGGAAGACAAAAGATAAACAAGAAAACAACTAAACAAAAAAATACCAAATTGGGATAAGTATTAAGAAGGAAAAAAGGTGCAATAAAAAAGATCAAGTGGGGAGTATCTATCTCAGATAGAGTGGTAAAGGAAGATCCTCTGAAAAGCTGACATTTACTGGGATTTACAGAAAAAGCCTGTTATGAAAAAGGATGTGTATATTCCTGACAGAGAGACCAAATGTTCAAGGCCAATGGGTGAGTGGTAGAAAGGCTGGCTGTGTTCAAGCAGAGAGCATGATAAGGTGATACTGAAGAGGCAGGGAGAGAACAGATCATGCAAGGCCCCGTAGGCCCCAGGAAAGGGTTTGGGTTTTATTCTGTAAGTAAGGAGAAGTTACTGAAGAGTGCTATTAAGCAGAAGCATAACCCATTCTGACTCACATTTGAAAAAGACAACTCTGGCTGCCATGACTTACAGAACTGATGAATGAGGAGATCACACACTTAGGATTGCCCAAGACAGTCCCAGTTTATATGCCTGCTGCCCTGGGGTAACTGGACTTTTGCATCAACTCCAGGTGAGAGCCATAATACACAACAAATAAATACATAATAGAACAAACTTTAAAAAATGAAAGAGAAAAAGAAAGAAGGTTGGTTGAGACACAGGCAAGCTGCTGTGCCAACCTGCATCCAACTCCCTTTTTCTGATGTCCCTGCCCTGGCTGGGACCCCGGGGTCCTCCCTTTGACTCTTGACATCAGGCTTGGGATATGTTCTGTCTTATCTGGCCATCTCTCATGATTAAACAATATTCAGTATCTGGTAAACAGAAACATATTGAGTGGAATGTTTCTTAACACATTTATTCCTCACAACAATCCGTAAGGCAGGTAGTAGAATCCCCACTTACAGACGAGGAAAACCAAAGTGCAAAGCTGTATGATGCGGCTCTATCAAGCACAACAAATTTAGATCTTCAAACTCATCCTCTTTTCTGAGATCCAAGTCCTATAATCTCAGTTCTCTACTGAACATTTCTACTTGTTCATGACTTCTGCTTACCTGAAATTTTACATGTCTAAAAGTGAATCCATTATTCTCTAAAAATCATCCTTCATTCCTTTTTTTTTTTCAAATCCATTAACAGGGTCATCATTCTCTCAGAACCTATGTCTCCAGCCTTGGAATCATCATTTACTTCCTTTCTTTTGAGTCTCTATCATCAGTTCTAGTATTCGAATCTTTCTTGTAAGCCTACCTCTATTTATTTGCACTACCCCTTCCTTATTCAGACCCTATCACCTCGCATGTGGATTACAGTAGCTTCACAGCTCACTTACCTACTTCCTATTTCTACCCACCTGCAATTTCATGAGCTGCTTTTATTCCAAACTTTTAAAAACATGACTCCCTTGATCATATTATTCTCACACTCAAATGCCTTATTGTTGCTTATATTGATAAAGTTTTAATTCTTTACCTAATATCCATTGATCTTTATAAATCATGCCCAGATTACCATTTCTAATCTATCTCATGTTCTGAAATACTCTGCTTCAGTCAAACTGTCTACCCATCTATAAACTGAGTGCACTTTCCTTCTCCTATGATCTTTGTTCACACTGTCACTCTGGTCTAGAACATCCTATTCCTTTTTCTTCTTTTCATTAAAAATTTTTTTAAAATATGTTTTTATTGGAGTATGGTCAGTTTACAATGTTGTGCCAATTTCTGGTGTAGAGCACAATACTTCAGTCACACAGGAACATACATAAATTCGTTCTCATATTCTTTTTTACCTTTTTAAATCGCATCTTTCCTTTATGACCCAGTTGAGCACCTTCATACCCTAAACAGCCTTCCCAGACCACTCTAGCCCTGGGAATCCCGAAAGCATTCAAGGCCCATATTCCTACACTTGAGCACAAGTTGCCTCAGTGACATGACATCTGTTCCATATTGCTCTGAACTTTTATCTATTCATGTATTGAGATTTAACTGTTAACGGTTTACTTGTCTAATTAGACCAAGAGCTAGTCAAAGACACAAAGCACGTTTTATACTTTTTGCATTTCTACTTTCCCCATACCACTCCCAACCCTATCCAGCGCTTGGTGTTGCACTATCCTATGGACATGGTACACTTAATGTTTGCTGATGATTTAGAAAATAAATTCCTATTATGCCACTGTTATGGTACAGTCCTCCAATAAGATGACACTTTCAGAATTTCACAACTTTGTCAGGTAGAGAAATTTAGCAAAGTCAAAAAAGAATTAGGGGAAAAAGTCTAAGAAAACAAATGCCAGCAGAGTATGCTAATGGGAAAAATCAACATAAATTTCATAATTTACAATGTCTGGAGAAAAACTAATGTGCAGAGACTTAAGAAAAATGCTACATCATTGACAACTCACAAGGTCTTAAAGGAGAACCTATTTTGCATTTATATTTGAATTTCAATAGAACTGCTTTGAATTGCTACTTTGATAAGTGAAAACAGATTCTTTTACGACTTAAGTTATAAAAGCTTGTAGTTTATCAGTTCCCTCTCCACCCTGCAATTACCTTCAGGAAGAGATTGGCCACAGATTCTATTTTATGAGTTTTATAGGGGCACATTCATCCCAATTTACATACTATGAATTCCTGGAAAATACTATAGATTGGAGAAAATAAAGTATTTCCTTTGGATCAAAGACATTTCACTTGAAATCACGTATTTATCCATAAACAAGCTGCCCCAAGTATTATGTTAAAATGTAAAAGACATATTTTACATAAACGTATGTATAAAGTCTATTAAGCTAATGTGCAATAATGCAATATGTAGCAATCTTGTGAAACTAGGGCTAAACAACGATAACAACCTAACAAGAAAAGCAGTTCAAAATGTTGTAGAATGAATATCATATAATCCATAATCATATAATTCAAAAGAGTCTTGGAATAAAATTTCATTTGTATCAGGACACTTATGAATAAGTTTAGTGTTAAAGGTAAGCAACATACAAACATCTCAAATAAATTTTCAGAGTAATAAAATACTCTAAAACACAGCAAAGTTTACCAATGATGAAAATTACAAGACAAAAACTTATTACCAAGCCCTAAGAATACTAAGAAGGAGTATAACTGCAGAATGAATGAATGAACAAATGACTTGTTAAAGTGGTCTTAAAACAATGAAGAATAATGAATCAACATTTAAATTTCCAATCAGGCTAAGATATTTTAATTCTTAGTAATTTATACAAATTTAGATGAATGGCAAAAGTGTTCCATGACTGATATTATCCTGATAGGACAGCCTGGAGTTTCTTTCAACCTGTTGTGGTGGATGTGTAGACTTCTATGAAAATGTAAGCTGAATTTTATAAATGCCAAAAAATCCATTTGTTAAAGGAAAATTTTTTCTCATTAATGGGGGTTGTGGGATCACTGAATAAAATAAGAAAAAAGAAATAGTATTAGTATTACAGGTCTGGAAGGTAGGAGCTTTACAAAAATCAATGATTGATTACAATAGGTCAGACTGATGTTGTTTGAATTTTATCATATCAGTTTTCATTGGAAGAGATCAAAAAACAATTCTTCTTAAATCACTAAAAATTCTTTATATATACAGCATGGATTACTATGTTTTAATTCCACTAGAAAATATGAAAAACTACGGGAACTGCTGTGCATATGATTGTACATTAAAGGGCAGGTATGTTTTAACTCTATGTTCCTCATGCAATAACCTAAAATAACAAAAGATCAAACGTGGGTGGAAGAATTCCTTATGCTAGTTGCTATTTCTTTTTGGTTTGCAAATAAGTCCTTCATTTAAAGTAACTATGGGACTCTAGCCTATGCTGATTTAACTATTAACTAACTTTTACACCTGCCTTTCAGGGTTCAGACAGTGACCTCTGATTAATCTGAGTCTGATATCATCCTTAACTTGCTGTAGACTATAAGCAGGTGCAGCAACTAGCTCTTAAAGTGGCATGATCTAATTATTTTCATGTAATCTAATATTATGATTATCTAATGTCTTATTTGCTTTTCCTATAATGGTAATATGTTTGAATGAATACCATTCATGACAAAAGTCAGTGAAAAGAAAGCTACACGTTTATACATCAAATCTGAGCTAGGACTTAAGGTATAAAGAAAATAAAAGAAAATCTATGATACACGAGCAGGCGAAATAGGCTACTTGTACAAAGGAGTAACTATCAGGCTGAGATCCAATGTCTCTCCTAAAATACTAAATGTCAGAAGATGATCAATTTCCACAATGTTTTGAAGGAAAAAAACTTATATTCAAATAATTAAAAACTCTGGCAAGCTGTCTTATGCAAAGACAACTAAGATATTTTAAAATATGTATACTCAGGTAATACATCTCTCAATTATACTTCTTGAAAAAATAACTTGAAAATGCACTTAAATATGAACAAAATTAAAAGCTCCTAATACCAAAGAAAAAAAGGAAGTAGTGATGATAGCCAGTTAAGAAGAAAGGTTTGATTCTTTTTGATGGAGGATCATGCCATGTGGGGAAATACTCCATTTTACTTTCTATCAAAGGCATCTCATATACAGATATGGTATTAATTACGTCAAAAAATCCAAACAAAAATTAAAATTCAAGGAATAAATGAAAAAGGGAAACAAGTAAATTAAAAAGAAAGTGAAAAAGAACACAGAATCAAGGGACAAAAGTGGTTTTGTTCTCAGGCTAACCTATATTCACTTAAAGGACACTGCATCACATTATAGTGCTATAAGATCAAGCTATCCTCTGTAACCAAGTATTTACAGAAAAGTTCACTCCAACTTGGAACATTAAGAAACACATCCTTCCCTGTCAGAGAGGCTTGAGAAAGTCTTGTTTCCCTCCCCTGCTGACGAGCTGTAACAAGCATCTTGTACTCTCCCAGACCCAATCATGGGAGTAGTTGGAGCAGGAGGACATTTAGAGAGGTGGTGGTTAGGTATGAGGACGAGAGTCATTAGGGCCCAGCCTCCACCATTCTGAGATCCTGGCCCACTCCTTTGCTATTTTTTTCCCCCTCAGGCCCAAGGAATCTCTCTCCTCTTCAGCCAGTATAGTACAAAGTTTGAACTTAAAAATATCCCACTTTGTTACACTTTTAGACAGACTTTTTCCTATTTCTTTTATCTCTAAATTTAATTTTCTTTTCTTAGATCCTTTTAGGGAACCTAAGGGTGCACTGACACAAAGGGTGAAAATTAGGTAAAATTGTATTTCTGTAAAAATCAGTCTTTACCTATCCTGGGGCCCAGAGGAGAGTGGGTAATGAACAGACTTGTGATTCTACTTAGAGGTTATGGAGAATGGGTCAAGGTTAATTGTCAGCAAGCTGGGGGACTTTGGGGGAGAGGAGAGGGTAGCAGAATATGCTTACTTTACAGTAAAGAGACAGAAGAAGAAGAGTCAGAAGAAAAAGACATCAAAAAGGAAGACTGTCCCAAGTCAAAACCTGGGGAACTAATAATGAGTGTTTGAAGAGTGCCTGTTTAAACCAAGTATTTTAAAACGTATCGACTACACAGAGTAGAGATATTATTATCATATTAGGAACCACTATTTAATAATCCAACTGGGAAAACATAACCAAAGACCAACAATACTTAAACCATTATTCATTAGATTTTGTTTCTAATTCACTGGAGTCATTCTGAGATTAGGGCACTAGAGTAAACCTTAATACCATTATTTCTCATGAGTCCATGAACATTTAGTTCTATTATTTTATTATTTAATTAACATGGGAATCTGCCATCAGCCAGCCTACCAGAAGAAACAAAAAAACCCTGCCAGGTTGCACTCTTCTGAGTTCCAAAATGTACAAAAAACACCAGAAATCTAAACACAGGTGGTGCAGGAAAGCCTATAGGAATATATTTCAAAAGTACGTAAAATAATCAAATGAGTATATTGTTCAAATACATTAAAATAATTTATTTTCCACAACTGCTAACCTTCAATTTTTAATATTAACCAATACAATTCACAAAATGTTATGGCTACTCTTTTAGCATACTTACTAAAGTATAACCAGAACACATATACTATACCCATGGACTTTTTTACGATTATGCTGATGAATAATTCTTCAAACACCAGTCTCTTCCAGAGCCCTACATATTAAGTTACCAAACATGCTGAATCAATATATGGATTTATTACAAATAGAAAATGGAATCAATCTGTCCATGGGGAAAATATTAATTATCAATAAAATTCAAATATGGTTTAATACTGTTTTAATTTTCTTTAAAAAGGCATTATCAAATCTTTATCACAATAGGAAATGTTGAATTATATGGAGTGCTTGAAAGATTTACTGTATAGAAAGGATAAGAAATAACATGTTTCGTGAACAGTAAGACACACGCTAGCCTATATCATCATATGACTTCTTCAAGTGGGAACCAGTAACTGATGTATATTTCATACATACACATATTATATACAGAGATTAAAGGGAAATTTAATTATTATCTATATTATATATATTTGTTCTATATTATCTATAATTGTTTTTAATTTAGTAAATAGATACTGTAATTATTAAATGCCTTTTCTTGTCTGGTAGTAATAGAAGAAGGATAAAAGATTAGATTTCACTTCTACAATAATAATAAAGCATAGTAATCTACAAGAGAAAAGAAGCATAATGGCCCATTTTCATGATTACAAAACATTCACTCTAAAAAATGATGCTAGCGCACAAAATAGCACTCCTTTTTAAAACGGTATAAATCAATTTGCATAGAAATTTACAGTACTTTATCAAAAGTATAAAGTATTTTTAAGTTAAAAAAATTCTATTCATTACATTAATATATACAAGTACCTGTAAAAACAATACAGTATCTTACTTTTCTACATATTGACAAAGATTGGCAAGTTTTCTTCATTAATTAGAAAACATAAGGTTAATCTTTTAAAAAGGCATATAACTTTTGGCAAAAGGGAGATTATAAGAGTTTTCTACAATGGCATTTTGTGTCACTATAACCGGTATCATTTTGCAGCTTCTTAGCAGTTTTAACAATACAGGAACAGACTGCCTTACCGTTGGTGCTGTGTCTACATGATGGTTACAAGGCTTTCTTTCTATGCTGATAATCTCTGTGAAAAGAAAAGATTGTGAATATTTGCTTATTATACTTATCTATTTTATTTGAAAGCATTTATGTCAGTAAGACATGACTCCTATAGCTTACAAGAAAAAAGTCTCACTTGGGCAGGATCCTTTAAAGTGTTATCATGACTTCTTTGGTCAGAAACAGTTGGACAGGTTAACTAGGAGACCTGACTCAAGGTGACCTGAGCCAGTTTTCCCATTCAAGTGGCATCCAGCAACAGCATAAGATGTGTCCTTATCTTGCTCTCAGCACAAACTGTACCGTTATCTCTGCTCTGCTGCATTTCTTCCATGGAAGTTTTACTTCTGACTTGAGGTCATCAAGTTTTCATAAAGAAATATAATATCACAAAGTCTATGAAAGGAATCGCTTCCTTATTTTCTCAAAAAAAAGTCTATTTGATTTTCTCTTTGATCATCCGACTTCCTACTATGAATGACATAGTCTGCTATTTATTCAATTACCATAGAGCGCTTAAAGAAAAAAGTTCCCCTAATTCTCTCCCTTACAATGACAATATAGACTGCTAAACCTGAGAAAAATCTTTTTATCATGTATGGATTTATCTTTTTATTTCCAATATCCTCTACCACATTTCTTTATAATAAACAGCTTCTAAGGATGTAACACATTGTGTCTCATCTATAAAGATACTGGTTCAAAGTTTAGCTCCGGTTTAAAGTGAACATCAGTGTGGATCTCATTTATTTTTCAATCTCTCTCAATCAGCAAACTAACATACGAGTTACGCTATTAGAATGGTTTGTTCAAATAATGCTAAAGGCTGTCACATGTCGGGCTGGTGAGAAGTGAGAACTATAATGTACTGTTAATAGCAAACAGCACAATTTCTAGTTGAAACAAAACACTAGTTCTCATTTACAGGTACTTAACTCATTTTTCTTAAAGTATAATAAGGAATTAAGTAAGATTAACACAAAACAATAGTTTTTTAAAAATCACTTTGCAAGAGTGTACTCAAAATGAACAAAGTACCATGAAACATGATTTTTAAAAAATTGTATTTGTTTCACTTAAAATACTCTCAACCTCTACTGTTAGCCAGTGAAGTATAAAACATTATACTCCCTTTATTCAATCAACTAATAGTTATAAGTGGCTATTTGTCACTCAGTGATAAAAGATAAATTATAAAGGATAGATTATAAAAGATAAATAATGAATAATGATTTCTGATCTTAAAAGTCTAGTAAAACAGATGTTCTTTTGTGAAGAAATACTACACAGCAAATTAACAGTTCTGTCTTAAGTGTAATAACAAAGTCTTTAATTTTGATGGAAAGACATTTCTATTCATAGATAACATTGGCCTTGAATAAAAATTTTTTTAAAAACCCAAGTAATACATATTTGAAAATACTCAAATAATGCTGATTCCTACTGTAAGATTTTAATAATACTGAAGTATACAGAATAAATGGTAAAATTCCCACTTCCCAAGCCCCCACATTCCCACAACCCTCCCTAGCTGCAATCACTAAGAACAGTCCAGAATGACACCCTAGCTTTTAAATGAGAGTGGTCATAACACAGGGTTCAGGAATTAGCAATATCTTACATGTGTGTTCTCACTACTATACTCTCACTGCAATAAAATTGACCTAGGCTGATAGCTGATTTTTTAAATTCTTATCCAATTGGAAAGCAATTTCAAAATGATATAAATAGAAAACTTTAAAAAAAAAAAACCCCTAAAACCTACATCCTTAGGTTATAAAAGAACAAAGAAAAAAATACATATTTTACAGTTTCAATTTCAGGATGAGAATGTGTTGAAAATCAGAATTTTAAAATGGATTGTCAAAAGATACATGCTTATTTTAAATTCAGATTGCCTACTGAAATAATATCATTTGGAAATACAATCATACATATTTGTTCAAGTTTTCAATAAAGAATATACAGAAAGGAATAAGCTTAAAGAAAAATATCCCCAAATAGCTTCCTATTCTAAGTAAATTTTACCTAAAATAATCTACATTTATATTATATTTCACTTTTATCTGGTAAAACATTCCAGATGTTCCTGTGAAAGTATTTTTGGGTAGGAGTAACACTTAAGTTAGTAGACTTTGAGTAAAGTAGACTGCCCTCCATAATGTGACTGGGTTTCATTCAATCCATCGAAAACCGTAAGAAACAGACTGACCTTCCCTGAAAGAGGGAATTTTGCCAATAGAGTGTTTTCACCAGGGTATGTCTAAGTGTGTCTTTGTTCTAATTAATCTTTCTTGGGAGTTGATATGCCCTTTAATCTGCAGAGTCTTATTTTCTGCTCAGGGAAATTTTATTCTGCTATCTGTTTAATGCTGCAGCTCATTTTATTTTTATTGTCATAATTTTTGTTGTTTGATAATTGTTCCACTTAATCTTCTAGGTGAACATCCTCTTTTTCACTTTGTCTAATGATTTTAAAATTTCAAATCATGCTTAGTTCCTTTCCAGAGGCCTACAAAGACTAAGAAGAGAGGGATGGCAAACTCTGGACAGTATCTCAGAAGATGAAGTTTTTTCCCTGGAATCTCAGTGCCAGGGTGTCAGGTAAAGGGTAGGAGTGAGAGGGCTGTGCCCTCTTTGGTGCTGAGCAAGGACCTGTGCGCTCTTAGCCAGCTGAAGCTATAAATCCTCTGGGTTGCTGGCTATTACCTGTCAGCATGATGTCTGTAGTACATCAAGGGGCTGGCAGATCCCAGGGACCTTCAGAGGGACTGATAACGCAAAGGGGCCTATCCATCTGGAGAAGTCTGCTTCCAGGACCAGTCACTGGGAGATGGTCGTAACCTGCTACTGATGAGGCCTGAGAGGAAAAGCTTACTCCTGTCCCTCAGCAGAAGGCTAACAGCTGGACAGGTTTGTTTTTGCTCTTTTGCTACAGCTCAGACCTCTAGCGGTAGAGTTGGGACCACAACCATGGGGATGCAAAGAAAACGAACAACTCCTACAAGGAGTTTCAGTAACCTGAAGACAAGCAAATAACCTTATACAACTGATATTGTAGCAGTAGTGCCACTGATAACAATGGAAAAGTTAGAGAATCTCTTAAATTAAAGTAAAACTAACAAAACTCAACAATTAAGATTTTAAGATGGTTAATTAACAAACAACAAAGATAATCTGATTTTAAAGGGAGGAAACAGCAGCTTTCAGAGAGTAAATAAGAAGACAGGTCACACAACCAAGGAGCAGCAGTTCCATCGCTGAAACCCACGCGTCTAAGCCACAAACCCTCCAGGCCCATTTGTGTGACTGTTTAGCCCCTGTGACCAGGATCTGATTTAATTCATCTTTTATTCACACCGCCTGGTCCAAATGTGTGAAACACAGAAGGTTCTCAAGAGTTGACTCAAATATTAACTGAATGAATTAATCTACACGCTATCCACAGGGTTTATATGCTACAGCGCAGTGATAACTGTGTGCATTAGTCATCAGAATGTCTGAGGTAATGTTCCAGGACTGTTTTAAAAAAAATGTTAATTAGCTACTTCCTTTGGTAATGTTTCCAAACCTACTGTAAAACTGAAATATATTTATTTTAAAAATTTCCTAATTTTCCAGACATTACTACACTCTAGAGAAAATAATGAAGAAATTTTATGCTTCTTGGGAGATGCTTTAGGTATTTTATTTTAAGGAAAATCAGAACATGGAATTTTTACCCTACTTGTACCTGACTGATTTGAACAGCAGAATTATATAATTTTTAGTTTCCCTAAACTCCACCAATCTTCAAGTTGGGACCATGATCAAAGGAAAGAAAGAAAAAAGATGATCAGATTTACTGCAAAAAGAAAGCAGGCAGGAATATGTGCCAAATTCTGAAGTCAGAACATATATCTTGCAATCTCACGTATCTTCACCAAATAATTATGGGCTACCCACCAAGCACAAGGCATTGTGCTAACGACAGGAGAACCTCGATCGGACCTTCTATGAAATTTTCTAAAGAGTTGTTCTAGGCAACATTATTATTATGCAACCTGAGTTTTAAAAATTGCCATTAATCCCTAAAAGGGCAGAGGGAAAACTGTGTTTTATCTATGGCTAGGAGAAAATGAAATACAATTTATTGTATTTCAGTAAAATACAGAGTTTTAGAAGGCAAAGATCATTCTTGCCAAATTTAATATAAAGATGTCTGTACAAAAACTGCAAGCCCTTCTTAAAAACTGAAAAAGAAGTAAAACTGTTACTCAGATAATATTCATACCTAGAAAGTCCAAAAGAATCAATGCTAAATTAGCACAACTAATAACAGGACTAATGAATCAGAAAGCATAATATAAAATTTAATATACAAAAATCAATAGCCTTTACATATTCAAATAACCAGAGCATTATAAAAGAGAAAATATTTGAATACAAAAAATTCACAGAACAGTATGAAGAAAATGTTAAAATTCTTCTGAAAGACATAAAAGTTGTCTTGAACAAATTGGAAGATTTGCCTTGTTTTAAGACAATGTAACATCATATAAATGCCAATTCTCTCCAAGATAATGTGAAGATTTACTGCACATTTATGAATTTAATGTGATCCCCCCCCAAAAAATTTTTTCCCTAGCACTACACAAGTTGATTCTAAAATTCGTATAGAAGAATATGCAAGAATAGCTAGAAAAATTCTGGGGAAAAAAAAAGCAATGATTGAAAATAAACACTTCTAAGTATCAGTATATATTATTGTAAAAGGCCACTGTAATTAAAGTAATGTGGTAATGACACATGAGTAGACCAGTAGAATGTATTAAAATGTTCAGAGAACGGCCTAGGACTAAATATAGCAACACCAACAGTGGAACAACCTAACATTATACGCTACCGGATGTGATGCAAAAAAGCACATATCACTTACAGTATTCTTGACAAAAATGTCTGGCCTGGATCTAATCATGATGAAATAAAAATGTTGCATATTCTACAGGACAACTGGCTCAGGCAGACTTTTTAAAAAAGTCAATGTCATGAAAAACAAACAAAAAAGATTCTAGATTAACAACTTAAATGAGACTGAAATGATAAAACGACCAATGTTAAGTGTGATCTGAACTGGATGCAGGATAAAATAAACAAATAAGAAGTTACTAAAGACAGCTTGGGCACAATTAGGAGAGTCTGACTATCAACTGTTTATTAGATGATATGATAGTATCATTAATTTTCCTAAATGTGATAATGGTACTACGGTTATGTAGGACAATATCCTTCTTCTTCGCAGATACATGAATGAAGTTTTAAAAGGAAAGAAGCAAATGTTGTAAATTTAGAATTTTATTTTACCTATTTTTTGTAACTTTCTTGTGATTTTAAAGTATTTTAAGATAAAGTTTGGGAAAGGACTGTAGGCCCTTAATAGACTTCTTATGGACCATGTAGAAGGCAAGCAAATTTTCAATGGTTTTGAAAATTGCAAAATCTTCCACATAAGCAGAGTACACAAGATTAAAGTTCTCAATGAAAAAATATCTCAGCATTATTTAAAACAAACAGCCAACAAAAACCCAAAATGCTCCTCCTCCAATTCTGGATTAATTAGAACACCTTCTTAAAAATGAGAGAAAAGATCACAATTAATGTATGAATAAACAAATAGATATTATAATATGTATTTATATTTTACATGTTGATAGCTCCACTCAATAAATCTACTATGTTTATTAAAAATAATAATTTTGGGGAAATATGGTCTTGTTCAGAGATATGAGTTATTTATAATTCTCTACTATTAAATTTTGTTCCTTTACAAATACATTTCAAAGACAATTTATTAGTATAATATATCCTGACTCTGGAGCCACTCTGTATGTATTGAAGGACTGGCTCAGGCAATTATTAAATATGTGACATGGGCAAGTTATTTATCCACTCTATGTCTTCTTTTCCTCATTCAGTACACGGGAAGCAATACATATCTCACAGGTTAATGGGACGATTAAATTAGTTATTTAATAAAAGAAAAAATACTTCAAATTGGACCTGGCATACTGATGACTGAACATAATTGATATATATATTTAAAAAGTTTATTTTGACTTTAATGTTTAAAATATCTGATCCAGAAGGAGATCAAGATGGCAGAGGAGGATGCTCAGCTCCTCTCCCACCATGAACACATCAAAAATACATTTACATGTGGAGCAGTTCTTATTGAGCACCAACTGGAGACCAGCAGAAAGACTCTTCTACAACCAAGGCTGTAAAGAAAGATCCACACAGAGCCAGGTAGGAAGGGAGGAGAAGTGACCAGGTTAGGACCTGTGGCCCTAGGAGGGGACACAGAAGAGGAGGGGGATATCACGGGCCCAAAGATGAAAGAAACTGAAGGTGATACAAAGAAAGGAAGAGATACGCCATGTTCATGGATTGGAAGAACTAACATTGTTAAAATGCCCATATACCTAAAGCAATCTACAGATTTAGTGCAATCCTCATCAAAATATCCATGACATTTTTCAAGGAACTAGAACAGATAATCCTAAAATTTATGTGGAACCACAAAAAAACCCATAATCATCAAAGCAATCTTTACAACGCTGGAGCTATTACAAGCCCTGACTTCAGACTATACTACAAAGCTACAGTAACCAAAACAGTATGGTACTGGGGAAGGGTGTAGCTCAATTGGTAAAGTGCATGTTTAGCATGCATGAGATCCTGGGTTCAATCCCCAGTACCTCCTCCAAAAATAAACCTGATTACTTCCCCCTCCCCTCCAGCCAAAATAAAATAATTAAATAATATGATGATAAATAAATAAATAAATATTAAAAAAAAAAAAAGTATGGTACTGGCACAAAAACAGACACATAGATTAATGGAACAGGACAGAAAGCCCAGAAACAAACCCATGCACTTATGGTCAATTAATCTATGACAAAGGAGGCAAGAATATACAATGGAGAAAGGACAGCCTCTTCAATAAGTGGTGCTGGGAAAACTGGACAGCTACATGTAAAGGATGAAATTAGAACATTCCCTAATACCACATATAAAAATAAACTCAAAGTGGATTAAAGACCTAAATGTAAGACTGGATACTATAAAACTCCTAGAGGAAAACACAGGCAGAACACTCTTTGACATAAATTGTAGCAAACATTTTTTTGAGTCCTGTTTCCTAAGGGAAAGACAAAAAAATCAAAAATAAACAAATAGAATCCAATTAAATTGAAAGGTTTTGCACAGCAAAGGAAACCACTGACAAAATGAGAAGACAACCTACTGAATGGGAGAAAATATTTCCAAATGATATGACCACTAAAGTGTTAATATCTAAAATACATAAACAGCTCATATAACTCATTATAAAAAAAAAATCCTGATTTTAAAAATTGGCAGAAGACCTGAATAGTCATTTTTCAAAAGAAGCCATACAAGTGGCCAACAGGCACATGAAAAGATGCTCAACATTGCTAATTACAAGAGAAATGCAAATCAAAACTGTAATGATATCACTTCACACCTGTCAAAATGGCTATCACCAAAAAGACCACAAACAACAAACGTTGGCAAGGATGTGGAAAGAAGGGAACCCTACACTACTGGTGGGAACATAAACTGGTGCAGCCACTACAGAAAATAGTATGGAGGTTTCTCAGAAAACTAAAAATAGAACTGCCATTTGTCCAGCAAGTCCACTCCTGGGTTTATATCTGAAGAAAACAAAAACACTAATTCAAAAAAACACATGAACCCCAATGTTCATTGCAGTGTTATTCACAATAGCCAAGATATGGAAGCAATTCAAGTGTCCATCAACCGATGAATGGATAAAGATGTGGTATATATACATAATGGAATATTACTTGGTCATAAAAAGAATAAAATTTTGTTATTTGCAACATGGATGAACTGGAGGGTACTACGCTTAGTAAATAGGTCAGACAGAGAAAGAAAAATACTGTATGATATCCCTCATATATGGAATTCTAAAAAGTAAAACAAACTGGTGAATATAATGAAAAAGAAATAGACTTACCAATAGGGAAGGCAAGAGAAAAGGTGCAAGACAGAAGTAGAGAATCAAGAGGTACAAACTACTGCATATAAAGTAAATAAGCTTCAAGGATATGTTGCACAGCACAGGGAATATAGCCAATATTTTATAACTTTAAAAGGAGTACAATCTAGAAAAATATTGAATGACTATGTTGTATACCTGAAACATACAATATTGTAAATAACTATACTTCAGCTTTAAAAAATCCTATATTTGTCATATGCTTTCAAAAGCATTTAAATATATGTAAAACTAAAGTTTATATAGGAATAAAATAGTAAGCATTATAATTAAATATTTATATGACAAAGGTTAGCTATTCTAATGAGTTCTGCTTTAAAAAACTTAAGGGCTTGCCTCATACAGCCTGAGGTGACTTTATCATACCTTTAATAAAGATATTTTTGTTATAAAATATGCACACACACACATATATATGTGTATAGAGATATATATATGTGTGTATATATATAATCTGCCCCCTCCTCTGTCTCACTACTGAGTTTTTATCCCACTACTCTCTCCTCATTTGGATGATTAAATAGCTTCCTAATCCAACTCCCTGATTTGCTCCATGAACCCTCCAATGACATCCCACACTGCCAGAGTGACTCTTTCAAAGGGAAAACTGTTATCTTGTCATTCTACAGTTTAATCTTTAGAATAAAAATCACCCTCCTCAAGTGTTTAACTCAAACTGCTTAATTCAAAATGGCACATGAAGCCATTCATACGTCCTTTAAAGTTCTGGCCAAACAGTGTTCTCCAGGAAACACTGCATGATTTTCTTCTCCTCACCCCACTTCTGATTTAGATACTCCTCCCCATCTCTCCTTCCCTTAGTATTCCTGCACAATCCTCTATCACAGCATTTTCCTCACTATGTTTACTAAAACTTGTTTTAGTTGCTTGTGTCATATAGTCCATCTTCAGTAAATATTTGTTAAATGACTAAATACATGAATAGAGAAAATGAGAATTATAAAAACATCTTAGAGCGAAACAGGCTACAGATTCTCCACTGGTACATCATCTCACATTTTACATATTTTAATAAATAATTCATCTAAAAGTGAACTTTTAACAAATGTGAATCTTAAAGCGGCTTGTCGTCATTTAGCCAAGTAAAATGTTAATATTCATTTCATATTGGATTTTTTCAGGATGCTATCGGAAGCCCTCTATTTACTGGGTACATATTTCAAAGATTTCAGAAAGAGAATATTCTCTGAAAACTGTACTTTTTATATATTATATGAAAAAAATTTCTCCAAACTCCAAAACATCAGAGGCTAAAGCCTTGAGTCAACAAATTCTGGATGTCTACACAGACCACAGAGGTAAAGCAGTGAATATTCAAACCACAAATTTGTAGGCTTTCCTGTGTTAGTCATGGAAACAGGTAGTGACCCACTCATCAGGAGTATGTAAACACGAATGAATAGCTGAGACACTAGAAGTCCGATAATGCTCCCTAAAATGTGAGACTAGTAAATTGATGCTTGTGGAAAAGTACAAAGCAAGCAGGGAGAAGTGGGTAGCTATCTGGTGTAGAATACATCAATCAGACAATGTGACTCCTGGCTTCAGCTCCACCACCAATAATGAGTATAATTCAGTCTTTCTGCTTCAGTTAAGTCTCATACCTTCTGGGAAGATTTCCTGGGCTATGTTAGTCTCTGATGAGCAGTGCTTTTTATTCCCAAATATTAAATTCACTGATCCAATGAATATATGAAGTTAGTGTTTGTTCAACTGACTTTTAAACTGATACCCAAATAATTTAACTGTGCTAATCAGTAATTTATTCTATTTGAATACTACTTATTTCTATTTGAAAACTACCAAGAACTGCATACAACTTTTAGTATCTGATCAATTTCCTCAGTAAACTCTAAGAAGAGGCTGAAGTGTGTTCACATCACAACTTTTGTGACATGCTGTAGGTATTCAATCTGAGGACAATCAGGTATGTTTCTAACAAAACTGTGACTTATTTACTATATAGACAAAGGCAAAATACTTCAATTTTGTGTGTTCAATCCTTAAAATATAATTTAGTATCTCTAAGTCCTTAACACTGATATTAATTATTAGAACAATTTTACAGTACCTTGCAAATCACAAGTATAGCTACCAAAAAGATGAAGGGCATAATAATATAATTCAGGTATTTATTTTTTACTCAGATTTGTTGTTGCAGTGAGGAATTTTAAAAAAAGACATTTAGCATCCAAAGAAGCTTCCTGTATTTTGCCTGTGTTCTCAATTGTTTCCTATACTGTCTTTTTCAATAGCAAATATCCAAGTTATCAATTTCATACTTTTCCTAATGGCTCTTAGTCTCTTCAATAACCTCTTCCAGCTTATCTTGCTAATGCCTGTGGATTCAAAGACTACACATATGCCACTGACTCCTTAATCTATACTCATGCTCCAAGTACATTCCAAAGTTTGCAGTCTAGTTCCTAGCACAGGGCTTGAGTCATAGTAGGGACACTTAGTAAATGAGGTTCAAATAGATGAGCAAGCTATTAGATGTCTCACTTCAAATGTCTGCTAAGCATTCCAAATGCAATATATCCAAAATACAATTCATTACCATTTTCCCTATATTCCTATGTTCCCCTATTTTTGTTAATGGACTTCCATCTACTTATTCACCTAAATTAGAATCCTTACTTATCCTCAAATTCTACTTCTTTATCCCTTACTGTTCACATTACAAACTTCCAATACTTCAATGATTTAACATCTCAAGTTTCTTACTTCAGTCCTGTCCTCCCACCTCAATTACTAAAATAATCTTTTAATAGGCCTTCTTAGCTGGAATGCCCTAATACCTTTTATGATTAACAGTCTTCTCATCTTATAATGATAACTTTAAAAATTGCCTTCTCTATGAGGAATTATTTGTCATGACATCATATCTACTCTCCAGTACAATCTGTTCATTTTTTAAATTATAGCAAGTATCAGACTGTACAATCCCACCCACCTCCCCCTTCTAAAAATATGTCTCCAGTAAATACTGCCAGTGCTGGGGATGGGGCGGTGCTTTGCACTTCATCAATACAAGGTTCGGTACAATCTGGCCCCTCGATGCTCCTCTGGCCTTCTCTCCCAGCCACTCCTCCACTCCAGCAATACTGGCCTCTTTGCTGTTCAAAATGCACATCAAGCACACTCCTGACTTTGGACCTTGGTTGGGTATGTTATTCTCCCAGACTACATGACTATTTCTCCCTCAAAATTCTGCTCAAGTGTCACCTTCTTTGTGAAGATTTCCCTTACTACCCATTAAAAACAGCATCCTAATCCCATTTCCCAGCTCACCCTATCCCCCTTGCCTGCTTTGTTAGTTATTCTGTATTTATTCACTTATTGTCTGGCTTTCTCACTGGGAAGGTAAGCTAAACAAGGACATGGATTATTATCTGTCTTTTTCACTGATACATTCACATTAACACTTATAACAGTGCCTGGGACAAAGTAAGTACTCACTGGGTACTTACTGAATGTATGAATGAATCTTGCATTCCCAGTATCTGCATGTGCAGGAATTAAACATCCTTTAGAATTAAAAACAAAAACAAAAAAAAGAAAAACGTTATTAACATGAGAAAAGGTTTAATAATGGAAGACTTTTCATCTATTACACTGGTATGGGTCTGAGAATATAAGAAAGAGAGAACTTATCTCCCCAGGTCCATCCATAAAAGAGACAATTTAAATTCTAGGAAGAGATAATGAATTTAAATTCTGGAATATAAACGTGATGATTTATGAGTTGTTTTCCACAACTCAAAGCAATGAGAAGTCATTTAAAAATATGATTATGCTATATCAACATTTTCCTGTCAAAGTTCAATGAATGTTAGGAAGTACATTAATTTACCTAACTGCTATAGTGGTGCATTTATAACTGCCTTTTTAACATTAGTTTTTGGGGTTTTGTTTTTTTTAATGGAGGTACTGGGGAAAGAATCCAGGACCTCGTGCATGCTAAGCGTGCGCACTACCACTGAGCTATTTCCCTTCCTGCCAATATAGTTTTTAAAATGTTTTACTTTCAACTCTTTATTAAATCTTCACTTGAAAATATACAGATTGAAAAGACTGCAATGACATTAAGTTTTGAGCCTCATAATATTATAAAAATAAAGAAAAAGAAAACAAGGAAAATGAGACACTGTCTCCCCTCCTCCCCAAAAAACCTTCATAAACTGTATTGATTCTGAATTGGCCAAAATAAAAAACCTGCTCACTGCCTACTTTGCTCAGACAATTAACAAATTTAACAGCTGTAAAATATGAAAGACTGGATTCCTTTCAAAAGAAGGGCAAATACATACCACACACAAACACACACACACACACACACACTCAGAGTCACACTCACAAATTAATATGAAAGAAACTAGAGTACTTTCTATGTATTCACTTACTTATTCCCAGAAAACCCCTGGGAGGCTGATTTGAAAGATGTAACATACTAATTAAGGTTATCACATGACTTGCCATGTATTAGTCTTGCAAAAGTCCAGCAACAAAATCCAAATTCCTGGTTCTAAGCTATCATTTAGAGGAGTCCTAAATGGACAATATTCTACATTGTAAAGACAACACAGAATTACTACATTTAATCAAACTGATGCCTTTCCCTGTGCTCCCTTGGTGTTTGATGCTTATCTCCGGTTGAACTCACTCCCCAACCAGACTGGGGGGGCTTTGACGTACTGTCTGAATTATTTTCTGATAAAGTATAAAAGGGTTTCTACTTTTTTAATTGAATAACAGCTTTTTTTAAGGTGCTTCTACTTAAATACAGTATTTCTGGTTTTGCTGGAAAAGAAAAAAGATGGACATCAGTCAAAAATCATTCTCAATTTTACTCCTTATGAAATTATAGATGAATTTTTTTTTTCAGAGGAGAAAGTTGAGAAAAAAAGTAAATTGATTGAAATTAGAACATTAGAACAATGTTCTACTTTTTACTTATCAAACATTTACAATGCAAAAACTGCTTAAATTATTTTTAAAAAATGACCAGTCACTCCACTTAGTCATTTCTTAGTTTCCATATCTGTCATCAACTTTGCTCTCAGACTTGCAGAAAAACGCAGAGAGTGATTCTTTACATTTTCATCCACTTTTCATTCAAGGAACAAGCTTCCTGAAAACATATATTTAAAATTCTGGAAAATACAAATCAACATCATCTAGACATCTCTATCATTACCAGAAGGTCTGGTTCCTCAACCTAATTTCCACTGTTGGTTGACATTTTCAATAAGTGATGGATATTCATTTCCAGAAAACATTACCAGTAAATTCTATGATATCATAGTCTCTTCACTATCCAGACCAAACTGACTAAACCACAAAAAGCAAGAGTATGCAGTTAGCTACTCTGTGAGAAACTTTAGGGCTATTCTGAGTTCACTCTTAGCAAAGTATAATGTTAACTTAGTAAGAGTAAATGAAAACTTAACTAAGGTTGTCTTCTTCCTCTGAATTTCCAGGGCCTTCAACAGACACAAACCAAAACGTTTATACACTGAAGTTTTTTTTTTCTTTTTTCATAGACTCAATTTATAAAAAGGGACATAGAAATTTATAACGGAAATAACATGATTATTTTTATGATACGAATGGTATTACATTTTTTCCCTATGACCAGGAGAGGAAACACGAGGAGCTGCTTCCTTGGTTCGAAGCAGTGCCCACGTCAAGCAAATTCAGTAAATAAAAAATAATTACCAACTGTTCAAATTCATAACTTTTCAAAGAACAGAACATAAAGATCAACATGGACAATGATATGAAATATGTGAAAATGTTAATGTGCAGATACATAAAGGGAAGGAATGAGTAATATTAATATGGAATAAAATTTACTCTATTTTAAGTATGAGTTAAAATATTTTTCATTATCAGAGATGTGGTCAACACTTTGATATACAGATATACTCACTATAATACTGAAAAACTAAAAATAATCGTTAAGCTCTAGCAACTGAAGAAAGGCTTCAAAATTATGGAATACTTATTTTCTTCCAGACCAGGCACTAAGTTTATTATCAAAAAAAAAGTTAACAGTAAATCTTAAAAGTACATATTCCACAATATCTTTTTGTATGCCTGTCTTAAAAATGGAAAAACTATCCATTTCAGTTTGAGATTATAAAAATAGTAAAATGCATCTTATGGTTGATATTAAATGACATTAAATGTAGTTTTACTCTCAAACTATAAAAAAATAGTTATGCCTGATCAAAAATAATGCTGCCACTTTATAACCTGCCCTCTCCCCTTGCCTGCTGCTGTCAATATAAAGTTGCTGTCATTCTTCCTTTAATCCGCATTTGAATGAATTGATTACTGACTCATAATATCAATTTACCCTGGAAGCACAGCACTAAAATGCAAAACACTCACTATTTTCACCATGATATGAATTATGTTCTGATAAGGAAGCTGAAACCTTCAAAATCTCTTACTTTAGAATTATACAATGTGAACTACTTTAGTCACAGAAAATGTTTTAATCGGTATGCCTAGAAGTTGTATCTTGAAAAAAAATATGTATGTACTAAAAGAATATGGATTTCAACATAAGACACTTACTAAGTTTAATTCTAAGAGCATAGTGATTTCTCTTCTAAAATTTAGTGGGAAGTTAAGTAAATTTAAAATCAAAAGGCTCAGTGATTGAAACAGTTCTGAATATAGTCATAAAGATACTATCTACACTCTTACTGCACTGTAAGTCAAACACAGGTTGGTATTTTAAAACTTTCACTTGCAGTAAACACTTTCCTATCCTCTATTTTCAAATGACGAGTGACTAAGATGAAATAACTTGCTCCAGGTCATAGCATAAGAAACAGAATCTCAATGTAAATTCAGGTGTCTCTGACCTTTTAGCTAAGGGCTACCAGAATATCAGGTACTGATTTAAAAGTAAGAAACATCTGAAGTCTCTATTCAAGTTAATCAATACTGCTTGTTTCTAACATCTGCGCAATCATGATGATGAAATCCATGAAACCTTCAGGATAATATATTCAGGAAAGTTTTAATATTAAAACCATTATTTGTATTCGATTAAAAAAGATAATCTATTCTTTATATTGTAACACCTGATTTGTCTGGTTGAATATTTACATCAAAATAGACTTTGTAGGTCTGAATTGTCCAATATGATAGCTACTGGCCACATGTGGCTATTTAAAATTAAATTAAAATGAAACAAAATAAAAATTTAGTTCCTCAGTCACACGAGCCACATTTCAAGTATTTAAGTGCCACATGAAGCTAGAGGCCCCTGTACAGGACTGTGTAGGCCTAGAATTTAGGAAAGAGGTCTGGGCTGAAGAGAGACATTTGTGAATCACTGGCATATGGGTTTTACTTAAAGCCAAGAGACCATCAAGGAAGTGAATATATATAGGGAACAAAAGAGGATCAGATTGCAGTGGAACAGTCTATTAAGACATGGAAGAAAAGAGGAAGAAACAGCAAAGGAGAATGAAGAGGACTGGCTAATGACGTAAGAGAAAAACCAAGAATTTGGTGGCCCAGAAACCAACGTATTATGAAGTGATCAAATGTGTCAAATGCTGCTGATAGGTCAAGCAAGATAAGGACAAAGAACTGACCATTGGAATCAGTAATGTGTATAGGTCACTGGTGAGTTTGAAATGAACAGATTAGAAATTTCAACAAATTTATAAAAGATGAAAAGTGATTAGAAACAACTGTCTTAAAACTTTACAGTGGACTGCAGCAGATACAGAATCTATCGGACAATGAAACTCAGAGGAACTGTGAACACAGAATCGGCATATTTGGTAGGGGGTAAGACAAAACAAAACCCAGGAGAAATAACTGAAGGTTCACACGTAAAACACTCAGGCCAAACAGGCTGCAGACCCCACATTAAAAAAAATGGATGCTGCTCAGCATTAACCACATGTGGAAAAAAAAAAAATCAGTGGCATTGTCTCATTGTCTCTAAAAATTACACTGAACAAACCATTTGGAAAGAATGAAGACTTCTAGAGTGGATACTGTTGTCCTGCTTATTCTCATTCTGGCAATTACTCTGACGGCCTGACAGGTGGACTCATTTATCTTGCCTGTTTATCCTAAATATAAGCTGCCAGTTAATATGTTTTGGCCATATACACAAAGTTCTCCATAGACCTTCTAAATAGTTTGACTACAGAGTTATTTATACAACAGAAGAGGGACACCATATTGGTGCCTAGCCCTTCATTTAAAAACAACAGATACCAAGGATCATGGAATATGAAGAAGAATCACTGGCATAAAAGAATAACACAGACAAAAAAGCTGAACATAGAGGAAACATCAATTCAGAAAAGAGAATGTAGTGATTCAGGAAGATGTCATGACATCCACAGAACTTTGCTACTATGAAAAAGAGAACAAACAGGACAAGAAAGAAACCATGAAGATCAAATGGATGATTAGTGAATTAAGAAAGATTTAGAATAAAGAAATGAGAAGGCTCTGAGACCGATGAGTTAGAAAAAGGAAAGGAGTTGTCCAACAGTATCCACCTGAAAAATGGAAATGTTATCATCAGAAATGAGACAGAAGTAAAATACATAAACTCCTTTCAGGAAACTCAGCCTCACTCATGGCAATGATTACTTTTCTGTCACATTCATGACAAAGTGGTTAGCTTACATATCTTGCTACACAAGTTTGAGGCTGAGTACCTTTATTGAGATTAGATACCATATTTCAGAGATACATGTACTATAAAAGCTCTGTTTAACTTTGCCTAAACTCTTAAAAATTTTATATTTGATCTTTTAAAAAAAGATACCGTAAGCAAATAACTTCTATAAATCTTTAAAATATGAAAAAGACAAATTAAGAAGTTACTAATACACCAATTGGAAAGCTTTAGAAAAGGTAAACACCAGAATATCTGTAAATGCAAATTCACTGACCTGGCATGTACTCTGGCTATGTGAGAATGAAATTATGTCATTTTCATATTCATTAACTCAGTAAGATTTCTTTTTAATTTTTCACATTTATGGTTTTCAGTTGCTTTCTTTTTATTTTTCACTGACTATTAATGTAATTATTTTACTTTTAAAATTAACCCACTGGACAAATACCACAGTATATTTTGACAACTAAATTTAGTAGATTCTTAAAACACATACATGCATACAGGAAAGTGACTGAAAGAGAATAAAAACTTAAAGTTTTCTATTTTTTAACAGATGAGGGGAAAAGGTTTAAAATTTTAAGGTTAGAACCATATATACCTTATAAATATTACATAAAATAGCTTCTTACAAAATAAATGGCCAGGAAATAGTGCACAAATTTAAGTTCATTCAAATCAGCAGATTTAAATGCAAAGAAATATTTGCATTCATATTTTCCCTTTAGAGGATATTAGGAGAAATTTCAGATCTCAGTGGGGACAGTAATATCAAATGCATACCCTTAGGTATGAAGAACCATTCATTAAGTATATTAACATACACTAGAGTTGATAAAAATAATGTTTAAATTAGAAAACAATAAATACGCAGAATGTACTTTAAGTTACCAACATGATTAGAAACACCGTACTAATTCAAATGGCATTTATTTTCAGGAAATATAGGGGCATTTATTACAAGTTAGGATAAGTTTTAATCTTCAAGAAGTGGATTAACTCAGATCACTGGAGAATTACTTAGTAAAGTCCTGATACTGGTTGCTAAAATAGCACCTTATACATTTAATGTACCAATCAAATGTTAATTTTAGAGAATCCAATTATGAATGACAACAACAAAAATCTAACAAACGAATCTCTTCTTTGTGGAAGAGGAATATAAAATAGTGATATGTTAAAGAAAAAAATCCACGTGATCAAGGTCTTCTGCTCAGTGTCCAGAAAAACCCAAATATCCAAATACGAAAACATTTCCACCTCCAGGGTCTTTGTGCTGACTGGTACTTACATGGATAGCCAGTTTCAAAAGTTAAGCAAGTTCAAGTGGATTATTTAAGTTTGAGAAGTTTGAAAAATTTATTCTAATTATTTCATCTTAATGTCTTCTTTGGCATGCTTCTCAAAATTCTCTATCCATGTTTGCCCCTCTGACATGTTCTTTTCTACCATCACCACTTAACACATTTTATTAAATCATGTCTTAAAATAACATTTTCTCTATTCCTTATCTCTTTGGCCACAATGCAAACTGCATAATTTGAAACTTAAAAACCAAAACAAAAAAAAAAAAAAAAAAGAAAGAAGAAATCTCCCATAAAATCTTATGGTGTTTATTCTCACAGGATCTTACAGATTTCAAAGTATTAAAAATATCTTTCTGATCCTTACAATCCTATGAAATAGAAAATTCATATGAAGTAGAAAATAGAGACATTATACTGAGAAAGATAAAGTCAACTACCCAATATAACAGCTGGGAAGTGGCAGAATTAGGGCTCAGGCCCAACTCTTCTGGCCTTCTGACCCCAGGGATGGTACTTTCCCAACCAAAACACACACATGCTGAATTCAGAAAAGTGGTTGGTTAGTATCATAAAGCACATTTAAGGACCTTCGTTTACAGAAAATCAATTAATTCTGTAGATTATCTATGGTAGTGAATTAAGTTCTTTCATCCATTCCATACCTGAACTGAAGTCTTAGAATTCTGAAGGTTTGAAATCAGAATTCAATGAAACATTTTTTTTTCAATTAATAGTTTAAAGTTCATTCAGTAATACTAAGAGAAAACTCTGGAAATTTTGATAGTATGAGAAAGTTCTTTGAGCTCATTTTACCTTCCTTAAAATGGAAACCCCCTTTTACCATCACCTGTGTTTACTGAGAGTCATTCTAACCTAATTTTTGCCAAAATGTTTTCTTTTCTCCCTTTGAAATATAAGAACCATCATATTTCCAGCTTAGATGTAACTCTACCTTCTACAATGGGTTTATGTAAGGATATCACAGAATCTCTAGTGAAATTATGACACATAAATAATAGATTTCAGTTATACTATTTAAAAAGTTCTCCATTTCTCTATAAAAAGTTAAAACCTTAAGAAATTCTGACATCTTAAAAACAATAAAATTAAAATTTAACCAGAAAAAATGCTCCTAATTTTAAGAATTGGTCAAGGGAATAAATGTATACTTGGCAAAGACATGCAGAATAAATGGAAAAATACAGTTTTTCAAATATTATTCAACTTGTAGAAGCACAAAACTTAACTTGACAGATCTCTCAACCAATACTGAAGTCATCTGAATTATTTTATGATTTTGTTTAAATCAAGTATCTCGATTGTTTAGGGTATTGTAAAAAGTTAGATTAAATGGTTGGCTATCAAGTTTAATATATGTTTATATGGTCTAAAGGAGAATGCAAACAAAATATGGAGAAGACAGAAGCTACTGACTGTTTTTGAAAGCCATGTCACATTCTGCACCCCCAGCATACTCCAAGTCAACAATTAGAAAAGATGATATAAATATTACATTAATAGTCATGTTCATAAAAATGAATCATTTGATTCTGCATTACTACTTACCTACTGATATGAATTAAATTAAATTTAGCACAATGCTATGAAAAGATGTAAGTACACAAAAAACAAAAGATGCTGTCCTTCAAATACAGACACACAAAGATGGTAAGTACTTCCTGCTGATTTCTACCCTCATAACTCAGATTCATTTTATTTCTTACTGAATAATCCACATGTTAAAATTTACTACCATAATAAGGATTCCTGAGATGGTCGAATGGGATCTGGGATTCAGACCAACTATCACAGAGCAAAATTTCTCTGCAGAGAATCTCTTGATTTGACTAGAGGCTAAACACCAGTTTCACTGGAACTAGGCTTTGAGAAATCTAATGACTAGTAAACCTAGAATTATATTTAAAGGTCAAATAAAAAGATAAGTTCACTAATTCTCAGAAAATACCTTTGTGAAAAGTACCAGGTTATTCCTTTGCAATAAATATATCACAGACCTCTAGAGCTAGTAAGAAAAGGTAACACTCATGCCCAGAGGGACCACTGGGCAGAGTGGAAGAACAATGGGCCAGGAATGAAGGAGTGGCTCCAGGCACAGCCTCACCTAGGGCCCACTTCCCCTCTGGGCCAGTGCCCGGCTCCAGACAGAGGCAGGAAGTAGGGTGGTGGCGCGGCTGGGAAGTACTGAGCTAGGAGTGAGGAGATCCTGCTTCAGACATGACTGCCACTAGCCACGTGAACTGTGCCAAGTCAGCCCCTCTGCTTCTCACTTTCACTCCAAGGGGACTGACAGTCAGTTTTAAGGTACTAGAAGCTCTCAAATGAGTTTACTCCTTATGATTTTAATGTTTACCCTACTTCTTAGTGAGTTCTGTTGAGGATCAAATGAATATATACACAAAAATAATTTTCTTATACTAACAGAAGTCGATGTTATTGTTTCACAGATTTTCCTCATTATACTAGGAAGTACGAAGTTTGGAGATGCAGTATAACATGTTCACTATATGGTGAGACATTTATGAGCTATAACCTACAATATAACATAAAACTTTAAAATTAAAAATTTTTTTCCAGCTCCATTAAGGTATAACTGACAAATAAAATTTTATAATTTTCTTTCTTATACAAATTACTAAGGGAAGATTTATGGTTTTAATTAAAATAAAATTAGCTGATTCATTATTTTATTAATTCAGAGTCTAGAGTAACAGCCTAATGAACAGTTCCTACAATAAGTATCTCATAAGAGTCGTATCCAGCTCTTTTCCTCTCTAACCCATCCCTCACTGAGACACCAGCTGTATTTTTTAGAAACACATTTCATCATATCTCCTTCATCCTCATACCTTTGGATAGCTCTACCTTACCAAGAGAATAAAATGTGAATTTATCAGTAGGGTACCATTGACCCCAATCTACCTTTGCAGACTCAGTTCCTCCTAAACATCCATCTCACCATTTCCTCCAGCTAGCCTAAGATTCAAACCACTGCCTAGCCAAACCAAGCTCTCTTCTAATTGTATGTTCGGTTACCCACTTCTTGGCTTGGTGTGTCCTCCTGAGCTCCCAGCTGCTGATGAGGTCAATGACAAAGATAGAGGCAAGACCATTTAAATTTCTAAGGATTGGGATAATTGTTAATTATTACAGTGACTTAAAATTAGAACCCAAAGTATTTTCAAAGCTACTGTACACATACTCATCATGTTTACAATATGTGTTATATTGATACAGCAGTTATGAGAGATGATAAGGACTCTGAAACTCATTCTATGATAGAAAGCCAATTAGGAATTTTAAGCAGGAGAAGTAACAATTTATTTTGCAAAGAATCACACTGTCTACTGTGGGTAGAATAAGCTAAGGGACAAAAGTGGAAGCAGGGAAGTGGAGAGAGAAGGGGGGATCCTGAAAGGCTGCTGCTTCTGCCTGAACAATGGGGTATATGTGCCAGGACTGCTGAGGTGGGGAGACCGGGTGTGGGGCAGGGGAAGTGGAGGTGGACAGAGGAGGATTTGAGGGTAAGGGCTCTGCTTGGACATGTAAAGCATGAGAAACTGCTTAGTTGCTTTACCCACTCTTTATTCCAGTGACGCTCTGTTTATACTGTAATTTTAGAATTAATCACACTGGCGTTAATTTGTTGCATGCTCTTTTGTCTCTCCAACCAGACTTTAGGCTTGTTGAGAATGGAGACTGTAACATTTAGCCCATATCCTTAAGAAGGGGTCTTAAACAATGTAGCCACTTAAAATGATTTTAGAATAAATAAAGGTAGTATTCTAGAAACTCTGAAGATTACAAACCAAAGGAGAAAGAAATACTTACTTTTCTAGGGGTCTCCATTACTTAGAACTCACCCTGAATAAGGTCCAAAGAAGTTACAGCAGACCATAAACCCACCTCTGAGTCTAGCTTGCCAGCATATAAACTCACTCATATATAATAAATATCAAATCAATATCTCCTCTTAAGTCTCTAGCATGAAGGTTAGTGGGTCATTATTGATTAGTTCTGTGTAAATAGCCTTTCTTTATACTGCACAAAGCCAAACATCCAAAGATATGAATTGAATATTTAGATAGGTTTTCAGCAAGAGTTTTATTTTTAAACATCCAACTACATTGTTTCCACAGTCCTTTATTTCAGATTCCAATAGATTATGTGTACAGTCAAGAACACTTAACCACTTATTCCCTTTTAAAACAGGTTTGAATATTAAATACTCAGAATTTTTAAGACAGAAACTCACCAAATCCAGAGCCCTCACTGACCTGTAGGGGTGAGAAAACTGAGGCTTGAAGAAATTGCTCGAGAGTCTATAATCATTTAAAAGTGTAGAAACTAGTTCACCAGTTTCCTTGTGCAGGATTTGTTCCCACAAAGACTGGCTTCCTAATGACTAAGATGAATCTGGCCACTTTGCAATGGACTACATATTTTGCTTTTATAATTTTCTATACAGTGATGTCTCAGTAAATTTTATAGGAAGAATCTGCCTTAAAATGAGGTCAGGCATATTAATAACTAAAAATCAAGCCAAGTGTTACCATGGATGGCATGGCTTAATGGTACATGCTGCTGGGATAGTGCCTACACAGAGGACATGCAGGACAGAAAAGCTCCACTCAGGGCCCACATGGTCGTGGAAAGCTGAAGGTAAGTGGAGCCAACCCTCTGTATAAACGTCAAGCTTGTCTTTATCATACCTGGCTTTCCTTTCATTCTCTATCTTTATCTTCATCTGTCACAGTAGCAATCACTCTTCCATTTCAAAGGCCTTCCTATCTATCCTCTCTGCTCTTTCCATTTACAGAAAAATAAAGAATTTTATAGCTATTATTTACAGATGGTTGTTTGATAAACTTAAGACACTACTCCAATGAACTTTAATCAATCTGCCAATTCAACTAGCACTTATGTCCTATGCCCTTAATCCTGAAGTGTGAAATGAAAGATTTGTTCCTAGGAGAATTTGAGACCTTAGCAGAGAGACAAGGATCAGTGGTGGGGATAGGTTCCCTCCCCGCAAGTCAGTAAAATGACTTGTCTGAAGGCACAGCCAAGTATCAAGTTAGAGAATAAGTCTACGGGAGTGGTGCATGCTGGGCCCTCCATTGTACAGAAGAATGGACAAAACTATTGCTCTGATTTCTGGCAGATATCGGAAACACTAGAAATTAAAAACTTCTAAGGTTTGGGATAACTGTCATTTGAACTCAAAGTATTTTCAAAGCATATACTCACATGTTTACAATATAAGTATGTTATATTCATTTAGCACCTTAAGCTTACGGAGTGTTTTCATTAGTGCTATGTGATTTGAACTTCAACAATATACAATGTAAACATCATTTCTAGTTTTGAAATGACAGTTCTAATGTTTGCACATAATAATCTGGATAATAAAAGGTACAGCCAAGAATCAGAACGTAAGAGTTCTTAGTCCAAGTATTTTCCCATTGTAATATGTAACTTGTACAGTGTTATTAAAATGCAAGAATATTCAAATAACTTGTATATGTAAACTCCACATACTTTCACAGCAGAAAAGTAGTATTATTCCCAAATTTCTAAATAAATCATATTGATCTTAACAACCTCAAGTTTCTTCTTCTTATAGCTCTCTGTCAAACACAACTATTTTGTTACTCTCAGCTGTCTCACCTTCTAAAAAAATTCAGTAGAAAAAAGAAAAAAAAAGATAAAAGAATTCAGTAGAAAAAATACTACAAAAGCTATAGCTAATGAAGAGAAATCATCATCTTTCAATACCAAAAATACGTATTTCTCACCTAGATGTTTTTTCTTTGATATCCTTTGAAAACTGTATTCAAATAATTCAGAACACTAGCCTGAAAATTTGCAACTGTATAGTTTGCTTCAACTCAGTGACTGATGTACATTTTTATAACTAGCTTTTTTCCATATTTTGTTAATTTGCCAATTTTGAAGAAACATGATATTACAGGTAGGTTGCATCCTGTTTCTACCAACATGCATTTTAACTGGTCTTTCTCTGAAATGAATTATAAAATGCGATCATTCAAAAACTATATGGTTCCTTTATCTAAGGGAAATTGAATCAGATTTAATATTATACGTGTTTAAAACTCACAAGTTTTGCTACTTTTAAATTATTATATGCTCAACAGAATAGAGGTTGACAGTATCAACTATTAAAGCTACCAAATTCAAATCTACCTAAGAATTCAGTGATTTTTAAAGAAAAAAAAAATGCTGGGATGTAATTCATCAAGTGTGAAAACTGACCAGTACAATGCTATAACCTGTGCTTCTGAAGTGAAATAAATGATGTCCATTAAAAAAATGGCATCTGAACATTTAAACACTAGTCAAAGTAAGAAAGGGGCTCACCGGTCTGAGTGAAACCAAACTGACGTAGAATCTGCTGAGCATCCAGCACATTTGATTGTTTTAACTTAGACTGTTGTGAGGAGGCCGGTGTTGAAGTAAATGAGAGATTTTTGTTGACCTGTAATAGGAAAGGCAAATCAGAAATGAAAGCGTAATATCCTGGGTTACTGATGCAAAAACTGGATGAGAAATACTTGCTTACGATGCAAACCAGGACACATGGTAGAACAAAAGGAGTGGTAATGATTTATATGCTTAGTTTTTAAAGTTTACAAAACTTTATAGTTTTTACAGAATAGTTTTTATCAAGGAAGGAATACAGTGGTAATGGAAGTGTTGCTATATGAAAGTCAATCCACCTTACTTTGAAAACAAGCTTGCTTATGAGAGAATTGACTTTATTAATAATTTGAGTGGTGAATAAAATTGTGCAAAAAAATGCGAAAAATAAAAGTGACTCATTGACTGCTTTCAATCAAGAAAGAGTTAAAATGTTTCACATTTCTCTAGCATTTTGTGAAAGATCAGGTACTTCCTTTTCAGGGGCTGCACAGAAAACACCTGTAATACTCATGTTTATATACATCATGGTGACATAGATAAGACCAGCTGTAACCTAACTTGCCAAGTGAAATAACTTCCACTGCATCAAAAAAAACCTTATTCTTAAGACAATTTTAAAAAACAGCATTAAAATAGTAAACGAGCAAAATTTCTGTAAGTAAATACAATATTCTGTAACACAAAAATCCTATTCTAAGTGTCTGGGTACAATGGTCCCACAGAAATCAACTACAGCTATTATAGAAAAACTCAGTTCACAGAAAATGTTTTAAATGTTTAGTAAATTAGTAAATTCACTCTGCAACTCAGACTTAATTTCAGCAGTGAGCTATTCTCTTGGTCATTATTAATAAGTCATTCACTGTAGCTTTATTATTTTTATCAGTTTCAAAAATGACAATAAAATATGACCTAATTTTAAAAAATTTGAAACAGTTTTTGCATGTCTAATTTACTGTAAAAAAGTAATCTGTGAATTAACAAACTGTTCAGTGATAGTTTATGGTACATAAATATTAGTATATGAAAATAGCTCCTTTCTCTCTCACTCTCTCCTTTTAATAATCAAAACTACACAGAGGATTTCCACCGTATTAGTATTTAAAAATTCCCTTTTGATGTTCTGTTTAAGACAGCAGTGGGTTGTGGTTACATGCCCTTTATCTGACCCATTATTTACATGTTTGTAAATGCTTCTCTTCTTGCAAACAGTGATAGTAAATGTATATCTTAGATTAAGTTTTTCTCTTGAAGCAAAGAGATTCAGATAAGCTGGTGAATAAAGTCAATTAATTAAGATAATATGGTAATATAGTTCTAAGGTATCTAAGGTTATGGTACCATCTTATAAAAAATAAAAGTATTTTTCAAAGTAGTTTGATGGGATCAAATACCACATCAATGCTAAGAAAGATTATCCAGTTTTAAAAATTCTATCAGGAGGCATTATGAAACACAGACCAAAATTAACGTTGACTATCTATATTGATACAATAGCTAAAGTAACAATGAAATCACCTAACTCGTTGAACTTTATGTTCCACCTTTAAATGGAGATAGTAAAAATAGCATGTATACTTCAAAGGGAATGTGCCTGAAGAACAGTAATGATGAACTGGTATCATAAAGCGCTATTCACACAGGCTAACCAGAAAGCACTAAATCACATATTAAATAAGAAATAGATTAAATAGAGTATGTTGGCAAAGGGGACCATTAAGTGCTATACAAGTCAAATGCTATATAAATATCAGTTACTAACATTGCTAGTAGTAAGGGTAATTAGAAATACGTGATGCAGGATGATAATGTGGTAAATTCTTCAGAGTGCTATGCTTTTAAATGGAAGTACTATATACAAAATGATAAGTTTATCACTTAACTATTTAATCTACTTCTCTTTTTAGAATCATTTTTCAGTTTTACTTCTGTGTTCTTGAAAATTGTTATTCTACGTGTCAAATAATGCATTTTGAAATCTGGTGCAAAAGAACAGGTGCATGCTGGGGACACACACACACACACACACACACACACACATGCACAAATCTGCTTTTCAGTCTTCCTCTTCAGAAATTTACTTGTGCTAAAACAAAAATGAATAGCAGGAAAACTAGAATAGGATTAAACAGAAAGACTTGACATTCTTTTTACATAAAATGCTGTTAAAAAAATAAGAGTATATTCTACAATTACATGTTCTTCCTAGGTATTTTTATAATTCTGCTTTATTATATGGCAATTTTATTTTTAATTTTTTGAGAAACTTCCTTAATGTATTACATAATGTCTATACCAATTTATATTACTACCAACACACAAGGTTCTTTTTTTTCTTCTCATCCTGGTTAAAACATTTTATCTTTTGACTTTTTAATAATAGGTATCCTAACAGGTATGAGATGATATCTCATTGTACAGATCTGCATTTTCTTGATGACTAGTAACGCTGAATGTCTTTTTTTTCACTTTTTTTTACTGAGTTATAGTCATTTTACAATGTTGTGTCAAATTCCAGTGAAAAGCACAATTTTTTAGTTATACATGAACATACATATATTCATTGTCACATTGTTTTTCACTGTGAATTCTGCTCTTTCTTAACACATTACTTTAGAGACTGTTCAGGTGTCCATGAAGTGATATGTGGCAACATAATAGGGCAGATAAACTCAATTCTAATTTTGTGGGAAAATTATTAATTATTATAGTGATTTGAAATTAGAACTCAAAGTATTTTCAAAGCTAGCTTACATATATTCACTAATTCATTTAGAGGAAGAAAAATAATAATAACCATTAAATAGAGTGAAGCAATATCTATTTTTGAAATATATGCTGTGGAAAAGAATTGCTTAATAATTTTACAACAACAGAAAGGTTGGCTAAGATAGTCTACCCTACAACAATCTATCCTCTTTTCACAACACACTTTTCTGCTTGCTTCACGCAAAAACCACAGTCTGCCAAAGTCGGTTTAATACCTCCATACTGTGGAAAACTAAAAACATAAAAATTTAATGAAACTCGTAATAGAGAAAAAGAAAAAAACCACCTAGAACTTCTGCCAAGTTAATCACAGAACTGTTTTGCCTACTCTTTCAGGGTATAAACAGCTTTGTGTAAAATATTCAAATACTAATTCTCTAGAAGGGGGTTAATTTTCATGTTAAAAAAGTCACAGCTCTAACCTAAAACTGAATGCACAAAACAAAACAGACTAACAATAGTTTACCTTTCAGTGATTTAATTTTAAAGCCATTGGGAGAGATATAACACTTATTTTCATATATACTTACAAGTCTAATCATTTTAGCTGACTTTATAAGTTACATTCACCTGAAATGTTTGTAAAGTTTAAAATTGCGAACACACTTTAAATTGGCTTCAAATAATAACTGAAAAGATGCTAAGACTGTCTATATACTTATGCTAAAAAAATTTGACCCCCTCCCTTCAGACAGCTGTCTATTTTACACACTAAAGTCAAACAATGCAGAGAATATTTTAATTGGAAGATCGTTCAAAAACCAACACTTAGGAAATGTTTTGTATGTCTGTTGTAAAAATTACAATCCTAATATTAAAGAACATGTTAAACAGAAAACTTGAGCCAAAGTGAGATTCAAGGTATCTGAAGTCACGTATCTCAACATTCTCATAATGTAAGTTCTAAGAGCTGCTTACATTTCTGTGATTTCTAAGTTAGTAAAACCTAAGAAATGAGTAGGCTATGATGTCATAAAGAGAAATTCAAACATGTCTTAGGTCCCAGATGATTTCCTTACAAGTTGGTACAGTGAAGTGAGGGATTAGAAAGAAACACTATGAATATTAAAAAGAAATTCTTTACACTGGGGTAAAGTGCTACAAATTGCACCCCCCCACAAGTCAGTTCATCACCACTGCATTAACTAAACCACAATTCAAGTTGGGATCAGCCAAAGAGAAGTTTTATTTTGTCATTTTTAATCAAGACTTTTTGAGCCTTTGATACATATAGCAAGGACTGGTGGGTCAAAGATTACTGATATCATCCCCATGTGAAGCTCAAAATTAAGATCTAGTCCTGGGTCACACCACTTACCCAGTAATAATGCCTCAGGGAACGTCAGTTTACCTCAGTGCAATGCAAACCTTCACCTCCTTTCTCTCTTCGTGTATTTCCTTACTTCAGACAGAAAATTTGGTCTTGAACCCCCTGAAATCCTCATTTCCAAATCCACGGAAGAATATACCTCATGCCCCTACCCTGGTCTCTTTTCTTTCACTGCCAGAGGAAGACGTATCCTTCTAGTCAAGATTAATCCCTTCAGATGTTCCCTTGCGGATATCCGTAAAGCTCTTCCAAATTCTCTACTGGCTGCTTCCCTACAGGCTATATGCATAAATCTTTCTACTTGAGTACAAAAACAAACAGAAGACAAAAATTCTCACTATGATTCTGTAATTTCCTTAAGCTTCACTGAAAGCTAAACTTCTTGAAAACATAGCACATAACTGCTTCCCATATACCTCAACCATTCACTTTCAAACAACTACAACAAAGCTTCTGTCCATTAAAACACTAAATCTGAAGTTAGAGTCATTGTAGACTTCAAATGATCAAATTCAGCATATTCATTTAGGCCTCTGAGCCTAAATGCCACTGTTAATCACTCTCCTGAGTCTGGAAAACCATTTTCTGTTGGTTATCCTCCTGCTGCTTTATCAGTGTTGTTTGCTAAACCCACTGGGCCCTCTTCTTCCCTCACACCACATGGTTGTCCTGGGCAATAGCGTTTGTTTTCATCACTTCATCTGCCTTCTATGCTGGTATTTTTTCAGTCTAAAACTCTTCTGATCAGTAAGCTCAGAACCAAACAAACCTTTCCCCCACTGTTACTTCCTGAGGGAGAGCTATCACAATCCACCCAGCTGGTCCAGCAGACAGATGGGCATCGTCCTTGACTGCATCCCCACGCTCCACACACAGGCACTTGCTAAGTCAGTCAGACGCTCTGGCATCTGATCCCACATTCTCCACAGTCAGCACTAACACTGCAATAGTCTCCTGATTTCTTTCCCTCTTGTCTGTTCTCTAGTTCTCCTTCTACACTGCTACCAGGGTGATTTTTCTAAAATGCCAATTTTACTGACTAACACTTCTGCTTCAAACCCATCATCAATTGTCCCACTGGATAAAATCCATACTTTTTAGTATGGCGTACAGTGCTTTCTATATTATAACAAATACCTGGCCTTCCAACCTGATTGCTCCATATGCGGTGTTCCAGCTACAACAAATTGCATATAGCTCCTCAGACACGCCAGGCTGTTTCCTGTCTCTGTGACTTAGTTCACACTGTTCCTGTATCCTGGAATGGGCTTTTTCTTCCTGACTCCAGCCTCCTTGTGGATGCCGACTCCTTTGTCAAGCTTTAGTTCAAGTACTACATGGTGTACGAAAGCCTTTCAGACTCTCCCCATAGAACTTACCTCTCCCTCCTTTGTCTCTTCTCTATGTCCCACATTTCTAGTATCCAGCACTGGTGACACATTAGTATGCTTACTTATTTTGCTCATTATCATCTATCAGACTGTAATCTTCTTGAGGGTAAGGGACAGGTTTTGTTTATCTTTCTTTAGTAAATGGCTGGTACAGCACTAATAACTACACAGAAGTCAGATGAATTAATACATGTGAAAGCACTGCATGTTTTAAAATCTTACCCAAATTTAAGGTAGTAAGTGTATGAAAGATTTCTCAATGTATGTAACTTTTTGATGATAAGAATTACAAAATGGGCTTAAAAGTAAGAAATTCATTAGTTTACATGGTTTAATTCTCATCTTTAATTCTAGAAACAGAAATGTGAAATAACAGAAAAAATATACACAGATCTCTGGCCCTAATTTCTAGCACACAGCTCCTAAAACCCTTGTAATTTCCAAGAGCACTAGGGAGCATCTCTTCTTCTTACAGTTTATCTTTGACCCTGGTTCCTGAGACTGAGCTCCGAAATCCCTTGGAATTTCCTAGGTGGTAGGAATCTTTTGCTCCAGGGAAGTAACTCTCTGTGGGCTCCTAGGTGAGGGCTGGTCACCAGAAAGACCAAGAAATGATGAGAAACTTGTAATTTTCAGCCCCTCTCTCCATTTTCCAGAGAGAAGAGAGAGGCTGAAAACAGAGTTGATAACTGACCATACCTACCTGAAGCCACCATAAAAAATCCCAAGAGCATGGGATTCGAAGAGCTTCCAGGATGGTGAATGTGTGGAGGAGACTGGCACAGCCAGAGAGAGGACAAAGAAGACCCAAGCCCCTTCCCACATGCCCTGCTCTGTTCATTTCTTCCATCTGGATGTTCATCCATACCCTTTTAGAGTAAACTGGTAAATAGAAAGTCCACTGTTTTCCTGAGTTCTGTGAGCAACTTCAGCAAATTAACCAAACCCAAGGAGGGGGTCATGGGGATCTAAACTGACAGATGATTGGTCAGAAGTGCAAGTAACCTGGACTTGCAAATAGCGTCTGAAGGGCGTGTGGGAGTGGGCAGTCTTGTTGGTTTGAGCCTTTAATTTGCAGGATCTGACTCTATCTTTAGGGAGACTGTGTCAGAATTAAGTTGTAGGATACCCAGCTGGTGTCACAGAATTGTTTGGTGAGGGAAATCCCCCACGCATTTGGCCTCAGTAGTATTGAAGCGTGGTTAACAATGCGAAAGGAGACAGAAACAAAACTGGTTTCTTCTAAAACAAAGATTTTTCCTGTTTCCTAAGACTTCCAGTAATGAAATCCCACAATTTCTTTTTGTGGCCTCTAGTAGCTTGTACTACTCCTACAGTAAAGCCAATCTTCCAAATACTATAATAATAATAAAACATTAATTTTCTCTTTTGGAATGCCAAGAATAAATAATTGTGATCAATTACAAATAAAAAAACCCTCCAAATAACTAAAAACCGCTACTCTCAAATCTCAACTTTCTTCCTCTTTATGATAAAAATACATAAACTTTTTAAAGGAGATTTAAAAATTTATTTTCTTTGTATTCTCTATTTTTAAAACCTTTTTATTTTTCAGTGAATAATATTTTCCAAGATAGATTAAACTATAATATAAATCATTACTTTACCTTAAGAGCATTCTTCTATAAACTTTAGCTTGGTTGCATTTATATTCATCTAGGGTAGGTGACCTTAATTTGTTGGGAAAAAAGATAAAGTCCTCTGGCTTCAAGAAGCTTCAGAGGAGCATAGAAATTCAGTAAAGATTAGAGGTAGAAGTGATACTACGTACAATTTTAAAAAGAAAGAAAGAAGGAAGGGAGGGAGAAGAGGGAGGGGAGGAAGGAAGACAGGAGAGAAAGAGTTGCTCCAACCAGAGGGAATTCATAATTTAACTCTGGGAAACACAGGCAAAATTTAAGGCAGAATAGGCCCAATTATATGACATGCTAGGTATGAATAAATACGTCTGGGAATATGAGAAAAACAGACTGATTTCATTTGTGAGGAATCATACAAAGCTTAATGGAAATAGACTCCAAGCAGCACCATTTGTGATACACTTCAATCTACCCCTAAACAAAGGAAAGAGCAAGGAAATTTATAAATTATAAATTCAGGTGTAAATATTCCAGGGCTATTGCAATTCAGAACAATGCAAGACTTCTAACACCAATTACAGTCCCAGAAGCAATCAGATGAGAACTCTTTTATCTTCCCATCATCAAATCTGTATCTGACTATCTACCCACAGTTTCTACCTATTTGCTTATCAGAAAGGATGAAAAATCCCTTCTCTTAAGGCTACTTTCTCCACTGGTATTCAGGATTACACTCCCTCTCACTTTTTCAATGCATTGTGTCTAGCAATTACTACCTCCATGGTACCTTATCAACTTCTCCATCACCATTGAATTATTCCCATCAGCAAATAAATATGGCTTAATACTGTCCATCTAATATTCCCCGCCAGCTCCTGTTTCTTTGCTTCCCATTCAAAATTTCTTAAAAGAATGGTCCACACAGTCTGCTTTATTGTCACCCATTCTGTCTTCAACCTTTCAACCCTTTTGTCTCAGCCACTTACTGAAATAGCATTCACCTGGGTAACCAAAGGACGTCATCATGCCAATTTTCTGTCCTCATTTTACTCATTTTCTCAGTAGCATGTGATAGCTTATCACTCCTCTTTCTTAAAATACTTCAAGGCTTCCCTGATGTACTGTTTCCTGGACCAGTGCCTTAGGTATTTGGTTATACTCTCTCCCCAGGTGACCTTACTAAATCTGACAGTCTAAAACAAATTTGACTTTAGCCCTGACTTCTCTCCTGAGCTCGACTCATATATCCAATTGCCTACTTCATATCTATGTTCATATTGAAAACTCCACTCCAGTATTCCTCATCTTTAATGCACTACTAACATGTACACAATTGCTGAAAGCAGCAACATAGAATTTATTCCTTGTTTCTGTCTTTTACTTACATCACCATCCAATCCATCACCATGCTGTGTTGAATCTACTTCCAAAATATGTCCCCAAACCTGTCCATTACTTGCATTTTTATTATTACCACTGTCAAATTAAACAAGGAGACCATTAGGCTGAGGTGGCTGTAATGCCAGGATGGCCTATGGTCACTAAGCAAATCAAAATCTAAGCCTGTAAATCTCTCAAGATTATAAAATTGAAGCCTAAGGACAACCAATCACAAACAGCCAACTAGGCTTTAAACTATAGCCAATCAATACTTTCCTTTGTTTCTGCCTTTTCTCTCTAGAAGTCTTTCTCCAGCCCCTATAGGTGAAATGCTTCTGATTTCCAGCTTGGTGTTGCCCAACTGGAATCAATTTTTTTTTTGCTCAAAAAAGCTCTTAAAATACTTAATATGCATCAGATTATCTTTTAACACCACCCTAGTCCAGGCTACAATCTCCTCTTTCTTGAACTGAAGACTCTTACTCTCTTTTTAAAATCCATTCTCATATTCTCTGCAGTTTAGCATCTCAATCACTTGTTTCTCTAATTCAAGCAATATCCTACACTCATTATTGAAGGACAGCAGAATATGCCACCCCAAAATATGTGATTATTTTTGGCATAAGGATTACTTTGAGAAACTGCAGACACAGAAGTTCTCTAAACAGAGTGGAAGTTACCCTTTCATAAGGGAAATACACATTAGAAAGGGTGTCTACCAGAAAGAGAGCGGTTATCAGGAATAACTTGTTCACCTGAGAGACTTGCCTGCATAATAGGCAACCAGTTCCTCCGTCCCTTTCCTAGGGTCAGTTCCCTAGTAGCCTTTAGAATCTCAAAACTTTGTGGGGCTCACATACGTCTGTAATTAAAATTGTCTTTTTTTCTCCTGTTACTCTGTCTATGCCAATTTAATCCTTAGACCAGCCATAGAACCTAGAAGAGTAGAAGGTAGTTTTTCCTCCCCTACATCACCATGCCTACAAGGCCCTTTAAAAGGCGTGCGTGACCTCCTGATCCTCTCTCCAACCGTGTCATGAAACCGTTCCTCCTTGCCTGCTCACTATCCCACTTAAGCTCAATAGTCCTCTTTCTGTTTCTCCAGCACGCCAGTTTGATTTCTAGATAAGGACATTTGCAGGACAGGACTAGCTCCTCGTCAAGTGTTTCTCTCAGACAGGCCTTCCACGATCATCCTCTGAGAAAACAGCCTTCCCTCCCAGTCATTCTTTGTCCCATGGGCCTGTTTTGTTTTATTCACATCACTTATTGCTGCAATTATCTTATTTATTTCCTTTTTAATTGTTTGTCACCTACAGTAAGATGTTCTTAATCAATGTTGAATCTTGCATGTGTGCACGCACACACACACACACACACACACACACACACACTTGGTAAACACTTAAATACTTGTTTAAAGAATGTTACTGGGGAAAAAAAGTGAATCTTCAACAATACAAAACTCTGGCTGGGGTTTAGGGAAGGAGAAACGTTAAGTACCTGGTAAAATTTATTATCCTGTATGTAACAGATGAGAAACAACATAAATATACTCTGCTCTTAAGATTAAAGTCTTTTGACAGTGGTGCCAAGACCATTCAATGGGGAAAGAATAGTCTTTTCAACAAATGGTGCTGGGACAACTAGGTAGCCAGATGCCAATGGAATAAACTTAGACCTCTACATTATACTAAATCATACTAAATTTAGTATGATTTAGTATACTACATCATACTAAAAAAATTAACTCAAAATAATCACAGACCTAAATATAAGAGTTAAAAATACAAAAATCCTAGAATACAGAAAGTAAATCTCTAGTATATCGGGTTAGGCAATGATCTCTTATATAGGACATTAAAAGCACAAGTGACAAAAAAAAGACTAACTAAACTTTATAAAAATTAAAACATTTTTGTTTTAAAGGATATCATCAAGAAAGTGAAAAGATATCCTATAAAATGGGCTAAAACATTTGCAAATCATATGATCTGATAAAAGACTTCTATCCAGAATATATTAAAAAAAACTCTTAAAAGTGAATAATAAAAAAATTAAAAAATTTTTTGAAGAATGGCAAAGGAATTGAAGACACATTTCCAAAGAAGATATACAATGGCATTCCAAAAATACTCAACATCATTAGTCATTAGGAAAATGCAAATCAAAATCACAATGAGATGCCACTTTCCACCCACTAGGATGGCTACAATGAAAAGGACAGAAAATAGTAAGTGTTGGCAAGGATGAGGAGGAACTGGAACCACTGTTGGTAGGATTCTAAAACAGTGCAGCTACTTTGGAAAAGAGTTTGGTAGTTTTCCAAAATGTTAAACAAAGAGTTACCATACGACACAACAATTCCACTCCTAGATATACACCCCAGAGAAATAAGAACATATGGCCAAACAAAAACCTATACATACATATTCACAGTAGTATTATTAATAGTCACAAAGTATAAACAAATGTCTATAAACTAATGAACAGGTAAACAAAATGTAATATACCTATACAATGGAATCTTATTTGACAATAAAAAGCAGCACCCATACATGCTACAAATGGAGGATGCATGAAAACATTATTCTAAGCAAAAGAAGATGGTTACAAATGACCACATATTTTATGATTCCATTTATATAAAATGTCCAGAATATGCAAATCTTTAGAGACAGAAAGTATATTAGTGGTAGCCAAGAACTGGAGGGTGTGATATATGTGTATGTGTATGTGTGTGTGTGTGCGTGTGCATGTGCACTTGTACCCAAAAGTGGAGACTGATTGCTAAGAGATATGGGGTTCTTTTCAGAGGGAATGAAAAAGTTCTAAAATCAGATAGTGGTGGTTGCACAACTCTATGTATATGATAAAAACCAATGAAATGCACACTTTAAAAGGGTGAATATTATGATGTGTGTCTTATATCTCAATAAAACTGTTATATAAAGAATAACTAAAGACATGAGGAAGGTAAACCTTTTCAGATCTCGATTAATTTCCAAATACGTTATCATATTTTCAATGACTATTTATTCTACTTTTGTTAAGTACTAGGAATACAAAGATGAATGACATGACCTTCCCCCCTCCAGGAATTTCCAGATTAGTGGAGGATGTTCTCTAGAAAGTCTTGCCAAATATGTGCAAAACACTTTACTCTTTGCACATTCAGACAGCATTACAAAAGAAGGGCATACATTTGTTAAAATAAAGAGAAACAGCTCTAAACTGCTAGTCAAGAGAATAAATTTTTTTGACTCCAGTTTTATATGTTATACATGCTTAAGAAGATTTAGTAATCATGGAGCTACAATCATTACACCAATCATTGCTATCAGGAACAAGCTTCCTGAACATCTGCAGCCAAGTCAGAATATAGTTTGTTCTCTTTTTTTCCCCATCTTCCTTCCCCTTGTCTATATTCTATATCCTGTTGACTTGTGATAATTAGGTATATAAAAGTGATGGGTCCTGACTGATACTGAACAGCTCAGTGATGGGATAAGCCCAGTGTTTTCTGACAAATTTCCCCTATGTGGAAGGAGACAATAGCCTATTTATTGCTGTAGCCCTAGCACCTGCACATGGTAGGAGGTGTCTACTGAATAAAAACAGCATTTCTACTGCACTGACATTATATAAAGTAGTCTTTGAACATACTAATACCATTCTAATTCTTTGCCTTCTGGAAATCTCACTCTTTTACTGTTTTGACATACAATCAAATTTGATAAACGAATGGATGTCTCATTATTCAACTGAACTTTGGGAATAAACAGAAGAAAAGATGGAAGGATGAACATGTGGTGTCATTTTAACTCTTCTAAATAAAACTTATTTTCTTGACAACTGAGTTAAAGATGGTACATAAAATAGTCTTTCTTGTAAAAGGAAGAATGCTGTGCTAAAAGCATCTCAGATACAAATTAGTTAAAATTGTTTAATAATTAAGAGCCTTTCTGTATACCTCCATTTTTAGATCAACTTTGGGGTCTTGGGCAAATCACTTAACCTCTCTAAGCCTCAGTTCCCTCCTTTCTAAAATTGGAGTAACAATAGTATCTAATCTGTCTCCTCAGAATTGTTATGTAGTTAAAAGGGAAAAGAAATATGAAACATGGTATAAATGATCGAGAACATTATTAGCACAACATATCATTGCTATTTATGGGCAGCTTGCATTCATTTCAAGGCTTACACACTTTACTTGGCATTCCTGGAACTGTTGGTGTCTCTTACCTATAAAGTATCACAGAATCTTTTTCTCAGAGACGGAAATGACCTTGCTGGCTCTTTGCTGAAAGTATATCCCAATCACTTAAATATTCTTGAATCTTCAAAAATATTAAGCTGATTGCTAAATTCTCAAGTTCCAGTATTATGATTCCTTGATAAATTCAAACTCAAATACAGAAAATACGTATAAGATGAACTTTTGCGAAAGTTCTATTAAAAACTATGAGTGGTATGTTTTAATTATTTGGTGTATGACAATGAAAATGAAAGTTATCTTCCTGGTAATAAAAAGTACTTACCTTTGCAGCACAGGCTCGTATCACCTCCTAAAAGAAATACAATAAAATAAGTAAAGAAATGCTCATACCTTCATATTAATATAATATCAACTCTTTTAAATACATTCAGATATTAATTTTTTAATAACCAAAGTCAACATTTGGGAGAGTTTTTGTTTGTTTTTTTTTTAATCTATCACCCTGCAGGTGTCACTCTGCATTGTTTCCAAAGAGCTGGAAAGAATGTAAATTAAAGAGACTTGATGATATGACCTTGGTAAATCTAACCTCCAAAAAAAAAAAAAAAAAAAGGCACTGACAAACAAGATTCTGGAGGGCCCACATGTATCTGCCTCAAGAAAAACTTGTCTCCTCAATAAACTTAGCAGAAATACTAAACTTCTGTCCTGGAACACTAATGCCTCGAAAAGACACACTTTGAACAACAGTATATAATTATCTCCATAAATGACAATACCCATACATATAATTCCCATATTAACAATTTATTTCAGAGGAAATGTAATAATAAAGACTACTGAAGAGTAAAATATATGACTGGAGGAGCTACAGCAAGAAACAGCTTACAACTTATGGTACAAGGCCAAGAAAAGGTCACTTTTGAAAAGGAAGTTAGTAAAAGTCAACATAAAATAGACAATTTGAAAATTTGCTGCTAAGGAGACATAAAAAATGTTCAAGTCTAAGGTTAACCAGCATGGATCATCAGCCTAGCACAGAACTAGAGAAAAATAGTAACAATGTGGAGTTCAGAAAAAAAGAGAACTGAAAGACAGGACATCAGTTTTTTTTTTTAAACCCAGAAATTTCTAAGGGACAGACACTTAAGTCTAAAGGATATTAGTAGTTTCAATCACTAAAAGGAAACAGTAAAACAGTAGGCATGGGATTCTGACTGCCTGGACTGAATCTCAGCTCCAATGTTTCCATCTGTGTCACCTTGGCAATATCGCTTGATCTCTCTAAGCCTCAACTTCATCTTCTGTAAAATGCGGATAATACTGGCAACCACAACTATAGGATGGTTTTGAGGATTTAATGCAATGAACATGTAAAATACTTAGCATAGTACCAGGAATTCAGTATGTCAGTTATTACTCATAATTAAACACATGTTACTGATCACCAATCATCATAAGGTGAAACCGCCTGTGGGGTAGAGAAAACTAATCAATCTTTGTTTTTCAAAATTGGCATAAATCCCATTCAATCCCTATTCCTATGACTCTGCTTGACAAGCAACTCTGTCGTCACTGACCTAGACTTCAGGTTAATTTTAAAGAGAGGGAATGGTCTTGAGTGCTAAAGCAGCTAGAGAGTGGTATCTTTTATTATAAGATGTTTTTAAGTTTATAAACCAACTTTTTGTGGAACTGCTTACTTTAAGCGGGTACCCCAGATTCTGAGTAGCTCTGGATGCACCGAAAAGACCAAATTTCTGGATCTGAAAACCTAGAATGAGCTGTATCGATGCTCTCAAGACACTGTCTACCACCTGTGAGGTCTCATTTGGGCTGCAGAATACCCTTTAGGTGCTGCTGCAGCAGTAGTACACAGTCAACTCTGTTAAATGCGAAACAGCTGAATGAGTTTTATTATGAGTAAATGATAAAGCTACCAAGAACAGAAAATTCTCTATTTTTGGTGTCCTTTACTCACGAATGGGTAAACACCTATTAAATACCTGCAGAGCTGAATTTATTATGTAATTCACACACACACACAAATCATGTCCTAAACTCGAACTACATTTCACTAGAAAAACATTCTTACTATGGTAATAAAGAAAGAACTATTTCCAGTAATACAGTCTTCTATGATACAGGAGTCATATTGTCTTCTCCAATAGACTTCTACATAGAAGACCAGTGACACAGCCTTTTACAGGCTAACAAATGTAACAGACAAAGGAATTTGGGGTCTACCAAAACACAATTCCAGAAACAAGAGAAAAGGAACTGTGATAAAAGGTGGGAATCAACTCAACCTAAAAATTTGCAAAATATAAAAAGAATGGAGCTCTCTGGGAATAAAAAAGACATTTTGGTTTTATTTCCATACATACTAAATACATTCTGAAAGAAAAGGCACTGCAGATAACATTTGAAAAAAAAGTTCAGAGAATCCTCTCAACACGGGAAATACATGGTTTTTCAAAAACCACAGCAAATAGACAAAGCTTTCATTTCCAAAGGCAGTTTCAATCTATCTCAATCCCAAAGCAAACATACTCACTAAATAATTTTTAAAAGAAAAGATTTAGTAAAAGCTAAATAAATCTATGATTCTAAGAGAAATAAGTTTTTCTCTCATAATAATTTATTTTCCCCTTGCCTTTGATTTCCTATCTTAAAAAATATTTTTCTGGTTTTATTTTTCCTTTACATCTACTTTTATTTATTTGAGGATGACAGCTATACAAGATGACACAGGAGAAAAGCTACAAGACTAAGGTGATTCCAGGATGTTACATTTTATAGTGTAAAAGACTAACAGACTGTAGGAAACTTGTTTTTATATATCTATCTGTGAGTTGCCTTTAAGTCTGTAAATGAAGTCATTTTGCCATGCAAGGTTTCTGATAAGGGCCATTTCTTTTTTTCCCAGTGAAGAAATATTTTTCTCTAATTTTTAAAACTCCAATTACCTATTCACACTTTAAAATTTGGAATACCATGCATTATTCAATTATTTTAAAATGTTAAAATATAAATAATTACAACATTGAAATATTTATTCATTTGTACTCACACATTCTAAAATTTATACTGAGAAATATAAAAAAAATTTCTCCCAATTCCAACTAAACCTAACCCCACTGTCTGAGTGTGATCTGCACCCTGGTATACCTCAAACTCTCTAACATTCTAAAGAAAGAAAAGGAGAGAGGAACCAAACACAGTCAGAACTAAAGATGTCTCAATGTAGTTCCTCCTATGTTTGGTTTAAAACTGGTCAAGATTCCTATCAAAGGAGGAGGGAGAGGGGTATTTATTAAGTGCCAGGCACTGCGCCAAAAGATGACAACACAAGGATCAAGCCTGCAAAGTCCTGGTCTTCAAGGAGCTCAGGCTAATTTTAACTAGAAGAACTATTATGGTCAGAGAGCATTAAGTATTTTTAAGGACAGTCAAGCTTCTCAATACATTTGGAGAAAGACTGTGTAGTAATACACTAACAGAACAGCACACAACTTTTAACCAGGCATCCTCATCCTCATTTTCATTATCTGTTTTCCAGTTTTATGGACAACGCCTGGTTTCTGGGCACCTCTCTTAGGAGTGAGACAGAACTTTAAACTATGCTTATGAAACACTCGTACCTACTCTTTTTTTGGAAGTACATGTTTATTTCTTTTATCCACTTCTTTGTTGAAGTCTCACCATTTTCTTTATTATTTAGTTCCTGAATATTAAGAAGGCTGATCCTTTTACATATTTTATGTCAATATTTCCCCAGGTTGGTATTTGTTGTGTGTGTATATCTGCAGGTATATAACATGCAGATATACACATATATATTTTTAAACAGAGAAACAGGTCTTGGGCTAGTCTTTACAGAGATACCAAATCAGGAAAGCATGACAGATTATCTTAACTAAGTTCAGTCTGTTTACTGCAGTTAGTGATTTTAGAACAAGTACCAGAAAGGAACTATAAAAGTATAAGAAGGTCTAGTTCTAAGTAGCTGTTTTGTTTGATTAAAATGGCAATGTAAAATAGGATCAAAATGGTTTTAAAATTTCCAATTTCTTAACCACATAAAATAATCAAACATACTGTGACAGAATCGAGTCTCTGTTTCACTTGTTGCATCTTCACTGAAGAATTATCAGTGGGGACATAGTCATCAATCTGAAAAGAGCCTTGAGGCAGTTTAGGGCAGGTGCATAAAGCATCCTGACTCTGGTGTATTCCGGGTAACGGAAATGTTCCATTGTAGCGTTTGAACATTTCAGCCTCCTGCTGGGCAACTGGAAAAATGAGTTCATAATTAGTTCAAAGCATCATAGTAAAAGCATAATGCAATAATTAAGCAATGAAACTGTGGCATTAAATGAATGATCAGAAAGTGCATAATACATTTTAAATTCTGGGTAATAATAATACAACATGAATGACAAAATGTGAAAGTACTAAATACTATAAACATTAAGAAGGAAATGTAATAATTTCACAGACTACTTCATGTCGGGCAGTATAATTGAGCCTTGAAGGCCATGCAGTATCTTGATCTGATAAACAGAACAAATTGGGATGGGACTCTAACTTTAAAGAGACACATACAGAAAATACAGTATTAAAAAATCAAAGGCATAATAGAATTAAAGAAAATGCAAAAACAATAATTATTCACAAACCAATCCCCATAAAACAACCATTTTTATATTTCTTACCCCTCTTAATCTTTATACATATGTACATTATATGTAAGATATCACAGTGTAAACACAATTTTACAGTTTTTCAATTCAAATGCAAATTTTTCATACTTCTACAACTATGTAATTATGATTTATAAATGCTTTACAATATCTCATCTATGGAAGTGCCAGTTTATTTATACATTCTCCTATTACTAAATATTTATAATGTTTTCTGTTTTTGTGCATTATAGATCATGTATGAATAAGTACTTTTATAGTTTAACTTATTTTTTAAAAGAATTCTTTCTTTGATTTAATTCCCCAGAGTGGAAGACATGACTCCAAGGGGGAATATTTTTGATGATGATGATGATGATGATGATGATGATGATGATGATGATGATGATGAAGACAACAGAACCTGTACTGTACTTTGTGATTTTTTAAGTTGCTTTCGCATATATTATCTCATTTGATCACTTAAAATAAATGCATTTGAAAAATTTTAAATGCCTGCTTGTATATGCAAAGGAGAAAAAATAAAAGGTAATCACTAAAAATAGTATTTCCTTGATTAAATAATTATATAATTTTAAAGTCCATGAAGGAATAAATGGACAATTTTGGACTTTATAAAATTTTCAAACACCTGTTCTTCCATACTTTTAAGACAATTAGAAGAAAAGCTAAAGACTGGAAAAAATACTTGCAAATCATATATCTGATACAGCATCACTTGTATATAGAAAAACTAACTCAAAAATCAGTAATCAGAAAACAAGCTAATTTTAAACATGGGCAAAGGATCTGAATAGACGCTTCACGAAAGAAGATATATGGATGGTAAATAAGCACGTGAAAAGGTCTCAACATCATTAGTCATTTAGCATAAGCAAATTAAAACCACAATGAAATAGCACTGCATACCTATCATAATGGCTAAAATTAAGAAGACTGACCATTTCAAATTTAGCAAGGATACAGAGATACTGAAACATACACTACCGGTGGGTAGGTTAAACAGCACAATCACTTTAGAGAACAGTTTGGCAGCTTCCTAACACGTTAAATGTATGTCGGTAATGGGATCCAGCCCTTCTAGTTCTACGAATTTATTTAAGAGAAATAAAAGCATATGTTTATACAAAAACTTTTAGACGAATATTCATAGCATCTTTATTTGTAATAGCTAAAAACTGGATAAAACCCAAGTGCCCATCAACAAGTGAATGGAAAAACAAACTGTGATACACTGATACAATAAAACACCCAGAAATAAAAAGGAACTATTGATAAACTCTAAAACACAGATCAACTACAAAGTAATTATGAGTGAAAGAAGCCAAACAAAAAAGAGTACAAGGTATATACTGTTTCACTTACATACAATCCTAGAAAATGCAAACTCATAGTGTTTTCCGGGCTGGAGAGAGAGGCAGAGAGAGACTACTAAGGCACACACAGTAACTTTGGGGGATAATGAACATGTTAATATGTTCCTTATCTTGAATGAAGTGACAGACTCATAAGTATATAAGTAAGTGTAGACTTATCAGAGTATACACTTAAAAAATATATGCAGTTATTGTATGTCTATTATACTTCAATAAAACTGTTCACAAAAAGGAAGTGATAGAAGGGGTTAATAAATCATAGAATCAATTAAAAAATCAATAATCCAATAGAAAAATGGGCAAATGACAATAGTCTAATAAGAGAAAATTCACTAAAGAAGAACTATATATTCAAACTACTAATAATTAAAGAAGAAATGAGGGGGGAAAGGCAAATTAGAAAGTGATGCTTCCTTTATTGTCTGTTGAACTAACCTACTGTACTTCAAGGCATTTTCTGCCCAAGGAACAAGCTAAGTGAGAGTGGCCGGGTGTGTAATGAAGTATTGTTTAAAATATTGAGAAACATGTAACAGTGGAATTGTGCAATAGTTGTTTAAATAAATTATGGTGTATCCATTTAATAAAAGGGAATTCAGCCACTAAAATCATACAGATGTATAATTATCATGATGGAAAATTGCTCATAATGTATTATTAATCAGAAGGAAAAAGTTTATAAAGCAATATAATGAATATGCAAAAGGATGATCACTATTTTTTTAGTTATCAACTTTGGTTTCACAAAGCATGAATATGAGATAGCACCTATAAAAAATGTTAGGTCTTTGATCTTTGTATTCGTGTACTACTTCATTCACGCGCTCTAAATGAAGGATAGCTCAATGTAACTGGTGCTCTTTCCCCGCAGACTTTGATGGTAGTAAGACCCAGAGGACACAATCGAGGGAGAAGACATGCCTACAATCCCCCCTTTGCAGTGATGCGCATTCCTCAGCACCAGTTACTGTTCTCAGATGGAAGTGTAGCTGTTCTATACTTAGATTTTGTGGGTCTGGTTACTATTTTTCAGTATATAGTTTGAACTTTTCATAACACTCAGAACATTTATTTACCTCAAATAAAAGATTGTCTAAAAACAGAAACTCTGAGGCTATAAAAGAAAAGTGCTCAATGGACTAGAAGTTTAACATTAGTAAATAAGTCAACGATGAATGAATCAACAAATAAAAATTGTGTTCCATGAACTTTGCCTTATTTGCTTTTCAAAATTGTCTTTTGAACACTTAATTGTTTTTTGCTAGTGTGAATGGAAAGTAAAACTGGGTTTAACTACTTAATGGAATTTTCTGACTACCCCTATTTTTGTACTTGCCAGATACATATTAGCCAACCACGATGTCACTTCAAGTTCTGAGTGAGTGAGCACACACACAGCATGTATGGTGATACAGGCAACAGTTACATGGGATAGTGGGATTTTGGTTTATCTTATTCTTCTTGCCAAACTGTATTTTCTAAGTATTATGTTATGCTAAGCATGTATACTTTTCCTTTTTTAAAAAAGGAATTCAACTAGTAGAAAATAACAGAAGACGTTGCCTAAATATGTACGTTTCTTTATTTTTCCAGGCACTAAGATGCCTTTCAGAAATGATTAAAATGGCCTATATGGATGTAGATAACAAAAATAAACCTCTAACAATTGTGAATACTTGCTTCTGTTGTCTAAAGGGAATCTTCTATACAATAACCATCTGACTGGATTTCAAGGAGTCAAATTAACACCCTACTTTATCTTTAGCACCTCTAGCTTGTGAAGACAGCCGTAAAAAAAACTGCAGAAATATTCACAAAGACCTAGTTTCTCAGATGCTACAAACACAAGCTGCTTACAAGTTCTTGCATTCTTTCCCCTCCCCCACCCTTTACAAATACAGACATCCATTTGTATAAGATTACTTTGCTGTAAAATAGGTTATAATAGATGATTTCTGAAATTCCTTCAAGCTCTATGCTTTTAACATTTCAAAGGTTTCTAAAACATTTTCATACAGGTCATGGTTAGAGTATGATGTTGCAATTAAAATACTGTGTTTCTTCACTTAGTCATTTTCTCTGCTTTGTGCTAATTTAACTCTGTATGGTTAAAACTTCGCTCTAATCTAACTTACAATTTTAACAGTCTCATCCCTATCCTTCCATGACTCTTTGAGGAGTGCACTAGAGCAGGCTCTGGGAACACAAAGACACTGGCCTCCTCTTGGGTTTGAATTCCTGGAGGTCAACAAGAAACTACTGCTATGTGCTAAGGGGTAGAGCAGAGGAACGGACAAGGGGCTGGGGACATGGGTGACAACTACATTTGCTTAAAGGACTGCTATATCCATCCAAATTCTTCTAAGTTTACCTACAACCAGCTGTAATTTGGGATTCCATATTTTACAGAATTAAAAAAAATTTTTTTAAATATTTTCATAGTTGACACTCTTTTTTGATTTATATAGTAAGTTCACTGCTTTTGTGTATGTTCTGGACTTAAACAATTATAAAAAAAATAATGTGGTTTTCTCAGGAGATTTTTATCTTTATAGGAGGAAGAATGGAGGAAATAAGATACTTTAATCCTGTGCCCTTTGCATTTGAAGAGAATACAAGGCTTGTTATTATTAAAACATGTACTTATGTTATTGACTTTATAATAAAGTACATCTAAAAACAGCATGTTCTTCCTCTTACACTATATTTCAGTAATATTTCCTTCGGTCAAGATGTGTTATTACAAAGAGCCCTGTTACTGTGTACAGCCATCTTACTGGATACCTAATTTACTTATAAGTATTTCTATTTCTAATTATAATATGATTAGTGCGAGCTGGCAGGTCTACTTTTCTAGTTTCCCCACCTCCAGCAGTCACACAGCACCCTCCTCTTCCTCTTGTATCTGCTACATGAAGAGAATTTCTGTGGTCTGAATGTTGTGTTCCCCTAAAATTCCTATGTTGAAATCCCAACCCTCAAGGTGATGGTAGGAGGAGGTGGGGCCCTTGGGAGGTGTTTGCATCATGAGAGCTCTCATGAACGGGATTAGTATCCTTTTAAAAGAGGCCCCAGAGAGCTCCCCTGCCCCTTCCATCATGTGAGGTTACAGCCAAAAGGTGCTGTCTATGAACCAGAAAGTCGGCTCTCATTGGACACAGAACCTGCTGGTGCCTTGATCTTGGACTTCCCACCCTTCAGAACTGTGAGAAAATAAAAAATAAATTTCTGTTGTTTATAATCCATCTAGTCTCTGGAATTTTTTTTATAGCAGTCTGAATTGATTAAGACAAGAATGTTCAAAAGTTTATATATATATATTTTAATTTTATTTTATCTGGCCTGACTTGTTCCTGCTTCAGCTAGTCTTAAGAAATTATGTCAATGGACTGAAGATGTTCTACTGAGTAATACTTCAATTCTAGTAGCCTAGGTATATTTCAGGGCCTGTTAATAATCTTGTATTTCCCTGACACATAAATTATATCAAGGAGAAGGTACAAGTGCCACTAATAAAACTGCTCAAAAAGCTACACAAGAAAGTGTAAAAGATTCACATCTCATAGACAACCAAATGGGAGAGCATCTTCCATCATTCAGCACATCTACTAGTTGAACATCAAAATGTAATAAACTCCCCTGAAGTACCTGGATTGTACTTTTGTTGATTTCCTCTCCCATCATCAGTCAATTATCACACATCATGCTTTTCAACTGAAAGTGTACAACATATACACTGCTACAGAAAATGGCTAGGATTCCCTACTGCAGCCTGGCTCACATATCTCTGCTCCATGCCTTGCTTTATAGTTTCACTTTGTCCTTTGATAAAAACATTACAATAAAATAGAACAAGTATTTTTCGATTTTTCAGGGGAAAAAAACAGATGTAGAAATGCTAAATTTTTTTTAAGCAGGGTCAAAAAGAAAGTGATGGCATTTTGTCTAGAATCCCAACGCTCTAACTCCTACTTCAGTCTTTCCCACCACACTGTTGTCTATTTTGCACAGTACCATCCTTTCTTCCTGGGGCACTTTAAAAAGCACCAATACAAGCATAAGAAAATGCCTGGATGAGGAATTCAGGGCTCTAGTTTGTGCTCAAGCCATTAAGCCATTTTCCATATGTCCTAAATCCCTGAATGACACAGCTTTCAATCAGAGGTATACATCATGTGTGGAATATTAGAATAGATATTTCAGGAAATGACCAAGAAATAGGTAGTTTCAGTATGTCTTAAAACTTGGCATTTCTATCTCTTAATTTCTCCTACTAGGCTAATGATGGGCATCTAAAACTCTGACCTACAATCAGTTATACATGTTACTGCATAATCTTATCTAAGCATGAGGATTATAGTATCTGAGTTTACTTTTGAATCACTCACAATTAGTACTTCGAGAACACTATTAAATTACACATACAACTAAAATATCAAATTTATTTCAACTAGACATTATCTTATTGCAAAAATATTATAAAAGTAGTTAAATTAAAATTCAATACTACATAATAAAGAAAACTCATATTTTGGACTACATTGAAAATATAATGGCTTAATGCATTATAATTACCCCCAACATTTGTAAAAAAGTGAACAATCAATAATGATACTAAATAACTAAAGTTCCTTTTAATCTTAAAGGGTCTTCCTACATATTAAAATTGAAAACAAACACTACAAGTCACCACAGGTACATGTGGCTACCTTCTTAAGTTACTTCATGAAATAGGAAATGAAAGACTAAATAAGTAGCTGTGACAGACAGTTGAATGTTTAAGAGCATGGCCCTGGAGTCAGACAGCCTGGTTAGCTTTATCACTTACCAACTGTGTGACCTCAGGCAAATTACTTCATTCTCCCTGTGCCTCAGTTTTATCATCTGCAAAATGAGGATAATAATGGCATCTCGCCTTGTGGGGATTTGGGAGGACTGTATGAGACACTGTATGTAAAATGCTCAGGAGAGTAGGGGATACTGAATAAGCACATGCTTGCTAGCATAAGTACTTGATAAATGTCAGCTGCTACTACTACGACTATTATTAGTCCCACATTTACTAACAGATCATGCCTTTTATTCTATATTTTTATAAAATGTAAAGGAAAATGCTATTCTATGGGATTTTTAATTATTTCAAATATTTATTGCACATCAGTCATAGAAAAGTAGTATGTTAGACAGAGGGCCTTATAAACACCATGGGCTTTTTGTTACTGAGCAAATTATGTAACAACATTTTTATAGGACTGTAAAGGTACATATTGCCCTGAACTCTGGAAAAACACATCACAATGTAAAAAATAAGGCTCTCAACAATGACAATGCAGGTAGTCATTAACGAACATGGATTCTATAAACAAAATTATGTTTTGTGTCAATGGTAGATTGCTTTTCAGTTTAACTAAAATTTTTCTAGAGGTTTACCAACTACTTAGGAAGCACAAAAGGTTGGAAAAGAGCATTGTTCTGATGCCTGGGTTTCACAGCCGTGTTCAACTTGGCACACAATAGATGCTCAGTAAAGATTTGTTTTACCTAAGACACAACGACTGAAAAGCACGCCCGAATTAATACTGATTCAGAGGAGATACTGCCACCTAGTGAAAAAATTGGGCTCATTACCTAGGATTATCAAGTAATAATGAGAACTTCCCAAATTAAGACTTGAATCTACTCACAATACTACATATATATTCAATACGTATCAGTATTCAGACAAGGTACTAGTAATTAAAGCTAGGTAAGCCTCCATCTCTACTTTCCACAAAATATAGATAATACAAAGTCACAGACTCCACAGAGAGGCATACAGCAAATGGTTTTGTAGGAAAAAAAAAAAAAGGCTTGCATATTAGACAATTAAAAGCTAATATTTCAGGAAATCTGTTTAAAAGGCAGTTCACTGTAGCAAATGAAAGTATGGTCTGCAAGTCTAGACTGTATAGATCCAAGTCCTGGCTCCCATAAAATGGGGATAATTATAATATCTATTTCATAAGATCACTGTGAAAACTTAAATATACGTAAAGTGCTTAAAACAGTAACAGAAATATGGAAAGTTCTTTGTAAGTATTAGCTATGATTATTATTAAATATAGTACAGGATCCTAGAGGTTGAGGCAGACAAATATTAATAACAGAACATTAACTGCTAAAGTCTAGCTTCATAAATTTAAGTCAGTAGAAGCCGTTTCTCTGACTAGTACTCTGTTATTATGGGAATCCTAAAAGTACATTATTTGTGGTACTCTGTGACTAAATTTTGTATTACTAGATGATTAACCCTTTCAACATCAGGCAAATAAAACTGCCTTCTGAAAGTAAAAATCATATTTCTTACCAAAAAAAGCAAAAAGTCAGTAGAATGAAAGACTTAAAAGACCACAACCTGAACACATGCTTAACAGGGAAAGACGCTTGCTGACTCTTCACAGATTTTGCTAGAACTGAAAGATGGATGATACATTCAGTTACCACTGTGGTCTCATTTGCAGCTTATTTAACTGATAAAAGTAAAAAAATGAGCTTGCTCCATTTTCCTTGAAAATTGCCAAAACGTATCAGCAGCTCTGATAAACACAATTTTAAAAATCATGTTAACTGTTTCGTATCTTTCAATTTTTATACCATAAAACATTTATGTAAAACTACATGTAATACTTTATTTTCAGACAAGAAAGTTTGAGCAAAATACTACTGTGGTAAAAAAACAAATAAAATAAAAGGCAAAGAGATAATGGGTCAGTAACAAATGTTACACTTTTCAATGAAAAATTTAAAGACTGTGACTTCATGATTCTGGTCTGTATGTAATGAGTAAAATATTTTAAAGACTGAAACAATGTTTCATTTTTTTCATGGTTATATACCATTCACAAAAACTGTGCTAAATCTTGCACTGCTTGAGATTACATAACTTCTTCCTAAGCTGCTGCTTTTTACAAGTAAGCAGCAAAGAGTTGGGAAAATGTGTTGAAACATTTTGAGTTTTGTTTGTAAACATGTGTTAGTATAGCAAAAACTATTCTAAATACACTGTACAAAATAATTTTTAAATATATATTATTTGAATATTTAAATTTCTAAAATATTCATGGAAATCCTTCCTCTATATTAAGACAGTGTAGACATAACATAATGTTCTTAACTTTATGCATTTACTTTCTAATACAACTGACCTAGAAGGGTACACACTCTAGTAAACAAAAGGGAAAGGCTGACCAACAGAAAGAGTAAAAGGGGAAAAAAAACTTTTTTCAATTTTATTCCATACAGAGATGCTTCTCGGCATATTAAAACATATGTTTCCATAAATTCAAGTGTATACTGGCTGGGGCGTGGTAACAACCCACTTTATCTTGTTTGTTTGTTTTAATATAATGCTTATCAAATTTACAAAGTATTTCCACAGTCCCTGTCTCACAGTATGCTCACAATAACTCTCTTAGGACAGGTATTGGTAGCAGTACCATCTACTAGAGAGGGAAGGCCAGAGGCTTGCACAAGGTCACTAAGGAAACAGAACTGAACCTAAAACCATTGTTTCTGAACTCCTAAAACACTTGGCTCTTTCTATTTACGCTTCTAGAATGGACTTCTTAGTCTAAATACCTACTGTCTAAAAACCAAATGGGCAAACTTAACTGGGCTAATCTAATGATGAACTCCTTCTATCAAAGACAAAAAGTAAACTGAAGAAAAAAGGATGAGTGGAACTTTAACTTGCATTTGTAGTGAAATTTTCAAAAGCCTAAAAAGTAAATTAGAGTTTAAATGAAACCTGTTGTAAAACTTCTTAAGAGGCCGAGGGAATAACAGTGCGCCTCTTTGCTGTGTAACAGATCCAGTTATAAAGTACTTAGGTATAACTCTCCTCCTTTATATGAAGATTTAAAGTAGACGAAAGAAAGAGCTGCTTCAGGATATATGTTTGAATTAAACAACAGATTTGGACATAGGATGATTTGAGAAATTACTTGTCTCTTCCTATAATCAGGCAGTGTTTAAATTCTGCTAGATTGTTTTGTAATAATAAGTGGTATTGTGTTTAACAATTTCACCGTGAGTAACAGTGTTCTGTAAATCTGAATATGTTAGAGAAATTCATTATTTCTGCTTTGTAAAATTCTTTAAAACAAGATAAATCTCAATTTTACACATTATTTTCAAATATAATTCACCTATAAAGGCAGAATAAAATCCACATTATGATTAAGACTTCAGATTTAGAACTTCACTCAACTAACAACTTATCACAAACATTAACCATTCACTCTGTATTAATGCAATAGGCTTAGCCAATCACATTTCGTTAATTTAAGACATTCTGTCCAAATAGTTCCACAGCAGTATAACCTACATACATATTCATATATTTATGCATTTATGACATTGTGCCTAAGCCAACTTAGCAAAGACAGTGAATGATATACATGATATCCCAAACAAACCAGAGACTAGTAAAAAAAACATTCATTTCTGTAAAAGAATTTATGTATGAAGAAGATGGAACTGTAATTTTGAGAGTGACAGCACTACCGGTACGATGCAGAACAATGAAATCCTAATTCCAGGACAGAAATTAAAGAAATATACGAAAAATAGCATAAATCCAAATAATTCTAAGAATGCCATACTATTCCTGAAAAATGTGTCCAAAGTCTTTATTTTCTTATTATTTCCCCAAATAATAGAATAGTGTAATCTCAGTGTAGAAAAAGACATTAGATTTCTAATTCTAGATCTCATTTTCATTGACACTTGACTTTTTGCCTTTTTTATGTTAAAAAACTCTCAAAACTACAACTTATTTAAACTCTGCACATTAGTAAAAAAGAAATACATAGAGTAAGAAATTCACTCAATACACAACAATAAATATTAAAGATTCATATTTCCTAAATGTTACTTACCTTTTAAATTTAGTTACCATATTCCCAAATAACTTTTAGGTAAATTTTGTTTATTTAAATTGATTTATAAAGAAAGTGATAATTACCTTTCTGTGATTACAACACCAGAGCACAACCATTATGTGTACTTTTGATGATATTTAAACTCCATAATAATAGCACTTGAGAAAAAATTAAATGTTATAATGTAATAATAATATGATCTATTTAAGCTGTTTGGCTTCTATAGTATATTCAAGAGAGCTTTGTTAATACAAAGGATGATAGTTTTTACAGAGCTCATAATTTACGGTTCAGTCTAAAATGTAAAGGTTACTCTAAATATTCTTCACTTATCAAGCAATGGACTTACCATGAAAATCATAAATATATAGAAGAATTGGCTCATTCTGCCCAAATGCACAAAATGCAACCATATTTTCAAGTGGATGATACGAAATATCTCGAATGGGTGACTTGAATGGCAGGTCAGAATACATTGCTACTTGTTCTCCTAAATAAGAAAAGACATTCAATAATTTGTACTGTCTCAGAGAGTTCTCATTATAAGATTATTCTGCAAACTTATTAAAAATACTTATAATAAGTAATGATAAAGCTCACATTATTTAACATGAAAACCTCAGATACTTATATTTGAGTACCACTATATTAAATAATTATCTTTATTTTTCATTCTATTAGCCCTTCTTTTGCTACTTTTCAGTCCAGCCTTTTCACTAAGGTTTTCAAGGCACAAAATAAAGACAAAGAACTTGTAAGCAGAGAGACCTGACTCTGAGAACTAACAGAGTTGAGCAAACACCAACTAACAAAGAACTCCAGGGAGAACGAGGGGAGGAATATCAGGACTAAAACTGAAGGAGCTCTCTGGTTGGGGAAGGTTTAGTGGGAAATTAATTTTTCTATATTTCTTCCAGAGACTGCTTGAGGTACCATCTGCTTTAAAGATACATATGGTTATAATGACTAAAAGAGGCCTATAGCAGAAGTTTAAGGAACCTATGAAAATCAGAACTCAGAAAGCAAAGAATCCAGTTTCACTGACTGCAGGGGAAAAGAGTTTTAACACTTATGAATTGATGCTAAAGTATCAAAATACAGTAAGAAAAAAAAAAAAAAAACCTAAGTGAACTGACTAGTTAAAAATGCCCAGAGGGAAAGATCAAGAAAATAAAAAAGGCGGGATCAAATCAAATGCTGTGCATTAAAGAAATTTTAAAGTAAATTTCATAAATTTCTTCCTGTTGCTAAAAAAAAAGTTTATATAGTTTTGGCTTTTCTTTTAAAAAACAAGGTGAAGCACAAATGAACTGCCCAATGTAATTGTTTCACTGAAAAAAAAAATTAAATTACAGTAATTTGGGTAAATTGCTATCACATTTCAGACATCCAAAATTCTGATAGGAATATGTTTGTTTCTAATAAAAATGTATTGTAGATGTTTAAACATCTGTATATCTAGTTATAGTCTAAATTCAGTTTATAACACTGTATTTTATGTTACAGTCCTCATTAAATACTTCTGTAAGACCGACAATATCTCATTACAGGTAAGGAAAGAATAAACCTTGAATTATAATGTGAAATTCTAAATCCATGAAAATACCAAAACAATAAAGATCAGAATTCAATATATATTTAGACTGCAGCTGAATTTTATTATGGGGTTTCCAATTTTGAAAAACATAACTGAGAACCTGAAATCAGAATTTCCTTGAAAATTATTCCATAAAATGGTAGATTTTATACTTCACCAAAAACAAAACAAAATAAAATTTTAAAGTTCAATGAAATATTATTTACCTGTTTCTGGGTTCCAAACATATACTATACCATCCTCACTTCCAGCAAAGAGAAAAGTCCCACATGGTGTCAAAGTACTATGAATCTTCTCTCGATAATTTGCTGCACCTACAAATTTCCTTGCTGCTAATCTAGAAGCAAAAAAGATTTTACAAATGTAACCTGTCTTACCCATTTAAAAGACTTGCGATAGAAAAACTTTTAAATACTTCATTTGCATTTAACAAACAATTTGTGAGAATCTGTTATGTAGGATACATTCTATGATAGACACAGAATAAGGAAGAGACAGTCCCAGAGCTCAGGAGGGCTTACAATTTAGCAGGAAAGAGAAGAAATGCATCAGCGTAAAATAGAAAGTGGATGTAGAAAGTGTCACAAAAGAAGAACAGAAAGAGCTCTTTGCAGATTTGGAAAAGAGAGATTATTTCCAGCTATGGAGCGAGAGACTACTTTGTAAACAGTACTGGAATTGATTACTAAAAAATAAACAGAATTTTTATAATCTTATATTTTTTCCATGTGTTAAATTTTAAAAACCAAACAATGAATACTTGATCTTTGCAGAAATATTAGAGAAAATATACTACTGAGTCATCTATTAAATATGGTATATGATCTTTCAGACTTTTTTCTTACATACAATAATAACAGCTAACAGTGTTTTAGTGCCTATTATGCATCAGGTAAGTACTATTATCATCCCTGGTTTACAGGGAGGGTAGTACATATACTGTTCTGTTATCCTCTTTTTTCAATCAACAAGGAATCAGAAATAATGGTCCTCCATGTCAGAAAATAAAGATTATGCATTATCATTTTAATAGGCATATATCATTGTCTAAATGTACCTTAAGAAATTTTCTATTGTTGGATAACACTTGGGTTATTTCCAGCTTTCTCTTACCATGAACATGATTTCTATGAACAATCTTGCATATTTTTTTCACTGCTTTATAATTATTTTCTTAATATAAATTCCTAAATCCAAGGTTACGAGGTCAAATACTTCTGTTGTATCTGTTTTAAGTACTTCACTTGTATAATAAACTTTATTCCCCATAAAACACCTATGAGGATGGTATATTATTTCTTCCATTTGAGTGGTGAGGAAAGAGAGGCACAGGGAGGTGGAGAAGGCAGTATCTGACTACACTCAGTGTTCCTCTAGAGCGAAAGCATGATCACAAGTGGAATACTATACTGCTTAACTAGAGAGTAACCAAACTCCATAGGCCTGGCCTTCTAAAATCTGGCTCTAATCTCTATTTGATTCCCTCTCAGCATTCCTTAGCAAGAAACCTAAGCTCATATAGACTGACTCACTCTGCCTTTAACACAACTTCTGTTATCCCAGCTCAGAACTTTATTTCAGGTTTTTCATGTTTTCCATCCCACTGAGAACACCACCATCTTGTCTCAATTCTATCCATCCTTCAAGACTGAGCTCAAAGACCAGAGAGCCCTTAACAGAAGACTATAGGATAGCTATCAACTTTACTGTTGCCATGAAAAATACAACTCTTGTATTATTTATTTATATTCATTAAAAAATACATATTGAGTACTTCCTGTCTGCCAGGTATGATGTGAGTACTCTGTCCAGAAAAAAAGAATAAGCAGATTCTAGTCCTCAAAGATCCCATAATGTAGCCTAACTGAATGTTATTTTGGAGGTAGAAACTAGATTATAAGCTCCTGATGAACTCATTTTGCTTCTCATTCTCTCACGGCACCCATGTCAGTATCTTGAACAGTTCTACATAAATACTGAACGGCTTGATGGTTAGCCCTGAAAAGATAATTGCAGAATAAACTAATAAACCACATTTGCCTTTCTAAACACAGGAGTGAAATTTTATAAAACAGCTTTCTCTCAAATGTTTTACAGGAACTTTTAACATCAAAACAAAAGCACACAAAAGAAATCCATACTGGTTTTTCCAGAACTCTGCTTCTGCCTTTTACATTAAGGATATTTCCCTTCATCTGCCTTAATTAGAAGTAAAACAAAAAGAAAAACAAGGATGTATTGATCAAAAGCCCTCTCATTCAGGTATGATAATAGATCATAATATTATGCCATATCAATATCAGAGAGAAAAAAGATATTCTTTTTTATTGTTTCTTTTTTATTGTGAAAATAAAAAGCAATTGACTACATCTCAGCCTCAGAACTGTTCACACTTAGGGTCAGATAACTGTTGTGGGGGTCTGTCTTATGCACTGCAAGATGCTTAGTAGCATCTCTGAGCTCTGTCCACCTGACAAGTGGAATAAACATTCAAAAAAGTCTCTAGACACTGCCAGAGGCTTCTGAGGAACAAAACTGCCTAGTTGAGAACCATGGCTGCATTTTATAAATGTGAATTAATTTGTTACTTATTCCATGAGTGTTTAACGTATAAATACTGAAATATACTTACATTCGGAGATCCATAATTCTCAAAGTACTGTCCTTGGTATGAATTAACAAACGTTTTCCATTGGGATGAACCTCCAAGTAACTTATTGGAATCCCCTTAAATTCACTCTCTTTAATTTCCTAAAATGATTTTTAAAAAGATTACAGAATATTACCACGGTACATTCTGTTTAAAGTGAAGCCCTTTTAAGTACACAAATTTAATTTTAAGTCATCATTTTCAATTACACAATTCAGGATGCTTTAAAATTGTTAGCCAAATTATTCCAAGTTAACTTCAGGTTAAGGATGAATATAAAGCTGATAAGATCTATTTCTGGCTGTTACATAATGTCATATTTAATTAGTATGTGTTTTTGTAGTATATTCCTAAACAAGAAGCACTTTCTACAAACACATCTTCTAACACTACATTTTCTGTTTATCATCATATAAGAAACTTTCTAATTTTTATAAATTCAAAAGTACAGGATTAGATTTCAAGTTCTATGTCGGTCTTAGATTATTTCTTCATACATTTACTTCCACTTGTCCTGAGAAAGGTAAACTATATGGTTCTTACTCTGAAATCATTTAGTTTAGATTGTAATTTTAGGCTTTTTTTTTTTTTTAATACATAAGGCAGCTATAGAAGACACCTGACTAATGTTGTCAAGAAAGACAAAAACACTGAAGGAGAATCTGCTTACACAAGGCTTGCATAAGAATTTCCAAAAGTCCTTCTAGTTTGGATTACCAGGAGAAATAAAAACATTGCAAATGCAAAACTGCTTAGACTAAAGTCTGAAGAGTCAAAAGAGGGTCTGCTTTAACCTGCAGGCAGAATACTTTATACACCTTATCCCTCGAAGTTCCCTTATTATTTCTGCTCACTTCTAGAGGGTCTCCTCTTCAGAGGTGGGTTGGCGCCAGTCGAGTGGGATACAAACTGCCACCATCCTATCAGCAGCTGAGCCCCTGCTACTGTTGTTTGATGCTAAAACTTGCTGTCAGCTACTTTTTAAAAGTTACAGAATAAAGTCAAACACTGACACCACAGATGTGGATTCCACTGATCCAAACTACACCAATTTGGGGGTGGAGATGCACTGTTGGAGGTTTGAGTAACTGGAGCAACACCTGCACACATGCAAATGTGCAAAATCAAAAACAAGGCTGCATAACAAGTTAAGTGTTAGGTATAAATTTAAGAAAGGTACTGGCAGATTTAATGTCTGTAGTATATGTTAGTGATTTCCTTCATATTTTTCTTTATTATATTCATGCTTAAACTAAAAAAGTTCTAGTTTTAAAGACCATGTCCAATGCCAGGGAGTGTGTGTAACAGCACGTGTACACTTCACCCTATGGGACAGATGAGCATAACTTTGCGTAAGTTCTCTTCACCGCTCGTTGGAGAGAACCAAGAAAGAAATGGCATTCTCCAGTCTGTATGAGGGCATCAGCTGCCAAAAAGACACCCCAGCTCATTTCTTAACTTATCGTTTTTGACTATCTCAAGTAACCACCAGGCTGCAGATTTCCAAGGTATATGTGCCTTTTGGTTACTATAGCGAGGTAAGAAAACACATGATTTTTAATACAAATAACAGACACTGCATTGTAGACTAAATGAGTAGAAACAGTGTCTTTGGAGCCTTGCCAATCCCTCAGGTATATAAGTAAACAGAAAGCTCTTTTCAAAGTGTGTGAAATTAGGCTACAACATGAATCCTAAGCCATCATTCATTAAACTGACAGACCAGATGAGAATGACTGAAAATAGACTAGACTGGTTTTTAAACAGATCTGATAGACTCAATAGATTTAACTAAAGTTCATGGAAATTCTTTTTCACATAGAGTGTCTTTTTTTCAAATGAGGACAATTGTTATAATCTATTATGAACAAAAAAACTGAACAGAAGTATAGCATATAAGACAAAAACTGTATCAATTTATATAAAACAAATTCAGGTTTAATGATTTATTCTGTATTTTTAACTAAAAAATACTAAATACACACCAACAAAATTGCTTAGTATAAAGCCATCTTAAAAATTAAAAACACCTTACTCCCCAAATGAGATTATCCATTTCTGCTGATTTAGCAAATTTCAAATGAAACAATTATTGTGATTAAATGATAGACTCCCCCTCATACTTACATAATTTTGAGAAATAGCACTGTTAACAAACCTTGAGCAGTTTCTTAGTGATGTTATTGGACCAAGAAAAAAAGAATATGAATAACAGAAAATATGTTATTACATATAGTTGGTATATAACATATACCTCATTCTGCATAAATTTCAGTAATGGATCCCTGAATATCACTGTGCAAATGAGGGCTCAAAAAAAAAAAAAGTAAAACCTGGCCAAAATGAAGAAAATTTTCACTAAGGTGCTATATTATCAATTAGCCATCAGGAAGACATGATAATCAATGGTAACTGATTTTTCAGGGACTGAGAAAAACTTAATTTCTTTGAAAAGAGAAAACAGAATGTGTTGACATCTTATTTTAAAGTCACGCGATTTGATTTTTTTCCAATTTCTTTAATTAATCCCCAAATTTGAAATGACCTTATACCTTATTTACACTCCAGTGGCGCACTGAATGTTGCACATCATTAACTTTGACGTACGTGTTCCAAACAACAATCACCCCTGTGCAGTCTCCTGAATACATGTGATGGCCTATTTAAAAAAATAAAGTCACTCACATATCAATATTACACGAAGGTAGAAACAAAGATTATGAAATTGGGAAACTATATCCCAATAAAACAAAGAACTGGAGGGCTATTAAAAGGTATTTGTTAAAAAAAATTAAACAAAAGCAAATAGTTTTAAAAAAAGGCATACAATCAAAATTCAATTAAATTTTAACAAATTCTTCATTCTTTTGAATTATTTTTGATGATTTATCTCCCTTTGCCACCTACCTGAATTTGAAAACAAAAAGAAACAAGCATCTTAGTACATGTGTACATGGCTAAAACTTCAAAGCCAAACAAATTTGAATTATCCTATATGATCTGTATTGCTCACCTTTGTTAACATATATAACCTATTTTATATTCCTAGAAAAATACCTATATTCTAATATATACAGTTGGCATGACGTCTGAGACCTGGTAGGAACTCAGTAAATGATCAGGGAATGAATAAAACTATTAAGTAACAGGTGTTCCAGTTTAACAACAATTCTTAGAGTCAACCTATCTTACAGCTGAATGGGACCTCAGAGATCATCAAGTTCAACTTCACACCCATTCAGGAATAGTCTGCAAACCATTACGAACAGATGGTTGTTCAGCAACTGTGAATTTAATATTTTACAAAGCAGCTTATTCAACCGATGAACTGCTCTGTATGTTAGAATGTTCTTTCTAATTCTGAGCAAAGAAAATAGGTCTTCTGTAGCTCAGGCCCTATATTTACCTACTGGAGAAACACAGACTGACCTCTTTTTTTCACATCTTACCAAATATTTGAAGAAATTCTTCACCTCCTTCATAATCTGAGCTACTTCTATCATGGCAGAGTCTTCAGATCCCTGTCTATCCTTGGCTGACCTGTCCCGAGTGTGTTTCACCTTATAAACATCCTTGTGGCTGGAATGAGTACATTAGCAGTATTACCATTTTGATCTAGATCCCATACTAATTAATTATAGCTACAGACATGTAGTGTCTGAAATAATGTAAAAATGACTGTGTTTAATAGATATAATGAATTTCTTTATTCTTTCAGCTGATAAAATAATCTATATTTTATGTCTTTAAAACACCATTTACAATATCATAGTCTAAGATTAAATCTTTAAATAATTACAAATTTCCCTTCTGTATGTTTCTGTACTTTAAAAAAAAATCCTGCTGCTATAATTAAAATACATATTTTCAATATTCTTTTGGGATTTTCCCCTCATCTTCCTCATTTTACCCTTAACATAAAAAACCCCCTTTAAAAAAAACCTACTAAGGGAATAATCACCAATCCAATAAAAAGTATTTATGAAATTTAGAACAGGACTGGTTGTTACAGCAACGATTATTTGAATCTAAATGTTGAGGAATTTGCTGACGTTATAATTACTCACAGAGCTCCCTCAGTGCCAAATCTATGCCTAGGACTACTACATGATCTGCAAAACATGCATAAACCTACATATGCACTAACATATTTAATTTTATTCAATACATAAAATCCCTCTCAAGCTTAAATAATTATTATCCTGTAAAATAAAAAACATTTTTAAAATTCTTCATTCAACTAGACTTCAGTTGGAATATACCCTCTGACATACCTTCAATATCAAAACAGAGAGAGTTGATGAAACTCTTGTGAGTATCAAATTGTCGGATCAGTATGGCAGGATCCTCTCTCATATCAACTTTCCATATACGTATCACAGAATCATAGCATCCTGTAACCACCAGCTCTTTCACAGCTGGATGGAATTTAGCCGTGTAAACAAAAGAAGGATGAGGTAAAACTCTGAAAGTATTTGTATTGTTTATTTCATTTTTCCATATCCTGGAAAAGGATAAAAAAGTTATATATTGCTCCTGAAAGGCAGATGTTTCTCCAAGAACCAATATAGGCAATGGATTTGATAAATAAGCAAGTGACAACAACTAATGGTAAACTAAATTTTATAACAATAAAAATAATGTGATCACATTATTTGATGGCCAGAGTTCTTTACATTTTGACAAAGCTATTTCTTATAGTTACTATCAAGCATAATAATTAGATTGCCTACTAATTGTAATCTATACTGCAAAATGAAAAACTGTATTTGTATTTAGAAATGTCTGTATTTTTTAAACCTATCTATTTTTTGACATTGCTTAAACACATATTGAATAGTTGGTAAAATAGTGCATTTAATAAAATACATATAAAAATAAAATAGGAGGAGAAATTTCAATGATTTCCCACTTAAATTGTATATAATTGCTTTTGCAAAGTGCTTACAGTTGAGGTTTAGAGAACAGGATACTCTATTAACTTTTTACTCGTAATTTCAAAGCCTACATAATGAACGTATCTCAGACTTAGAAGCCATACTGAAATTACCATATAAATACTTGAGTAAAATAACATTAAAATAATTAGAATATTTTGATAGAAAATACGCTATTAAGCACTCACTTTATGTTTAATACTCTTGTTATTTCTTCCTCTAAATAATAGGTGATTTAAAACAAATTATTATTACTGTCATTGCTATAGCCTTAACAAGAGTAAATTCTAACAGTTAAAGTGTCATGTTAGATATTCTGCATTTCTAGTCAATGTGTAAAAAGGAAAAATCTAGCAACAAACAGGAGCTTTATGAGTGTGAAGCACTCGAGTTTTAAAAATTTAAGTTATCAGAATTAGAAAAATCTATTAATTTTTAATGTGAGGATTTACAATTCATCCTTTTAATTACTAAGAATTGAAGCAAATTAAGCCCTTTTCAAAATTACTGAACAAAGAAAAAAATACAGTTGCTATTCAAGAATAACATTCTTTAAGTTTTCTCAGCAGCTGCTTAAAATACAGGATATGATCTTCAATTACTAAGAATCAAAACTAATAATGAAGGAAGTGAAAGAACATGTTTTCAAGTAAAAGTAAAGCACGTGTGTCACTGCGTAAACATTTTTACTAGTAACACTTTCAATGAACATATGTTACATGAAATATAGTACTTATTGAAAGAACAAAATCACTAACTTTTGGAGGAAATATTAAGAAAACTGCTAAAAGATAAACATTGCTAATAAATCTTAGTAGCATTATCTGAAATACTATGAAACAAGCAGAAATGAAGCAATGTATCTTAAAAACAGCTCAATATAATTAAAACACACAATATTTTAAAAGAATACAGCTTTTATATAAAAGTCGAACTGGTATCAACGATGGCTTTAGTCACCCAAGCAGTGGTAGAATCCAAGATCAAAAGAAATGCATTAATGGATCTGTCAAAAAAAATCAGGTTGATCATAGACAAAGAACAATGATATACAAATTCGTAAAGACTAGATGAACACAAAAAAATTATTAGAATTAGGAAAGGAAAAAAACATACTAAAGTTAAAACAGTATGTGTGCAGAGTGAGGACATATGGATCTATTTGGGAACCATCATATGCAGACAAGTCTTTCTGATTATATTAGGAGCTAATGATCTGTATTGTTCTCCAATTACACTGATAACTAAAGGAGATTTAGGTTAAATCCACATGGCAGAGAGCTAACCAGCGGGGAAAGGTTACTCAGGATACTAACAATAACATGTGATGGGGACCCCAAGGGAAGAGAGAAAAAGACCTGGGCAGAAACCCAACTTCTTGTCACTTTTGAGCGTTAGTGACTCTGATTCTCTTCCTTTTAACTTAGGTTACTCATTAAAGGTATTCCTTACCTTTTTCAAAACTCTCACTGTCTTTTTGGTTCTAGTCACACTGTTTATCTCCTTGCTCAGTTAATCTTTCACAATATTATTTTTAGGATATAAAGAATCCTAAAGTAGTATCAATTTCAAAGCCACATAAAGAAAAAAGTATGCTTTACTGTAATATATGTTGTGTGATGAAATCTAAGGTGATTTCAAGAAATGATAAATCTAAGCTGGATTTTAAATGATCACTATGAGCCCACTCTGGCTTATCAAAGGCACTTAGATGTTTGTTGAGTGAATGAGTTCGGCAGGAAGGGGAAGAAAAGGGCATTTAACAAAGATTAGATGTTAAGGGTATTTCGAAAGATCACGTGGGTGAGGCAGAAGGTACATGGGAGGTGCCCAGAGAAGATGTAAGGTCAATGAGGGTCATGCTTGTCATGCCATGCCAAGGAACTGGAACATCTTCCAAAGGGCAGTGGTAATCGAAGATTTTTTTTAAATCAAGGCATTATGAAAGATGGTTTTGAAAAGATAATTTTAGCATACCAAGGACAGGGGAGCTAGAGACTGAATACCGGGAAAGCTTAGTAACAACAGTTTAAGCAAAAGATAACTAACAAGGGCTTGAATTAAGGCAACAGCAGTGAGGTCAGAATGCGACAATGTGAGCCTCTCAGGAGGCAGAACTAACACACTTTAGAACTACTTCGATGTGGAAAGGAAAGAAGAGATGAGAACTACTCTTGAGTTCCCAGCTTGGGAGACAGGCTGGGTAAGGTAAGTTTTGTTTTGGATTAGAGATGCCACTAGGCAATCCAGACAGAAGTTTGTAATACAAAGTTGAATTTGGAAAAAGTGTCGGAGCTAGAAATCATTAGCATGTACATGACAGTCAGACCCAGGGAGATGAGAGAGACCAGGATAAGCACACCAACCTACAGAAGACATTGAGTAAAGGGTCCTGGGGATAAGCATTTACAGAGAACAGGCAGAAGAAAGGGAAGTGGAGAATGAGAGTGAGAATTGGTCAGAGTGAAAAGAAGAAAACAGAAGAGGCTGTAAAATGAAACCCATGACTTGAAAATATTTCAATATTTATATATTGGTCAATAATTACTGCAGTGAAGGCAAACAGGGTTAAGGACTAAAACTAGCCAGCAGATCTGAAAATTAGTAAGAAACTGGAGATCTCTCAAAAATAAGTTTATGTAAACTCACAGTGGAAGTGAAAATGAGACTAACTGGGTTGAAGGAAAGACAATGTGAGCAGAATGCTCTTGATGGTATAGAAAGAAAAATAATGTGGTAGTCTGGAAAGCAGGGAGATTTTCTTTAGGAGACTTAATCATATGTCTAAGATGAGAGGACATAATCAATAGAGAAAGATACTAAAGAAACAAGAGAGGTAGGAAATAAAAGTAACAAGACTGTGGATTGAAAGATTTGAGATTAAAAGCACAGGTCAAAGATTACTCCACACTTCCTTGTTAAGAGAGATGTACAGAGATAAAGACTGGTAAATTTATGAATATTAGGTAGGAAATCAGAGGGAAATATGGGACTTTCATGTTTGGCTAAATTTCACTGTAAACTGAAGGTAGTCATTTAATGAAAGTGGCAAGATTGTGTTTTAGTGTAGAGAACTTGAAGAGTCATGTGGTTTGGATCTGCTGCTGGAAGAATGAGAAAAGATGGCTGAATAAAGATAAATAAAAGGATTGCTCAGCAGAGATGAGAGCTCAGGTGATTTTAAGACTTACAAACCCACAGACAGATCTTACCAAGGTTATGTATTTTTCTCTAACATAGCCGTGCATCAGACAGAATGGTTATGCTTGAGAGAACAGAGAAGCCAGATGCGTTATTGGGGATATTGTTAAGAGGGATTAAAAGTAGGTTCCCAGCTAGCCAGAAATCAGGTCTTCATTTAAATATAAACTAATTAGTAATGATAACATCTTAATCAATTAGACATTTTATACTGAAAAGGATGCTGATTAATAGAAGACGGGAGCTAGACGCTAGAGGTGTCTTCAAAGAGCATGTGTTAAAAGAGCAGGAAGCAGAAGTAAATAAGGGTGAAGACAGAGTGGACCTCAAACTGCTCTCAGTGTCCATAGATATAGTACTTATGTGTATCCACTTACATTTGTTGGAATCCAATTAAGTGACATATATAAAAGCATCTTGAAAATCTGCCTAATAATATTTGTAGAATATACCCATGGTAAAACAATCAGCCAAAAAAGTGTAAATAAAACTTTAAAAAGTAGCTTTTAAATATTTTATTGTGACACTTATTAAACTGAAAGGAGTTGAATTATTTTAAGACTGTCATTCTGAAAAGTACAAATATCTGACAATCTATTAAGCTCTTAAAACAAAAGATGCATATTTGTGTATTGATCCTATACTATGCACTGAGCACCACTGTGTCCTGGCCTCTGCATCCGGCTAACAGTGAAGACGGAATCCCTGACATCAAGAGCCTATATTCCAGGAAAGATCTCAGTTGTTTAATAAACCTCATGTCAAAGTATTAACTGAACAGCATATGTAACGATCATTTAAAGACAGTGAGGACAAGAAACATTATATATTACATAAATGAAATATATTTAACAGAAACGTCTTCAGGAAAAAAGTTTTCACTACTTCTAACTTAATCAGTGGGCCTGTATGATGCATATTTAAGACAGTCCCTTGATAAGCAAGACATAACTGAAGCATAAGAGTAATTACACCACTTTATGCTCCCTTTGCTTTCCTTGAGGACAAATGTCATACACAGTGATTATTTCTCAAGTACACTACTAACCTGGCAGTGCCATCAGACGATGCAGTAAGGATACAGCGATCATCTTTTGACCAGCAAAGATCATAAATGATATTGAGGTGGCCACACAATTCTCTCATGAAACGTCCAGAAGGAATTTCATACACTAATGAAAATATTAAAAAATTAGTATGTTTCCAGACAGAGGATTCTTAATCCAATAATATAAAGATTCATAATTTATAATTTGTACATAAGGTAAGCACTAAGAATATTACACCAAAGACATTTTCATCATAAAAAATTCAAAATCTACTTAAAAATAATTTTTCATTTGCTTTAGACACAAGAATTTACATACATAAAATTTTATATGTTTACAATTAATTATTCTCATCTCTTCATTACTATTCTCCCAATAATCTTTGATAATTAATTTATTAATTAAATAACTTTTAAATTGCAATTCACTTCAAAGATTCTGTAATTTGGGCTTCATGAATAAGGTATTATTTTATCTGAAAATCAATCAAATTTCAAACAAAATTTAATTATTTGAAACAAAAAAAATTTAAACTGCACTATTGCTAGAAAAAAAGTCAAATCCTAAAAAACGATAGACATAGTAAGAGAATTAACAGAGACCTAATCTTATAAACAAGGCATTTGCGGTATCGCTATGTTATGTATACATAAAATCTTCTAAGATAATGACTTAACACAGAACAAGGTTTCTAAGTCTCTACTTCCACCTAGTGGTAAAACCAACTGTCCTTTAAGCAGTACAGAACTGGAACCGGAACAGTAAAATAAGGACCTTAGAAAATCTGCAACCCCTTATAAGCAATGAGAACACTGGCTAAAAGTATTAAAATTAACTTTTTCAGAAGGCTGGAAATTAAACAAAGGCTCACAACAATCTGAGGGACATTTATTCAAGAAAAACAATTGAATCTCGGTAAGAACACTGAGCTCTGGGGTGTTTTAATTTGACCCTGTTCCCATTCTAAAGAAAACCATATCTAAAGAATAAAGGTGTGAGGATGATTTCTCACCAATAAATAGAGATAGAAAAAAAAAAAACCCAAAAAACAAAAAAGAAATTCTGGAGTTGAAAAGTACAGTAAGTGAAATAAATAATTCAATAAAGAGGCTCATAGCAGACTTGGACAGGCAGAAGAATCAGTAAACTTGAAGATAGGTCAATTGAAATTACGCAGCCTGAGCAACAGAAAGAAGAAGAATGAAGAAAAATGAATAAAGCTGCAGAGACCTAAAAGAGGCCACAAAGTGTCCCAACACAGAAATGGGGGGAGTCTCAAGAAGTGAAGCAACAGAAAGGAGAAGAAAGAACAGTTCAAGAAATAAAGATGGAAAACTTTCCAAATTTGTGAAAAACATTAATCTGCACATCCTACAATCTAAAATTCCAAGTAGACACATCATAATCAAACAATCAAAAACCAAAGACTAAGATTATTCTTTTCCTTCTTGAGAATTAAGCAGTAATTACATCTAAATTCATATAGCTTTTTTTTTAAGCTGAGGGTAACACATATTTATCATAGAAATGTTAAAAACATATAAATCAGAATGAAAATAATTTTTTTACTGCCCAGTGCACAGTGAAAAGAAAGAACTATTAATATTCTGGAGTATGTTTCCTAAGCCTCTTTTTACCCCCAGTGCATAGGTTTTAGTGAATTTTTAAAACAGCGTAGTTGTAATCAAACTACACAAACTGTCTTAAAGCTAACAGTATTTCATGAGAAGGAGTATCTATTTAACAGATGCTAACCAAGCCAGTTATGAGTCCCTGATGGAAAAAAAGGAAATCAGCCAGGAATAAACTGTGCTAAGCCCAGAAAATTCAACACCAGTGCTTAGGGCAGATGCCCATGGAGAACTGGCTGCTTCCTGCTGAGGTGAGTTGGTTTTCATGATTAAATAAGAAGTAAAGGGAAAGCAGTTAAAGTCTCTAAGTCTAGAAGAGCATAATAATTCTCATTTTAAGGGTATGATTTTGGCCTCTCTGCTGACTTCTCTAACATAATGAGAATTTTTCATCTAGGATCTCCAGAATCCATTATAATCGTTCTAGTGCGTAACAAATTTGAGGACTTTCATAATCAAATTATTGCTGCTGTCAACCAACTTGTTAATCCTTCATGTTGCAAAATTTCTGTATTTAAAATGGAAAATGCTTTTAAAAAATCTTCCTGCGTGTTTTAAAAACAGATTTACCATCCTTCATGCTCATCCTCATTCCACTTCTGAACATACATTGTATAGAAGAGTATAAATTATAAAAGAATTGTTACTTTACATGGACAAATCTATTTTAATTTAGTAGTACTGGTAAATTACACAAATTAAGATATCAGTGAATTTTAAAATCCAAAAAATATCCTCCATATAGACAATCAGATTAAACAGGCAGAACTGTTACTCACAAATAATTGGATATCCATCCCGGCTGGCACAGGCTGCTGCTAATATTCTTCCATTGTGGGAGAAAGCGAGACAAAAACATCCTCGTTCTCCTGCATTTAGTGAGAAGAGGTGCTTGTTGGGGATACGGCAAGCCTGAAAAACATACATTTTACAAATAGAAATTAAGGAACATTAAAATTAATTAGTTTAATAAAAATTAGTTAATCTCAATTACTGTAGTGGTGTTTTGGTGATTTTTTTTTTTAAAAGACCCTTTACTGTGGTTCAGAGGAAGAGAAAAGCAAGTAAGCAGAATGATGGAAAACTGCAATAAATTACTTTACTTTTGCAACAGAGAATCAGTTTCAGTTCTTTTAAAATTAAGTGAATTTATACTCCATGTCTAACTAGTACTTAATTTACCTAAAATATGAATAGAAAATTTCAATATCTGATCCTCTAGAGTTGTCACTACCACATTATTTTTACATACCCACAGAAAAGAATTTATGTCATACCCTTATTTTTGCTGAACCACAAACTTGTTCTGAGGTATCAATTTCCATTTAGGGCCTTGCTGAAGTCCAGGATGTATGACTACTCATTCTCTTTCCCTTTCTCTCTTAAAATAACCCTCATTTCTGGCTGTGCTCCAAAATGTATTTTCAAAGCACTCACTCACCTCCTATTGGTTCCTCATTCACTAATTTTAAAAAATTTCTTCATAATTTTTATGTTTTCATTCCTTAGTACCAGATGAAACCAAAACTTTTTGTGTATTAATATTTACTGTAGAAAATACTACTTCTATTTATCTGAATTCTACCTCTTCAAAACTTCAGTGAGCTTTTCTTTCTGTGTTTCTTCCTTACTTTTCGAAAAGTTCAAATGAATATATATCGGGCCCTCACTACATGTCATGAATGTGGTACTTTATTATGAATATCTTTTCATATATTCATCACAGCAACCTGGTGAGTAACCATTATTACTAAATATAGTTAATAAAGATTATTGAAAGGCTTAAGCCCAGTTTAACGGGCCTAGTCAAAGACTATTAGCTCAAGGACCGGCTTTCTAGATAGGTACCAGGTTTTTCACATGTAGCATCAAGATTTAGCGGCATTATGAGAAGGCAGCACTATGAGAAGCTAATATAAAGCTGAAAAATTCAATAGACATTAGGTGCCAGTAATGTACCAGACACCATGCTACCCATTCTTTCCTTCTATTCTCCACTCAGATGAGTCAGAAAAGGGAGAGCGGGATAAAAAGAGGACAAAAGTTGAAGGAAAAGTCAGGTTTTATAGCCACTTGCTGCTGCTTCTCGAGGAAGAGATGTAGTTGAGGAAAACTCTGTGCCTCATCATTTAAGCCAAGATACCAAAGGCACCATTATTTTCTTGGGGTTCCCAGGGTTTGACACTGTACTCAGACTAGCACATGATGAAAGTTTAATAATAACAATACAGGTTCCTCAACATCTTCAACTCTTTTCCCTCCATTACTACCTTGTGAGTCACTAAATTTCTTTCTTTCTTTTGTATTCACCTCTTATTTCTCAATTTTTCTGACCACATCCCAAGGTTGGACCCTCTTCACCTCACACATCAATGACTGCAATTGCCACCTGCTAGGTTTCTCTCATTCTGATAGAACCTACCTCAAGATCTTCTACAAGCCATCCAGCATTTGTCCTAGAGTACAACTGCTATCATGCTTCCCTTCTATTTATTCTATTTATTCCCTTTATTTCTCAGTGCCACACAATCAAATATCAGGCTACCATCTAAGCCACTCCACGATGTGGGCATAATCTATCACACCATTTTATCTCTTTCACAAGCTTGGGTTTCCAGGCAGCCAAATTTTGAGGGCCTAAGGAACATAGCAGGTCCTTTCCCATTTACAACACTGCCCCAATATGAAACACTCTTCCCGGACCTCCTCACCCAGCCCTATCTTGGCCACCCTTAAAAGTCTACCTCAAGATCCACCAACCTGTTGAATGAATCCTTCCTCCACCACTCCAGTTCACCTTCTACGTATCTGCAATTCTCAAACTGTTTTAGTTTTAGAATGCTTCCCAATCTTAAAAAATTTTGAGGACCCCAAAAAGCTTTTGTTTTTGTGGCTAGATCTATTAGGTATTTATAATATTAGAGATAAAATGGATAATTTTAAAAAATATTTGTTATTAAAAAAAGAGCAACCCCATTAAATGTTAACAAATAATTTCTTTTTATGAAAAAATACATAAAATTGAATTACTCTATATTTTTGAAAATCTTTCTAATATATGGCTTAATAAAAGATAGATTTTTATTTTATTTACTGCTTCTGTTTTCATTTCTCTTTTGTGATATCATGTATCATTTAGCCTCTGGAAAACTCCAGTACATGCTGGAGAGAATGAAAGTCAAAAAGACAAACTCAATCATGAAATCATTAGAATCATTACTATCTTATTATGCAAACAGACTGACTTCACAGACCCCTGAAAGGGTCCCGGGACTTCCCCAGCAGTCCTCAATCACACTTTGAGAATTGCTGACTTAAACAATTCTTTTTACACTTACATTTCTTCAAGACTTCTTTGCAGCACACCTGACTGAACAATACTGTAACTGTTCCCTATGTCTCCAATTGATGTGAAAGGTCCCCAAGGGACCAGTCTAAACGTCATTTTCTCCATATTATTATGTTTGACGTACTTAAAAATGACTTTAAGATGTATCTGTAAAACTGCCCTCAAAAAGAAAATCAAATATGATGCAAAACTCAGACAGTGAAAAGGTCTAGGAAAATAGTCACTTATGTATATACTGAGTGTATAAAATGAACCACTAAACTCTTACGGAAACAAGTAAGCGATTTGCAAAACTGGATCAATAATGCTTCTTGCCACTGCAAAATACACTAACCAAGTAAGAAAACTTCACTAAAAGCTTAAATACTGCTGAACTTGTGGTAAAAGAATATGAATGTACCTATCTTTATCAAAGTGTGATTTAGGAAGAAGCCAGGGGCTGTACAAAATTTCACAAATTCATAAACGGTGAATTTACGGGCTGAATTCTGTCCCCCAAAATTCGTATGTTGAAGTCCTAACCCCAGTACCTCAGAATGTAATAGCATTTGGATATAAGGTCTTTAAAGAGCTGGCCAAGTTAAAATGAGCTTGTTAGGGTAGAGCCCTGATCTAATAAGACTAGTGTCCTTCTGAGAAAAGGAAGAGACACCAGGGATGCACATGCACAGAGAAAAGACCATGAAGAGGCAGCAAGAGGGCAGCCACCTGGAGCCAAGGAGAAAGGCCTCAGAGTAAACCAACCCTGCCAACCCTTAGTCCTGGGACTTCCAGCCTCCAGAACCGTGAGAAAATAAATTTCTGTTGTTTAAGTCCCCCAATCTGTTGCAGCCCTTAAAACAAATAAAATCCCAGGTTCCTAACAAACTTAAAATAGCACCTTTATGCACCTAATAGGTACTGTATTATTATTTGTCAAATGAATTAACAGAAAGACAAGACTGTGGTTAAAAACAAGGATAATCTGAGAGTTTTAAGCAGCAAGCTAGTTACCCTAGGAGCTGCTGGAGTTTTAAAAATAAAGAAGAAAATAACTAAATGAATCCAAAGCTAGTGAATACCTCACCTGCCCAGGCAGCCGCTTCCACTTCACCACTTCCTTTGAATCTTCTAATCCAGGTTCTGTGTCTACTGAACTTGACTCACCGTGTTGTTCACAATACACTGTTTTACCCTTTTCTTCCTGAAGAGCCGTCATAGAGCGGTAAGATGGCTTTATCTGAATATGTATAGAAAATGAGAAAATTTATACAGCATGTTAATCTTTTTCTCTTTTCTAGAATGCATGGTTATTAAAATATTGAAACAAACAATATAATGTGGAAATGTTTTAATAATGTAACCCAGAAAAAAATTCTTTTATTTATACATTATTCTAAATAAAATGAAAACTGCTTGAAATTATAGTCTTAAACCAAAAAGCCTTAAAAGTGGGAAGGAAAAAAACAAAACTCTAAACAGTTACATGAAATGGTTTTAATAACTCTGCCCCTTGGTTTCCACCTCTTTACCAATACCTACCAGATGTTATATTATGGCTCTGACATTGTGCTATGGTAGCTCTGGCTTTGTAATCACAAAACTGATAACATAAAGATCTGAAGTTTTTTAAATTCTCCACTTCTTAAAACTGATTTAACTCCATTCAAACCAATGCAAACCAACCCTGTGGTCACAGTTTATAATATCAACTACAGAATATGCACCTGACTTGAAATATCATACAGCAATAAGACAAAAGCAAAAGTTCATTTTAGGACAAATGCTTTGCTAAAATAGTCATAATCTTAATCTATGGAAAACAGAAGGAGAAATATTACTTCCTGATTATTTTAATAATACTGTAAAAAATGTGCCTCTAATTCATAGGTCTGCAAACTACAGTCTGGGCCAAACGTAGTCTGATGACGTTTTTGTAAATAAAGTTTTATTTGAGCACATCCAAATCCATTTGCTTAGTTATCGCCTACGTATGTCTCTGTAGCTACTTTTCCACTAGAATGGCACGGCTGAGTAGCTGCGACAGAGACCGCATGGCCTGCAAAGTCTAAAATAGCTACTGGCTGGTCCTCTATGGAAAATATTTTTCAACTCCTACTTTAAGTCATTATTTTATCTTTAAGTTTTAAAAACTAGTATTATTAAAAAAAAAACAACTGTTTTCCTAAAACTGAAATCTACATTTAGTATTTAAAATTCACCCAAGTATCTTTTAAGTATCAGCTATTACATGCTTATTACATAATCCCTGAAGGTATCTTTCTATTTTAGAAACCCATTAAAATAATTCTAGATACTTTATCTTTTTAGAAATGGAAACAGGTCACCTTTTAATCTCAACAAGAGAAGATATATTTTTGCATGTGCTATTAACTTACACATTCTGGAACTTTCAGTCCTCTTACAGTTACATAGAGCGTTGATGGATAACGATTTCTTGGAAATTTTGACCACCACTCAAAAACCTCGACGACGTTTGACTGGGATCGAGGCTTAGTAGGTGGGTAATACAGCTGCAAGCGAAGTTTTGAATTGATGTTTACATTTCCATTGGCTCCTAAAAGCTTAAATAAGAATTCAAATAAAACGTTACCTTCATTGAAAATAAATGCATCCAATAAAGCGAAAATAGATAGTCAAAAACTAATTTTAAAAAGATTAATATGGTATGCTGAAATTCCTTAGATTGGTAAAGCAAAGGAAAGAACACTGACACAGCTGGTTAAGCACAGTTTCAGATCATTTTCACAAGGTAACCCAAATGACTTCTAAAATGTGTTCCTGATAGCTGTCTTTTCCCTTATACAACTTCAGACCCTTGGTAAAGCAGTGACATGACTGTGGAAGGTGTTACTTTGTACAAAGGAGGTGATCAATACATGTTTGTTTGAAATGACAATGATAAAGATTAAGCTGACTATTATTTAAACAGAAACAAATTTTCCATTTTTTTAGCATCAATATTTTAATGGTAAAACTTTTGAGATTTTTTAATTTTTAAAAAGTCAAAATTATTTTAAAAGAGTAATTAAGATATTAAACTCATTTGAGCCCTTTATTATGTTTTTAAAATATTTTAGTCTATCTTTTTAAAAGGTCTATTCAATTAAAAAAATTGCTAAACAAGACAACTTACATTTAAGCTAAATAAATGGATATTCTTAAGAGAAAAAAAAATCTCATCAATTCAAAGTAGGTGCTCTTTCACTGGACTATGACTCTAAGTAGAAAATATCTTTGTTAACCTTCGTGTCTTTTACAAATAAGCAGAGACAGTTGGGAGCTTTTGCAGCACTTCACAACATGAAGGTGACAAACTAGAAGAGTAGGGACTGAGCACAGGGAACATGCTTAATAACTGTTACTGACTTATGCAACTTGGAAAGTAAAAAAGGGAAAAGTCAAGAAAGACGTCAAGGCAGAGCTGTCCAACAGAACTTTCTGTGATGACAGGCATGCTCTCTATCCGTGTCATCCAATACAGCATCCACTAGTCACGTGTGGCCATCGAGCACTTGACGTGTGGCTAGTGCAACTTTGGAAATTAATTTTTAATTATATTTAATTTTAACGAATTAATCTGAATTCAAATGGCCACATGTGACTAGTGGCTCCCAAAACAAACAGTGCAGCTCAAAAGTTGTAAACTTGGGAGACTGGGCAGGTGGTGGGGCTACCAACTTAAGAAGCAGATTAGAGGAGACGGAAGAGAGTTAGGGAGGATGTTCAGTTTGGGAGAGTCTGCGATATCTACAGGTCACCCCAAGCTGAAACGTCTTAATTCTGAAGCACACGCAAGAAAAGTGGGTCTAAGAGAAGCGGTTTAAAGGTGAAACTATGCGTAGTATTGATATTAAAGAGGTTAGTGGAAGACCTGGAAGGAGACTGAAGGAATGGAATAAGGAAAATCAGGAAAGGATGGTGTCGAGAAAAGCAAGGTAACAAGAGTTTTAAGGGAATGATATCACACACATAGGTGTGATAAAAGAAGAACTAGAAAATGTTCAATAATTTGGTACACAGAAGTCATAGTGATTTGTTTGGAGAAGCTTCAGCAGCTGAGGCCCCATCCAGATTGCAGTGTGTTCAGGAATGAGGTATCAGTAAAGAAAGAGATTTAGCAAAAATACAGCCCATCTTTTCCCTACCCTCTACAGGAGGAAAGGGAAAAAGTCAGGAGGTTGTAAGCTGAGGGGTGCCATTATGATATAGAGGGGTAAAGAACAGTTTCAAATTGAGCAATAAGATGTGTAGTCATTAAATATTAAGTATTCGAGACTCCCTTCCTAAACTGTAGTATTATCTGCCTGAATATTATAAAGGAGTAATATCATTTTTAAAAGATACTTATTCCCCAGATTCTAAATCATATTTTCCATAAGTTATTTTAATATTCACCAGGCAAGCTTAGCTTATACTAGTAAGGTGCTTAGCATGAGAAAACTAAGATCCGGCCAAGATCCTGCCATTGTGGTTATAAAACATATAATGTGGAACTTGAATAAATAAGGCTTAATTATTTTTTAGTTTAAAAGAATAGTCATATATATGTGCTAAAAGAACTGAAAGTGTCCTCCACTTGAGAATTAGGATAAAGTCTCATTTTTATCTGGACAAAGGTGCTTTGGGGTTCATTTGGACCACTATAATAACTTTACAATTATCTAGGACATTCCTGGAACCAATGGTATAGGTATTAAAACATCTGTATTTTAATTTGATTCATGCCACTTCCTCAAAGATGGATTTTTCCTAGTCATTGTTTCCATACATTTATTAATTCCCTCAATAGGTACTCATGGAGCACTTTCTCTGTGCCATTAATATGCTAGAAGTTGATGATATTATGGAACAGTAAGTTTAAAGAGTGATATATTAAACACAAGGAGGTCTGGTAAAATAAGGACTAAAATATGTTCAACAAATTGTCCGAAAAGAATCACCGATGACTTGAAATGCTTACAGTCTAATGAAAGAGATATATAAGAGTCATAACACAGGAAGCACATAGAATAACGTACCCTTTATTCCTGATTGCCGTTTATGCCAATGGCATAAAATGGGTAAATAAATAAAAATACATTTGACACTTAAGGTAAAAATGCTGTGAGATACACTGTTTCCCAAGCGCAGTTTATAGTAAACATTGCAGTTCTGCACTAACTATAGCGTAAAAGGAATAAGTGCACTTTCTAATAAGACCACAAGGTGGCAACATTTACTATGTGAAAGTGACCTTTTTTTGTTTTTGTTTTTCTAAAAAAATTTAGTATGAGAGGGGGTCTAGATAAAGGTATAAAGGTTACAGAAGAAAGATTTTCAAAGGTACAATGGACCAAGTGATTCCTAAGGCCACTCTAGAATTAATTACTTCCTCACCACAGCCAAGCTGGCTGCCATCCAGCAATCAGACTGTGCTTGTTCTAAAGTCTCTCTTTAACCCTCAACGTGGACTGAGTGCCCAAACTGGGTTTTCACAGCATCTGCTCTATAACGCATAATCATGTACGTAATATGTTTATATAGAAACTGAACTGGAGGGAAAGAACAATGCCTAATCTATCTATGAATGTCCTGTAGTTAGTAGAGTGCCTTGCATTTCATAGCCACTTAGTAAATATTTGTTGAATGGATGGATGCACAAACAGAAAAAGTCTTATACTATAAAACAGGTTAATTATTCAACTTTTTATAACTCAAATTTATGTTTGAAATCAGAAATGAGAAGGATACCAGAAATAAAAGAATTATAAAATTAAAACTTCCCTTTTTAAACATCAGTCTATCTACGTCTTTCATCTCTGCTTAGACATCCTAGACAAAGACACCATTGTTTTACACCTAGACTACTGCAAGAATTTTCTACCTTGATTTCCAGTACATACATCTGTGCCTTTCTCAATCCATTCTCCACCCAGCAAAGTAATCTTTCTAAAAATTAAATCATTTTATCCTTTTGTTTAAAATCCTGTAATGGCTTCCCACTACTCTTCAAAGTCTATAATGGTTCCCTGTTGCTATAATGGCTCAAAGACCATGCATAATCAAGACCTTGTCTACCTCAGCAAGCTCTTCAGGCACCACCTTCCCTCTCAGCTTCTGTCCTCCAATCTCAGCGGCCTTCTTTTGCTCATCTAGGAATTTCTTGCTCTTTTTAACATCAGGCTCTTTGCACAGACTGTACCTTCTATCTAGAACTCTCTCTTCCCTGCTACTGCCATCTGTCTAATGCTCAGGTTCAATGTCTCTTCTATAGGAAACCTTTTCCTGACCCTGCAGGATGTTTTCATCATCCACCCCATGCCTCTTGACAGTATGTACAAAATTTGTACTAAGTGATAAATTGTATAATCAATTGTTTTATGTTTATTTTTCTTGCTAGAATATGAAGTCCTTGAGGTCAAGGAGTTTATCTTCTTTATTCACCAATGGGAACAGTGGCTGGTACATAGAAAGAGTTTAATAATTAATATTTGTTGAGCTGAATAATGATGGCAGGGCTGTGCCTTTTTCAATGCTGGAGCCTCAGAGCCAAAAAGTGTACCTGGAAACACTAGGCACTCAGTAAATCGTTAAGAATCTGAATGAGCAACACCTGAGCTTGAATTCATAACCCTTCACCACCACAATATTACCTTGTTAACATAACCCCTTATACGAAACCAAACTGACTTGGGAAAAAGTGGCCAATCAGATTTCAAGTTTATTTTAAAACTGCTTAAAACGGTTAAGAAACATACCTTGAGAAATGCCCAGGCAATTTTCCGGAAGCCGCATTCTTGGTTTCGAATTTCAGAGTTATTCTTAATTTCATCCATGCTTAGGAAATCAAGAATCTGTAAATAAGCATAAAAAATTACTTCACAGAATACTAAGCTACCTAGAATTTAATATTTTCTAATAATATATTACCAAAATTAAAAAATCCTCTGTTAGAGGAAAAACATTTTTATCTCATTTCACTCACTTTTAAGTTAACTCACCTAGTTAGTGAGGTTCATTTTCTGACCACTTCATTTTTTATTAATAAACCCTTACGATTTATTTAAAATCCATGACAAAGTATTAATTACCTCAAATATAGTCTAGGCACAAATACACCAGGCATAGAATTCTTAAGCTTTACTCATTTTTTTTATGTATGAGAGCAGATTTCAAAGGATAGTTTGAAAAATTCATGGCCTCATCTATGGGCCCTTCCTTGGATCACCTTCCTGAAGTTGGGTATCTTCTCTTTGGATATATGTTGTCATTAGGCTTCTCAGGAGAATTTCTTCTATATCTCCATCTTGTCTGTATGTTATGGACTTGCAATCACAACCTGCCACAGGACTACCTGTATTCTAGGTACTTGTCACAGACTATCACTTTGAGCTCACTGGTGTTTATATCAAAAGCTCAGCGGAGATAACAAATCTTTACAGAAGACTGCTTAAAAACTAACACAGACTCCATCTATTCCTCTTCTTTATATACTTAAATTTGCCTTCAGATATAATGCATTCACAGTGAAAAAACACCGATTATATAAGAAAAGTATGCAAGAGTAAGAACGACTTGTAATCAAGACCACAGGTCTACACATATCTAAACCTTTTTCTGTGTCTTCCTAAATATACATATGTTACTACAAATCCAATGCTATTTTGCAAGCTATTTTCATATGATATGTAGTGGATAGCTCTTCAAGTCAATATACACATGCAACCCATAAAATGTATACCATCATGTTAATGGCTACCTAGTATTCTTCTATATTACAAATACCATAAATTTAAAAAAAAACCATAATTTAGTTAACCAAACCTCTTACTAAAGAGACTTGTTTCCTTAAAACTTCTGTTATTATAAACAGTGCTTAAATAAATATCCGTACACACACCTTTGTGTACTTGTCATTTAGGAGAAATATCTAAAAGTAGAATAATAGCTTTAAGGACTGCTGATAGATAATATCAAGTTGTCCTCAACAAACCCTTAAACAGTTGAAATCAGAAATTAGTTTTGTAGACAATAATATTTTAATGTCAAAACTTAAAAAGTAATTGAAAGTGTTTATAATCCCACAATCTTTCCTAAATCTCATGTTACTAAAATGAATATAATAGAACATTATGATTAAAAAAATGACAAATTTCTATGACAAAGAAACAGTACCTTGATATATAAATTACATCACTTTTTTAAAAAGCACAGCTTTTACAAATCATGTAACACCATCACAGATGTAAATGGTAGAATATTCATATCATAAACACACACAGATTATCTGAGTTAAGGATCATAAAAACAAGTAACTCTACAAAACCAGTTATTGGCTCTGATCATGTCTCGCTTTTCCCATGCTAAAATTCTCATCTTTTTTAAACTGGAGGAGAGGCTTTCTTTACTTTTCCTTGCTTATGGAGAGATACCATGAAGTACAAAAAAGAAATGTAGTACTTTAAGTTCAAATTATCTTTAAACACTAATTCTGCACTTAAAATAAGAGTAACTTTGGGGTAATCACTTTATGCTCTGAACCTTTATTTCCTTTACAGTAAAAAATTAGAATAAGTCAGCTAAAATTCAAATTATATTTAAAAAAACTCATAAAACTCAATAGCAAAAAAAGAAATCTGATTAAAAAGTGGTCAGAAGATCTGAGTAGACATTTTTTTAAAGAAGACATGCAGATGGCCAACAGGTACATGAAAAAGATAAAAAGATACTCTATACCATCAATCATGAGAAAGATGCAAATTAAAACCACAATGCGCTATCAACTCACACCTGTTAGAATGACTAGCATTAAAAGACTAAATAACAAGTGTTGGTGAGGATGTAGAGAAAAGGGAACCCTTGTGCAGTGTTGTTGAGGATGTAAATTGGTGCAGCCATTGTGGAAGACATACGGAGGTTCCTTAAAAAATAAAAAATAGGCCTACCATATGATCCAACAATTTCACTTCTGAGTATTCATAAAAAAAAACATAAACACTAATTTAAAAAGTAGTTATTTGCAGCAACTGTTCATTGCAGCATTATTTACAACAGCCAAGATATGGAAACAAACCATGTGTCCACTGATGAATAAAGAAGTTGTGGTGTATATACACAATGAAATATTATTAAGTCATAAAAAAGAATGAAATCTTGCCATTTGCGACAACATGCATGGATCCCAAGGGCATTATGCTAAGTAAAATAAGTCAGAGAAAGACAAACACCACGTGATCTCTCTTATATGTGTAATCTAAGCTAGCTAACCAAGATCATAGATACAAGAACAGCTCGGTGGTTGCTAGAGGTGAGGATTGGGAGTTGAAAGAAATAGGTGAACTCATTTTGTTTTTGTTTTTTATTTTAAACAAATTTAGTTTTTTAAAAAAGTCAGTTCAAAGGCTATCCATTTTATAAAGCTTTCCCTGACTGCTATGACCCTCTACTAACCCTTCACATTTAAGAAGTTCTACTTCATTGTGGTTATATGACACATTGTATTAGTCAAGTAATTTGTGTATTTTCATCTTTATTTCTTCTAGTAGTATAAAAACTCTTAGGAAGTCTGATATAAATGAGTTTATATTTTGTGAAAAGGGTTAAGAATGGAAGATTGTTTAGACAGATTAGATTCATCACTTCACTTAATAGTCATGGCATTGTTGTAAGGATTAAACAATAAAGAGTAAATCAAATGGCTAACTACTTGCACTAGTAAATGCTCAGCAAATACACTATTACTTGTATCTCTATAGCACAGTACAAGTACATTATTCCTAGGGATCAAACTGTGAGAGTTTCCTATCTTTCTGAGGGAACAATCAAGAGACGAAGAGAAGAAAATTTGAGAGGCTAATAAACGCCTCCATCTTTGACTAAGCAAAAAAAAAAAAGTACTTTGCTATATTATTGATCTACTAAAATTACAGCTTATATTTGTGCTATTAAAATATTAACTAAAATTTAGTTTAAATTGCTCTATTCAATTCATACCTCAAAGAACAGGATGACTTTAGGGCTCTCATCAAAATCTCGAAGCAAATAGGGAAAGTTTTCATTAAATATAATTTGTTCTTCCCACTCCGGAAGTCTTGATTTTAACTGTTTAAAATCATACGGCTGGGTCATAATAGGAAGAATATAATCCATGCCTTCTTTTTCATAGTAAGATGAAACAGGCCGTTCACTGTTCAAAAAAGATACTTACATTAACACAATTCTTCATAAGTTCGAGAAAGAAAGGAAAAAATAACAAGAGTGTTCAAGGTGAGGCAACCAGGAAATGAAATATAAGGCAACCAGCCATGAAATATAAGGAAAATTTATTTTATCTAGAAAATTATAAATTGTTTGAGACTTAAAAGTGGTAGTAACTTGCTTTCATCTTGCATTTATAAACTAACAGTCAGTGTCACAGAATTATTTTACTATTTAAATATAAAGTGAGAAGTATGATTATACTTTTGGCATGCAGAGCTGGAAGAAAGTAACATGTTCAGAATCTTAAATGAGTTTGTGATTAATTTAGTACAGTAGATTTAAATAACAAAACGAGCACAACAGGACTGTAAGTACTTTGAGGTGTGCCATATTTTCTTTGTATGCTCCAAGATGAGTAAGTGAATAAAGTTTTTTACAATTTTTGTATTTCCTATCCTTGCCATTTTTTCTAGGCAAATAATTATTTTGAATTCTAGTAGAGTCATTTATTTTATTATACTTTTTATTTGGGTTTCAAGCACGTATTAGCTATAGAATTAATATTATGAAAAAAATTAAATTCAAGATATTTGCCTTACCTGAGGCACAGATAACATATTAATTTCAAAAGAAAAATATGAGGTTAGAAAACTAAGCATTTACAGTGAAACATAAGATGATTCACAATGCAATTTAAATGTCATAAGTTAGCCATTAAGCTTGGGAGAAATTCTTTCAACTCCACTCCACTTAAAATGAATTACTGAATTAATAAATGTTCCCCATTTCTTCTGTAAAACATACTGATGAATATCAATGGCTGATAAACACCTAGAAATGTAAACTATACTCTAATTAGAATCTGTAGCTCTATTCCCACTGACTGTCATATTCTCTAATTAGAATCTATAGCTCTATTCCCACTGACTGTCAATGGCAGAAAAGAGGACTTCTACTGTACACATTTTCAATTGCAAGGGTTAACTGTCCAATCAAAAAAATTACCTATCATCTTTCTTGACATATTGACCAGTATTCTCATCAACCACATGAATTTTCACCATCGGGTGAGATATCATAAAATCTGACTTAAGTCGATCAGTTCGGTGAATGTAAACTCCCAGGACAAGGTCATCATCAAGCAAACATTTGGGATAAACTGGACTATCTCGGCTTGTTATTTCATGAACACCATCGCCATCAGTGTCTTCATTATCATCTGAAACTACAGGCATGGAAGAAAATCAAAGTTATACCTAACTGTTCCCATAACAATAAACACTGAATTTGCATATAATCTAATCTTTTCGATCCATGATTATTTGTCTTTGTTAACAAAGGCACTTCAAGGAAAAGGAAAGAAAAAGCCGGACAAGAGCAGACTACATTCTTAGAGTAAATACTGCGTTTACTAATGCATTAAAATAGGGCAAGGAATGTTTCTTTTTTTCCCTAACAAGGACCGACAACACAAAGAGAAAAAAATAAGAGGCAAAGACAAAAAAAAAAAAAATAAGAGGCAAATATCTAGGTATTTTCTAAGAGGAACATGTATCACTCAAATCATTTATAACTGTAATTTCTACTTCTGAGTAGGATGCAGTAGAACATAGCAGGTCAATGCTTCTGGTAACAACAACTTGAAAAGCCAAATAAAAGACAAAAACCTTATTTTTAAAGGCATCAGAAAAGTACAGAAATAATGTATAGTAGTAGATGGAATAAAATTCCAGAGAGGGAGAATCAATCAGAGGTGATGGACTGGCAGCTGTTTCAGTGTGTGGGGACATTTGTTATGAGCAGAGGACCCAGGCAGAAGGTCACTACTTAGAGAAGGAGTACCCAGCAAAATTTTTAGTGGTTTCATGGGGTTAGAGTGATAAAACTGGAGGTTTGAGGAGTCTCAAACACAGGGATAATTTTCCTCACAAAACTGAATACCGGGACTACGTGAGAGGCTGAAGAGGTAGTGAAATCTCCCAGTCTTATGGTACTAGGAAACAATGACCCACCAGCGGGAGGGGCCTGAAACAAAACAGGCAAAGAGGAAGCCCTGGAGGACATGGTCATTTTCTACCTACAGCCACTTTTCACCTGGGGTCACTTACCAATTCTGGGCGCATCTAGAGGTTGAGAATCCAGGCGTGGCCCCTGGCAGAAGGCCCCTACTGGGGGACAGAGAAACCAGCAGAGATTTTGGCGTTCACGCGGGGCTGGAGTGACAAAATTGGAGACTTGAGGGGCCTCAAACACACGGCCAGTCTCCCCCTCAAGACATTTGCCAAAATTTGAAGCTGCATGGGGCAGAAGGCTAAAGGACTAAGCTGAAAACCTCTGAAGACAGATACCTGCCATGCTCTCACTTTGAAACACCTGGAAGGCCACAGCCTAGGAACATGGCAAATCAGAGATAGAACTTAACAAAACTACAACCCAGATCTGACTTAGCTCAGATTAGTTGAAATCAGTTGCCCACTCTGTCTGTCTAAGAGAGGAAAGAGGAAATCCTCTCTAGTGGAAGATAAAATCATCTGGAGTCTCTGGGATTCTACACACAATGGCCAGCATATGATAAAAAGTTACTAGACATAAAAGAGGCAAGACTATATGACTAATAAACAAGGAAAAAACCAGAAAACAGAAGCAGACCCACAGATGATCCAAATTGGAGTTAGCACACAAGGACTTAAGTTATGACTAATATGCTCAAGAAAATAAAGGGAAAGATGGACAAAATAATTTTTAAAAATGTAGAGTTTCTACAGAGAATTGGAATTCTTAAAAAATAAGCATTCTGGAACTGAAAAATGTAATGTCTGAAATTAAAAATTCAATGGATGTGTCTAAAAGCATATTGGACACAAAGGAAGACATGATTAGTGAAACAGAAGAAAAATCAATATAAATATCCAAACCAAAGCCTAATGGGGAAAAAAGCAGAAATATACGGGGAAAAAAACCCATAAGAAACATGTGTACAAACTTGAGAGTTTGTGAAATTATAATCTAGAAAAACAAGAGAGAATGGTGAAGAGCCATATTCAAAGGAATAATGACTAAGAATTTTCCACAACTGATAAATGGTATCAACCAGTAAACTCTAAGCAGGGTGAATTTCAATAAAGCTTTATGTAGGCATAGCATGATAAAATACTGACACCAAAGACAAAAGGAAAACCTAAAGAGCAGCCAGAGGGAAAAAAAGACAACAGTTCCTTCAATGGGACAGAAACAAGAATGCAGTCGGGAACAAAAATGATGGAAGCCAGAAGACAATTGTATGATTTCCTGTAAACTGAAATTATATACTAGTAAATACATTTCATAAATGAAGGTAAAGGCATTTTAACACAACAAAGTCTGAGTGAATCAGCAGGCTTGCACTGAGAGAGAGGATAAACAGTGCTTCAAGCAGATGAAAAATGGAAATAAAGGAAAAAGTAAATTTGGGGATGAAAATAAATTAATATCAACTTTACAAAATGGTAACTAATACCTGTGAAGTTTAAAATATATGTAGAACTAAAATACATGAGAAGAACTAGAAAGGAGAGGGACAGATGCAGAGAAAGCAACTGACAAAATTCAAATGGAGTCAAACTACTCTAATGTTTAGCAGTGTTGGGCAAGTGTATTTTGTGAGGGAGTTAATTTGTATTAATATAATTTGTATTATAAGTCAAGAATGAACTTAATGTTCTCTAGAGTAACAGCTTAAAAATAATAGAAGGATGTATAATTAATAAGTAAATAGAGGGAGCAAACTTTAAAAAAATAACCTGAATAATTCAAAAGATAAAGAGAATACAGAATATAAAATACTTAGATCATACAGAAGACTAACAGTGAGATGATAAATATAAGGACACAGAAAGATCACAAACAAGAGGATATCCGGGGTGTGAACAACAGCACTTCACATTTACTGGGGGCTTGTCCCCAGGGAGTTCACAGCCTGGGGACTGAGACCCCACATGTGCTGGGGTCAGGGGAGAAAAGAGGTGAAGGCAAAAAGGAAAGCAATGCAGAGACACCGTGGCCCAGACAAAGGGATGCAAAGCAGACACAGGCAGGGAGTCCAGTGGATGGGGAGGGACGGAATGGAGTACTAACAAGCCCTGCCTAGACCTGGAGACCACGGGCCAAACACAGGTTTGAAGGCTGCCCCTCCCTGACCAGGTTGGCACCACCTAAGGGTACACCGTGGACATGGTGGAGAAATTAGGATGGGAAACAACATACTATGCAAACTCAAACCATAAGTAGACTTTAAGGGAAAATGGATTATCAGAGATAAAGAAGGACACTGCGTAATGACTGCTATAGACTGAACGCTGTGTCCCCCCAACAATTCATAGGCTGAAATTCTAACCTCCGATGTGACTGTATTAAGGGGCTGGGCCTTTGGGAGGTGATTAGGTCATGAGGGTAGTTTTCATGAATGGGATTAGTGCCCTTATCAAAGAGACCCCAGAGAGCTCTCTTGCCCTTTCCACCATATAAGGACAGTGAGAAGACACCAGTCTGCAACCAGGAAGTGGGCCCGCACCAGACACTGAATCTGCAGGCACTTTGATCTTAGACTTCCCAGCCTCCAAAACCATGAGAAATAAATGTTTATAGTTTAAGCCATCAAGTCTACAATATTTTGTTATAGCAGCTTGAATGGACTAAGACAATGATAAAAACGTCAATCTGACAGAAAGATATAACAACCCTAAACATGAATATATTCAATACAATAGCTTCAAAAAGATGAAATATCCCTCCATTCTTTTTGAGATCATCAACAACTCTGGGTATTTCAAGAAAGGAAAAGTACAAACCAATCTCTCTCATGACACAGATACAAAAATCCTTAACAAAGTACCAGTAAATCAAATCCAGTAATAGATTAAAAAAGAGAGAGTTAATACATCACAACAAAGTGGGTCTCCCCAACCACTGCCAAGAACACAAAGATGGCTTAATCAAATAATAAGCCACATTAATAGAAAAAAAGGGTGAAATTTAATATGATGATGTTGATAGATGCAGAAAAAGTACCTGATAAAATTCAGTATCTCTTCATGATTAAAAAAATGATTGGCCAATTACGAATAGAGGGTAGCTCATTAATCTGATAAAGGGTATTTACAAAAAGCTTATAGCAAATATCACACTCAATGATGAAATAATAAAGTTTTCATCCAAGGCTGGCAGCTAGAGGAGACGACTTGTTATTGCCACTTCTATTTAACACTGTAATGGAAGTCCTAGCCGGTGTATGAAGAATAAGGAATAAGAGATAAGAACTGAAAAAGAAGCAATAAAGCTATCATTATTAACAGATGATATGACTGTGTATGCAGAAAATTCAAAATATGGGTAAACACTAAGAAGTAAATGGATTTAGCAAGAACACTGGATACAACATTAAAAATTTTTAAATTACATTTCTACATAAATATCAGTAACAGAAAACAAAAATTTAAAAAGCAATGCTATGTACAATAGCACTGAGAAACATCACTTTGCAATACATACAAACATCAAATCATTATGTTGTACACCTGAAACTTATTTAATATTGTATGTCAATTATATATCCATTAAACAAAAAAAATCATACTTAGAAATTAATCTAAAGAGAGACTGCTGAAATTTACAAATAAACAGAGATGCATAACAATTTTATGGATGGCAAGAATACTTTGTAAAGATTTGAAATCTATTTAGAGAGTTGCTAAATTGTGTATCTCTTCAGATTTACCCAATCTGAATCAAAATCAGAGGGGAGGAATGAAGAATAGAGAAGCTGCTTCTAAAATTCATATGGAAGTGCAAAGGGTAAAGGACAGCCCAGGCAATGTTGAAGAAAAACACTGGAGTACTTTCAATACCAAATAGCAAGAGCTATTATAAAGCTAAAGTAATTAAGACATGGTGGTGGTGGTGGTGCAAACTATCTAAGAACAGAGACTAGCGAAACTGACCCATTTACAGAGTCATGTTATTTGTGATAAAAGTGACACTGAAATGCAGATGAAAATCTGGTCTCTTTAGTAAGTGGTATTAGGTCAATTGTATATTTATACGAGGAAAAAATGGGGCTGGACCACTACCTATCCCCATACACAAAACTCAATTCCAAATAAACTGCAGATCTAAATGTGAAAAGTGGAACAAAAAACCTTTAGAAAAATAATATATAGAGAAGTATCTTCAGAATTTGGGAAAGATTTCTTAAACAAATTACAGAAAGCACTTACCATCAAAGGGAGAAACATGGATAATATGGGGTTATGTAAAATTTAAAAATTCTGTTTTTCAAAAGATACCAATAGGGGAAAAATAATAAAACCCAGAGTGGAAAGGTATTTGCAATATATATGTATTCATATCTGGGAAAAGTCTGCTATTTAGTTATATAAAATATTCTCACAAATTAATAAGAAAAAAGTGGACAATTTCATTTCTTAAAAAATACACAGAAGATATGAACAAATTTACTGTGAAGGAATCCAAGTAGTCAATAAACATGAACAAGATGTTCAACTTCACTAGTTACACAGAAATCAAATCAAAGTCAAAATGAAATCATCACTACACACTCCTAAGAATGATTAAAATTTTAAAGCACTGACAATATAAATATTGGTGAAGATGTAGGGCAATGGAAGCTCTCAAATATTGGTGGTATCAATTGGTAACCCAAGTGTGGAAAGTGGGAAGTCTCTATTAAAATATACATACTCTATGACTTAGCAACTCTACTAAGAATATGCCCAACAAAAATGTATACACATGCTCACCAAAAAATGTGACTAGAGTGTTCACTATAGCTTTATTTATAATCGCTTAAAACTAGAAAACACCTCAAAAGTCCATCAATAGAATAGGTAATTAATTGTGGTTTATTCACACAATGGATATCTACACGGTACAAAAACAGGACTGATAATGAATAAGCTCAACTGCATGCAACAACAGTATAAATCTCACAAAAATAATTTTGAGCAAAAAAAGGCAGACACAAAGAGCACAGTATTTATGATTCTATTTATAATAAAGCAGAAAAATAGGGGGAAATTAACTATGTATTAGATGTCATGAGAGTAGTGGTCCTTCTACTGGGTGCTAATGATGTTCTGGTTCTTGATTTAGATGATGACTTTATAGGCATATTCAGTTTGTGAAAATTCATTAAGTAGCATATTTGTAATACGTATACTTTTCTTTTTAAAAATTTAATTACAGGAACCACAGAACACCATCAATTAAATCATCCAATGAATAAGTACCATATACTCTAAAATTGCTTATTTTAGTTTCAATTTTTGGCAATTAAATAGAAATTGAAAAGAAAAAAAGATGTAAGAAGTAAGAAAAAGGCAAGAATAAGTAAAGAAAAATAAGAAAAAAGAAATGAGTAAAGAGGAAGGGAGAATGCAAGAGGTAAAACGAAAAGTGGGCAGGAAGGAGAGATGCTGAATTAGGAGGCACTGGGAAGATACCATGTTCGACAGAGATGCAGCTTTAACATCTGAAATTTTTATGGGCTGTTGACCATTTACAGATTTCAATGCTATAAGTCATAATTATTTACGGGCAATGACATAAAGAAGAAAAATCTCCTATGCCACAATAGCAGCTATAAAGTTAATGTCATTCTAGAGTTGAATCAAGTCACTAATTAGAGACGACAAGTAAGACTGATATTACAGAGGCCCATAGTTACAAACAAATGAATGCTATAATCTAAACGAATCCAAGCATAAGTACCAAATATACTACATTGGATTTTTTTCAATTATACCCTTTGGGACTAGATTTTCTTTAGTTTTAAGGACTGAAGTCCTAGAATCAAGTGTTTCCTACCAAGATACGCATTTTTCATTTAATTTGAATAACAAACCTGCTTTAGCCTTCTTTTTCTTTTTTTTCGGTTTGGATTTTGTGTCATCTTGCATGTTGTCATCCACATTTTGTTCCACTGAGCTTATTTCATCATCTTGATGAGAATCTGAAGTAACTGCTCCAACTGGAGATTCCTTTTGTTCAGCTTCGATTGGGTCATTAGAGACGACCAATGTACTGCAAATATAATCCAAGTACAAGCCATCAGAAAGGTACCATTATTATTACTACTTATGGTGCAGCAAAGTGAATAGTGAATTGAGGCAAGGATAATCCTAAAATAGGTATTATTTCCTATTGGGAGATACATGTATTTCTCATGCACTAAAATGGTAAGCTAATAGTAATCTTTGGATGGTTGGATTGCTTTTATTTTCTTCTCTGTGTCTGTAAGTCTACAATGAGTAAATATTATTTGTAAAATATGGAAAAATGCTATTTTCATATACTCAAACAGGCGCTTGTAACTCAATAAAGGGGGTAATAATTGGGTAATTATTTAAGAAGCAGACGTAAGTGAAGAGTTAAAGGTGGTGATTATGGAGCAAGACTGCCAAGGTTCGGCTGTGCTTCTTACTGGTTCTGTGACTGAAAACCCTTCAGTTTCCTCATCCACAGAACTGGATGATAATACTACTATTCTTCACAGGGTTGTTACAAGGAATATAGCACATATTCCTTGTAAAGCATTTAGCACACAGGAAGGTGCTACATACAGGTGAGCTGTTAGTACTGTCCTGGCCACGTGTCCAATTGGAAGACATTTTCTTTGTGAAACTACAGGTATCATTCAAAAGCTGAAAATAAGAGTGTTTTTTTTAAAGAGGACATTTTATATTTATCGGTGTCACATACCTTGTTTCAGATTTAGACAGAATTGGAACTTTCTTTTTTTTCTTTTTTCTTTTTTCACTGCTCAATTTGTCATCGTGCAGTGAAGTATCTGAGGGAAAGTAAGTCAACTGCTCTTTGAGTTTCTTTCTGATTTTCTTCTTAATCTCCTTCGCCATTTCTTCAGCCACTTGGAGCTGGTATACCTGCATCAGCTCATCTTCCTCATCTAAACTGTTATTTTCTCTTTCTTCCTTGGCCCTCTCACTTTTCTGAGGGGTGGCACCCGGCTGTGACTTGGTCGGTGCTTTCTGAGGTGTGGAATCCCCCTTCTTCTCAAGAGTTTCCAGTTCCACTTCTTGTGCAGTCACCTGGAGCGCTGTCTTTACAGCCTTTTTAGTTGCCTTTTCTTGCGTGTCTTCCTCTACACTAACATCATCATCTGGGTTTTCAGCGGCTGACTGTAGATGCCTCGGTTTGTTTTTAGGGACTCGCATGGTCTTATCTGGATTATAGATGTCAGCAGCACTTATATAATCACTTTTAGTTTCTTTAATTTTCTGAAGATTGCTTCTAACAGCGTCAAGCTAGGAAAAAAACAACACAATAACAAAGTTTCAGCTAAGCACAGTTTAGTTACATGAAGATAAAATAACAATGAGTGTTCAACCATGTGTAATACTGTGAGGATTATTTCATTTTTTTGCTTGAGCACAGTGATACCATTCTAGGGCAACGGTGGGCACTTTCCTAGTTTATTTTCCCAGCATTAGATTAGTAATCTTGTGAGTTAACTTCAGCTCAAATGAGTTAGTTAATTAACATGGGGAAAAGCACTTACTGACTTTTCAGAAGTGAATTATTGCTCGAATCTCAAATGTTACTTTCCTCTTTGGCAGAATGATCCATACTCTAATCTAGTTAAGGGATATTTGAGAAATTGCTAAAAGAGCCATGGTAATAGTACTTCATGTTCCCCAATAGAAAACACATACACGTCATTTATCTTGCTTTATAGTTACATTCTAAAACCAAAGGTCTATAGCTCTCAGATTACCTGCAATTAGTTCAAACGTATCACTGCAAATACTGCTAAGTATCAAGTATTATCAAGTTACATCAAATGACAAACTAAGCACACACCTGTACGTCTTTCCCCAATCAACATTATTCAAAATGAGAGATATTTTAACAGAAAATAAGGTTAAAAATCAAAAAGGAATGTTACTAGTAATAAAATTAATATTTTGAGAAATTCCCCAAGGATAAAAAATAGGCAGGGTTAGATCTATTAAGAAACTACCAGAAAAAACCATAGCCCACAGGAAAAGACTTCTCCAGAGAAAAGGGTGGTTCTGAAAAAGCCATAAGCACAGAGTCAAATAATACAAGAAGGAAGGATAAGCCTGAGGACAACCAACTGAGAAGCTGGGAAGGACAGCTCTGTCCTCCACCTCTGTCTGTGTTACCTGGTGACCTTCACCCAGAGGATAAAGCAGTTGTGTACAGAGAAGTATTGCAGCATCTATTCAGGTAGGCACACCCTCACCAACAGCAGAAGCAAACTATGCTGAAAACAACCAACAGGCAGAAGAGGAATTCTCATATGGAAAAATGACTAACAACTAAAAGCTGACAAACACTGAAAGGAAGTATCACAATGAAGGAAAAGCCATCAAATCCAATAAAACAGAAAAATTAACAGTGAAGAAAAATAAATAACATAAAATAATTTAAAATAAGTGAAATTAATATAATGAAGAAATTAAAAAGCATATGAGATTAAAAAAGAAATAGAATTGTAATTTTGAGTGGCAGAAATAAAAGCTTAAGAGACATGCTGAAAAACAGAATGGGCAAAACCAAAGTGCTTACAAGATGAAAGCTAGTTATCAATGAAGAATTCTCCCAGAAATGGATGAGCTTACTGATGAAGACTGAAGTTCAATTTTTTAAAATCTGCATGTTTAAAAGTAGTTAGAAAATATCTAATATATGTAAAAAGATGGGAAAATGCTAAAACAATTAGCATTTATATATCCAACATTCTACCATCTCCAAGACTCTTTTGCTCACCTAAATATATTTCCAAATTCTATCTATTCAAGGACAAATTATGAAGTCATATCCTCAAAAAAACTCTCTTAATCAAATATAATAAAAATATTTTCTCTCAAAGAAGTTTCTTTTCATATGTTCTGTTTCTCATAGATGTAATATATGCCAAACTTAAAACAGTAAAAAAAAAAAAAAAAGCAAAAAATTAAACAGAAAAAAATCAGAAAACATTTAGGGGAAAAAAAGACCCAAAGCTCAATCCTGGTTGTTTCATACTAGGAAAATCATTGCTAATCATTTCAGAAACTTATTTCTACCTTTTTTCTATGAATACAGTCATACCTAATAATCTTGAATTTCTATTATGTCAAAATGGGGCACATGCATATTTCTTCTACTTTCTCAGTGAGTACCAGAAATGTAGTGGCAATATATACAAATTGTGAGGACATTCTTGAAGGCAGTAACTTTGGACAAGATAACCAAGAATCAGAACTAGAAGGAAAAATTATGGTCTAGAAGAAAAGATTTTGAAAATGAAACTCTGGGAAAGCTAATCAGATGAGGTCCAGTTTTTCATTTACACTCTTCTACCGATCTTTCAACCTTTGTACTAACTTCATTTAAAATACAATTCACAGAGGATCTTTGGTAGCATCCCATACATTTCACTTCATTGAACTGATAGTTTCATTACTTTTTAAATATCCTATTCTGGTGGTCTGGATTTCCTTTTTCTTGCAGTTTCATAGGACAGTTTTTACATTTCTAAGTAGTTTATTAATTTTAATCTTTTGTTATTGATTTCTAGTTTTTTGTACTATACTTAAAAAAGGTCTACTTTATGGAATTTCATAATTCATGGACTACCACTGAATTTTGAAGTGTCCCAAATACATCTGTTCATTTTCTATTATATTTTTGCCTATCCTTTGATCTTTGCAGTCTTGGCATCATTTAGGTTTTTTGCTTCAATTTGTCTGTTTTTAAAATCAGCCTTATTGAGACATAACTTAATAAATTACATGAACAGTAATAGTCACCAGTTTTAAGTGTGTACTTAAGTGAATTTTGGCAAATACATACAGCCGTGACACCACCACAATCATGATGTAAAACATTTCCAGCATCCCACGTGTTCTTTTACAAAGTCAACCCCTATCCTTCCACGTCTGTATCTCTTTTTTGGTTAAGTGTTCAAGTCTTCTGCCTATTTTCATAAGATTGTTTATTTTAAAATCATCAAGTTCTGAGAGTTCTTAAAGTGTTCTAAATACACTTTATCAGACAATGTGTTGTGAATATTTTCTCTCAACTTGTAACTTATCTTTTTATTTTCTTAGCAATGTTTCAATTTTCACAAGGCCCAGTTTATCCCTTTCTTCTTCTATGGTTCATGTTTTTGTATCCTGAGAAATCTATTCATAACTCAAGGTTACCAAGGTTTTTTCCTGCTTCTTCTCTAAGTTATACAGTTTTAGCTCTTCTGTATTTTAGGTGATTGATTTGTTTCTATTTGAACAGTCGTAGTTCATAAAATTGTTTATGTATATCTTATTGTTCCAGCACTATTTGTTGAAAAGATTAACCTTTTCCTCAGTGAGGTACCTTGGCAATTTTGTCAACAACAACCATATACATTAGGGTCTCCTTCCAGACTCTCTTCTGCCCTATGACCTATATAACCATCTTCATGACAATACCAGGTTGTCTTGATTACCATAGCTTTACCATGAGTTTTGAATCAGATTGTAAAATTTCTTTAACTTAGTTCTTTTTCAAATTTGCTTTGGCAATTCTAGGTCTGTTGTTTAAATTTCCAAATAGATTTCATAATTAAATTTTCAATTCTTAAAAAACCTGCTGGCATTTTGATTAGGACTGAACTGAATCAACAGGTCAATTTTCGGAGAATAGATAATAATCTGCCAATAATTATTTGACAATGATGATTCTTCCAATCCATAAACATTGGATATCTATTTATTTGGTCTTTATTTCCAGCAGCTTGGGGGTTTTCACTATACAGGTTTGCATTTTTTTTAATAAATTTATCCTTGATTGCTATATATTTTTGTTACTGCTATAAATGCTATTTAAAATTTTCAATTCAAAATATTCATTACTGATATAGAAATAACAATTGGTTTTTATATTTGGACTTTATATTCTGCTAAAATCATTCAATAGCTCTAACGGCATTTTTTTGAGACTGATGTGTTCAAGCTTGGGGCAAAAGCTTTCAGTTTTTTACTTATAAGTATGATCTTAACTGTAGGTTTTTGTAGATGCCCTTTATCAAGCTAAGGAAGTTCCTTTCTATTCTTTTTAATAGTTATCAGAATAGACGATGAATTTTGTCAAGTTTTTTTTCTGTATTTATTGAGATGATCAAATGGTTTTATTTAATCTTATGATATGGTGAATTACCTCAACTGATTTTTCAAACGTTGTGATATATTCCTGAGATAAACCCTCACTTGGTCATAGTGTATTATTATCCTTTTTATATAATGCAAGATTGATTCCCTAACATTTTGTGGAAGATACCTGCTCTATGTTCAAAAGAGATACTGGTGTAGTTTTCTTGTAATGTCTTTGTCTAGTTTTAGTATCAGGGTTGTTAATGACTGCCTCCAAAAAAGAGTGGATTATTCCCTCTTTTTGCATAGTTTGAAAGAATTTCTATAGAATTAATATGACTTCTTTCTCAAATGTTTGGTAAAATTTATCAATGAAGCCACCAGAGAAAACTAACCACTGAGTTTTCTTTGTGGGCAGGTTCTTAACCACAGATTCCTGTTTTTGTTTTTGTTTTTTTAAGATATATAATATTTAAGTTATGTGTCTCTTTTTGAGTGAGCTTTGGTACTTTGTGTCCTTCAAGTAATTTATGCATTTCATATAAGCTGCTAAATGTGTTGTCAAAAAGTTATTCATAATACTCCCTTATTATCCTTTTAAAGTCTGTAACACATCTGCAGTGAATGCCCTCCTACATTCATAATACTGGTAATTTGTGTCTTCTTTCCTTTTTTCCTAATTGATATGTTTAGAGGCTGTGCAGAAAAGGGTTAACCCAGCAGCCCTAGCTGCTTAAATCTGCAAATCCCAAGACATGACTATTTTCAGGACCAGCCCTGAGCAGGTTCCTGGGAACTGAGCTCTGAGCCCTTGGAACATAGTACTTGACAAAGGTGAATGAATACATGAAACAACTAAAGGATATTACTAACAGTGAGAGAACTCAGAATATTTTCCACCCTTTAAAATTAATTTAATACACAAAAAACACTTTTGGAAGCTGTTATTCATAAAAGAAGTTATCCATAGGCCCTATGAAGTAACTGTTACAAGGATAAAATGATACAGGAGAAAATCAAGGAGTGAAATCAAGATGATATAGGATGGACAATGAACAAAACATGATTTAAATTCTCCCTTTTAAAAGGTAAAATTTCAGATGCAACTTCAAAATTAATAATAGCTACAGTTTGAGTATTTATTCTCTACTTAGCAATTTATGTTCATTTGTTCCAGTTATTACTGCTGAGTGTCAAACCATTCCAGACTTAGTGCTGAAAAATAATCAACAGTTCATTATACTGGGAACCCAACATATCCTTCTTATTTATCCTGTCCCTCTTATTTTCATCTCCTGATACTTTGGTTCCATAATCCATCACTTCAGTCATCACTTGCCAATATGATCTACTTTTGATCCAATACACTTATCTGGAAAAACTGCAGGCATCATTCAAATTAAATGACCTTCATCTCTGTAACTACAACGAGGCTGTTGAACATGGCTGGAAGACCCTGAACCACTTCAAAAATTGGTACTATTATAAAAATATGGTCTACGAATTCAACTGATATCTCAAAGCTACTGGACAATTCTTCTATGCTGCATATCTGTTCATTTGCAACTCTTCCATACCTGGCTCTGAAAATGCCTAGATGAGTTTAACTCCATGAACACAATGGCCATTTCAAACTTTCTTCACTCATCTCTAATGTCCAATGTTGTCATTTCTGAACTTGCTTTCACAGATAAAAGCCATCATATGGGAAGTTGGAACTTTCTGCTACTAAATCTATGAATTTTCATGCACCCCAAATGATATTTTTCTCCTTCCTTCTTTTAAAGAGATGGTCTTCCTTACCTGTGTTCTAGAAAAACTTCCTGCCCCATATCATCAGTCCCTCCATTACTTTCCTGCTATCAGTATTTAAATATCTGAATGTAATCAGTATCATCTTCACAATACTCCTTTTCCCAACCAAACTTCCTGTAAAGGTTGTCTATGGTTGTTGCGCTACTTCACCTATGAGCGTTATATTTAAAAGCCTTGCTCTCTACCTTGCTACTAAACTTTCAGACATTTATTTGGTAAGCAAAAAAACCATCTCTGGGTTCCAATCTGAATCTCTTTGAAAGTGCTTCTATATTTTATAAATCAATGTTAGATTGAAATTAGTTTTTTTCCTCATGCCTTTAGCTCACTTAGAGATTTAGAATCTTCCTATTTATGGTTTTTACTTACAGTATTTCCTTACATGTTAACAGGAACGGAATTCACTCATAAAGTTATTCTGAAGATTGGTAAGGCATAACTATAAAACACTGAAGATCCTTCTGATTCCAGAATATATGCCTGCTGTGTACATGGCATTCACTGTTTTTGTTCTGAAGAGGCCCTACTGCTTCATACCTTATTAAAAGAGCTCCTAAAGGGTTGTGATTGAGAGAGAGGATTCTGCAGTCAGACTGTCAAGAGTTTGAATCCTGGTTCTACCACTAACTATGTAACTTTGGGTAAGTTATTCAACCTCTCTGTGATCCGATTTCTCCATCTACAGGGAAAGAAAACTTCAAAATTTTATTGTTTGTATTACAAATGGGTGAATACACATAAAATGTTCAGAAGAGTGCTTGAAACATAGAAAACACCATTAGCTAGTAAATTAAAGCAAGTATTCCTCTTCTGTTTGCTAAAATAAATCATTTCAAAAATATTTTGTTTCCTCTAAGTTTTCCAGGAACAATCCTCTTCTTCTGAGCTGAAAAATCTCTTCCTAAATGTTATTTTTTAGAATACTTATCTCTAAATGAAGAGAGATCTTGAATAGTCTGGTGTGGCTGACTGGATCATGTTTAATCGCCTCCCACTTGTGTTGTTCCCAACATCTAAACTGGATCCTAAATAAATGGACATATCTTCGGCCCATTTTCTGGTTATCCATTTAATTTCACATTCCTGGCCCAAACTGCCCCTTGTTCATGTTCACAAAGTCCAGTTCTGACGATGAGAGAAAGTATGAGGTTCTACTTTGAGTCCATAAAAATATCCGGCAGTTGTTTCCAGCGTTCTTTCTGCTTTTGCCCAATGTACACCACCTTCTCAAGGGGACGGCAGTGTTCCGTCTTCCTCATGCCACTATTCCCTACCAAGCTGCATACTGGTACAGAAGCAGCAGCATTTTCCATTTTAGAGCAGCATCCACTATGGGAGACCTAATCTGCTCCATTCCGTCAGCAGTTCTTAACTGGTATGCAGTAGTACACTGGTGTACTATGAACCCCTCACACGTGGGTGGCTGTATTCTAGCCAATGTTATTACTTTTTTTTTTTTTGCCTCACTTGTCAATGTAACTGTTACACTGATGGCTGCCAGACGGAATATTAAAATGAACAGGTCTCAAATTATAGACTAGGGTAAAATTTTCTACAAGTAAAATGTAGGATGCATATAACTCATAAAACTCCTGCCAAAGAAATGTATGTATTCTTTGTATCAATTAGCAGAACATGTATGAAGTTATTTGTGTATTTGTGTGTGTGTGTGTGTACACAGAGATTATGGTCAAAGGAGTAAAAGATTTAATGGAAATAGCAAGATAGATTTGAAGAGTGAATAGTACATTAGCTGACATACTATTACAAACTAAAAACCCTGGTAACTGGGTTGATGTTAATTGCTGATTTGTTTAGTATTGCTTTGAGTTTTGTATTTTCAGTCCTTTCAAGTGTGCTTCCAAAATTCTATCATTTGAAACTGTACTTCAAGTACAAAAGAATAATTATCTCCTTATGGTTCCATTGATTTCTTCCGGTTCTGCTGGGTAGAAACAGATGAGTAAGTCTAAATAAAGATAAGCCACTGAATATCTGAAGTAAGATATTACTTCCTTCATAAATTCTTCATAATTCAGGGATAAAATCTTGATTTTCTTAAAAAATGTGTAATACGGCTAGTTTTGAGTTTCCTGGTTATTGGCAGTCACTCTCACCAGTTTGTCTGCTACCCTTGTAGGACAGCACTTAAGAACTCAGTACTCCAAGAGGGAGGCTGACTCTAAAGAAAGCTTTATTTTACCATGTTATTGACCATGACATAGATTTACTGTCCTTAAATTTCCAGTTTCTCAGAGTTTTCATATGAGAGCTGTCATTTTGTGCAGATATGTAAGTCATCGTTACCAAATGATTAATTACTCACTGAGAGTTTTTCTCCAGATTTGCCAATTTTTTTCTTCAATTTTTTCCTTTCATGTCTTAGATCATTGTGGGCCTTAAGCAATTCCTCAAAGCGAACTTTTGTCTTCACTTTGGCTTCACTCTCAACTACGAGTGAAATAAAGACTCATGTCATTTTTGAAACAATTCCATTATCACACATATTATGCTTAAAATAAAAAACAACATAAAAATCCCACTGTCTTGTATAAACCAGCATGAGTTCTCTGGCTACTCTAAAACAACTGACTAGATCTTCTTTCTCAAAAAACATCTCTTTTGGCTTTGCTGATACCACACTGACCTGTATCCCTTTTACCTTTTGGGCTATTCCCTCTAAAAGTTTCCTTTCCTAAGTTAACTTTATTTATGATACACAGTAGCATCAACTACTGTTAGTTACGTGGCCTTAAACAAGTTACTTAACATCTCTAAAATTTCATCTTCCTTATCTGTAAAATCAGAATAATCCTATGTCAAAGATCATTTTGCATGAAAAATGACTAGCACTTGCCTGGTCAATAATCAGCCTTCAACAAATACTAAAAAGCTGAAAGTTATTTCCCCTTTGAAACATAAATCAGTTCATGCTTGCTTAAGACCCTGTGAGTTTCCCATTTCACTTAGGGCAAAATAAAACAAATCCTTCATATGGTCTACAGGGTTCTCACTTCCTGGTGTGCCTATCCGTACAGCTTCAAATCAAAACAAATATCCCCTTAGGTCCCTACATTCTAGCCATACTGCCCTTTTTCTAGCTCTTTTGCCAGAACAAGAATTTCCCATGTGAAGCTGCTTCTTCCTGGTGCAAACTTCCTCTAACTCTTTTACACCTAGTCGGTGTTAAACTGCTTGTTAAAATGTTGCCTCTAAGGTGGAACACTTCCTGACAACCTCATTTAAATGTCCCTATTTCTCATGTGGCAGACTCTTCTTTTCCTTCATAGCAGTTAAGCCAACTTGAACTTGGATAATTATTTGTATATCTATACATATAAATATACTGCATCCCCCCCCACTATTCTAAGTAGCTAGTAACTACATCCCTAGCTACTATCATGGGGTCTAGTATAGAGTTGAGTACTCAATACACGTTTTAAATAAATAAATGCCGAGTGAATTAATGAATGCCTCACAGCAGGTTCTGGCAAACTACTGCCTGTAGGCCAGTCACATGTTTTATAAATAAAGTTTTATTGAGACACAGCCATACACACTCTGTTAAGAATTGTTATGGCTGCCTTCGCGCTTCAATGGCAGAGTTGAGTAGCGATAGCAGAAACCAAACCTATAATATTACTAGTCTGGCCTTTAGGAAAAAGTTTGCCAAAGTCTGCTCTAGAGTAAAACATCCATTCTGATCATAAAAAATATGCTGTCATTATTATTTACCCTGTCCAGCTAAGTCCCCAATTGCCATCCATTGAATGCGTACTAACTTTAATCACCAACATTAAATAGAAAACTGAATAACAAACTATTAAATTTCTCTAAATGTAATATTTGATTGATGACTTCTACTTTATTCCTTAATTGGCTAAAGAACCCCTTAAAATAATCCAAACTTTAAAATAAATAATATGTATTACATATAAAAATTTCATAAAAGTCTTACCAGTGGGCATATCTCAGTTTTATGGAGAGCATTGAGTTATAATGCAAAGCACTGACTCAATTAGGAACCTATAAAACAAAGAGGATTTATCTGTAATATGAAATTTCCAAATAAAAATTATAAAATATTCTTCATGCAAGATTATGTCATTGTTTGTTCACTATCTTATCAGATTTATACCAATAAAGCTAAGTTCCCTTATCCCTTATGCAAATGACTTGAATACATCTGAATCAGTTTAAAGTTTTAAAGTGAAGCAAACTGGACTATTAGTAAAGTATTTATATATTTGAAACAAATTTTTTTTAATTTTTGAAAGGCAATAAACATGTAACTTAGAACGTTAATACACTTTTTAAGGATTTTCAGTGAAAAATGAACATTGCAGTGCACTTTTAAGAAACCAAACACCACCTCAGGACTGATTTTCCTGAAAGCATCACTATTACATCTGTAAAGTATGCTTGTGGGCAGCACATTCACAGATAATGAATTTAACATTTCTGTACCTACCACTGAAAATGCTGCTATGCTGGAGAATATTAAACAAAGCATTCATTCCATTTTCCTCAAATAAATAACCTGGGTATGTGTCATTGTATATCAAAACCACAAACTTGGTATATATTCCTGAATTTCCCATTTTATTTAAAGATAGAGGTGTATGTCCAAAACAAACATATTAATTCCTGCATTAGAACACAACATGCATATGTTTTTAATAATAAAACTGAAGACTGTTCAAAAAGAAAAAAGGAAAACAATCTGATTTGACTTAGTAATTATCAGTTAAGGTTCCAGATCCCTGGGGATACACATTCATGTGTATTAGGGGTACTTTGGACAGAAATGCTAAAAAAAAAAAAAAGAATGATCATACAAATACACCTAATTATGTGAGTTAACCCATGTAACAACTATCTAGTACACAGACAAAGCAGTCATCAAATGCACGTTGTAGAAACTCCTCTACTTTACTGATAGGAGTCAGCCTTTACTCTTTCTAATAAATACACAACTAATAAGCCTGGTCATCTATGTTCCAACTTACTCCAAATTAAAAAAAAAAAAAAAAAAGGCTGCAAAGGCAAAGGTATCAGTGATTGAAACCTGACAGCACATAAGTAGAAAAATATAAAGCAAATAAGGATTTAACATTTATAGATTCCATGCTCATTCAATATACAGGAAAACAGCTGAATTATATCATGCCTATGAGTTATCAAGAAAAGACACTCTTTTCTTTGTTTTCTCTTGAGCAGAAAATTGACGTTTTAGACAATAAAAACTACTAAAGAGATAGGACAAAGAGTCAACTATGATTCTCATGTTCTTCAAGCCAGAATAATTAGATAAGTAGTTCCATTAAATGGAATATAATGCAGTAGTTTAAAACCCAAATCCTGAAACTAGTCTCCTATAGTTACTTGTGTGACCTTTGGAAATGTTTTCTCATTTGTAAAATAAATCTAACAGTAACTAAGGAGGGAGAGGCAAAGGGTTGTTGTAAGGGTTACATGATTAAAAGGTTAAAACAGTACCTTAGACAGAATAGGCATCAATAAACATTAGCTACAACTGTAATAGATACTTTTTTTTTAATTGAAATACAGTCAATTACAATGTGTCAATCTCTGGTGTACTGCACCATGTCCCAGTTATGTATATACATAAATATTCATTTTCATATTTTTTCCCATTAAAGATTACTACAAAATATTGAATATAGTTTCCTGTGTTATACAAAAGAAAGTTTTTTAAAAATCTATTTTTACATATAGTGGCTAACATTTGTAAATCTCAAACTCCCAAATTTATCCCCTCCCATCCCCTTTCCCCAGTAAGCCATAAGACTGTTTACTAAGTCTGCCAGTCTGTTTCTGTTTTGTAGATGAGTTCACAGTGTCTATAGATACTTCTTATGGGGGCACTCAGTGAGCTTAGTGGGGCATGTTGAGCTGGGTATCTTGACGGTGTAGCTATAAGCACTGGCTCCATTGTCAGATCCCCATATTCAAATCCCAGTTCGACCTTTCAGTAGATTAAGCTGAGGTCTCTGTGGACCTCAATTTCCTAATCCTTCAAAGGAGAATAATAATAATAAATCACTCATAGAGTTTTTGTAAAGATTAAATAAGAATATGCAAGTCAAACACTTAGCACAATACCTACAGCATAGCAAGCCCTTCAAAAGTGACAGCTGCTATTAGTGTGTGTGTATGTGTGTGTGTGTATACACACATACACAGTATACATGTGTGTACGCACACATGCACGTGGGGCAATATATCCGTGCACATATATTCAGATTATGTTTGATAAGCAGTATAGTAATCCAGCAAGCAGATAGAGGCTGAAGATTTGGGCATCATTTACATTTGTGATGGCTGCAAGAAAAAAAAGTGCCAAAGACAGAATTCTGGGAACCCAAAAAATTAAGTAAAAAGACATCAGAGAGGTGAAAACTGGGAGAGAGAAGTAACCAAGGGAAAAAGAGTTTCAAGAAAGAAGTGGTCTACATTGTGTGGTACCAAGAGTTGCTGCGCGTTTTTAAGAGTGCACTGGATCTGCAGTCAGGAAGTCACATGGGCAAAGTTGTTTGTGGAAGGCCAGAAACCTGGCAGCCACAGGTGGAGGGATGAATGGAAGGTAAGACCTGTAGAAGAAACGTGTATATGATTCTTCCTAAAATTCTCCTTCCAACTGTCTTCTCCCCTCCCTTGCCCCGAAAGGCAGTGACATGAGGCAGTAAGCTTTGAGGGACAAAAAAAACTCTGGAAGGAGTTTGCTGTTTAAGACTGTTTCCATGCTTCTATCACCCTACCCTTTAAAAAAATAAACCATCATCTACACTGCAACCAGAGGAACTTTCTAAGAATACAAATGTGATGGTATCATTTCTCTGTTTAGACCTCTTCACTAGCTCCCAATCACTCACTCACTAGAAAAAAATATGAGGCCCTGACCACCAGGGTCCAAGGCTACTGATGAAACGACCTCTTGCCTTTTTTCTACCTCTCTTTCCCCAACCACACTTCTCCACTGTAAGCTCCAGGCATGTGAAACTACTTACAGGCCCTCAAACATGCCAAACTCTTTCTTGCCTTCATACCACTACCTATATGCCTCTCTCTCCAGAGAAATGCCCTTCCTCTCTCTCTAACAAACTCCTAACTATCCTTTAACACTAAATGCAAACAGTCTCTTCTCCGGGGAGCTGCCTCCCCTTGAGGAGCTAGAGACAGTCTCCATAAATAAACAAAATTCTAAATATGGTTTTAAAAAACTTCTGGTATTTGAATTCCTTTCAAATGTATTTTTAAAAAATTCTCAGTTAAGTATTTCTCCTATGTGCTCCTATGGTGCCTTGATCTTCATACCTCATACCTCCTTCTGCCTCAGCCCTGAATTTTCACCCTGCTGAAATGTTCTGTGACCACCACCAAACAGCTAGCTTGTGGCAGGCTGGGCCTATGCTGTCTTCATGGAAGTAGTCCCATTTCAAAAGAAGGGGGGCAGTAATAATGATTCTAGGGCAAAAATATTCAGGCTCTTGTTTTAACACTTATTGAATGTCTGGTCTAGGGCAAGCTACTTAATTTCATTAAGCCTTGTTTTTTATTGTTTTATTGTTTTCTTTTTTTCTTGCCTGGGAAATTCAAATGGCACCTACTATATTGTAAGGAGAAAATACTGAAAAACAATGTGATCAGCACAGTCGCAAGCACATTCCTTTATGTCCATTATTACAGTATTAAAAGTAAATAATTATGTGACAGATAAGATACATTAATTAGCTATTTCCATTATTTACCATTATTTAGTAGTTTAATGCATAATTCAATTAATAAACAAAAATTATTTAATGATAAACACATCAAAAACATTACAGAAATGATTATCTCTAAATGTTAATGTATGTTACAGCAAATACATTATACAATTAATGACTAATATTAGATATGTAACATCATCAGAAAAAATTAAGGTCAAACTTAAAATGACATCCATGAACCTTATATACGTCATTAGGTTTAAAAGCTTCTCCCTCAAAAACCCTTTTACAAGACCTGCTAAGAGATACGAAACAGGAAAATTAAATGCGTTACATTTCATCTCATTTTACTTTCTCTCTAAACACCTGATTATCAGCCAACGAATGACTAAAGAACACGGGAAGAAAAAGCAGAGGCTTGTATAATTCATTCCATAACCGAATTTTATAACGCAGGAGAAAAGGAAACAAAAACCTTGTATACATAATTCAATTAATAAATCAAGATAGTCTCCATAAATATTTAAGATTCTAAATACGATTTTAAAAAACTTTAGTGTCTGAATTTCTTTCAAATATTTTATTTCTCAGAGTCCTCGTAGCAGGCAACCTTCTTCCTGAAATCGCAAGCACTAACAGCAATCGTAAACGCAACAGGTGAAAAAACTTGTTAGCATCCTTTTCTCAAAAGAAGGAAAAGCCGGATACACCAGTCTGTCGATGTTTTCACAGTAATACTGAAATGCAGCACAACCATTTGGTAGGGATTCCTAAATAACATACTTTTTTTTCTGTTTGTATACATATTGAAACGACCCTATTAATGTAACTTGACTCATAAACGTAGCACATCGATCACCTTTTATCAGGTGTAATTAAGAAGGCATTTCATAGATTTAAGCTTCAGCACCAGGTTGACAGCCTAAAAGGAAATAAATGTACTTAGTACGCATTTCATTCAAACACTATTAAACCAGAATCCGGAGACGGAAAGGTAAAGATTGCATTCCCTCTTTCCGGACACCACGCTAAACGCTCTGGAGAAGAACCCAGGAAAAGGAACAGGAAAGTACGTAGACGTACCTCTCGAAAACCACCTCGCTCCACTCGGCGGCGCTGGGCCCGTCAGACCTCAGTGGCTCAGCGCGGCCCCCGCACGGCCCCCCGGCGCACCGCCCCCGCGCCCTCGGACCCGAGCAGCCCTCCACGCCGCTGTCCCCAGAGAGGGCCAGGGCAGGGCGAGCGCCCGCGCCCGGGCTCCCGCCACCAGGAGGCCTACAGGGTACTCACAGAGAAGAGGGAGCAGAGAAGCCGACAGCTTGTCCCGCTGGAGTGGACGCCCGGACGGTCCAGGGCTGTTCCTCGCTCCAGGCGGGGCAGGCCGGGAGTGAGGCCGCCCCACAGCCGCCCCAGCCGCCAGCCACCCGGGCTCTGAGACGGAGCCCGGTTCCGCAGTGCGGGCAAGCGCCGCCAGCTGACGTCAGCGCCTGCCTACGCCGCCGTTCCCATGACAACCGATGCGGCCAGCGCTAGCCGCCTGGACCGCGGCCGGGTCTCGGCGCCCCTCGCGGCCCCGCCCCTTCCTCTGGTCCCGCCCCCGCGCCGCCTGCGCCTGGGCCTGAGGTGCTGCAGTGCGGCAGCTGCAGGGGGTGGCGCGCGCGCCCGCCTGCGAGCCCTCTGACGGCGGCCGGGCACGCGCTCGCGGGCCGCGCGCTGGACTCAGTCCGCCCGCCCGGTAAGCGCGAGGCCGCGGCCCTTGAAGGAGAAAGTCTGCTCGCGCTGGAGCGGGAAGGGGCTCTGGGAATGCGCAGGTGTTCCCCAAAGCCTGCTACCATCCCCGAAGACGCGCTCTTCTTCTCAGAACTGTAGCCAGCGCTGGGAAAGACGCGAGGAGACAAAGTGAGTCAGGCTGTGGTGGAACCCGCCAAGGCTCAGAAACAAGAATGAGGCAAAGAAACACACTAATCACCCCTCTACCCCACGCCATCGCGCCCACGCAATGAGATATCCTTTGAAGCGTGGAGACTGCAGAGTTGTACTCAGACCAAATCTTAATACCTACGATTCGTCTGGTGCTGAGTTATCTCACTGTGTTCAAAGCAGAACAGCAACCTAAAAAAACTCATCTTTTTCTACACCAAATGCCCCCTCCCACGTTCTAATTTTTGCCACAGGCGCCATCTTTAGCTCTGAGTCACCAGGGATGGAAAAATACTAGACAAGTCCTCCTCGTCTCGAATTTTCTGCAGTTGTTGTCACACACTAAAACCTGTTGCTTCGTTTGTACGGTAAGAGCACTATGCATATTTCTTTGGAGGCCAGCTTTTCCATTCCCATTGACATCACCGCACCCCACAAAGCATTTGTTTCTCTAAATCCTATGGGACGTCAGTGAGAAGTATTACCAACCCAGTGGGTCCCCATCTTTGTACTTTAAATCTAATTCTCTTTCTAGATTTCTATCTTGGTTTGATTCTCCTAGTGTCCTAGTTAAATTCCTGTAGAATATCCTAAATGCCTCTTAACATCAAATCATGTCCATGCTAGCTTTTTAACCCTCTAGGGTGCAGTCCTGTCCATCTTAAATCCCACTGCCTCATACCAGGCTTCATCTCTTCTCACTGGGATTATTGTGAGATGCGTCTTTAGCAATCTCTTGGCCCCAGGTTTTTTCCCTGAATTCCATTCTGCACACTGCTACCCGAATGACCTCACTAAAAATGTTAATCTGATAATGCCACTCTCCTCCTGAAAATTCTTCAGAAATGATCTGTAGGAGAAAATCAAGTTACTTTGTCTAGGATACAAGACACCCCATCTCCCTGACTTTTCATCTCTCATTGTGTCATTTCAATTTTATGCTTCAGCAATATTGAATTATACCATGAAAAATGATCCATATCTTTCCATGCACATATTGTCCCCTCTCCTTGAAGAATCCTTCCTTGTAAACTCCTGCTCCTTCACGTCTCAGCCCAAATGTTGTCCATCCTTTGAATCTTAACCAGGTTGACTAATTCTGCCAAACATTCCTGCTATATGTATATCTTGCTATGCTTTGGACGCTCATTCTCTAAGTTAAATTTAATTGTTTACATTATACTTTAATTTTTCTAGCCTCAGTGTCTATCACTGTGTATCAGATAGTTGATACTTCACGAACATTTGTTGAATGAGTAATAGATAACATAAATTGAGCTCTTTCCAGAAGCTTTGCATTTTAAGTGTTTTATGTACTTTGCACCTATCCTCATAACTCTAATGTAAGTACCTACTTTTAGAAAAAGAAGTTGTAACTCTGGCTGCTCATTCTTACTCAGGTATTTTAATAATGTATTCCCTGTCTATCAGACTGGCTGAGATGTACACCTGTTATCATCTCTGGCCTGGACCTTTACAATAGCTTGCAGAGGTATATTGGTGATGGTAGGGGAGGAGTGGTGTCAGGGAATATGTTACAGTAAAAGTGACATCTGAGTAAAGACCTAAACAATGTGTAGGGTTGTCCAGGTTGGGAAGGGTTCATGGGTAGAGAAAGATAGAATATAGTCCTCACTAAAAGAAAGCTTGGCATAATTCACAAATTGAAATCAATTCAGCTTGATTGACTGAATGGTCTAGAATGAGGTTAGCAACTGTAGGAGGAAGTAAGACAAGAGAGAGAAGCAAGTTATGAAGAGACCCTGAAGGCAGTATTGTGAGGTCAGTGAGGTACTATTGAAGGATTTTAACCTTGGAGTAAAACTTTTAATTTCAGAAAGATAACTCTGGCTGCAGTGTAATAAATGGATGGGAAGAAAGCAAATCTAGATCCAGGAATATCAGATAAAGTGCTGTTGTTGTAAGGCATGTGAGAGATGATGGTGGTATGGGCAAGAGTAGGAGCAGTCAGAATGAGAGAAGTATACTAATGCAAGAGATTTTTAGGAAGTAGGAATGTTAGGACTTGGTGATTGATTGGATGGAGGAATGAGTGATAGGAAATAATCAAAAATGATGACCAGCTTCTTCTCTTGTCAGATGAAGAGGTGGCAAGCATGTCAGGGCCATAAAGGTTAAACAAAAGGGAAGTGAAGAAATAAATATATTGAGGCTAATGGGAGCCAAGTTTCTCCCTAACAGAGAAACAAATTAGTTAGTTACAAATAGGAAAAGGAGAAATTCCAGAATGACAGTTTCCAATATTTATGTAAACACATACAGAAATAAATACAGATAAAAGTATTTGTGTATGTGTATGTGTCTTCTTTCTTTCTTTTTCTTTCTTTCTTTTCTTTCTTTCTTTCTTTCTTTCTTTCTTTCTTTCTTTCTTTCTTTCTTTCTTTCTTTCTTTCTTTCTTTCCATCTTTCTATCTTTCTTTCTATCTATGTATCTATCTATCTATCTATCTATCTATCTATCTATCTATCTATTTTCCCCCCTAGGTCTCTCTGCTCAAAAGGTCTAGGAGCAAATGTGAAATTCTTTATACTATTCTTGAAATTTTTCTGTAAGTTTAAAAGTATTTCAAAATCATAGAAAATGTTTTAGATGTACTGAAGTTTCTGGCTTAGGTAACTGGATGGAGAATGACTGATTAATTAACAATGGAAAGGAAGGAAGAGTGGGTACAGAGGGAAAGATGTTTGGTTTCAGTGGGATATATCCAGTAGTCAGTTGAGTATATAGTTAACATATTCATTAGCCCCATCCAAACTGGAAAAGCAAATATGCTGCTTTCACTCTCATTAATCAAGCATACATGACCAAGGTCAGTCTACTAGTATTAGGAGAGGCACACAATTAAGAGTAGTAGTGGTAGTAATAATAATTAAATTGGTCAGTCATTCATGAAAATAGATTTAAGGTTTTTAAAACATTAAATAAATAAAAATAGTGAATTTATTGATTAAAACAATTTAACCTCTACTGGAAATAACTGTTCTGTATATCAACCAAATTTATTCAGTAAATTCATTGACTAAAACCAATCAGAACATTAAACCAATTAGAACAGATGTTGGCTCTTCTGTTTGTATTAGTTTGCTAGGGCTGGCATACAAAGTACCACAGACTAGGTGGCTTAAACCACAGAAATTTATTTTCTCACAATTCTGGAGGTTAGAAGTCCAAAATCAAGGTGGCAGCAAGGTTGGTTTCTTCTGAGGCCTCTCTCCTTGGCTTGTAGATGGCTGCCTTCTCCCTGAGTTTTCACATGGTCCTTCCTCTGTACCTGTGCTGTCCTAATCTTCTCTTCTTAGAAGGACATTAGTCATATTGGATTAGGGCTCACCCTAATGACCTAATTTTAACTTAGTTACCTCTTTAAAGACCTTATCTCCAAAAATAGTCATGTTCTCAGGTTCTAGGGGTTAGGATTTCGACATACGAGTTTTGAGGGGACAACCCAGCCCATAATCCTGCTGGATTAGGATTCTGGAAGTGTAATGGAATGCAGTAATTGGACCTTGTTTGGATTATCTTGAAAAACAAACCAATTGTATAAAGGCATGTCTTAGGCAATTCCAGATGTTTCAGTATGGGTTCAGTATTATACAATATTAAGGAATTTTTGTTTATTTCTTAATAGATGAAAAAATGATATTGTGGTCATGTAAGAATATGACCTTTTAAAGTCTATAGAATGACAAGATGTCTGAGATTTGCTTTAAAATACTCCAGAAACAATAAAAACAGGTCAGGGAAAGATGACACATATGTATCTAAATTTTGATGGTTGTTGAAGCTGGCTGATAGGTACCTGGTATTTTATTATGCTTTTTCTTTGTGTGTTTGGAAATTTTCATAGTAACAGGAAAAACAAAAGTAAGAAAACTTTACAGAGATTTTAAAAGGCATAGAACCAAGGAAAAAAATAATCAGTACCACTCCCAAAGAAAATCTCAGTTGGCTTTTTTGGCAATTTTTTTTCAGCCTGTTTTCCATGCGTATTCTAATTTTGGTCGTATCATAGCAAGATGTTTATTTCTGGTTTCTTGAATTAACATTATATTATGCTTTCATTTCCATGCAATTATGTATATCATATAAACTGCATTAAAAATTCTGTTAATAATGTTCATACTTGCTTATAGTAAAAATTCGATCATCCAGATGTTTGCAATGTAGAGACCAAAAGTCTGCCATATGTTAATTACTGGTAATAGTTTTTTATACATTCTTCTAGACTTTAATGTATATATTAAATATACTAAATTATAAAGGCGACTTCATACTACAGATTTTGTCCTGCCCCATTGTTTTTGTGTATATCATGTATTATTATTCCAAAAGGTTTTTTTATGGCATTAATATATATCTATTTCATTCACTTTAATGGAGTCATACTATATAATTTTTATTCCAGAGTTTCTTTATTAATTATAATAAAAATGCCAAATATGATGAGTTTTAAAAATTGAGACCTTTTATAAGTTTTTCAGATTCTTATTAAGTTTACTCATCAGCATTTTATATAATTTTAGTGCTATTTTTATTACAGTGACTTCTCTTCCTATATTTTTAAACTAGTGTTTGCACATTTTCCTGCTTTTCCCCTTTCTAGGTCGGTCTCCTTTGCTAGTTTTTCCTTATCTCCTTTACCTCTTGATACTGAAACATCCCAGAGCTAACCTCTTGAACTTCTTCTCTATCTACACTTACTCACTTAGTGATTTCTTCCAGTCTCTAGTCCCGAGGTCATACAGACTACTACCAAAGCTATCTTCCCAGCCCATTCTCTTCTCTGAACTTCAGACTCATATCCCAGTGTGTGCTAGGTATCTCTGCTTGGGTGTCTAATAGGCAACTCTAACTTATTTTTTCTGACCCTGAACTCCTAATCTTCTGCCTCCTCAGGCAAACCTCACTTGAAGCTTTCTCCATCTCACATAATGGAAAACTCCATTTTTTTCCAGTTATTCGAGCCAAACACCTTGGAGTAATCTTTGACCTTTTTCCTCTTCTTATACCTCACTTGCAATCTATGAGGTAAGTATAGATTTGAACCCAGATCCCATACGAGAGAAGCTATATGTGTAATTCAGAGGGGAGTTTTTTTTCTCCACCCAAATTTGAGCCTAAGTAGTCAAACCTCCTTGTCTCCCTTTGCTAGTGTGGTCTTTTGAGGATGCCAGTTTTATGCAAAGATCTTAGTGCCCACGCTGAACAAGGCCTCATCTCCTATATCTTAAGAGGCCGTTACATTCTCAGACTACATTCTCACATCAGCAAATGTGTCTGGAGGTATGTCTTCAGTCCCTGCTTACCACATTTGTTTCAGTTCTCTCTTCTCTTTGGGCCCTTGAGAATTTAATTTGCTTTTCAGTGAGCTCAACAATGCAATTTAGTCAGCATTTCTAGCTTATTTTCTGATTTTTTTTTCCCACAGAGTATCTCTTTGCCACATTGGGTAGAAAAGAATTCCTTTCTCTCAACTCTTAGTACACATTGCAGGGAATTTTATGAGTTAATAGTAGTTGCCTTTTAAGAGTAATTGTCTCTCAAGTTTAGCAGATAACATGGAAATAATTGAGCCTTCTTCATAAACTTTCTGTAGGGTGACATGTTAAGAAAACTCAATGAGCCAATAGTATAGGTTAGGTTAGAATTCACTGAGCTTCCCACAGTGTATAAAGCAGTTTATAGATTTGTTGTCTACATACAAATACCAATTTATTAGGAAAATGTTTTGGGTCTCAGAGGACCCCATGAAACAAAAACTGCTGCAGACTAAGGAAAGAATTAAAAAAAAAAGAAAAAGCAGCATACTCTTAATCTAGGTCTCTAAAGCAGTGAGCACTAGATGGCAGCAAATCAATGTATATCACTCCCTGTGCCTAAAAGATCGCAGTTTAAAGATATGAAAGACCTTATGCACCCATTTGTTATCCAAATCACTTAACTTACAGATGTTTAATTTACTCCTAGTTTGAATTTATAAGAGTTCATGATATGCATTTAACTCCAGGGCTGAAAATATAGATTATTAAATATAGTTGAGAATGGTACTTATACTACCAGAGTCTGTTTAGCAACACTTACAGGAGTCCAGAGCTCTTTCTTGTCATCACTCTTTAGACAGCTTATCACTGATCTATGATGAGAGGCCCTCTGGTTGGACAGAAGGCACATTTTGGACACTTCCTCCTCTTCCTGAGTTATAGGGCCTTTTGTGGCTGCTTATGCTTAACTTTTCATCTTTTTGTTCAAATGGTATCTATTTACTAGTTTGAAAACTAGCTTCATCTCTCTTGTGAAGTGTGAAAACAGGGGCTTCCTAAGCCTTGTTGTGACTAATTACCAGGCCTCCTTCTCTGAGGGATTCAGGTCAGATATTTCTACCACAAGGGAGAAGGGACTTCCCTTGTTTTCACATGTAAGATTATCTTGGTATAATTAGTATGTAGAATTTGAAATACATATTTTTGTGAGTGATTTAGCTTTTTGATCCTATTTTTTCCTCCTCCTAAGATGATTTATAATTTTATATGTAGGAGAGCAAAGTTTGTTATCCCAAAATGTCTCTTTGGCATGGGGGTTATTTCAAGCTCAAAACAATCAAGGCCCTAAAGACTCAGGAAGAACCTTTGACCTTCCCCCTGACTGCCCCAAAGAATTTATCTGGAAGGCCTGTTCCAGCTATCACCAGAGATATCTGAAAAGAGTATGGGCAAGATGTGGTGGAAGAGACTCAGGCAGGGCCTAGACATCAGAGTCTACTTTGTCCCATGTATACCAAACATTTGCTTTTCCATCTCCATGTCAGTTGCCCTCCTCCCCTTTGAAGTCCCAAGCCACTAACCCCAACATCCTCTTTTGTGTTTAGATGAAGATGGTGTTTAAAGTGAGGGCTTTGGCCAGTTTAGTAAGTTGCTCAGTTCACTTGGGTCTCTCCCACGTACACATGTTATTAAGCTTTTGTTTGATTTTGTCCTGTTACTCTGTCTCATGTCAATTTAATTCTTGGACCAGCCAGCAGAATCTAGAAGGGTAGAAGAACATTTCCTCCTCCCCAACATATGTCTTTGAAAATGTCTGGAATAAATTATTATTAAAGCAAAGTGTTAATAGTACAGAAAGACTTGGAAGAAAATCACTGGTTCATCACTTTCTCCTCAAAGTACTTCTCTTGAGAGTAAACCTCTTTAAACATTTTCTGTTTTTGTTTCTTCCAGTGATTACCTCTCTATCACTTATCACTATTTCTTAATTCATCAGTTTTAAATATTGCCTTAATCTACTGCTAAGAGAGACAATTAAACTCATTTACATTGCCTTCTACCTTCCTTAACCATCTCTTCCCAATAAGTCATATAAGGAGGCAGTAGAGTGTAATAGATAAGAGCACATACTCTAGAATTCCACTTCTGCCATTTACCAGCTGCATGGACTTAGACAAGTTACTCAATCTCTCTGAACCTTTCTCCTCATCTGTAAAATGGGGAAAATAATAGTCCATTCCTTGGACAGACTATTTATTATAAGTGGATCAATATATCTAAAGCACTAAGCAAGTGCTACTGTTACTATATTTCCTTTTTTTGGTTATCTTTGTAAGTTTACATAATATGCATTTTCTTTAATTTTTGATCAACTATATATCATATCTCTTACCACCACATCTTTAAAGATGAAGATACTTAGCAACCTTAGCAACCTTACACTTCCCTTTCACTCTGATCCCTTTCTACACCTCAGTCTCACCTCCCATATTTCTATTTTTTAACTGGATGTTCTATTTTCTGGGAGATTTTTCTCACTTTTATCTTCTAACCATCTATTGAAAATTTTACTTTAGCAATCTGAGAGTTTTACCTGATCTCTAGTTTATTTTTATAAGATTTTTAAAGATTCAAAATGTTACTGACGTGTTATTCAGGGTATGGTAAGGGGACAAAAATTACTACACCAATAATTTGAATTGAGAAAATAATTGTGAACTACTAAATTGTGAACTAAGTAAAAGATGTATTCACTACTAAAAGGGATAAAAGAGAACTTTAAGGTATACAGAGGTAGTAACTGCAGAGATCAGCTATTACTCCCGAAGTTGAGGGAACAGTGAATAAGGAAGGAACCTGGAACCTCCACAGGAGGAGGCCCAGAGGCAGAGATTCAGACATCTGAGGAGGGGGCGTGGTTGCCATGGGAGCACGCAGCCCTGCTGCACAAATAAACACTGCAGGACCCCTGCTGGATCATAAGAGACAAAGAACGTCAGAACAAAAAGCCCCTCCCCTCCTGACCTTGCAGTGTCCTTACAGTGCCCTCTGTCGGCAGACCGTACATCTAGCAAGGAAGCCAAGCCCAATGATGACAGCAGAGTCCACTTTCAGGGTCACCAGCAGGGAAAAGAAGGATGAGTTTGGAGCTGAGAGGCAATAAATTAATAACTGGCATAACTATCTCTGAATCTATTCCATAAATAGACTGCCTTCCTTTTTTTGGTTCTTTCCTGTTCTTGAATTATTTCAACTTTCTTTGTGGACTTTTTTTTTCCTTGTTTATCTCTGGCCTCTCATAATCCTAGAGCCGTTAAAAATGGCTAGGATTCCTTCACTATTTATTTGTTAAAAATAAGGCAATGAGTGCTGTATGGTTGAGGACTGGGCTTACCAACTGATCAACCTTGCTTTAGGGTGTTTGGCTGGGGAACAGCCACATCAGCTACCCTGCTTCTTTCAACAATGCAGTTTCTGTAGAGAAGAATGCCTGCCTCCTGGGCATTCTCCCTGTTGGAATGAAGGCGTGGTGGGAGGGACAATTATAACTTACACTCACTTTAAATTAATTACCCTGTTTTAACTCCACATTCCACTCCCCACTTCCAGTTGCTGTTTTCTGAGCTTCTCTGTATTTCTGCAAGTCTGGTTTTCTCAGCTCCCATTTAGAAACCACTTGCATTGATTTCTTGTAGCTTAAATAAATTAACACAAACTTGGTAGTTTAAAACAACAGAACTCTGTCTACTTCTGGAGGCCAGAAGTTGAAGATCAAGGTGTTGACAGGGCCCTACTCCCTCAGAGGCTGTGAGGACAATATATTCCTTGCCTTGTCCAGTTTCTGGTGGCCGTTGGCATTCCTTGGCTTGTAGCCACATCGCTGCTGTCTCTGCTTCTGTCTTCACATGACCACCTTCTCTCTGTGTAATCTCCCTGTGCTGCATGCTTATAAGGATGTTTGTTGTCGGATTTAGGGCCCACCAGGAAAATCCAGGGTGATCTTCTCATTGCAAAATCCTTGACTTGGGGAGGGGGTGGGTATAGTTCAGTGGTAGAGCTTAGCATGCACAAGGTCCTGGGTTCAATCCCCAGTACCTCCATTAAAAAAAAAAAGATTCTTAACTTAATTAGACCTGCAAAGACCCCTTGTCCAAATAAGGTAACATTCATAGGTTCTGGAGATTAGGATGTGAAGATATCTTTTGCAGGGCAACCATTCAACTCACTATACCTCTCTTCTACCTGCTACTCTCTTTAATAAATTTGATGACATTTCTTGTCTGATGATCTACTTTCTGTCTTCCTTATTGATTCTATGTACATATTTATATACAGTACATATATATATGTGTGTGTGTGTGGTGTATTTTCTTTGTAACCATGTCCTAGATTATTAGGAAGAAGAGATAAATGTATGTAGTCAGTTAATAATCTTGACTCTGGCATATACAATTTATTTCAGAAAAATTTGTATTAGGTAGTCTCTGTATAAAATCAAATTAAGCTAAAGTTTGGAACATACAGAAAAAGTATATAAAAGAGATTAGTTTATAGTTTATGTTTCTCTTTCTCTCTCTCTGTCTCTTATTCCATTTCAGCCTCTTCCATCATGGCTCCCCAAATATTCAGATTCTCCATGCTTCCCATAAGCATTCAGCAGTTTATCTAACACCTCCCATTTAAGATAGGAACGAAATAATAGAAAGGACATGTTATTACCTTATCCAAAGCTGATCATTTTGATATTTTTCTGGCTGTTATTTAAAAAAAAGTATTTTCAGGTCTTTCTCATGATTATGACTGCAGTTTTCCTTCTGACTAGTGATAGCAGTAGGTGGCATATACGCTGCCCACTTCAACTTTGTTGTTGGCCAGGATTACTAATGGTCATATCACTTTTTCTCAATAAACCTAGACACAGATTCAGAATTATTTTCAATGAAATATAACATCCATGCAGTCATTACTGACTTATTGGAGCTGGCATGTGAGTTGGAAATTGATTGCCATCTCTGCTCTAAACTCTCTACAGATCTCGTGACTTCAGTATAATTTATCACTATATGTATCTCCAAGTGGTGTAATTTTGATACATCTTCTGCTCTAACGAAATTAGAGGAGGCAGTAGAATGTAGTTGAAAAAAGCACTGAATTGGGAGTCAAAAGGCTTAGGTTCTAATTCCGTTTCTGTATTAATTACTTGTGTTGTATCAGATAAATTAGCCTTCTAGAGCTCAAGTTTCTCACTTGAGCGATAAAGCAATTTGACTATGATCATTTCTAGGATACTTTCCGGCTCTGGAATCTTTTAATAGTATTTTAATAATATTTAATAGTATTTTAATAATAACACTAGATAGTTGCACTTAAATGTTCTGTCATTACTGAGAACTCAGTGTGTCAAAAATTTTAACCCAATGCTCTAAAAGGATCTTTGCTTCTTAGAGTCTGTATTTCTAGTACTTGCACTGTAAACTTAAATCTTTTAGTTACTCTGGGCTCCTTTTTTATTACATTTAACATTTTATCTATCACCATGTCCAATAAATTCTCCCTTAGGAAGGCTTTTGCAACTGTCCCCCTTATTTTTGCATATCAGATCACTACTTTGATCCAAAAATTCATGTTCCCTATAAACCTGACCTCTTTGGCCTTCAATTCACCTTATGTACCTTATAAATTCAATATCCTTATTTATTTTCACAGTGTAAATTTCCTACTCAAAACCGTTGGTGATTTTTCCCTTGCCAATATGATAAAATCAGAACTTTTAGTCTGCAATTCAAAGTCTTCAGTATTCTGCCTATGATTTAATCTTGTTAACCTGAAACAGAATATTGTTTCACCTCACTGTTCCATCCACTATCATCTAGTCATCTACCAACTTTCTTAGTGCAAATATTCAAGAAAGAGAATTTGATTGGTCCAGCCCAGCCTCTAGGTCTGTTGTTCACCCTCAGTTTAATTAGTGATAACTGGGGACCCAAGGACTATTGGAGAAGAAAGAATATTCTCTTGGAAGAGGGTAAAATTCGTATCTTTAATAAATCCTTAGAATTAAAGATTATGTAAGGACCAAACCTAAAACTATAGGAAATCCAAAATGTAAATAAAACATTCAAATCATATACAGATCATTAGTCATCTGAAATATTTTTTCCTTTCTCTCAAGCTTCTATCACTGAGCACAGTCTGTTAGTCAGATGACTTGGAGTCATGCTCCGGAGTTAGACAAACATGCATTTCAAATACATTTCATATATTAGCTGTTTATCCTTGGGAATATACTTAATCTAAGTATATTAAAGTTTACTCATCTGTAAAATAAGGTAACAAGAATTACTAATACTTTTTTAAGGCACCATTCTAAATGTCTTTCATATGGTAACCAGTTAATCTTCATAGTCCAGTGAAGTAGGTCCTACTTTACAGATAAGAAAACTAAGGTACAGGGAAGCTGAGCAACTTACTCATGATGGTTAATAATGAATGGAGACACAGTGTTTGAACTTAGAAAGTTGGATTACAGAACCTGGATTCTTAGTTGTTACATAATATCTGTGCCCAACAAATAGAATTTTATAGGTGTTAACTGTTATGTTAATTGCCGTCCATTTTGCCTACTAAATATCTGTTCCATTCTCTCTACGTCCACTCATCACGTCTTACCTGGATGGTGAAGAAGCCCCTGAGAGCAGAAGCCTCATCCTTCTTTAATCGACACCCCTCTTAGGATTTTCCAAAGCACTTTAACATGTCACTTCCCTGTTCAGAATTTTCCAGTGGCATGCCTCAATTACTTGACATACGTGGCCTACAATGAGCCTTCCCAGCCCTATCACTCCTCTCCCATCCCCACCCCAGAAACTTTTATGTGGTTCCTGGAAGAGGTCAGTTTCTCTTATGTTTAAAGGAGGGACAATACCACATGCTCTTATAATTTTGCATATTATTTTCTCTGGCTGAAACGCTATCACCAACCTTGTCCACCTGTCAAAGGGGATCAAAAGGTACAAATTTGCAGTTATAAAATAAATGGATCTTGTGGATATAATGTACAGCATAGTGACTATAGTTAATAATAATATATTACTGATTTGAAAGTTGCTGAGAATAGATCTTAAAAGTCCTCATCACAAGAATAAAATTGTTTTGTAGCTATGTATGACAGCTGTTAACTAGACTTATTGTAGTGATCATTTTGCAATATATACAAATATCAAATCATTATGTTGTGCACCTAAAGCTAGTATAATGTTATATGTCAGTTATATCTCAGTAAAAAATTTTAAAAAGGCTATTTAACTTTAAAACTGCCCTGCCACCTCTCTTTTGACATGGTCTCTGATTCCTCAGAATAGACTAGAACATTTATGCTCTGCTCTGATGCCTTTGAACACTCACACTACATACATTACATTTATGTATACAATGAATGTTCGTATTTCTATACCCTTACTGTATGGTAAATACTGTCTCAGTCTTTTGGGGCTGCTATAACAAAAATACTCAGAGACTAAGCAGTTTATAAACAACAAAAATTAATTTTTTTTCAGTTCTGGACACTGGGAAGTCCAAGATCAAGGTGGTGGCAGATTTAATGTCTGGTGAGTTTTTACTTCCTGGTTGCCATCTTCTTGCTGTACCCACATATGCCAGAAAGGTTCAAGGGATCTCTCTGGAGCCTTCTTAAAAGGGCACTAACCCATTCATGAGTGCTGCACCCTCATGACCTAATCACCTCCCAGAGGCCCAACCTCCAAATACTATAACCTTGAGCATTAGGATTTAACATATGAATTTGCAGGGGGGAGGGTGGCACAGACATTCAGTTTATAGCAAGTATCTTGAGGGTAATGATGATGACTGTTCATCTTTGTATTTCCAGTATCTATCACAGTGCTCTACATACAATGGGCACTAATTATATCTTGACTGAATTTCATTCTCTCTATATCACTTAGAAAAATGTCAAAGCCTCCATAACACTCATAATAACTCAAAGCCTCCTTCCCACTAGTTTTAATTTTAATCTGATACTTTTTAGAAATTCAGGCATTTTAATTTCTTGAAAACATTGAAAATTCCTTGGGAAAAAGAAAAAACAGCTGGGTCTACTAATAAATGCTGATCTCTAATTACTGAGCTAGTTCTAACATTTTATCAAATTGACTTAAAACCCACTGGGGAACTTGGTTGGGAGTAACAAGAGAGGACAGAGGTGGGTGCTCCTGGGCTGACCACTGGTCTGATATGCACTGGACACTCTGGATGCCCAGGAATGCTCACCACATCCAGACTTTGCTCTCTGAATCATAGCTACTCCTTTCCTGTCCAATCATGATGTGAATATTTTCCGTGGTTCACTGATGGATCCTAACATCTGGTACTGCACAGACTGACCTGGGCACACAGCAGTCAGGCCTGGAGATCTGCTGGTGCCCTCAAGTTTAATGTAAGGGGAAAGTGGCAGTGTAGTAGATTCAGAGACAATTATTATGTTATTGAAGAAGCAATGCTAAGAGTCAAATAGAAAAAAAAAAACCCACTAGAAATCCCATATGGGATCCAAATAATAGGAATCAGCAGGAAAGAAAAGGCAACAGGAAACAGGGCATATGGAAGAAATGCCATGTGATCCAATCTTCTGCTACTGGACAGACCTGACTCCTTATAATGGCTGTAGCACACACCTGCTTGATGATGCCACCTGATTCCTGATCCACAAGATGTTTCAACCTCACTTAATATGAATTTTAACACATGGGGATGAAAGTATTAACATATATTAACATTAGCCTTGGGACTAAAGTTGAAAACTTTTATTCTTTCTCCTTCGCCATTTGTTTTAATGTGAGCCTATTAGTAAGAAGAGTGGGTAATTTATGTGAATAAAGTAATCATGATACTTTTTTCTACCTCATCTTATGTCATTAAAAAAATTATTGTCTCCTGGCCCCATCTCAACTTACTGATGAGTGGAATTATATAGAAGTATCAATAAATTAAGTTTGCAGATTCCTGAGATTAACTATAGATGACTGACACTGATCAGAAGATCTAATATTAAAACAGAACAACGGAAGTGAACTTGGGAGAGAATAAAACTTTTACTATTTCCCTTCCCCAGTTGTCTTTGCTATCTGAGATCATCTCTTCAAGGTGGCCTAACACTGAGTGGCCAGCCTGATTGTCCTGTTGCTTTTGTATATCCCAGCCTATCATTCTTAAGGAAATTATTAAGGTCTGTAAGTATCTCTGAGTCCAGCTACAGCTTCCTTTATAGGAGAATATAGACTGAGAAAGGTACAGAATACATGTTTCCCATTGGAAATATTTAGTTAACTTGTTATTTCTTTAGAATAATTTAAATTTGGTGCCAAAGACCAAAGAATGAAACAAGGGCTTTGAAAAATATAGAAATTTTTCTTTCTTTTGCCTTTATTACATGGGTTACCATGGAAATGGAAGGACTTACAACTGACAGAAGACCAGAGAAGGTATGGTAGTACCAGGGATTATAATAACCTTGTGAAAGTTTTCCTTTCAGAGATAGGGTCAGCTAGGACAACTGACTAACACACTGTGTGGTGGACACAAAATAGCCAGTAAAATTCCTAAGGTTTTTCAAAGCAAATAGTGTCTGTCTCTCACCAAAGATACAAACACAAAATATTTCCCAAGTCTTGTTCATTGTACTTCCTAAATATCTCCAGAATTCGTTGATCTTTATTATTTCCCTATTTCTGCTTCCTTTACCCAAGCCCTCATTATTTCTTGTTTGGATTCCTGTGATGGCCTCCTTACTAGACTTCTTGCTTTCAGTTGTGCCTCTAAATCTATTCTGTGCCTAACTGTCAGCAACTCTGTTCATGGCCATCATGCTTAGATTTTTTAATTTCCAATATCCTTCAGAATAAGTTTCAAAATCTTTAACTCGACATACTAGGAAGACTCTTCATGATCTGACACCTGTGTGCCTTTCCAACATCATATGCTACCACTTTCCTTCCTTATACTCATCTGCTTAGCAAATACTGATTATTTGTCAGGCACTGTTCCAGATGCTGGGAATATACTGGTGATCATTTTCAGTTTCTAGAATGATTCCTGTTTGCTCTCATCTCTGGACCTATGCACAAGTTCCTCTCTCTCAGGAACTCCCTTCTTCCTTGCAAGTGTACCTTCTGCTAAGCGCTCTTCTGCCTTACCTCTAGTAAACCTTCCCTGTTCTGTAGGCTGAATGAGGTGACATTCTGGGTCATCTCAAATTACCCTTACCCCTTGTGCATATCACACTACATTTTTTTCACTTCTTCATCTTCTCCACCAGGGTATAAACTCCTTAAAGCAATGTATCTTATTAATTTTTGTATCTCCAAGACAGTGCCTTGAATATTATAGGTATTATTTATGGCAGATCCTTTGGAAAATCTTCAAATGGGTACTGAGATCCTAAGTCCTTCCTAGTCATGATGTTGCCTTCTCATGGGAGCGGATGAATCTAATACATTTTGATCATTGTTTTTAAAGCAAATTATGCAAAGTTGGCTGTGCACTTTTATGAAAGATAGGAGCAAAAATAGAGAATCTTTCCCCAGCCCTGCAAGGCATTGGCACCTAGCTGGCACTGTAACTGAGTCTTCAAAAGACCATTACACCATTCTTCCAAGCTGATTGCTTCAGGATGGTGGGGGACATAGGAAGACCAGAGAATACCATGAGCATGAGCCCACTGCCATACTTCATTTGTTGTGAAGTGAGTTCCTTGATCAGAAACAATGCTGTGTGGGATACCATGATGGTGGATAAGATATTCTGTAAGTCCACAGATGGTAGTTTTGCCAGAAGCTTTTCATTGAGGGAAGGCAAATCCATATCCAGTGTTTATTCCAGTAAGAACAAAACTCTGCCCCTTCCATGATGGAAGGGATGCAATGTTATCAACCTTCTACCAAACAGCTGGCTAATTACCCCAGGGGATGGTGCCATATCAGGAATTCAGTGTTGGTCTCTGCTGCTAGCAAATTGTATGCCCAGCAGTGGCTGTAGCCAGGTTGGCCTTGGTGAGTGGAAATCCATGTTGCTGAGCCCATGTATAACCCCTGTCTATCCCTGTTACTATGGCCACTGTGTTCATGAGCCCAATGAGTAATGGTAGGGGTTGGCGGGGGAAAGAGACTGATATCCATAGAATAGGTCATCCTATCCACTTGATTTTTAAAATCTTCCTCTGCTGAGGTCACCCTTTGGTGAACATTCACATAGGACACAAATATCTTCAGGATTTTTGCCCGTTCACAGAGGTCTGATAATTGGTCATATTTGGTTTTGGGCCAAAACATCCGTGGAGAAATTTGGTCTGTGCCAAAAGGTCCTTGATATTTGGTCCTGTTCAAAATCATTTCATGGACATTTTGGGGAGAACCAGATTTTAATCTTTTGGCATGGACTAAATGTCTTATGGACATTTTGGACCAGACCAAATAAGGCTGCTAATCATTTGTTCAACCAGTGAAACCACATCTGGTATAGCAATTGGAGTCACCACATCTATAAGCTTACAATAATCTACTGGCATTCTTTTAGATTCTTCTATGTTTTATGTAAGACAGCTAAGTGAGTTGAATGGGGAAGTAGTGGAAATCATCATCTCTGCATCTTTCATGTCCTTTCTTCATGGTAGCACTAATCTCTGCAACCCCTCAAGGAAGGTGTATTGCTTTCAGTTTAATATTTTCCTAGGTAAAGGTAGATCTAGTGGCTTCCACTAGACCTTCCCCACCCTAGTAACCCTTACTACCCAAGTCAGGAAAACATTGTGAGAATTCTGCGAGTTGTTGACTGTGTCTGTTCTAATTATGTGTTCCAAAAATAGGAAAATAACTACTGGATAAGTCTGGGGACCCACTGGGTCCACTGTGAGATGGACCTGAGCTAAGACTTCATTGACCACCTGACTTCCATAAGACTCTACTCTGGGGGCCACAGTGTTGTTTTGGGTCTCCAGGAATTAGTGTCAGTTCAGTGCCAATTTCTAGTAGTCCTGGAAAGATGTGATTATTTCCTATTCTTCGGTGCCCAGGTTCCCTGGTAAGGAGCTATAGGTCCCTGTGGGGAAAACTAGGAGAAAGATTAACAGTATGCATTTTTGGCAATTTACTGAGGTCCTTCCTCAGCGGAATTTGGCCTCCCCTTCATTCAGGGGGTTCTGGGTCTATAAACTGGCTCAAGTCTGGGAAATGATTAAGAGACCGTGACTCTGTTTTTGTGAATCAGTTTAGATTTTTATTCAAATGACTTAGAATCTTTTTGCTTATACAGATAGTGTAAGAATTTAGTAGATTTCCTGTTTATTTCTCTTTTAGAAATACCGTGATCAACTAGCCAATGCCATAGGTCTGTCCAAGTGAGACTATTCTGATTGCTGCTTTGACTCTGTGGTCCCTTATGGTAATCACACCCACCTTGCCTTTGGTGGTTGAGTGCCTTCACTTGTCCCCTGCCCCCCTCGGGATCCAGTTACTCCTACTGCATTTACGTTTCCAAGATCAATGATTACAGTTCCCACTGTAAGGTCTGGCTTAAAGAGAGGAGTGACCACAGAGCTGTTCATGAATGCTAGAGTTCCGCTCACAAATTTACTTCTCACAGTTCTGGTGAGAGGTATGCGTTCTGGTGGCTCCCAGAGAGAAAAAGTCTTAAATGACAAATCCACTGTAAACTTCCAGTTGCTCTAAGCCTTTGAATTCCTTTCCTACATTAAACTAAGGCAGGTCTGTTGCCGAGTCCAAACTTGTTATGCTCGCCCCACGACAGGCCAATAAATCGGGAGACAAGGTATTGGGGTAAGGAGTAGCGACTTTATTCGGAAAGCCAGCAAACCGAGAGGATGGCCAACTAATGTCTTGGAGAACCATCCTCCTCTAGTCAGAATACAAGCTCCTTTTATACAAACAAAACAAAACAAAACAAAACAAAACAAAACAAGGGAGAGGGTATGGTTGATTGCTGCAATCTTCTTGCTGCAGGCATTCTTTGTTCTTGCAGCCGTCCCAGTTGGCCAGGTCATGGTATCCCTGTAAACCTCCAACGAAACAAAGGTTATTCTCTACTACAGGTCAGCATTTTGAACTCAATCATTGTGGACCACCTTTTGGTCCATGTTTCAGCCAACCAACCAACCAACCAGACTGTTAGAGCTCTTTCTAACTCCCCAAGCTGCAACATCATTAAATACAAAATCTCTGTTTAGTGAGTATGTATCAATCAATTCAGCCTGATTCAGTTTTATATTCCTTCTACCATTATCCCACATCTTAATATTCATTCCCACAAACATTCCCTGGATTTCTGTTTACAGTAACTAGAAAACTAGTTAAGTTTTGTTTTGGTTTGGTCTTTGTGAGTGTGGCACACCTCTCATAGGTCACATTTTATACCTCACTGTTAAGGGCTTTCTAAGACTTAAGTCTAGTTATAGGTTTAGAAGCAAAGAGGTGTGGTAGTAGTAGGTCCTGAGGAGACTAAGCATTGTTTTCGTAGTAACTGCCTCAGGGGTGGCCATTACAGTTTCCTCTGGCAAAGCAGAGTTAATCTCCTCAAACAGGGATGGAGAAGTCTCTTCCACTGGGGGTGGAGAGGTTGCTTTCACTCATCAGAATTTCGGGCTCAATATCCCCAACATCATCAGAGTCTTCCCACATATCCGCATTCTAACTTTCAGGATCACACCCTTCCCAATCAATGCCTCCACTTTATCAGTAGACACCCTGCGGGGTTGGGAGTTCATTGTCATTCAGCCAGTTGTGGAATAGAGTTCTGAGTTTGATTTTCAGCAATTTCAGCCCTGTGGCTACAGGAGATAAGGGTCACCTTCAGGGCATATAGAAGCTTTCAGGTTATTTGTGTGGCACTTACTATTTGTCTAATTTATTCTTTAATTTGACAAATGCCTATTGAATATCACCCATGTGGCAGCTAGGCACATGGCATACTTCAGTGAACAAAAAGACAAAGGCACCTTTTGTGGAGCTGACGTTCTAGTATATAAGTGAACTGCCAATTTTAATACAGTTTTGGATTTATTTAAGTTTATTCCAAAATTTGAAAAAAAGTTAATGACGGCTTTTGCATAGCCATGCCCAACAAGCAGATACTACATGACGTCAGCCTATAGACACAACACCATCGAGTTGTTACTCAAATGAGACTCAAGTTTGACAGGATGTCAGCAGTTTCATTGTTATCAGTAATCAGTGTCTAGAACTCACTTATTGCCCTAAGCATGCTGTTGAGTGAGCCTGTGTAAACATCTATGTGGCCACCAATGTTAAGCTTCTTGGTCTTGACTCCATCTCTACTGTGTACCTAGACTCTTGCCTCTGTTCTGCCTTTGCACTTCATTTGTTGCTGGTGATGGATTACAGCCCTGAACCCCAGCCAAATTGTCTGGGCCTAGGAACCTCACTAGTCTTGCCAGCCCTTTCTCTCTGGGGGATCTGGATCGTATCTCAGTGTTCTCTCCACAGCCCACTGGCTAAGACCCCTTTAAAACCCAGACAACCCTTCCCATTCCAATCATAAAACTGTCATCCATTAGATAATAACATTTCCCACATAACCAATTTCTGGTGCCATGCTCCCACCTGGCTTATTTGAAATGATGACAACATTAAGCTAGACTGGACTCAAGTTTGGTGTGTCCCCTTAGAAGCTGAAATTGGGGGGAGCTCTATCCATCAGGCTGGCCCTGTCCCCACAACCTTGGCTTACTTCCCTCTCTCCTACAAGTCTACATCTGAGGTTCTCCTCTGGGTCGGCTGCCAAGGCCAGTCAGATGATAATACAAAAGAGTAAGAATTCTCAGCATTCTGTTGAGTTTACTTTTCTAAACAGTTCTTTGTATTTTAATACATCATAATCACAATTATCAGTAACATTTTATCCTTTCTGCAGCAGATTAGACCTCCTGCAAAATAATGATTTTCAAAAATTATCTAAGATTCAGATGCTTCACCAAATGTTTATACTTTTGTGCAAGCAGTATGGTCCTATTCCAACATACCGTTCAGGGTGCTGATCAGTGTTTCTTCTAACTTCAACAGTGATAAATATCTATTAATTCTCCACTATGTTTATAGCACCATCCCAAATGCTGCTATAACTATTTTTCCTTTCCAGGAAAAATAAATTCAAATATGGAATAAGAAGCTCAAACTCTTGAAACTGGACTGACTTTGCTTCTTACAAATTCAACATGCTACAGCCGTGTGCTTAAATCTGATTAAAACTGAATGATGAAATAAAACATTATTATTTGGGGGAAAAATACTATCTGAATAAATAGCTGAAGTGAAAACTGTCTCTAAAAACCATAGCATTTAATATGTAGAGACTATAAATTAAGTTACACATTCCTCTGCTATTTTGTGACACGGTCAATTCAGAGTACCTTAGCATTAATCTTGAAGACATTTAAAGATGCTCACTTTTCCTGTTCTTTTCCTTTGAAAGTACATGTGAACCTTCTTTGCAGCAAAAATCTCATAGTATGTACTTCTTTTTGATATACCATTTCTGTCACGTGATGTATGGAATAATCAACTTTGACTTTTTAGATTAAAAATGTTGTTCCAGAATTTTAGCAGTTTTAACACATATTTACATTTTTAAATGCTTTTACGATAATAAAGGTAAATGCAGAGACAAAAGTTTTGTATGTGCATAGGATAGAAACCAGGCCAATTATGTCACTATCAAACTTTTTTCAGAAGACTTCTAATTTTAATTGCATGCTTGAATACCTAGAACTTTTTGGCTTTTGTTTCTCAAATATTTATTAGTAGAAAACAGATTGAAATGCAAGATACACCAGATAAACCTTCTTAATGATTTTACATAGCTATGTGATGATATTCGAATTAGAATATCAATCTTTTGGTTTTAAACTTCAAATGTTACATCTGTGAACATAAAAACCAAATGACTTTTACTTTCCAGGGGAAAAAAATCTTGCTCAAATACTAATAACTGATCCAATTTTTATATCATTCTTACACTATTCCAGCACATTTCCTACAGTATTTCACTCTATATGACTTTCTGACCTAGACATTTATGTTTAAAGATAGAATTTTATAGATGAAAACATAGTTACCTTAGAGAGAAATCAGTTTCGAATAGTGCCAGAAGCAAGTAAATGGAAAATAGGATTATATGATAGACATTTCTGCAGTTTAGTGAGCTAAACTCTCATAGTTAAAGGTTATTTACACAGATTGGCAAAGGTTCCCAGTTTCATTAACAATTCTCCATTTTTAATAAAATCCCTGCTTTCCTCGTAATTCACTGGGTGAGAAGTAACTTGAGAAAGCTACTCCTTCCCATATAATCACTTCTTACTCAGTAATGTTAATTAATGAGTAATAATTTTGTTTGTTGAGACACATACCGTGAAGTTCAGATGCAGGTTACTCTTTGTCCAAACTAATTAGTTAAATAAGAATGGGTTGTAATGATCAATTATCAGAGGTAATACCAGCAAATGTTTCATCAGCTTTATGTAAAACAGACTGCATGAAAGTTAAATAAGTTGAAGAATCCTTTAATAGGAAGTGAAGCACTAACAACTGGCATTTAGTGAGTTCTTGCTGTATGTTTGGTATTTTGCTAAGCACATTATATACTTTATTTCATTTAATTCTCACAAAACCCTATTAAGTATGTGCTATTGTCCTTATTTTAATGTTGCTGAAGCTGTTGCTGTAAGGGAAAGTAGCATGCTTAAGGGCAAACAGCTACCAGGTGGGGAATTGGAGACCCTGAGCGTTAATCTGACTCAACTTCCTCTGTTCCAGTGGCATTTTGCTTCTGTCTCTCTTACACAAGTGTGTCTTGTCTTCTTTGCTAACTCATAAGCTCGTTGAAGGGAAAAGACCATCTCTTGTTAAATTTTTAAGTTCATTACTTGGGTGCAGTAAGGATCTACAAATATTTGCTGGAAGAACATCAGTAAAAATGTAGTGATAATACTATAATGATTGATAGTATTAGTTATCATTTTTTACTTTTTAAGAGTTAAATATGGTCACCAATGTGATTGGTTCACTTGATTGTTGCCTAATGTATTTTAAATGTCCAATATATTAGGTTGATTCTGTTATTGTTGATTTGATTACAAAGTCATTTGCTATTCTGAGATAAACAAAATGTCCCTAAGTTCCCTGATACAGTTTTGCTGCCAAGGAGTGAAAATTTTTATTCAACAAATATTTATTGAGCATCTACTGTGTGCCAAGTGCTATCTAAGCAGCTGGCGATACAGTGGTGAACAATAAAGATAAGGTCTCCGTTATTATGAAGCTTAAATTCTAGTGTCTGGGGGTGGGGTGGAGGTGGGGGTGAAAGGGGAAACACATTAGTTAATATCAGTCTGTCACAATTTGTATGTGATGATGCTTCTACAGAGTACATGGCACATAGCAGGGACTGGATGTACATTACACATCTGCTTCATGCTGGAACCATTAATCTCAAAACTTTTTAATCTTAAGAATGTAGGTAAACAGAAGATCTAAGCTTGCACAGAAAAGCAGCAGCGTTAAAAATGTGATTTTAGCTTTCAATTCAAAGATATGACATTCTAAAAGACAATTAACTCACATAAAGCATTTATTTATTTTACTGTTAACTCTTTTGGCATTACACTGTATTAATGGTGTTAGTTTTAAATAAGAAAGCACTCTGTTCATTTTACTAATGCATATTAGTAAATATGCATTATTAGAGATATTTTTACATGTATTAGATTTGAGTCCTTTTGTATTATTTATTGTGAATATTATAGAATATTTGAAAATGGTTTAAAGTACAAGGACTTTGCTTTGAAAAAACCATATTATAACTTTTAAATATGTAGAGTAAATCTCTTACCTTTACAGTTATTTGTATTTTTAAAGAGTCCTATATGAAGATTTTTTTTCTTCGCTTTACTTAATATATTCATTCCTTCAACAAATACATATTGAGGTCACAGCATTGGGGAAGAAACAAAATTCTGCCTTCAAAGAGCTTACTGTCTTGTGAGAGAGAAAGAAAATAAATAAAATAAAGCAATACATTATAGAATATGTTAAAGGATGGCAAAAGCTATGGAATAAAATAAAACAGGAAAGGGGGCAGAGTGTTCTGAGAAACATTTACAACTTTAAATAAATATTGTTCTGCTTCAGTTTTTGAATTAATGAACTACAGGGTTTCTGTGCTAGTTTTTATGTCTACCATCCCACCTCCTCATGCAAATACATTCTTTGTGCTGCCCTCTATAGAGTGCATCACTAGGCACCCTCTCTTCCCCGCTACCTTCCTGGCTTCCAGTCAAGTTCATCCAATTGATGACAAAGCAGAAGATGGGAAAGCAGAAAGAGAGAGAAGTAGGAGTGTTTATCCCTCCTTTCTCAACTTCACCATAATTCTAGTAATGGCTGTGTTCCTCGACAGCCACTGCTCATCACTGGGTACCCCGCTGTCCACAGTTCCACCTCTTACCAAACTTTCTATCTCTGCACTTTAGTTTTAATCCGTTGATAATGGTGTCTCACTTTTGCTAGCTTCTATGTAATTGACCTTCCCTCTAGGGTGCAGTTTATCCTGCCCACACACTGGTAAATAGTCCTTTCATTAAACTCTCTTGGGTAAAAACCCTTTGAAGTATGCCATCACCTTTTTGCTATGATCCTGACAGCTCCTAAACTACTTCAGAAGAGACATAGAACAAATTATTGGTCATAGTAAAACCCTCCAAAAACTGAAGACACTCATTGTAGCATCATATTCAGTAGCAAATAAATTATGAACAACATATATAACCATAAAGTAAATGATTAGTAAATGATGTTATATTGACATGATAAAGTATTGTTTGCCTCTACAGTGAGACTTAAAACTGTAGAAAACATGGAAATAGAAATAATTATTAGAAGTAGGATGTATCTACTCCAGCATTGCAACTATGTAAAAGTGAGACAATCTTTGGATAAGAACTAAAAGGTAATAGGTAAATATGAAGAGAATTATATCTTGGTAGTAGAATCTACTTGACTGTTTTTAATGTTGGAAGTTTATATCATTAAAAATTAAAATTAAATACTTTATGAGTATCAGTATCAGGATATTAAAATACTATGCTTATGTAAACTAGGATAAGTACTCCAGGCAAAGGAAAAGCAATTACTAAGTTCTCAAGTTATTCTTCTTACATATTAATTCTAAATCCTAGCTATAAATTATTAACACACCCTGACTTCCAAGTTTGAAATAAGTTTTTAAAAAAATAAAAAAATATTATTTTATGAGTAGTTTCTGATGGCTTGTGTTCAAGGAACAATCTCTTAAATAATCAGCTTTAGAATCAAGTATAAGCGAGGAAAACTTGTTAATACTGGGCAACTGTATTAGATAAACTGGTTCTTAGCCTTGCAATGTGTATTCAACAGCTTTTGTTTCCATTTACCTCTCTTCTAAAATACTCAAATTTCAGATTTCAAGTTTATGCACTCAGAATCATGAGACTGATCCCATGACTGGGTGTTAAGGAGGAAAAAAATCAGAGAAATGAGTCAATTATATGAATTTCAGGTATATTTTAGATTTCTTGATCAAGAATTTATAAACAAATCTGATTCTTAAGGAAACACTCTTAAGATGGAATTCTGAAAAGTGATATCCATTTTACATGGAAAATTGAGATACTCTGATGAAATGCCAATGGTAAAAGTCCAAGTGGCCATGCTTAAACCATCACAACCTTAGGTCTGGTTGCTTGATGTTTTAAATTAATTCACTTTTAGTTATTTTACTTCCCGTTCAATAGCAAGGTACAGTATTATATATTTTTGGAAATATCCTAGTATTGTTCTAAGTGTGGGACAATGACCTTATCTTCTTCATCAGTTGTCACCTTTGAGGTGTCCAGAATCATCAAACAGCAAATTGTCATACTCTTGATGTAGAAGGAATACTGATTTATTTTAGTAGAGATTGCATCAGATGACCTAATCAGTGTCACCCAACTCTAATTTCAGTGAACCAAAAAAAAAAATCTGTTTTTGCTTCTGACAGTCGTCTCTGTGAATGAGGTAACTTATCATAATATGTGATGAAGAGGAGTAAAAAGACCAAAGGTACTGAGAGGGATGTAATATGCATATTGCATTTTAATGTTACAGGACTAAACAGGGAGTTATTTTTCCTACTTACTATTTTCTGATGCTTTTAGCAAACTTACTTGTTCTCCTGTTCATTCTTTATATGAGTACAAATTCTCTTACTTAGAAAACTCTTATCAGGTTGGATTTTTTCACTTCAGTTGTATTTTCTGCCAAACTGACCAATTGAGACAAATTTCTCTTAATGCAAATCCAGTTAAATTTTTAAAATATAAATTGTTCATTAATAGTGGTCAATATTTACCATATATTTCTGTGTATTTTTTTACCAGGTACCCAATTGCAACATACAAATCTATGCAAATGACGCAGAATATATAGAATAGGAATATAAAGTACTAGTAATGCTTCCTTGTCCTTGCCATGTGCTTATATTGCATTATGATCTCTAAATAGGAAAAATAAGAAAAAGAATTTAATAGCAGGATACTGAAAAATAAACTCAAAAGAAAATCAGAATTTTGAAATTCTGAAAACCAATTTCTTTACTAACAGTAATTTTTTTAACTTAACTACATTGTAAAGGGTAACAAATAGGTTGAATATTAAGTGGCAGAAAAACCAAATTTTACTTATTCTTCAAATTTTGCATGCTTTTGCTAATCACAAAAGACAAAAGAATTACCATAGTAATTATGCTACTGGCTAGGACCCTGGTTCATTGAGCCTAGAATCCTGTCCCTTGTGTATGATAGCAAAGGATAGTTTGTTGATGAATAAATTTGTTCTACTTTCCAACAACCATAAATATATCAGGAATCTAGCCAGAAGATGTCCCAAGTTATTTTATTACTCATTGTAGACCTATGATATTAAATATTAAGTATGAAGCTGATTCGTTTTATTTATTTATTTTTCCATTTATTGAGCCCTTATTCTGTGTCTGGTAGATTATCTTTGATTTATTCATAATCTCTTCCCAAACCCCCTTGTGATTGGATCTCTTGCAAGGAACACCAAATATTTGATGAGTGGTTGGGCAATTCCTTCCCATCCTATGGAGGGAAGTTCCAAGGATATCTTAATATATTTAATATTTTATTTAAATCACTCCTGATATATGTTTATATACACACAAGCTCTCCTGAACATATAACTTAATGTAATTAATTGTTAACACTTTATTGATACCTTTATGCATGTATAGGCAGTTCTAGGTTGTAACAGGCCCATCGGAGTACTGGACCTACAGAGAGAACTTGTCTCAGATTCCATTCTGGAACTGTATTACTATAGACTGCTAATAAATTATCCCACAAGAGGTCACCAAAGCTCCAGGTTTTTTTTTTTTGAGTGTGACTTTTCTGACTTCGTTTTTCTTGCAAAAGAATTGAAAAAGATTTTGTTTCTTGGTTTTCTGCCTGCTCAGTAGGCAGATCTGCCAGTCTGCTCCAATTATACATGAAAGTGAGTCACTGAGAAGCAGGGTTTAGTTAGGGGCAAGGCAGCTTAAGGTAGTTTGTAGCCAGCCATTACACGGGCCCTCCATTGTGTGGGTATCCACTGAAGGGACTAATATGAAAAAAAGGGGGAACACAACCAGGCACCTTCTGAGCTCAATAACTAAGTTCCTTTAGTTATAAATGAGACCCTTTTAAAGGCTTTGGTTGACATTCCAGGTTCTTGCTCATACCAGGATGATAGAAAAGAAGCCTAAACTCAAGAAATACCTGCTGGGAGAAGATTGAATAAAGAAATACTAAGAGTACTTTCAGTGGTGGAAAATTGCTGCTAAATCTAACTACTTCTTGGGAGGATTTTTAGACTCAAGCAGATTCCTGTAAAGAATTTGGTTTAAAACAATGTGTTCTTTTAGGACAACCTTTATTTTCTTCACAATAAACATGAATATTAAAAGACATTAAAAATTATGTTTTGGAGAAAAGCAAGCTTAAATTTTAAGGATGTTTCCACCATTACAAGCATGTAACCCTAATATAAATATGAGATCTTTCTTTAATTTCTCCATTTCCCAGATCTCAGACAAAATAATGTTTGCTTTAGTACCTTTGAGTAGTAACATTGGCTGTATATCTCTCTAGCCAGGGTCACTGGTTGCATTTTTTTTAATGGGTTATATTATATAGGGCTGGGAATACAGTCAGAACCTTCTCCATCTTTTCACTTCCCTTCTTTAAGTGGGGAATATGTAACTTAAAATTTTGGGATTTAAATATATATGAAAAGAGAAGTTTTACTGTTGTGAATCAAGTGTTTGAACATTCTCATGTTTTCTTATGAATAAAGAAAATCAGATTTGTAAAGATGAAAAGTTCTGTAAAGATGCCAATTCTATGAACATAAAAGGATTTGGACAAGATGATTTCTCTGATCCTTTCCAGCAGGAAAATATAACGACTCTCTTTAAATTTCATATTTTGAATTATAAAATGTCCATTTCTATTTCAATGAGATTGCTTTAGGTGCAGGGCTTTTCTTATTTGAATAGCTGTCTTGCTGTGCACGATGGCTCAGGAGTTAAAATTCAGATCCCGAAAATCTAATTTTCTGCAGTTACTGAGAGTTTTCATGATTTCCTTGGCTTTTTTTACTCAATGTGTATTTCCAATCTCTGTGTTAATGAACACACTGTTTCATGAAATGCTTTTATAATACGGTTCACATAATTCTTCATTTCGTTTTGGAGTTGGGAGGCTCTTATACTTGTATCAAAGATGTTCATGAGCTAAAAGGCCCAAGTAAATAATAATACAGGGATACTGATTTCTATTTGATTTGAACCATCACCCAGAAAAATGGATAAACAAAACAGTCTAGCCAGGAGAGCAGGAGTGAACCAGTCATAATATACGAAAAAGCAAATTGCAGTTTCAGTATCTCAAAGAATCACACATTTAGCCTTTTTAAATACCACTCCCACTTACTCCATCACCCTGGGCTGGTGCTAGCTCACAGGGCACATCAGTTGTCCCAGTTTACTCATAGTAAGGCCTGGGTAGGCATAACTGGAGATTTCAAATATGTGTTCACAAATAAGCAAATCACTAACTCCAGCTGAAATGACATTGGCTGAAAAGTATTAGGACTATATGATCCCTCACTCACTTACCTCGTGCCTGACCCTGAGTTCTGTGCTTTACGACAAACACTTTCCTAGTCTTTGCACTCAAGTAGTTCACAGCATAGTTGGGGAAAGGAGGCAAGAACACAGACAACTACAGTATTGCATCTATACTAAGGCTTTTTTTTTTTTTTTTCTCTCAGTTTCACATCTCAGAAATCAGGTTGCATGTTCCAATTCACGGCACCTTACAAATGCTGTTGGCAAGGCAGCAGTCGTAAGTAGTCTTGGCTTATGTGGGTGAGAACTTGGTCACCACTGTTTACGTTGTCTTCCCTTCACTGATACGCACTGTGTTAACACTGTATCAGCTGAGCTAATTGCCATTTAAAATGCTTTTCAAAATTCACTATAATTCAGCATTAGAATGAAAAGGTATTGTGTGCAGAAAGGCTAGAAACAGTGCAGTGGGATGTCTATTTGGTATCAGTGAGGTAATTATCATTGGAGAGATGAACCCTGTTTTTTACTTTCTTGTAAATTAATGAAATGCCTGATGGGTCCTAAAAATGGAAAATACTTACAAGTTAAACTTGTTGTGTAAGGTGGTGTGAGTGATGTACGTGCAAAGGATTGCCGGTCACCTGTGGTCTCTGGACCAGCAGCATCAACATCATCAGAGAACTTGTGAAAAATGCAGAATCTCAGGCTGCATCCCAGACTTACAAAATCAGAAACCACATTTTAAAAAGATTCCCAGGTGATTCAGATGCACATTAAAGTCTGAGAAATCCTGGTATCACATGCCAAGTCCTTCAACTAAAGGTATGAGGAATTGCCTAATCCCTTTGAAGAGATGGAATAATTTTTGAAACAACAAGGAGTTGATGTGATCAATTCCTTTGTCATGCAGGACTATCATTCAGGTGTCAAACACCAATATCAGAAACTTCCTGCTGAGTTTGAACAGCAGCTGCTTAACTTTCTGTGACATGTGATTTGATTGAAGAAAAACTGAGACTATTATTTGGTTAAATAAGTAAGACTAAAAAACTCTGGGCTGTTTGATATATCTCAAAATTGTACGAAAAGAATTCTTTCAATATGTATGAAATGAAAATTCTAAGTTATAAGAAAGCTGTGTTGTAATTTTATTGACAGCTTTTTTGGTTCCTTAGCATTCCGGAATAACAGTGTATCTCATAATTGATGGTGTCTTAAACTTGATGAAAAGCAGCACAATACAGTGTGCTGCTATAGCAGCAAGAAGCAGGGACTGCTCTAGAGCAGGTAGGAGACCATCTCTCGTCACTGGGGAAGGCTTGTTGCCTTGGGCACAAGCTAGTCAGGTGAAGAAGCCAGGCGAGTGGAGTGGGGTGCAGAAAGGGGAGTGTTCAAAAAAGAGAAAATAGCAAGTGCAAAGGCAACGAGGCAGCTGGGCAAGAAGCAGAAGAAATTGAACCACTTTTTTTCTAGGAAGGGGGTATAGATGCAGGCAGAGGATGCTGGATTGACAGCTTTGCCTTAGCTACAGGGTTACAGAGCAAAGGCAGAGGGAAGTACCATCATACCTCCAAGGGGGCTTTGATAACTAACAGCTCCAAGCCCACAGGGAGAACTGATTTTGCCTGGGACCTATTTTCTGTTGAATGAGGTTCAGGGACAAATTTTACTCTCTTGTTGGAATTTCTTGAGTGAGTTTGGCCCCCACTTAAGGAATTGAAGCATTGGTTTTGATAGCTACAGGTGAGGTTCTCAACTCTGCCCAGTATAGTCACCCCGAGTGATGCCTGGGTCCCACTCACAGAAATTCTGAGTTAACTGCCTGGGGAGAAATATGGGCATTGGAATTCTTTACCTTCCTCCCTCTGTGATGCTACTGTGCAGCTTATTTTAAAAATACAGGCTTAGGGTCAGAATGAGTTAGGGTAGATGAGCAGCAGGTCAGCAGTAAACGTGGACTTCAGCACCCTTGAGGCCACAAAGAGACTAAACCATCTTCAAACCTTGCCCTTTTGGGTGAAGGCAGTTATTTGGGCAGATATTGTGGGGAAATGGGGGATGAATTTCTGCCATTATCTTATGAGTCTCTGGATTCGTTAAACATCTTTGATCATCTTGAAACCAACTCACACTAGGATAACATCTTTTTCCTGACACCAGATGGGTGTTTTGAAAGTAAAAAACTTTAACATTTATGTCCTTAGATATGCATTTCCCATGGCAGCCCCCAAGGTGGTGGGGCTGAACTGGCTGTTGTATCGCGGTTTGGAAATGGTAGAGGTCGTGGTGCTGTTTCTTCTTTTTCACAAGGAGTAAGGGGCTTTTGCAAGGCCAGAAAATAGCCTAAAATTGATGTCTGCGTATTTCTGCAGAGCCTTTGAGCTCAAAGAGGACATATGCATGCTGGATAAGGAAGTAGACACTTGTGCATAATGAAAGTACACTGGTGGCATCTCTGCTACCTCTTGCCACAAATATGATTCCTGTTGGTTAACCTAGCTCAGTTAATGCAGTGAGAAAGGCAGCTCAGTGAGGAGCTTGAGTGAATGCACACAATGCTGGCTATAGGCATTTGAGCCAAAGTATGGGGTGGACATCATCTAGAAAGAAGAGTAGTGTGTTTTCAGAGACTGAGGATAATAGTAGGCAGCAGGTTACAGATAGCCTGTTCTCTCAACAAGTTGTGTACAGTGCTGGGGGTGTCAGGTGGGGCTCCTCTGATAATGTCTGCTCACGTGGGATCCAGCTTGGGGTAAGTGGATATCTGGGCTAACTGTATTTACATCTGTTCTTCAAATCTATGTGATGTCTTCTTCTATTATAGGCTGCCCATGGAAGTTTATTATTTTGAAGACAGATTTCTAGTTCAACTCATGGAATACTCTTTGCTTGGGGGGCGGGGGCTGAGGCATTTAGGCTATTGTAACAGTCTCCCAACTTGTCTCCCTGCTTCCAGCCCTTCCTACCACAACTCTACTCTTAACACAGTAGTCAAAATGATCACTTAAGAGAGTGAGTCAAATCATGCCTTCTCTACTCAAAATCTTTTTATGCCACCTCTACTCAGAGTAAAAATCAAAGTTGGTACCACATCCTCCAAGCCTGTTTGTGATTTGTGCCTCCTTCTCCACTACTTTTCTGACTTCATCTCCTTTTATTCATCTCCTCACTCACTCTGCTTCCACCATCCTTGCCTTTTAAATGCCAGTCGTATTCCTGCTCCAGGGCCTTTGCACTTGCTAGTCTCATTATTTAAAATACTTTTCCCCCAGATATTTGGGAAATCTTCTCCTTCAAATCTTTTCTTGAATGTTATCTTTGCAGTAGGGCTTTCTTTGTCCACATTTTTAAAACAACATTCTCTAACTCCTTTCTCTGCTTTATTTTTCTGTTTTCCTCATTTACTTTTAACTAATTAATAAGCTCCAGGAAAGCAGGATATTTCCTCTTTTGTTCTCTGCTGCATCCGTAGAGCTGAGAACAATGGGTGGGGATTAATAACTAGCTCTTTGTTAAATAAGTGAAAAGATACACAGATTAGCTCCAAGCAATATGATTTCTTGGTAACACTGGGAACTGAGCACTGACTACGTGGTCCACATCCAGAACATACAGAGCTATCCTCGTTGGTGACTTGCTTGTTTTGCTGATGCCATAGAAAATAGACGGTTAGGTGGGCTCTGCTTCCTGGAAAACTCTAGTGGTGAGTGGTAGAGGTTTAGGAACAGCACTGAGGAGCTGGAGGTGGGCCGTTTGTCATGCTTCTAGCTTCAGGATGAATTCTATGAGTTCACTGGGCAACAACTTCTCAATAGGCAACAACTTCTCAAGCCTTCCTGGCCTAAAATAGTGAAGCATCATGGTGCTGGGGTGAAGATACATTGTGTTCGTTGCTCAGCACTCATTACCCTAATTTGCTTAGAGGGACCCACCTCTTCATTTTCAGCCTACGTACTTCAAGTGAAGTGGGTTCCCCAGAGCAGAGGTTGGCAAACTGCTGCCCGTGGGCCAAGTCCTGCATGCTGCCTGTTTTATGAAAGCCTGTGACCTAAGAATGGTTTTTACATCACGAAATGGTTGCAAAAAAATCAAAAGAAGAATAATATCTCCCGATATGTAAAAATTATACAAAATTCTAATTTCAGTGTCCATAAATAAAGTTCTCTGGTACCACACCCTGCTCATTCACTGATGTATGGCTGCTTTTGAATTACAAGGTTGCATAGTTGTGATACAGACCATATGACCATTTTACCTACATCAAAAACATTTACTTTCTGGATCTTTACAGGAAGAATTTGCTATCCCCTATCCCAGACTATCAGTGGGTGATTGTATTCCCATGATTGCAGTGCACGATTTAGCACAAGACCTAGGATTAACCACCTAGACCTTTGTATGAGCTATTGAGGAAGCCAGCTAGCATCTCTGCTGCCTCAGCTGAGAACCTGAGGATGTCAAGAGCCGTCAGGTGGCCCCTAAGTATGAGCTCCTAATCAAGTTGGTCTGAAACCATTCCCACTCTGGAATTTTCAGCTATGTGAGTCGGTACCTTCTTTTTAATCTTAAATTAGCTAGAATTGGTTTTTGTTGCTTGTATCCAAAGAAACTTAAGTGCTAAAGTCATTTGGAAGAAATCCTACTCTAGGTGTGGAGGGAACAGGATTAATTAGTCCTCAAGATCTTTGCCGTATGGTGAAAACAGCAGACACCTGGCAGAAGATGGGGAAGCTGTCTTAATAGCACCCTCTGTGATCTGAATTTGTCCTGTTCTGGGAGAAATCCTTGAAGCTGGAGAGATGCAATTAATGTCTAAGACTTTGACTTTACAGCACATCTCTGTCTTCCCTAGGTTAAATACCAGGGGACTATCCGGACAGGATTTTTATATCCTCGTATTGAAATTACCCATATATGATTTCTCTCTTATATACTCTGCAATTTCTATGTACACAGTAGCAGCACTACTGTATTTTTAAATTTAAATGAAATGTATTCAGGAGGGAAAACCTCCATAATATGTTCCCTTATTCTGTTTGAATTGAGTGTTCGAAATATCCAACATAGACTCATAATCAAATAAGAATACAAATGCATGTAATATTTTGATTATAATATTTTTAGAAATATAAATCTGTTTTTTATTAATCCCACACCCTTCCATTTAAACTGCAGACTTGCTTTCTGCTCAGTATCTTAGAGAAAAGTTGTGACATGGTAGAAAACAAAACAAAGAAACCAAAATCCCCCACAAATCCAGGAAACTGCTGGCAAAAAGATCACACCTTTAAGGTGATAGTGGGTCTCTGGGTGTAAACAAATTAAGTAAAATATCATGGATAAGTGTTGCTTTTTCCTTCTCGAGAGGAAAAGATTCTCCAGAGTGTATGTAGGAAAGGAATGGAAAACACAGACAGAGCGGTTGTGATAGCAGTACAAACAGGTGGGCTTCAGACAGAGGGCTTCTGAACCCCTGAAGGCTGGCTGGGGCATCTCTCTTGGATTCTGTGACTGGACCCAAGAAGCTTCCTGCACCTGCCCTGGACTCCACCATGGGATGTGTGGGCTGCACAGCCATGCACAGGCCTGGGTGGATCCTGGGGAGGGTGTCTGGTGTGAGGGTGCAGAGAGGGGAGACAGACTGTAGCCCTCACACTCCCGTTTGTACTCCTTCTCTCCCTCCATGGTGCAGGCAGGCTTGTGGGCCCATCCTTGGCAGAAACCCAGGGAAGTGGCAAAATTCCCAGGTAGAGTTGTGAGAGAGGAGAGTCCTAAATTTATTGAATAGAATTTTCACCACCTCCTACTCCTGCTGCAGCATCAGAGTTTGACACAGAAATTAGGTTGAGTCAAATAAACAAATTTCTCACACACCCGAGTTTATGGATGAAGACTGATGACCTTCTAGGTCAGATACATTTGTCTCCGTTAGTGTAGAAAATCCAGAGCTGACTTCACTTCTCAGTCATTCCAAGTACGGCAGTTCCATTTTGGCTGCACACCAGCAGCCGACAGCATGCAAGTGTTAGAACAGTTATTTGTATTTCATGTCATTAGATTTTGCTTCGTTGCAACGTACTGTTGTTCATCTTGAAGAACTGCTTTTTCTTCATTTGACTATGAAGTCTGTTCTTAATTGAGAAAGGGTGAATCACTGGGTTTCATTAGGAAGCTCTTGAGAGAGATGTTCATTTTCTTTAACATAGAACCAATGAAATAACAGAACAAAAACACATTTATCTTGTATAATTGTTTCCCTCCTCTAATACACAGCAGGTTTTGTGGAAATATTAACATAACAGCTGTGCTGAATAATTCTCCTTCAACCAAAGAACAATGTGATTAATCTATTCTATTTCTAAATCTCTTTCATTTTTCTGATATTGTTTCTCTCATCCTTCACCTGGGGATAAAGCGAGGTGAGAAAAGGAAGTGAGCTATGGTAAAAGCTTTCCACTGGCAACGCAGAAGGAGGCCCTTGATGTTATTCTGGCCGGAGGGAAGGTGTGTGTGTTATGGGTCAGTGGTTCTCAACCAGAGATGATTTTGGACAATTTCTGGAGACATTTTTGGCTGTTACTACTGGCGGGGTGGAGAAATGGGGAAGGGGAGCTACTGAAATCTAGTGGAAAGAGGCCAGAGATGCTGCTAAACATCCTACAATGCAGAGGAGCGCCCCACGCCCATCAGAGAATTCTCTAGACTCAAACGTCAACGATAATGTGAAGGTTGAGAGACACTGCTTTTGAGGTAATCAGGAAAGAAGGTAAGATCTGAGCAAGTTAGTGGGATGGCAGGGTTTTTACAGATTCAGAGAGGAATGTGGATATTTATTGAAAAGGGAAGAGAGAAAAGGGGAGAACCTGGAGAGCTGGATAATTCCTTTATGTTTGAGGCAAATTTTAAAAGGAGACTGTCTTTTTTAAAAATTGAAGTATAGTTGATTTATAGTGTTGTGTTAGTTTCTGGTATACAGCAGAGTGATTCAGTTATACATATATATATTCTTTTTCATATTCTCTTTCATTATGGTTTATTGCAGGGTATTGAATATAGTTGCCTGTGCTATACAGTAGGTCCTTGTTGTTTATCTGTTTTATATTTTGTAGTTTGATTCTGCTAAACCCAAACTCCTAATTTATCCCTCCCCTACCCCAACCTTCCCCTTTGGCAACCGTAAGTTTGTTTTGTATGTCTGTGAGTCTATTTCCATCTTGTAAATAAGTTCATTTGTATGATATTTTAGATTCTACATATAAGTGATATCATGTGATATCCGTCTTTCTCTGTCTGACTTACTTCACTTAGTATGATAATCTCTAAGTCCATCCATGTTGCTGCAAATGGCATTATTTCATTCTTTATGACTTGGTGGTAGTCCACTATATATATATATATATATATATATACCACTACACACACACACACACATATACATACACACACATGTATCACTGTTTACATATATATATATATATATATATATATATATATATATATATATACATACACACACATGTATATATATATATATGTATATAGGTACACACACACACACACACACACACACCCCCCACATCTTCTTTATCCATTCATCTGTCAATGGACATTTAGGTTACTTCCACGTCTTACTTGCAAATAGTGTTGCTATGAACACTGGGGTGTATGTCTCTTTTTGAATTAGAGTTTTCTCTGGATATATGCCCAGGAGTGGGATTGCTGGATCATATGGCAACTCTAGATTTAGTTTTTTGAGGAACCTCCAGACTGTTTTCCATAGTGGCTGGACCAATTTATTTTCCCACCAACAGTGTAGGAGGGTTCCCTTTTCAAAAGGAGACTGTGTGTTAACTGAGTGTGTTGTTACCAACTTTTTAAGTAAAAAATAAAATTCCATGGTATCGATATTATGGTTGTTAAAAGCACAAAAACAAGACCACGATTATGTTTCACAATTTATCATGCTAATTTCACATACTATAATTTATTTTTGTACTGAGTGCAAATAATGTGTAAACAAAAATATGGATGTGGGAAAGCAAGGGATAGTTCTACTTGGCTAGATTATTTAGAAACCAACGAATGCCAGGGGAAAGAGTGTCCCAGGCCAGCGGAGAAAAGTTTTCAACTGCGATTATGGAATCCACTCACTAGAAGTAGGGCAGGGTGAAGGAAAGGGCTGTATACAGAGAGAGATTTTTAAGGAATTGGATCATATGATTTTGGGGGCTGGAAAATCCCAAATCTGTAGGGCAGATTGGCAAGTTGGAAATTCAGTTAAGAATGAATGCTGTGGTTTGAGTCCAAAGTCTGGAAACTGGCACAGAACTTTTACATCTGGAGGCAGAATTTCTTTTGAGGGCTGTGGGAGAGAGTCTGTTCCAAGCTTCCCACCTAGCTCCTGGTGGTCTGTTGGCAATCTTTGGCATTCCTTGGCTTGTAGAAGCATCACCCTGATCTCTTCCTTCATCTTCACATGGCATCCTCTGTGTGTGTGTGTGTGTCCCAATCTTCCCTTTTTCATAAGGACACCAATCATATTGGATTAGTGATCCACCCTAATGACCTAATTATTAACTAACTTAATTACACCTGCAGTGACTCTATTTCCAAATAAGTGAACATTCTGAGGTACTTGGAGTTAGGACTTCAATATGTGAATTTTTGGAAGACACTGTTAAACCCATAACAGGGAGTTTGAATACAGGAGTGACGTTTTCTGAATTGTTCTTGTACTGGCAGCATCACACATGTTTCTTCTTTTTCAAGAACCTCAGTTATAAGAAAATGCTGCAGTGAAGGCAAATGGAACAGAGTCTTAAAATATTTATGTATCTTTTTTTATTATAGTGATAATATGTTGTAAAAACTACATTAAAAAACACAGGGAGCAAAAATGTTATTATCTTGGTCCAACAATTTTAGCAGTAATAGGTATATCTTTATTGAAATATCTATATAGGAATATGTTTTTTAAATTGTATTTTTAATTTAAATGGGAATCATACTGTACATACTCTTCTACAATTAGCCCTCTTTTTTTTACTTTGAAGTGCATTTTGTACATCTTTTTATATCAGTACATAAAGAGCTACTAATTCTTTTATATTGACTGTCTAGTATTCCACTGAATGAGTGTACTATACATGTTTAACCAATTCCTTATTGAGGTCCTTATTGAGGACCATTTGGATTATTTCCAAATTTTTAGTTTTATAAGAAATGCTACAGTGAATGTCATTACATTTTTGTACACTTATGGAAGTATTTTCTGCTGGATAGATTTCTAGAGGTAGAATTATTGAGCCAAAGGGTGTGGCCATTTAGGTTACTAATAGATGTTTCTAAATATCATGCAAAAATATTGTACCAAATTTTTTCCTGTTAAAAATGTAGAAATTGTGTTAGCAATCCCTACATGGATAAAGGTAAATAGGTTATACTGATACTGTTTTTAATGATTCCTGTATTAATCAAACAATTAATATGCTGTATTAATATACACTTATTTGTCTTGTCATAGGGCTCACTCTTTGTGGTCAAATGCTGACCACATTGCTACCAAACTGTTCAATTTTATTCATGTCTTTCTGTGAATGTTTGCCATTAAAATTACATAGAGGCTCTTATAGACCTCTATTTTAGTTTCAACTTCTCAAAATTAAGAAAAATGTATACTAAACCCAGAATATTTGGCTACTATTTAAAATTCTCAAAAACATGAACCCTAAGTATCAGTGTATAGGCCTAGAAAACTTGAACAGTTTTAATACATTTTTTTATGGACCTTCCTCTCAGCCCCCTGTTGTGTGGGTCTCATGCCAAGTGTGAGCTCTTCTCTACTGTTTTGTTTTGTTGAAGCCAAGAATCATGTCTTGCCAAAGGATTTCTAGTGAATTGAGTCTTGCGTAATTTGGAAGAGTCCAGATCATGGAGGTTTGACTAGGACTGGTATTCCAAGGATATTGTCATCTCCAGTCATAATTCTGGAAAACAGTTTGATATATTGACATCCAATTTGTATTAGGCTATTCCACCAGCAGAGTGGAATTCAGCTATGGAGACACGAGGTCTGGTGAGGCTTGGGAATCCTGACAGTCAGTTTCTGGGGTTCAGGAAAAGGATACAGTGTTCCAAGCCCAGGGCCGAATCTCGGGCAGGGCTGTAGAATGGGACAGAGGAATGGAAGAGCCAGTTTGAGTTCTTGTCCTAGGAGACCTATTACATTATTATATCAGAAACTTTACAACAGGGACCAGACAAACTAGAGAGAGAATGGATTTGGGTTCTGGAGACTATTGAAACTCCACATTCAACGTCTGCCTTTTTCCTATTCACTTTTTGAGGCAAAGTTATTAACGTCAGGCTTTCCCACACAACACTGTTTTCTTTGCCAACATGAAGCTGCAGGACTTCCTAAAACAAAACTCTACTATTGCCTCACAGAGTTTCTTCCAAGTTGTATCCAATACCCATTCTGCACATTTTGATGATGGTACTGTATCTTACTGGAAAGTGACAATAGAAGGTGCTTAGCCAATGAATAGAACTTGTATTTCTTCTGAAATGTTCTGAAATGATTATTGTTGAGGGAAATGTGGATGCGTTGTAGTTATCCAGTCATGCGACCAGAAATAACAACCAAATTCACCCATAACAATTGTGAGATACCATTAATAGCAAGTAAAGTCTCAACCTCAAAGATGTTAAAATGTGCATCTTAGAACTGAGTGAAATATGGTAATAAAACAATTTTTATCTGAGATAGTTTAATTAGTTAATTCCTTTCATCATTCCACAAACACTTACTGAGTACTTTTATGTGCAAGACTCTATGCTAAACCCTGCCACCCATTTTATTTGTTGTTTATGTATTTGCTCCTTCTCTCAAGGTTTATTAGCTTAGCTAATAATTTATGATATTGACTTTTCTTCCAAAGACTGACCTCTTCTTCACTTCTATTTCCCATTTCATTATTTTGTTTTTATCCTTATTGTTTCCTTTTGCTTACTTTGTGTTTTTCCCAGCTTTCTTATTTGAATGCCTTGTAAATTTATTTCAATCTTATTAATTTAGATGTATGTTTTTGAGTACATAAATTTATCTCTGCTCAAGCTGTGTCCTATTGTCTCTGATATGAGATACTTGAGCTATTGCTATTCCTTAGATGCTTGATTTCAATTTAGAGTTTTTTCCTTGATAAAAAATTATATTAGAAAAATAATTTTTAATTTAACATGTAGCAGGTTATTTAATATTTCTTATTTTGTGATTAATTGCCATGTTTGTTGTAGAAAACATAACTATATATTGTTTTTACTTTCAGGAACATATTAGTTTCTTGTGGCCTAATAGATAGTTGATTTCAAAAATGCTTTATGGGCACTTGAGAAATGCATTGAGTTTGATTAAATTATATGTCTATCTTATCAGTTAGGTCATTTGGTTCATCACTATTTATTCTTCCACTTAATTTGTTATCACTGAGGGAGATGGGTTAGTCACTCATATCTATTTGTGTTTATATTTGTTTCTTTTTGTATTTTTTGATTTTGTTTTAAGGATACTTTATATTATTTGGTACATGAATACTCATGACTGTGAGAGCTATACTGAGGATTGTAGTTATTGTTCTAAAGTGCCCCTCTTTGCCAAATCTGGTGCTTTTTGACTTGTGTTCAACATTATATGAAACTGCTATCATGCTCTCTCTCTCGGTTTATATTTCCGAGATAGGTCTTTTACTGATTTTCTTATTTTCAATTTTACTGTGCCACTTTGTTTTCAACTTAATTTTTCAGTACATCGTACTTTATTATGTAACCCATCTAATTATCTTTTATTACCTTTTCCTTTATTTTTTTCTAAAGGATGTATATTCTTACATTTCTAGTGGGCCCTTTTATACCATAAAACAGTATTATTTAGACTGTACATGAATCATTTATTTTAAACAACATTTATCAGTTTGTTCCCCTGACTCCTCACCCTCTCTCAGGGTAACCTTTCTAGTTGAGTGGATCATAGCTCCTTGTACATAAGCATAGTCAATGAAGTCTACAGGCTGACCTTAACAACCATTGCCACAAGTAGTTCAATCTCAGTATATACACACACATAGAAAAAAAGGCATACATTTGTGTGTGTGCATTTATATGTGTGTGTGTATGTATATACACATTGTGTGTATATTTAGTATATATATACACAGATACGGAAAAAAAAAGTACTCATTCTATACATACATACTAAAAGGGACCTAACTGATTTTTTTCCCTATTGGTTAGCCCAGAGGTTCCCAAACCATACACTGACTCATCCCAGGGCACTACAGCAAACTCACAGGGTGTCCTTATAAACTTTAAAAATTTCCAGGAAATGCAATGATAATGATATCTCTTGGATACCTACCTTGCAAATTACTTGACTGAGGTAGTTCACAGTTCTGACTTTAGATTGATCTGTATTTCTTTCAGTGATGTCAACTTTACAAAGCTGGGTTGATGCAATTAAAAGCAAGTACTCTGTGAAAATCAATGCAGGACAGGAAATGAAGGTGATAGTGTCCACTCTGATTCCAGGGTTTGAGAAATGTGCAGTGCCCAATATCAAACATATCCCTTTAATGAGTAATTGTGACTAAGAATGAAATAAATATACTTGTTTCAATTTATGTGTATTACTTTTTCAAGCATAGAGATCTGTATATATCAATCAAATGTATGATAGAATATTTTCAGACCTTGAGAATCTCAAAATATTTACCTCTCTTGGAACCTTTCTCAGGAAGATGTTGGAGGATTCACTCCTCGAAAATGAGATCAATCAAAAAAGAGGACCCAGGAAACAGGAGACTTATCACAGAAGAGCAGCAAAGGGGATTCCCAGGATGATGACAAGTTGCTCAATTAAATCTTTTGCCTGTTTTTCTCATGGGCTGTTGATCTTTTTCTCATTGACTTAAATAACTATTTATTGAGGAGATAAGCCCTTTATCTTGTTGCAAATTGTTTCTCTAGTTATTTTTGCCTTTTGATTTTGTCTGTGAGTTTTTTCCTTTGCTACACAGATATGTTAAAAATTATGTGATCAAACTGATTAATCTGAAGATAAATTTAACTCTCAGATCCTGTAATCCTGTGATTCACTAAGTTCAAAAAGGAAACTAAAGTGAAGTGAGAATAGGGTACAGGTGGCCAAGATGAAAGAATACTGTATTGCAGGCTGGGACATGTGGCTTGCAGCTACAGTAATTTTATAGTTATAGAAACTAAGCCAGCTGCTTGAGTTCTTTGGATTTCAGGTTGGTTATCTATAAAATGATGAGGCTTTTACTAGATGTCTGCTAAGTTCTTCCAATCCTGTGTGTTGATCAATTTTGACTTGATATAATGGGAGCCTTGTGACAAATTTAAATTGACTCTTGGAAAAAATGCTAGAAACAATCAACAACAAAAATTTAAGATAAAACCATGAGACTAAGTATCATAAAACCATAAAAAATACAGATTGAATTAGTACAAAATTCAGATTGACTACTGCTCAGAAGACACTGAGGAGGGAAAGTACACGTCCTTTTTGGTGGTAGTCTGGTTATCCAATGATTGTGCAAATGACATATAGGACATCCGGAAGTTTGGAAAGGTCAAACTGGTTTCAGCTGACTTTTCACTGGCAAAGAGGAAACAGATGGGAACTTGCTGAAACGCCACCTGGAATGTGCTTTGAAAACAAACATTTGAACACAAACATTTTCTTGTTCTTCTTTATTTTTTTCTTTTTTCCTTGAGAGTGACAATTCATTTACAAAAGAAGAGACTGGAGGGCTCTGAAATTCACTAACAGTCTGTAGAGAACTTTCCTTATTCTTTAGCTCAGGCAGGAGATGGGGAAGGAGTGGATGATAAAAGGTAGTTTATATGTTCCCCTGCTTTTGCAACTCTCTCCTTCTCCCTAAACTGCAACTCCACATAACTTTTATTTGTCTTTATCTCTGTGGCCTCTGTGTTGTGTCTGGGTACATCTTTCATTAGCATTATCTGCAAACAAGAATGAGATGTTGTATGCATTTGTTCTGATCTGATACTTTAAAAATTTTCTTTAAATGAACAAAAGCATTTCTCAACCAGTTTGCGTCTTTCACATTTCTTTGTCCAGAACATAATCAGTGAAACAAAATCTCTCACCTCTGCTCCTTTTATTTTTCATATTTTCTACTCTTAGTTGGTACTTTTTCTCACATGTATGTAACGATAAAAGCATCACAGTCGTATAATTTGTGAGGATTTCATTTGCTCTTGTTTAAAATTATACAGTCAGAACCATTTCATTAGTATTTGAGGTAAAATAAACTTCAAGCCTTGGTCAGGATATATGATTAAGAAATTGAGCTTGAAAACCATTGTATCTGCACACATTTGAGACATCCATTTGGTCAATAGACTATAAAATAGCTGATTTAGCAGACTAAATGGAATAAATGCATTAGGTTTTTAGATTGTTTGAAATCATCTTAGATGAATTCCTAATGAGAAAAAGAATCCATATGCATTAAAAAGAAACTAAAACTGAAATTCTCTATATTAGAGAATATGCATTCATAATCGTTTTAAACTGTTCTAATAATGATTTTATATGGCCATAGGATGCTAACCATTTAAAAATGTCAGATACTTTTTTTTTTAACATTTTTTATTGATTTATAATCATTTTACAATGTTGTGTCAAATTCCAGTGTTCAGCACAATTTTTCAATCATTCATGGACGTATACACACTCATTGTCACATTTTTTTCTCTGTGAGTTATCATAACATTTTCCTGTATATTTTCCTGTGCTATGCAGTATAATCTTGTTTATCTATTCTACAATTTTGAAATCCCAGTCTATCCCTTCCCACTCTCCACCCGCCTGGCAACCACAAGTCTGTATTCTCTGTCTATAAGTCTATTTCTGTCCTGTATTTACGCTTTGTTTTTGTTTGTTTGTTTTTGTTTTTGTTTTTTAGATTCCACATATGAGCAATCTCATATGGTATTTTTCTTTCTCTTTCTGGCTTACTTCACTTAGAATGAAAATGTCAGATACTTTTATTATAAAAATAATGCAAACATTTTACAAGCTATTCCAATATTAGGAAGAGCACAGTGCTACTACCTTAACACATCGTCCTGTAAATTTTGTTATCTATCCTTACAAGCTTCTGTCTTTGGCAGATTTTTATATAGTTACAGTTGTATTAGTCTGTATTTAGTAGTCTACCAAATGCATTTCTGCATTTACTATATTTTACAACTTTATTTATATTGGTAGACATAGCAACAGTCCAAGTATTTGTTCCATAACTTGCTTAAACATTGCTCATTGGTTTGATAGCCTTCCATTTTTCTATTAAAAATCATGATCATAAATGTGTATTGATTTTTATGTATATAAACATAATCATCTTTACCCATTTTGGATTATATTACAAGGAAGCATAATTATTAAATCAAAGAGTGTAACTGTTTTACGGTTCTTGTCACATATATAGCCAAATTGCTTTAGAAAAAGTACAACTAGTAATATGTGAATCCGGCAGTTTCACTGCACCACTATCAACATATAATTTATAAAGAAACTAATTTAATAGACTTAACAATACCTCTCTGAGTTTTGTTTTAAACTCTTGGCAGAATAGGTCCAGTGCTGCTGTGGAAATACAGTTGTATTTAGAGAGGATGGAGCAGGAGACTCAAGGTGTTTTTGGTGGAGTTTATCAGTAAAGGTAAGGCAAAGGTGAGAAAGGAGGTGTTCAGCTGGGTATGGATGGAATATGGAAGGGTTTCCATTCAAAATCTCAGGGTTTTGAGATTTGGGCTTTAAAATTTGCCCTGTTCTCCTGTTCTCTTATGAATTTACTGGAAATAAAGAAACAGTCTTTGCCATGTGCCACTCTAATAAAGAGTTTTTTTACTCTCATCCCCCCAGATGCTGTTTTGTGTGTGTTAGCTGAACATGGGGTCTCATCTGAAGTTTACCCTGGACCCTAGATCACATCCCCACTGTCACAGCTCTGTGGCCATGGGAAGTTCTGCAGAGGCTTCCCAAGTACTGGCTGATAAGGAGGCAGCTTGTGAATGGAAACTCTAACTTTGGAGATGCTAGTAGATTTTTTTGAAACATGTTTTATAATTTCTGGTACTTGGAAGACCTGAGACTTCAAACAGCCTTAGGCCCTTTGGCTATTGGTCGATGAGAGCAAGTAATTTAATTGCTTCTGCAGCTGGTAGCAGGCAGGACAAAGGGACCTGGCAGAGACTTACTGTATTTCAGGCTTAAGGTGACAACCTTCCACCTTGACAGTGTGTACGTGTGTGCATATGCGTGTGTGTGTGTGCATTGGCATGGGAAGTCATGGGGTTTGGAATTACGTTTGTTATCTGAGCAATACAGGAGTGAGGGGACCGATATGGCCCTGTTTTTTATTTTTAATCTTTACTGAAAGAACTTTAATCTTCTGTCTTGGTTGAAAACTAGAATTATTACTCTGGTTACTGGATCTACTAACTAGGGCAAAGTGTAAGGTGAACACTTTATCCTGTGCATTAATTACAACAAAGGCCAAGTCTCTCTCTGTGTGTGTGTGTGTGCATGCATGCACACACCTATGTCTAGAGTTTGAAATAGATGTGGTGACCCACTAAACTGGACATGACTTGAGTATTTTTGTTTTTAAGGAAAGAAGGAACTTCTGTTTTTTAAGTAGCTGTGCAGACTATGGGGAAGCTGGTAGAACCAGAGAGGTCAAAGATCCAGGAAAGAGAAGGAATGGCTAATAGAGCAACGCTCCTAGGAGATAGCTTATTCATTCACAAATGCATGGCTGATCAGCCAGTCGAAACTGGGGGAGACAGTTTAGGGCTTGATGGTGAATCTGGAAACCATAAGCTAGGGAAAATAACCGAAGTCATAGGAGTGATGAATTGTCATAGGAGATTATGCAGAAGACAGAAAAATAAAAGCAAACTTAGATGTGCAGACCTGAAAAGGAGCAAGTGGAGAGAAAACTCTTGAGTGTGCTCAGTTTTTTGTATACACTGTCACTTTGATCTACAAATGTCATAAAAGTACATTTGTCACTTTAGAAAATCAGAATTGAATTATGTACTAAGAATTTTAGTATAAATAGATGCAAACATTCCTCTGTCTTATTAATAGTATTATAAGAATTATAGCAATTTCATTTCTGGGTGTGTATTCAAAAAAGGATTTGAGTAGGCATTTGTGTACTCACATTCATAACAGCATAATTCACAATAGTGGATAAACAAAATGTGATATATACATACAATGGAATATTATCCAGCCTCAAAAAGGAAGGAAATTCTAAAGCCTTACCTATAAAGACATAACTATATGGCAAAATTGGTACAATACAGGAGTTAAAATAGATGCACGGTACACATTATTTAGTTAGCAAACATTTCCTGTGTTCGTACTAGAAATTTTTGTATTGAGGGAAAAAAAAAAATCTATGTACTTTAAAAAATTGTTTCTAAGGACATGCCATCCCCACCCCCAGGCAGAGAACTCTCAACTACCAATAAGTAAGTCCATGAGTAAATAAATAAATAAGATCTTAAAAAAAGGAAGGTAATTCTGACACATGCTACAACATGGATAAACCTTGAGGACATTATGCTGAGTAAAATAGGTCAGTCACGAAAGGATAAATACTGTTATGATTCCACTTATATGAGGTATCTAGAGTAGTGAAACTTATAGAGACAGAAAGAATGGTTGTTGCCAGGGGTTGGAGGTAGGGAATTAGGGTTTAATGGAGTTTTAGTTGGGGAAAATGAAAAGTTCTGGAGATGGATGGTTGTGACGGCTGCATAACTAGGTGAATGTACTTAATGTCACTGAACATACATACTTAAAAGTGGTTAAAATGCTAAATTCTATGTTAGGTATATTTTGCCACAATAACAAAAAGCTGAGGGCCATACATATGAAACTGTATCTCATAAAAGTATAGTAATCTCTTGCCAACCACAATTTTTGGAACTCTACAGTCCATTTACAGTGATTAAAATTTTTATAACAAATTTGAAAAATCTGAAATATTTCACATATATAAGGTTTAGTTCAGTCCTTTATACATGTTTCCAAATCTGGCTATCAAAATCACTTATTAAACTTTTTAAATACACAAAATACAAATTTCTGGGCCTTGCCCCAGACCTATGAAGTCATAATTTCCAGGGATGGTAGCCAAAAATTTGTATTTTGACAGTTGCTTCAATGATCCTCATGCAGCAAAAGAATACTAAATCCTCGAATTTCTTTTTTATTTTTCAGACCTGGGTATTGGTCTATAGGCATCACACAGAGGGAAAAATTTTATTGTATTTTATCCTTTTAACAAATGTATAGCAGACTAGTTTGGGGAAATAATACTGCTTAATCTTCTTGATAATTTATAAAAAGGCATATGCATTTTGTAAAAGGAACTAGGGGAGCACCAATAATAACTAATACAGAAATTGTTGCCATTCTTGTTACATGGGGGTTCACAGGTTTTAGCTGATGTAGAAAAATAAAGAAATTTGACAGTTTTATAGTTCTAGCACCTCAAATGTTGTGGAGTGCTATATATAGATATAGTTCTTTTCTTCCTTTTTTTTTTTTTTTTTGTATTTCTTCTTTCAGTTGCTTTTCATGAGGCCTGTGTAGGGCAGGGCTTTGGGGGTTTTTATATAGGAATAATGCAAATATAAGATATTAAATTTCAAGCTGGTAGGTGATGATTCTCAGTTTTTTAAACTGGATATTCAGACTTATTTATGAGCACATCTGCCTGACAGATCACAGGACAGCAGCAGTGGTTCTAGAACAATGAAGGAGGAGCTCATGGAAGATTTCCTCCCAGAACAGATTTTTAACAACAAATATGATTTGTTTTGGACAAGATATCTTCCATATTTTTACTTACTCTGTTTTAAAATATTATGTATATTCAGCTATTTAAACTTTTTCTTTGCTCAACCTTTTATTTTCTATGAAAAAATATTGCCAACCGTTTTGCCAGCCCCAGAAATTTTCAAGAGCAGGGTTGGCAAAGGATTACTGTAATTATTTCAGGAATGAAAATAAGCATTTTACACTCACTCTTCATTACCTTAAGGAAAATTGGAAAGTAACTGAAAACATTTTAATATGTGTGGCAGGACGAGTCATTAATAATTTAATGGAGCAATTTCCCTCATGCCCCACCTCTTCCCTGCCCTAATGGAGCAGACTGACTTACAGAAAAAAGGAAAGGGAAAAAAGTAGGAGGCAGACTGCTCCCATGGAAGATTGTCATGAGGGCGTTTGTGAAGGTGAAATCTTAGAAGCTACAGCTTGTGGGCAGCCATCAGAGTTTCTGTGGTTGAGATGATGCCCATTGAGGAGAAAGGGAGGATACATCTTTGTAATCTCTGTAGGTTGCAGCAGTCCTCGGTGATGGGAAAGGATGAATGTGCCGTGGCAGAACGCTGTGCTTGAAAGGGGAACTGTAAGGGGGCAACCACAGTGGGATTAGAACCTGGGTCCTCCCCACTTCCTCTCGACCTGGTCAACCCTGGGGCCCTTGAAGAGAATGGCAGTAAATATCAATGCCTGATTTTGATCAGCTGTTTTCCTAGCTAGGTGGCTGGGGGCTCAGATCCAGGACTAATCGGATCTAGAAGATAAATCGAGCAATTCTAGCACCTCGTGTTGTGGAGCAACTTGTGCATGATACATATGATGATGGATGATGATGTGGTATTGCTTACCATTTGTTTTCAGATTTTCACAAGATCTATTTTTGGGGACGAAGGATTTTACCTACTGGAAGATAAAGCTTTCCCTGAATCATGTGTGAGAGAAAGAGGGAAAGATTGTAGAAATGGCCCTGAGCACAAGTCTAATTGACACTAATTGTGGAAAAGGCCAATACAAATTTGGGTACTAGAGGGTTTCCTAGAATTATTGACTTTATACAATTACTGTTTTTAAGGTTGAATTAGCAGCTATCAGAATCCATATTTTTTTTGTTTTGCATTTTTTTAATTGCTCTAATATAATAGGCTTGCTGTTGAAAGTATGTGTGAAAATACCAGTGGGGGAGCGGATTTTTCTTTTAGCTGATTAAAATGTGTGGAGCTGCTGTGATGATTTCCTCTGTGTTTCCTTTGGCTACAGATAATACCACAAAGTGAACTCAGTGACGCACACAGGCAGCTGATAACAGCTGACACATGTGGATCTTAAGCCAAGTGTGTATTATCAGAAACGAGCTAAAAACCCCATAAAATCCCCCACTGCCTGACCTGAAAACTTTTCTTTTAAAATTGCTTAACGACAAGGTAGATGATATTTTAAATTTTGCACGCTAAAACACTTCCAGTGAAATATGAAATGACAGTAAAAGCATGTCCCTTAAATGAATATGAGCTCGGTACACAACATAAGTATTAATGTACTTTTCAATAGCAGAATATCTGGGAATTGTATAAATCATTCATTAGAATTTACAGCTAAGTATTAGACAGTCTTTATTTGTCTTTTTAAATTTAATTTTAATATTTTAATCTAAGTTAAATATTGATAAGAGTTTAAAGTCATATAATATCAGAGGCTTAAAAAGAAAAACAGCAATCCTCTGCTAAACCTCTTTCTACAACAGATTCCTGCTTCCTAGAGACACCACTTTCAATCATTTTAGTTTAATATTTAATAATAAATCTATTATTTACTTTAATATTTTAAAAATAAACTGCTTACATTGTTCGTTCTTCATTCTTGGAAGTTATCTAGTGACCTTCTACTATAGAATATATGAATTTTGGTCTCTTCCACTCCCTACTTCTCTGTTCACACTCTCCTTTTCCCATCATTCCAATGTAGTTTTTGATTAAATCACTTTGGTAAATTTTTCATGGTTAAATTAATGCTTATTATGATTATTCAAATATAATTCAGCACTGAACCATAGTGAGTTATAATCATATCTCTTTCTTGTACAACTTTTTATTTTCCCTATGAATTGACTTGTCAAGGTTAGTTTCCTAGATACTCATCATTAATTTATTCTCAAGCTCCCCAACAGGCCTGGGTGATCTCTTTTCCTCACTCAGTATGTTAAAATGAACCAAGTGTGGTGGCCACAGACATGCCCCACTTTCACCTTTCTCCTTTCACAGGTGTCAGATCTGCATCCCAGTCTCAAGTCTCTCCCCGCCTGATTCGGCTCCATCCCCCTTTATGCATCTCAGACATTTCACTCTAATAAATATCTTGTGTGTCTAGTATCATCTTGATATCCGCTTCCTAGAGGACATAAACTGGCACAGGGGTGCTGAGGGGGAGGTTCTGAAAATACAGGCACTAAGATGGGATGTGGGGACTGGCTTGCTCTTTGCCGAGGTAATGAGGAGGATCTCATCCTGAGAGGAATGTGAATGCTGGTACAGTTGGAGACCCAGTTACTTAAGATTTCATTGTGATTTGGAAAACCAGACAGCTAGAGGGCTGATTACTGCAAAGTTGTGTTGATGTCCTACACGGGATAATAGGAAACTAAGGTGTGATTAACAGATAGTTAAAAGATAAACTGTGAGCACCAAAGGGACTTCTTAATAGGTTACAAATAAGCCCTTGTCTTCTATAGTGGAGGGACATAACCCAGCTGAGGAATAGACATAGGATTTTGTAGTTAAAACCACAGAGCCTCGGAGACAAACATCGCTAACAAAATGCTAAGCCAAAGCGGGTCCTAAGACCATGACACATGGGATAGAGACCCAGGAATAATTATTCCCCATTTACCGAGGGGTTTTTGACTCTACAGATCTCCTGAAGCCTCAGAACGTATTCAGGTGGCCCCTTTCTCCCTGGCAAGGACTATTGCTTCCCCTTGTTGGAAGGTGCTGCTAAGGCCTCCCCTCAACAAGGCAATGAGTGTCCCTTTCAGGAATTCTCCCACCCTGTCTCCTGGTTGTCAGGCTGATAACTAAGGTTAAATCCTAATACACCCCCACTGGAAATGTGATGGGCCCGATCAGAGGGAGAAGAAATACCACATCAAAGGAGTGGGCAGATTTAGTTAGCACGTAGTGGCAGGATCCAGGGAAGTGCACTTGTGATGGGATTTGGATGGGGCTTGATCAAGGCGCCCAGAAGTTAGACTATAAAAACAAAATTTTATTGATTTGGGGGTACTTTCTTGGGAGATAGAATTTAACATTCTGGCAAGGACTGCAGGCAGTGGAACAAACTTTCTGCTCTGGTGTATCTTAGAAACCAGAAGAAAGCAATCATCTGAAGTGGAAGTGGCAGACAGAAGAGGAAAGAATATAAAAGCTAGGGGAAGTGGACAAAGAGTGAAGATATTTTCAGGTGTTAATGCCTGCCAGAAAGCACACACCATGGAAGAGGCACTAAGCCGCCAAGCAGACAAAGTTTGGCCATTTGACATTATCCAGTCTTTATGATTAGTTATCCTGGATCTGACAAGATGGGAATGTGAACATAGTGGCCATGGTGGCAGAGATGGGCCTCACAGAGGGCTGAGCTACTTACTGCTGCCTCTGAATGTCAAATTTGTTAGCAGTCAAGACTGGTGCCAAGCCTTTGATATGGCATTATTTCTCTAGGAGACCAAATAACCACTTGGTGGCAAGTCACCCACACTGGGGCTCTTACCTCCTAGAAGGGCCAGAGTTTTGTCCACTCTAGGATAGATACCTATGATGCCTGTGGATTTGTGGTTCCTGTCCACAAAGACTCAGCCAGCACTGCTTTCCAGGGGCTTACAGAACACTGGATCTATGGGCATGGCATCCTATACAGCACAGCATCAGACAGGGGGACCCAATTCATAGTGATGGCGTTATGAGGGTGAGGCTAAGACCGTGGGATATGCTTATTATATTGCTTCCTAGAAGCAAAGAGGTCAGAATGGCCTTCCAAAACTACAGTGGTAATGCCAGTTTGGAAGTAATACTTTATGAGAATGGGGTGCTGTCCTTCAGGATGTAGTATATGCATTAATTCAGAGGTTTCCATATGGCATTTTGACCCCAATAGAAAGAATACATGGTTCTGGGTACCAAAGGTGGAATCAGGTATAGCCCTGCTCCTAGTGATCCACTGGGGCCTTTGTGCTTTCCATTCTGCAACTTTTTTTTTTTAATTGAAGTATAGTCAGTTACAATGTGTCAATTTCTGGTGTACAGCACAATGTGCCAGTCATGCATATACATACATACATTCATTCTCAAATACTTCGTCATTAAAGGCCACTACAAGACATTGAATATAGTTCCCTGTGCTATACAAAAGAAATTTGTTTTTATCTATTTTTATATATAGTGGTTAACATTTGCAAATCTCAAAACTACTAAATTTATCCCTTTCCACCCCTTTCCCCCAGTAACCATAAGATTGTTTACTATGTCTGTGAGTCTGTTTCTGTTTTGTAGATGAGTTCATTAGTGTCCTCTTTTTTCTTTCTTTAGATTCCACATACAAGTGATATCATATGGTATTTTTCTTTCTTTTTCTGGCTTACTTCACTTAGAATGATGACCTCTAGGTCCATCCATGTTGCCACAAATGGCATTATTTTATTCTTTTTTATAGCCAAATAGTATTCCATTGTATAAATATACCACAACTTTTTTATTCAGTTATCTGTCTATGGACATTTAGGTTGCTTCCATGGCTTGGCTATTGTATATATAGTGCTGCTATGAACATTGAGATGCATGTATCTTTTCAAATTAGAGTTCCCTCCAGATATATGCCCAGGAGTAGGATTGCTGAATCATATGGTAAGTCTATTTTTAAGGAATCTCCATACTGTTTTCCATAATGGCTGCAACAAACTACATTCCCACCACCATTCTCCAACTTTGGACTCTGCAGGATTGTAAATCTGTATTAGTCTGGTTCTACACACACACACACACACACACACACACACACACACACATACACATACTTTGAAAGAGATTATAAAGAATTGGCTTACATGATTATGGAGGCTGAGAAGTCCCATGACCTGCAGTTGGCAAGCTGGAAACCTTGGAGGGGAATAGTATCATTTTAGTCTAAGTCTGAAGACATGAAAACCAGGAGATATGATGGTGTAAGCTCCAATCTGCATCCAAGCGTGAAGATGGGAGAAGACTGATGTCCCAGCTTGAAGACAGGCAGAGAGAGCAAATTCTCCTATACTCTTCCATTTTATTCTATTCAGGCCTTTAATGGGTTGGATGAGGCCCACCCACATTGAGAAGGGCAATCTGATTTACTCAGTCTTACAATTCAAATGTTGATCTCATCCAGAGACACTAACACGGACACACACAGATTAACGTTTAACCAAATATCTGGATACCGCATAGCCCAGTCAAGTTGACATTTAAAATTAATCACTACAAAGTCTGTGTCCCCAAAGAGGGTACACTCTTGCTGGGGAACAACCAGTAAAGTTCCCACTGAGTTATAAGCTATGGCTACTGTCAGAATACTTTGGATTCCCTGTGTTTAGGGAGCAGACAGTGAGAAAAGGAGTCACCATCTTTGCAGGGGCAATCAGCAGGAGAAAGTTGGGCTGCTCTTCCACAGTAGCTGCAGGGAGGGATGCATACAGAACCAGGAGATCCTCTGGGATCCATTACCCAACTGTAACCCTGAAAGGACACATTCAGCAACCCTAACCTGAGGAAGGCTATAATTACAAAGAGCTTAGGTCCCTCAAGAATGAAGACTTGGGTCAAATTACCAGGTCAACCTGAAGACTTTCTGAGGTGACCGCTGAAGATGAATGGAGTCTTGAATGGAGAAGGGAGAGATGAGTGCATATTGCATCTCTGAGTCCAAGGACAGAAACTATGGTTCATCCTACAAATCTCTCTTTTCTAAGATTTCTTTCAGGAAGAGAGGCTCATGGGAACCTCATTGAGAAATTGCTCCCAGGTCATGTATGGAGAAGTGAATCTTTCAAGAAGTGTAGCCATACTGACAACAAGAGAGAAGAGAGCAACCAGAGAGAAAAGTGGTGTCAAGGAACAGCTGTTTATCTTATTTCACATGAGAGAGCTTATTTGAAAGAACACAGAGTGAGAGAGAAATGTTGAAGACAAATAAGAGAGGAAGGAGGTGAGGGGTGGGCAGAATATGGCCCTTGAGAAGATAGGAGAAAATGGGGACTCTGTGGAGAATGGTCAAGAGAAAGAAGAGAGATTTCTATTGAGACTGGAGGGAAGAGTCAAAGGATGGGTGCACCTGTACCTATGTTTGTAGTTTTGGATGCAGATGGTGAGAGCATTCCTTACTGGACCCTATTTTCTATTTGAAGTTTAAAGCAAGTCTGTCTACTTAGAGTGAGGGAGATTTGGTAACAAGAGTGGTGAGAAAAGAGAGAGGGATTATGGGATGATAATGAGTGCTAGTTGGTTGTTTGTTCAATGATAAGTGGATTTTTAAAAGCCATTTTTTGAGTACTAACAGTTTCAGCACTGCATTGAAATCATTTCAGGCATTATTTCTAATATTTATAACCTAATGTATTTACCCTAAGAGTAACTTAATATTGCTTCCATTTTATGAAAAGGGATGGTGTGTTAATTGCCCAGTTCATTCCTTTACTCATTTTACATAGATTTTCTGAGCCCTAACTATGTGCCATGCATAATTCCCAGCATAAGAAGTAAATGTATTGGTAATGCAAACCAAAGGCTGTCTGATTTCAAAATCCAGGCACTTTGCAGTAGGTCAATAAAAATGGCCCAACAATGCAAACATGTTTGCCCTTTGAGCCCTCTACTGGGTTCACCTATGCTGATGAGACAGAGAGCTTCTGATTTATACAACATTGGCAAATAAATTAGTATTTCACAGCTATTTAAATTATTTCAAGAACATTCAAGTTATCAGGAATAAGTCTGGAAGTTGAACTCCAACATAATTTCTCTATTGTAATTAGAAAGATGGATTAATAGCTTGTCTTTTTACATAACTTCTTTCTTGTATATTCAAAAAGCAACATCTTCAAGGAATTTTAAACTCTTACAGTAAGATTACCACTAATTCATAATTTAAGATATTTCACTGCAGTTGAAGTTTTCATTGGCACAGATTATTTCAAGAAATAATTTGATAATTAGTATAATAATTTACACAAAATTACAGGAAAGCTTGTGAGTTTGGGAGTGATGGTGGTTGTATTTAACTCATGTTTTAAAACAAGCTATTTTATTGATGGCAAATTTGTTATTGATTTCAGTCCTTTACTGAAGCACACTTGAATGATAGTTGCTTGTACAAACCTATTAGGGTTACAGTACTTGATTTCTTTTTTAAAAATTCTGTGATTTAGGATTTCCATTATACTGGGCTTTTTTTAATTCACAGGATTTTTCTGTGTTCACAAGTTCACGTCTAATTTTTAGTTTCGAGAGGCAAGATTTCTTTTGTTTTTATTTTTCTATTGATTACATTTGGAGAGGAACAAACATTAGCAGCCACCTTGTGTATATGGGACTTTTGTGGGGAAAATAAAGTGCTGTGGCACACTTAAAACCATATTAAAAAGCAACAATAAGGCCATGAGGGTAAGTGCATCCCACGGTGGTTACTACTACATCACTTGTGGTACTATTTTGGTGAACAGACTTACAGGGCTGAGCACCTCTCAAAGCAATTTTTATCTTTGAACAAATATAGACATGGATCAGCAGAGTGAATTACTCATCAAGGGCTTGGCAAGAGGGAGTTACTGTTAACAAATGCTGGTGAGTTTAATGACTCTTTAGGAACATGTAGGCACTTAAGAGTCTCTGGTGTCTAAATTTGGGTAATTCACAAATGTGAAATTGCCAGTCTTGTTAAAAGAGGCAGAAATTATGCAATGCCTTTAGGAAGCAATTTTAATATAAAAAAGAGCACTGGAAACCAGACAGGGCATAATAATATTATGTTACTAAATTTCATTTTGTCATGATGAAACAGTTGATTGATTCCATGAGGAAGACGGAACACAAATGACTTCCTAGAAATCTCTTTCTCCTTCTAGGAGTAGAAGAGACAATCAGGGCAAGATTCTTATTTTCAATCTCTTTGAATTAGTTGTTGTTCCCTGATTCAAAAAGAATTTTCCTAATAAGTAGACATTCAGAGTTTGGAAAAATGTCATGTAACTAAAGAGAAAAACAATACTATGAAATATCCTCATTCCCTTAAACAACTAAAATTAGATTCAACACACCTACCTATGTTTTTGTAGATGCTGGGGTATTTGAAGATATGGTTTACCAGGTGTAACATATTCTCTTGTTCTTGTAGTAACAGGGACTTTCCAACTGAAAAAATAGAAAACTAGGCTACATATTTATAAAACAATTGGTTTTAGACATAGGACAAAAAACAACACAATATTATGATCTATTAAAGAAAAGAAACAAAGTGAGATCTACAGTTGCATCAGTTTACTGCTTAGCTTAGGGAGGGTGCATTTAGAGACCTGGGGACCTAGGTTGAGGAGAAAGAGGTTTGCATCCACAAAGGCCATGTCAACTAGAATTTGCAGGGCAGTGTACCAGTGAGGAAGGAGAAGAACAGGGACAGAGTTCTAGAGATCTGCAGAGACCTCCCATAAGTCCTTGGTTGAATATTCATCCCCTTAATGCATGGGAAGAAACTACCTGAGATGGAGAGGGAACACATCACAAACAGAATAGGCAGAGCAATTCCCAGAGCTCAGACTGGCTGGTAGTAGTTCATGTTTCCACTATCCAAGTGGAAATAATTTGTCATACAAAATGCATTGCTCAGAAGAGTTTCACCTTAGTTGTGAGGATAAATTGGCTTTATGCTAAAGCTTTATGGCTTTATGCTTTTGTCACACCCATTAAAACTTAAAAACAAGCTTCAAAATGATTTTTTAACTTGATTTACTTGATTCCAAGTAACTTAAATATATGCCAGAACAAAATCCAATGTTATTTAAAGGAATATAATAAAAATAAAACCCAGCAAAGAACAACATAAAATTCACAATGAGTGCTGCCAAAGAAGTGCAAAGGAGTGCAAAGAAGTAAAAAAAAAAAAAAAAAAAAAATGTGATTATAATCAAATGAAAATAGAAACAGTTCCAGAAAATAGACCCAGAATTTAAGAAGATGGAACTAACATACAAGGATGTTAAAACAGTAATAATAAATGTACTCCATGTGTTCAAGAAGGTAGAGGGAAAAATGCACATGACGAAAGAGAAATAATCCAAATGGGACTTCTAAAGTTAAAAAAAATACAATATCTGAAACAAAATACAGTTGAATGGGGTCAATAGCTGATTAAGCAGTGTAGGAAAAAAGATGGGCTAGCTTTTGGACATAGAAACTATACGAAATGAAGCACAGAGAGAGAAAAAAAGACTGAGACAAATGAACAGAGCGTGTCTCTTAGGGGGCAACATCAAGCAGTGTAATTTATGTGTAATCAGAGTCCTAGATGCAAGTGGGTCTGGTGGCAGAAAAATACTCACCAAACAGGAATCAAATACGCTTCCAAATTTGATTATAAATAGAAATTTTAGAAAGAGACTCGAGGGAAAAGTACTCATTATGTAGAGTGACAGAAGAATTATCACAGATTTCTTGTCAGAAATCACACCAACTAGAAGATAACTTTTAAAGTTCTGAGAGAAAAAGAACACTTTGAATTTTATACTATGGACAATATGTTTCAAAACTAGGGCAAATGGAGACTTTTCTCACACACACACACACACACACACACACACACACACACACAGCTGAGAAAATTTGTCACCAGTAGACCTGTGTAACAAGAAATGTTTAAGGAAATAAATTCTTCAGGCTGAAAATTCGTAACTCTTACATTTTTCTTACTGACTATACCTCTTTATAAATGTTGACATTCTTCCTTTAATCTAATGTATTTTACCATGAAATTTACTTTATGTGAAATCAATATTGCCATTTTTACTTATTTTACTTTATTTTTGCCAAAATTAGCTGCTCTCATTTTTTCATTTGCAATATTCCTAACAGATTTATTTAGACATAACTTTTCCAAAGAGGATAGTTTGAATGCTGCTTTATAAATTATTCTGAAGTGTTTGCCTCTTTTTGACTTGATTTTCAGGCAACTTGAATTTATCGTTGCAACAAATATATTGAGTCTTCTTCCCATCATTTTGTTTTATAGTTTCTAAGGCTTCATGTTCTATGCCAGTAATTTTGTATTCTAAGTTTCAGGGTTAGCATGTGTGTTGAGTGGACCACATTTTGTTCACTTTTCTATCATCTTCTGAATTGTAAGGCATCTGTATCTTTTATGTCTAATTCTAGTAGGGATCCCTTTAATATTCAAAAATACATTTGAATCTTTGTTCTATTTCTCTAACTCTCAATTTCAAGAATAAAAAATAAATTTGCTACTTCCAATGGAATGTGAGTAATTTAGTGTATTTTACTATTTTTCTAGAGAATGTAGTCATATTTGCTATCTCATTATGATATGAACATTTTAGGAGACTACCAAATTGTTTTCCAAAGTGATTATGTCGTTTTACAATCCCACCATCAACTATAGGAAAGATGCACTTGCTATTGGCGGTTTTTAGAAATTTTAGCTATTCAAGTAGTCTTACAATTTTAGTGTTTTTGTTAACATCTGTGATCCATTTTGAGTTAATCTTGTAAAAGGTATAAGGATGAAACTCCATTCTTTTCCATATGAATATCCAGCTGTTCTAGCATCATTTGTTGAAATTATCTTTTGCTCCTATTGAATTATCTTGACACTTCTGTTGAAAATCAATTGACTATATATGTGTGGGTGTTATTTCTGGATTCTCCATTTGGTTCCATTGATCAATGTATCTATTATGTTTATATTGCACTTCCTTGGTTATTGTAGTTTTATAGTAGGTCTTAATATCAGCTAGTGTAAGTTCTCCATTTTTTTTTTCTGGCTATTCTGCATATTTCTTGCATTCTTACATAAATTTTAGAATCAACTTGGAAACTTATACCAAAAAAAGCTAGTTAGAATATCAGTTGGAATTACATGGAATTTATAGACAAATTTGGGTAGAAATGTCAGTTTAAACAATTTGAATTTGGGGATTCATAAACATGTGTATCTTTTCCATTTATGGATCATTTAATTTTTCTCAAGGTTGTTTGTCACTTTGAGTGTACAGGTTTTATTTGAAATTTGTTAAGTTTATCCCTCCTTCTCAAAATAGAAAGTGAAAAACAATCGCAGAGAATAGTGCCATCGTGAAAGATAAGAATAGAGATTCTTCTCACATGCCCATTTAATTCTTCAGTTTGGCCTGAGTCAAAGATGACTATTTTGGAGAATGATGGCAGATTAATCAAGTAGTCACTCTGTTTACAGCAACTGTTCTATTTATGGTCTTCCTGTTAGGATCTTACAGGTATTTTCTTTTTTTCTATGCCAAAATACAGAAGATACCCAAAGAATTAGTTTTTCACTACCTGATTCAGTTGGCTCCATAGAGCATCATATTCATTCATTGCATTGATGATATCATGCTGACAGGACAAGAAAATTTGCTTGTATGCTAGGTGCTTTAGAGGACATGTACTCCTAAAAATCCAGGGGTTTGATACCTCAGTAAATTTTTTAGAATACGAGAATCTTGGGCATGAAAGATAGATATCTTCACAAACAATGAGTTGTCGAACTCTTCAATGTTTAGTAAGCCTGCTTAAATTTTGGAGGTTGTTTATTCCACATATTGGAATACTGCCTAATTTATTAACTGGATGACCTAAAAAGCTGCCAGCTTTGAGTAATGCCCAAAGCAAAGGAAGGCTCTCCAACTGGCACAGGCTGCAGTGCCAGCAGCCCAACCACTTGGCTTTTGTGTCCAAGGGAATCCCATGTTACTTAAACTATCGATAGAAGATCAGAATGCTGTGGCAAGAACTAATAAGAGAGTTTTGCAGAAGACTCATATCTGACTCAAGAGGTAGGTGGAATTGAAATTTGGCTCACTTTACTTTCTGCCTCATGGCTCCTCTGTTACCAAGGGAGCTGACAGGAACTTGCTTGGTCTTGTCCATGCATAGCTACTTTGGCCTCCTTCTTTTATGGACAAGGCTGGGAGGCATTCTGTAAATTCATCAGGAGGTTCCAGCAGAAGAATGTGAAGGAGCCTACAACCAGAGACTGCCAGAAACACAAGTTGAACAAGGTGGGTTTCATGCTTGTTGCAGACATAGAGAACATACCACACAGGGAACTGTGGGACAGCTGTGGAACTGTAAGAGGCAATTAGAAAAGACTTAAAGAATTTTTAGCTGTTATTTTGGGGAGAGTTCAAGACAGGACTCTGTCTTGTCTTGGCTCTGGATCTGATGCTGTCAGGAAGTGAGGATAATTCTATGATTAGGCATCATAAATCTTGTCTAATAAAGTGAGGCTCTGTCAATAACTGGTAAAGAGGTAGCAGTCACATTAATGAGGTTAGAGAGACGCTTGGTGATTTTTATGGCTTGAAGAATGTTCGTGTTTTTGTCTGTTTTCAGATATAATTATAAAGTGAATTTTTTGTCCTAATCTATTATAATTGCAGAGTGGCCTTGTCCGATGTTGGTGTTCTGTGAAATTATTCGTGTCTAAGAGGAGAACACCGAGACCTAGCTCTGAGTGCCAAGCCAGATATCAGTCTAGCTGATAGTTCTAGGCCAGCCCTGTCTGTTAGAGGCCGTTTTTCTTTCTCAAAAGCCATTGTTCGTAACACTGATCTCAATAACACCCCTTTATATAGGCTTTTTGTCCTTCCCTGTCTCATTCTTTCTGATCCATTACTCGTTCTCCTTGGGATGGAAATTTGTCTCACTTCATTTTATACCAAACTACACCTTGATCCTTCTTTAGGCATTGTAACTCAAGCTAAGACACCCTTTTAGGGAAAAAATAATATCCTAAATAGTATGTCCTTTAGGATTGGGAGCAGTTTAGGGTTGGTTCCTGGCAGCCGTTTTGTGTGTCGACCACGTGAAGAGCATGATGTCTTGGTGACATCAGCAAACAACATCCATCAGACTTGGCCTGGAGCTTGGTGACTGGGGACCAGACACCCTCCACATCCACATCCTTCCTGATGCCTTGCTCCTATGCAAACCTCTGGAATGAAAATATAATCCTGAAAAAAAAAAAGAAGGTAGATCAGAAAATTCTGATTTTACTTTGGGAAAAATTAGAATGAAAAAAGTGTATCGTGTATTGGCTAATATTGTGTTTCTACCACCAAAGAGGCCTGAGACAGAAAATAGGTTCAATGATCAGGAAAAGAAAAAAAATGCCCCCAAATTTGTGGCTTGATGATTCAAATTTATAATGAAAAGTGTTGACAATGGCCAGATGGGGGCATAGACTAAGAGAAAGAGAAGAGTAAGCCCAGATTATTTAAATTTTCTTATCTGTAGGTCTTTATGTGTTAAAAAAACTGCAACAAATATGTTTTACTTTTATAATCAGAAAAATAAAAGCATCACTTTAGAAGAATGTCATCAAGGCAAATGCAGCATTGAAAACTCAATACTGAGCACGAATAACTGACATTAACTTGTACTAAAAAGTTATTATTAAATTTATACTAATAGAAATTGTAACTGATGATAACACTTAAATTGATCAGCTAATAATATCAATTATACTAGAAAACTAAAAATTCTTGTTTTTTAATAATCTTCTGAGTATAAGAAAGAACATTCCTGCCTCTTGACCATATAAATCATCAGTAGTTGGAGAAGCTACTGAGGAGCTTGTGCTTGTTTTTCATCAAATCTATGCTCACATATATCACATGGCATCAAGCAAGTAGCAACTCAGTGGCAATATCCTGAGTTATTGGGGGGCAGGTACTTAAACGGGTCAGATGGGAAATGTCATGATATTCACTTTTGTGGGCAATGGGGGCAGGGAGAATCTGTTTTCAGCTCTAACTTCATGAGGAAATGTCTCTTTCGACCAAAAAAAAAAAAAGTCCCATTCTACCAAACCCCTTTTTCATATGGAAAGCCAGTTTCATGCCATACAGAGAAGGCAGTGGCTGGAACAGAGGGGCCTGTCTACTATGAGAGGACAGATTAATCACAGGGAGATACAGATGTGACTTTTGGGCGGAGAGCACGTGAGCAGGATTCAGAGCCTTACACAGTAATCAGCTAATACTCACTAGCTAATGACTCAGAAAGTGAATGATCAAGGACTGAAATGGAAAGAGAAAACACAAAGATGCTGAGACAATGCATTAGATTGGGACAAGAGTAACAAGGAATAGTGTGCAATGAAAGGACCCACATGGCATCCGTACTAAGCCCGCAGCTGGTACTAATAGCTGGAAGCCACCTGCAACTGAGAAATTAAGTACATGTATAGATTGGATGAAATTTTCACAAAATGAAAATTTCAGTATTTTACTAATATAATCAATATGATTAAAAGATACAAGTTGGAACTATATTAGTCACAAAATAGCTAACCTTTCTTTCTGAGTATGTGTCCAGTATTGTGTTAAACAGTTTACGTGCCTTGGTACATTTAATTACTCAACAACACTGTGAGGCAGGCTAGACTATTATTTCCCTCATTTGGAAAACTGATGTTCAGGAAGACCAGGCACCTTTCTTAAGGTCCCAAACTGACTGAATGTCATCATCAAATCTTTTATAAGCAGAAATTGGAAACTGATCAGAATCTACTGGATATTCCTTAGAGTTTGGGGAGTAGGGGTAGAGAAGATTTTAGAGCATGGAGTTCACATATTACTACAGATTTTGTGCATGTATGTCATTTGCAAGTAATCAAGGTACAATATACTTTCAGGTACTGATATTTGTGGATAATTGGATCATATGAACCCCACCAACTATTAAATGGGAGGTTCTGGTGCCTAGACTGAGCAGGAATTCTGCCTTAGCAAGTTTTTTTTTTCTTCTTTCTGGCAATGCTACACTTCAAACTTACACGGCATAAAATGCTACCACAGAGATAAGAGTTGACAACTGTAAACCTCTTAGATTGAAAGGTTGTACAGTGAATAAATTTGTTTTGTAATCAAATAAATAGCACTTAAATTTAGAAATAGATACACTTGTAGAGGGTTACAAGGCAAAAAAGTATGCACCCAAAATATGACTTTTTTTTTAAAATTTCAATTGAAAACTCAGTTGTTTTCCAGGTAAGGATTTTGCAAGAATGGAAACATCTCCAGCGTTTAAAAATTAGTACATTCCTCCCTGTCTTGGTCTAAGGCGTAAGAACCACAGGGTCAAGTTTTAATGGTGGGGGCCGAGGCACTTCTTTCTTTCTGTGAGGAACAAATGGAGAGGAGCAATACAAGATAAATAAACCTGTTCTAATCTAAATAGATCTAATGTGGCAGATTTTACAAATAACCAAGTTTTAATTTTAAACAAATTGTTCTGCCTGACTACAGCTTTCTCATTGCAGCTTAATATTGATATTTGACACACTGGATTATTAGATATTCTTGACAATTGATTCCTTTGGCTAACATGACTCATTCTTTTATTCAATGAATATTTATTGAAAGACTTCAAGGGGCCAAGCTCTATTCTGGTTCTGGCAATATAGTTGGTCACAAGATGGACAGTCCCTGCTCTTTTGGAGCAAACACTCTGATGAGAAAAGCTACACAGTATTCAAATTTAAATATATATATATATAATCATGATGAGTGCTTTGAATGAAATAAAGCAGAGTCCTGTGATAGGGAGGGACCTGGGGCTTCTTTGGAGTAAGCAGTCAGGGACGACCTGATGGTCAGCAGAAACCACTTGTGCAAGATCAATGAAAGAACATTCCAGGCAAGGGAACTGACAGAGCTGCCAGCCAAGGACCAAGAACCAGGCTGTTCAAGAAAGAGACTACAAATCACAGATTGCTTTATCGAAGCAAAATAATCCAGGGACTATCTAGCATCTCTCCTCTGCCGCCGCACCCCCCCGTTGATTACGCCCCAATTCCATTGTCACAAGTGGGTCAACTACACTGTTTGGTAACACTGGTTTTTATTACCCACTCACAGTGATGGCAGAAACAACAGAACTGGCATTCTTGCATAGTAAACTAGTCCATGGGTGACCTGGAGAAGCTTAGTAAAATATCTGTGGCCAGTTTGATAGTTAATAGGGTAATTCTTTTAGTTATCCGTTAAGAGTTAATAGTTAATCCTCTATTAAAACCTTGAAGGAGAAACAATACAATAAAGATGTCAAGGAGTGCAGTTTCTTTTAAGCACTTGCTACTGAGAAAACATGCTGTATAACACACAGGTTAAATGCTGTTTGCTGTTCACGGGGCTTTATTGGGAGGGCCATTCTTCTAGGTGTTTCTATCACAAGTGCATTCCAGTGACACTGGTCCAAGCCTGTTATTTCCACCTTGCAGCTCACATGATTTTACTATGCTGCCAGTGTGCATAAATGTGGTTGTTTCTGTGGTTTTCTTACACATCTGGAGAGCTACAGACTGTGCATAAGACTGTAGGTTAGTTTATCTTTCCAGATATTGAACAAAGTAAAACTCTCCTGAAATGCTGGTGCTTAGCAAAGTAATCTTGTATGTTTAGTTTGCTTTTCGATGATTTAAACCAAAAAAGCAAACAAAAACTTAAAAATAATATCAGAGATTATTAGCCCAGAATAATGTTCTTGATACTATGGAGAAAGCAAACCCCCCACACACACACATACACACACACACACACAATCCCTCAAGCATGCCTGCTGCTCCTATCTCTCTTTTAATAGTATTGTTCTGCTGCATTTTTTCTAAAGCCTGAGAACATTTTGTGGTATTTTTGATGTGAGAAAGGATAATATAAAACACTATATATCTTTAATTCATAGTAACTGGCGGAAAAAGAGAAAGAGAATTGAGACCTTACAACTCTGCAAGGATCAGTGATCCAGGCTGTAAATCTATTGGTAATTCAAGAATGTTTAGAAATATCCCCAGATAAAATTAACTAAAGGAATATCCTAGTAAATGTAATAAATTAGTTGTTTCCAGCCTGAGAAATCTCCTTTTAACGTTCTAAGAGAAATTAAGATTTTAGTGAGAGATGTTCCCCTTTATAGGACTTCCTCTTTCTCCTCCCATCTCTTTATAGGAAATTCTATCTTAGAGAGCAAAGTGAACTTTTCTTGTTCCCTTTAACTCCATGCTATTTGTTTCAAAGGGAAAAAAACTTAGAAACAGTAATTTGTTATTAAACTGTGGAATGTATTGCTTACTTGCAGTCATCCTCAACCCTGGCTGCACTTTAGAATCTCCTACTCTTGTTTCTCAAACTTTAATGTCATGTGAATCATCTGAGGATCTTATTAAAATGAAGATTTTCACTTATATGTGGAATCTTAAAAAAATGACACAAATGAACTTATATACAAAACAGAAGCAGACTCACAGACATAGAGAAAAAAACTTATGGCTACAAGGGGCAGAGGGGAGCGATGGAGGGATAAATTGGGAGTTGGAGATTTGCAGATACTACTATATACATACTATATATAAAATAAACAAGGTCCTACTGCAGCGCAGGGAACTATGTTTAATATCCTGTAATAAACTATAATGGAAAAGAATATGAAAAATAATATGTATCTGTATAACTGAATCACTATGCTGTACACCAGAAATTAAAAATATACTTCAGTTAAAAATAAATCTATTAAATCATGAAAGACAGAAAAAATGCAGATTTTCATTCAGAAGTTCTATGGTAGGGCCTGAGATTCTGCATTTATAAAAACCTGCCACTTGATGTTGATGTTGCTCATCTGTGGACCACAATTTAAGTAGCAAGGAGAGAGCTTTAAAAATTTAAATTTTTTTTGGTGGAGGAAGTAGTTAGGTTTATTTAATTATTTTTTTAATGGAGGTACTGGGGATTGAGCCCATGACCCTGTGCATGCTAAGCACATGCTCTACCACTTGAGCTATATACCCTCCCCCCTTACTTTTAAAATACTGAACTCCTCTATTATGTTTAATATATGATAGCAATCCAATCTTAAATACCATTAATTGTAAGATACCATTATTTAATGTATCACTAAGAAATAAGAAATGCTACCAGTTAAACAATTATATACCATTTATTTTTAAGATGAATCCTAATTTCAAAGATGTTAAAATCTTTTAAAGTATGCCCTGGTATCAATAAAATATACTATTTAATTATGGAAATTCTCTGTGCAAGCCACTTTTCAGGAACACACATCTAAAGGGAGTTCAGATTTTTATATAATCTCATTCATTTTTCATTATAATGTTACTAAAATGGAAGATTATAGTCAAGGTGAAAATGTAGTTCTAATTCTGCACAAAGAAAAAGAAAGCAGTAGAAACCAATCTCCTCCATTCTGTTCTATTTCATTATTTAAATTTAGTTTGTTAGAGATTTAAAGTTCAATTTTATAGATGTGTTCTTAGTATTTTATTAAGTTAAGGTAATATTTGAAACGTTTATATATACATAATACTTCTTAACTGTAGCAGCAACCAGAACAAAATAAAAAATATTACTTGAGAGATATTTTACACATTTATTTACATTTTTCCTGCAATCTGGACTTTGACCTCTTTTTAGCATTAGGGATGACTGTTGCATGGCTATGAGTTTTTAAAGTTATTCACTAGCAACTAGAGGGAGAATCTGACCAGACTATAGGCTAGATGGTTGAGGGGGCAGAATTCTTAAGGCTTCCAGAAGAGGAACTTTCCAGTGTTCACCAGCAGGTTTTACTATCTAAAATAGAATTAAAATGATTTGTAAATTTTTTTTTTTTACCAAAACTTCATCTACTTTTAAATAGAAAATCCTGTCAATTTGAATAGGTATGAAGATCATAAAGAATATTTTGAAAATTTACAAAGAAGAAGATGCTGCAAATCTTTGATTTAATTTCTGCTCTTAGTTTCTGAATAAAAGTTTTGCAGAATATATACAGTGTAAAATGAGGCATTCCATATTTAAAACAATAATATTTCCTTTTGGATCTATTTATAATGTTATTGATTCTAGAGAAGTTCCACAAAGATTATATAGTTGTGTACTCGAGAGAATCAAATGAAAATTTACTGAATGAAACAGTTAAATAAAATGGCTAGTGACAAAATAAATCTTTTTTATACAAGGAATGGCCAGTTTGAAATTCTAATGAAAAGAGTCTCTTTATAGTAGTGACAAAATTATAAATGCATAAAAACAAATTTAAGTAGAGACATAAAGAACTTATATGATGAAAAACTTGAAATGTTTATAATGAGATTCAATAATACTTGGATAATTTAAAAGGCATGGCATATCTCTAATTGAGAAAATGAAATACCATAAAATGACTCTTTTCTTTAAGCTAATTAGATCCAAATGAAAATTTTTAGAAAACACCAACAAATACTTTAAAAATTAATTTGGAAGAGTAAGTTTCTAAAATGGTCTATACAAATTTTCTGTGGTAAAAGGAGTAATATGAATATGTGGACTTTCTCACCAAGATTTAAAATTGTATACAAATGATAAAAATAAATCTTTGAGGCACTTGCATAGAAATATATTAATAAATCAATGAAACAGAACACCTAGGAGCAAACCCAAGCATTTTGGGAAAATTCAGTATGTGCTGAACGTGTTATTTCAAATTGATTGATGGACTACAAATAAGTTATTCAGTAAATGATATTGGGACGACTGTTAAAAAATGTTAGATTGTTTACCTCATACCTTTACACCAAAATATATTCCAGATGTAATAAATATTTAACTGTAAAAACAGAAACAATGTAAGTAGTAAAAGAAGATATAGTTGAATATTTTTAAAATCTTGAAGTAGGGGGGAAGATCTCTCCAAATAGGTTCTCAAAGGTAAAAATAATGAAAAAATATATAGTTATATTTAACCTACATGAATTTGTAATCATTGTAAGCTAAAATCAGCATATGGAATAAAAGATGAATAATAAGCTCAGAAAATACGACAACATATGTAGTAGATGGGATATGCTATTAATATATAAGGAACTATTACAAATCAATAATAAAAGGTAACTACCCCAAATTGTGAATGATATGAACAGAGAAACCATAAAGAAAAAAATGTAAAGACAAAACAAACATGAAAGTTAACCAAGTAAGTTGAAATTAAAGGATATATACTGTATGTTAGCTGTCTCTGTGTAACAACACATTCTCAAATCCAAAGACCAAAACAATAATTTGTTGTAACTTTCAGATCTGTTGGTTGGCTGGGGCTTACCTGCTTCAGCATGATCTTTGCTAAGCTTGCTGTTGTTTCTGTGTGTAGACTGGGGCCTCTCTTTATGCTGGGATTGCCTGAGAGAATTCAGCTAGGGCAGTTCTGCTCTGTGTGTCTTTCATACTCTGCCAGGGCTCCATCCTTTCCCTGGGATTAGTGGGCTAATCCAAGCATGTCCTTGTGGTGATGGTAAAACACGAGCATGCAAGTCCAGCTGTACAAATGTTCATTAAGACTCTGCTTGTGGCATATCTGCCAGCATACCATTGACCAAAACAAATGATGTGACAGAATCAGAATCAAAGGATAAAGGAATATATTTTGTCCTTTAATAAGAGAGACAGCAAAGTCACATGGTAAAGGAGATGGATACAGGTAGAGGCTAAGATTTACGGTTATTAATACAATCTACCAGATGCCATCTTTTGCACACAAGTTAGCAGAGTTTATAATATTCAGTGTTGTCAGGAATGTTGGAAAAATGGGTACTCCCATATAATGCTGCTAGTGGCAGTGTAAATGGATAATGAGCTATTTGGAAAGACAATTTGAGAGCATGTTTCAAAATCCTTTTTAAAGGCGTATATTCTTGACTCAACAGTTCCGTTTTTAAGAATTTCCTGCAGGAAAATAATTAGTCAAATGTGCAAAGTTATATAAGTACAAATTAGGCTAATATAGACTCAGTTGAATGTGGAAGGCTATACTTTTTCTTTTCTGTAGTTGGCATCAGTTTTGATTGTTTGATTGATGCCTGGACCTGTTATGGATTTTGAATATATATACTCAAGAGTGCAAGGATATTAATCACTGAATTGTTTATAATAATAAATACTTGGAAATGTAAGTTCTACTAATACAACATTGGTAAAAATACATGTTGGTATGTCCACACAATGGGTTACTAAAGAACCATTAAGATAAGATGATCACATTTGTTATATTAAAAGAAATCCATTCTATATCAAATAAGTGAGAAGTAGGGTCCCATTTCAGTAATACAACACAGTTACAAATGCATCAAATATATAAGAAGGTATTTATCAAGTTATTTCTAAGTAGAGGATTATGGGTGATTTTATTTTCTTAACGTTAAAAATATATTTTACGTATTTATTTAACAGTCATTTTTATAACCATACAAAGACTGAAAGTCTGTTTCTATTTTTAAAAAGTGATACTGAGGATTTCATTATAATTAGCATGGGGGAAAATATATGGGTAATGATACTCTATGTTATGAAGTCAAAACATTCCATGGAAAATAGCTTAAGTTCTTAAGGAAAAGACTTGTCCATATCACAAATGATAGCCTGTTCTCTTTTAAGCAGAGGGACGTGACTCAATAAAATTAATAGGAGAAAGTCAACTGTATGAAAAGTAGAGTATTAGTAAGAAAGGCATGGATACTTTATATTGTTAGATACACACGCATACCCCCAGCCATGGTAGCCATAAAAATAGTGCTTGCTTGGTTCTGTAAAAGGAGAAAATATTTCAAGATTTATGGTAAAGTCATTTTTCAGGTACAAAGTCTTGGTTTGGAAAGGTTTGGAAAGGATTCCACATTTGTCATGCTTTCTTTCATGCCTAATAAAAAAAAGTGAGTCTGGTCTAATGAATGGAACATTGTTAGAAGTCAGAAAATATTCCTGTTTCTCATTATGCTTTTCATTTGTCACATGACATTGATGAAGGGCCCTACTCTTAGCATGAGAGTCATTAATCAACCAAAGGTATATAGAACATATTCTTTTTAATGCACACATTTAATAAACTAAAGAATGCTAGTAAAAAATGAAACTCTCTAAAAAATCATTTTGTTTTATCATACACTTTGAGGAACCACTAAATCTTTTCAGGTTTTGAGAACATAGTAAGAGAATTAATTTAGAGCTTAACAAGCCATGATGTATATTTTTCAAAAGTGAAGCAGCAGCAGGTAACTTTTTTAAGGTAATGAAAGACTATTGGGGCAGAGGTAGGCATCCAGGTGATGATTTTTACTGAAAGAACCGTAATTTCAGTGACGGATTTTGCAAGTTTGAGACAAGTATTTCATAGGTTCTGTACTTCAAAGTTCTATTTGAGATTTGGCTTGAAAAATGAATCTGTTGAAAAATAATTTTGAAAAACCTTTCATTTGTTCCATCCTCATAGTGTATTGATGGAGAAACCAAGGATCAGAGTAGGGTCCCACTCTAGTTCAGTTATTATTAATACCTGATAGGTAGACTAATTCCACAAACACTTTCAGGTCACATTTGGTCATCACAGCGATCTTGTCACCTAGGTTGGGTGGATATCATTACTACCATGTGCCAGATGAGGAAATTGACACTCAGAGAGGTTCAACAACCTACCCAAGCTATGGTATCCCTATCTCCACTCCCAGTCCTGCTTCTCCTTCTCCCCTTTCTTCTCCAAAGCACCTGACCAGGCTGCCTGTTCTCCGTTGTGGTTCTCTGTTTGTACATGCTGAAAACCAGGGAAGCTGTAGCATATAATTCATAGTATTTTAAAAGACTTCCATTGAAATTGTTATTAGAAATGACTGATCTCAAAACAACAGTGCTGTGTATGAATATGTCCAATAATGACAAACTCTAACCAGTAAGTACTCAAAATAGCATGAAAGTTTCACTTAGTAGTTTTACAAGATTGGTGTGGAGAGTGTGTCTGTGCAGATTGCTTTATGCGTTTTTATTCTATAGCAGGTAAAAGGTATACTTTTAACTTTACTATACTATATTTAACTGATATAGGTTATATTAAATACCTGTAAGCTGAGCAGTGTCACTCTGTAGGCATAAAGGTTCTTTATTTTCACAACAGATCAATGATATTCTTGATTTTGAATTCGTCTTTACATAGTTTATTGTATTCCTTTCAAGTGAACTAAATTTTTATAGATTCTGTAGGTTCATTAAAAACATTTGCTTAATTCAATTACAATTCTTAGGGGTGAGGATGGAGGTGGGAAAACAAGTGTCTGAGGCTTCTCTGTATGTGTCCTCCCTGTGGATTTCAACATGCCTGAAAGCCCACAATAGACCCCCCAAAGATCTAACTGAGGGGTGAGGAAGTTTATGGAAAAGCACACATTTTAAGAAATGAGTCCTGGTTCAAAATTTGTTTTGTGAGGATTTTATCATGTCCTAAGAAATATAAAATAAAATAAATGATAATGGCTGTATTATAACCCACTATGTATATCTACTAGATTTTATTTAACCATTTCTATGTCATTAGACATTTAAAACACTTGAGCTATTTCTGTGTCTTTGTTGTTGTTTGAAATAATACTGACATGAGCATCTTAATGCATATATCTTTGCATGCATCTCTAATAATTTCCATAAGAAAGACTTTTATAAATAACCTTATTGTACTAATTTATACTTTCACCAATTTATTTATTGATTTATTGAAATACAGTTGATATACAATATTATGTTCATTTCTAATGTATTACATAGTAATTTGACATTTACATATATTATGAAATGATCACCATGATGTCTAGTAACCATCTGTCCCCCCAAAATTTATTACAATATTATTGACCATATTCTTTATGCTGTATATTACATAGCCATAGCTTATTTATTTTATAATTGGAGGTTTGTACCTCTTAATCCTCTTCACCTATCTCATTCCTCACCTCCTTCCCCTCTGGCAACCAACCACTCATTTGTTCTCTGTATCTATGAGTTTGCTTTCATTTTGTTTTGTTTTTTGTTTTTTACATTTCACATATAAGTTAGATTATATGATATTTGTCTTTCTCTGCCTAACTTATTTCACTTAGCATGATATATTCCAGGTCCATACATCATATTGTTGCAACTGACAAGATTTCAGTTTTTATGGCTGAGTTTTTTACATATATATATACACACACATACATATATGCCACATCTTCTTTTTCTATCCATCTTTTATTCATGGGCACTTAGATTGCTTCCATCTCTTGGTTATTGTAAATAATACTGAAATGGACATAGGGGTGCATATATTTTTTTGATAAACGCCCAGAAGTGAAACTGTTGGATCATATGGAAGCTCTATTTTTAATTTTGAGGGGAACCTCTATACTGTTTTCCAAAGTGGCAGCATCAGTTTACAATCCCACCAACAGTGCACGAGGGTTCCCTTTTCTCCACATCTTCAGACTGGATTTAAAAAAATATATTTACCAGTATGCTTTTGTCATCTATAAGTGGCATGGGGAGTCTATATCTTTTGACATTTGTGATTTATGTAAAACAACATATGGAATCAGGGAACCTGTGATGTTACCATAAGCTATCTCTGGGTCGAAGGACAGTGGTATTTGTTACCTTTAAACTTTCCATGGCTTCTGACCTTATATTTTGTAACAAAAAGAAAAAGAAATACAGAAAGACTAACATTTCCTTCCTTGTAAGCCAAATACATAACATAAAATAAGATATGTATGTGTTATGTAACATTTTGAAGTTTTATTAAGTGTTTTTACTAGACTTATCAGCATATGAAAAATTTCAGTTTGTAGAAACAGTGCCCATTTTACTTGCCTTGAAGGAGTTGTTTTTCATCTCTCTAGCAGTGTGAATGGAATAGGACTATGACTAGTTTTTACTTAGGATATAGCAAAACTGATATTTTAAAGACATGAGATAGCTCATATGTGGAATCTAAAAAAAAAAGAATGTAAATAAGAAACAGAAACAAACTCATAGACATAGAATACAAACTTGTGATTGCCAAGGGGGTGTGAGGTGGGAAGGGACAGACTGGGAGTTCAAAATTTGTAGATACTGAACAGATAAACAGGATTATACTGTATAGCACAGGGAAATATATACAAGATCTTGTGGTAGCTCACAGTGAAAAAGAATGTGACAATTTATATATATATATATATGTTCATGTATAACTGAAAAATTGTGTTCTACACTGGAAATTGACACAACATTGTAAACTGACTATAACTCAATAAAAAAAAAAGTTAAAAAAAATAAAGACAATTCCAGCATTTGTGAGATGCCAGATAACTTTACATATGGAAGAGAAGATACAGTAAAGTAGCTAAATGCACACCCTAGAGGAGAGGCAGTGGAGCTAAGAGGTTGTCCAGACTAATTCTCCTGCTAAAGAAGCAAATGGTGACCCTGTGTTATAAGGGGCTTATATGCTGGCCTATTACCTATGTTTTGCCGATAGAAGAGACAGAGATCTCACTCCCATCCAAGAATCTTTGAATTATAAGGAATCTAGAGTTGCTTTCTTAAAAACATGTATTAGAGAAAATGTTCTAAGTACAACATCTGTGATGAGTAATTAAGCAAAGATTTACTACATTTCTCTAAGTTAAAATCCATTTCCCATGACCTTGCTGATAATGATAGAGTGAAATAATTTCAAAAATAATTCTTTGAAAACTATAAAACATTGGTGAGAAAAAAATTAAAGAACTACAGAAGATCTCAAATAGCCCAAGCAGGGACAAAGACAGAGGGAAAAGAAAGACAAAGCTGAAAGCATCACAGTTCCTGATTTCAAACTGTATTACAAAGCCATAGTAATCAAAATGGTGTGGCATTGGTTTAAAAACAGACACATAGACAAATTGAACAGAACTGAAAGCCCAGAAATAAATTCACAGATATATGGTAAACTAATTTTGACAAGGGCACTAAGAACATACAACAGGAAAAAAGGTAGTCTCTTCAATGAACGTTGTTGGGAAAACTGGGTATTCACATGCAAAATAATGAGTTTGGACCCTTATCTTACACCATATGCCAGATTATATATATCAGGGAAGTGTAAATCAAAACTACAATGAGATATCACCTGAAACCTCTTAGGATGGCTATTCTCAAAAAGACAAGGAATAACAGGTGTTGGTGAAAATGTGGAGAAAAGGGAACCCTAGTGTACTGTTGGTGGAAGTGTAAAATGGTCTAGAATTATGGAAAATAATATAGAGGTTTCTCAAAAAGTTAAACATAGAACTACCATATGATCCAGCAATCTGACTTCTGAGTGTATATGTATCCAAAGGAAATGAAATCAATATCTTGAAGAGATATTTGCACTCCCATGTTTATTACAGCATTATTCATAATAGCCAAGACCTGGAAACAATCTAAGTGTTAATTGATGGATAATAAAAATGTAGTATATATACAAAATGGAATATTATTAAAAGAAGGAAGTTACTCCATTTGTAGTAACATCAGTGAACCTGGAAGACAGCATGCTAAGTGAAGTAAACCAGACACAGAAAGACAAATAACTATGATTTCACTTATATGTGTAATCCAAGTAAGTTTACATCATAGAACTAGAGACATTAACACTGGTTGCCAGGGGCTGAGGGGTGGAGTAAATGGGGAGATGTTGGTCAAAGAATACAAACTTCCAATTATAAATGGAGTAAGTTCTTTGGATCTAATGTATAGCATGGTGATTGTAGTTAATAATACTGTGTTGTAAACTTGAAACTTGATAAGAGAGCACCTTTTAAGTGTTCCTACCACACACATACAAAGTAACTAAATGAGGTAAGAATATGTTAATTAGCTTGATTGTGGCTAATCATTTCACAATGTATATTAAATCATCTTGTTGTAAGTGTTAAAAATCACATTGCACAGTCTAAGTATGTACATTTTTATTCATCAATCATACCTCAATAAAGCTGGAAAGATAATTCTTTTAATTTTTGCTTTTTAAAAAATGCTGATATTACTAATAGACTAAAAATCTCAACTAAATGTTATTACTCAAGTACTATTTGCTCACAGAACCTTAATTTTTTTTTTTTTTTAATTCTCTTAACATGATCTTTAGGCTAGAATCGTTTCATGAACAGTTTCAAACTTACACTCACCTCATAAATTCGGAACCTTATGTACTGGGCTGGTTACCAGTGAAATAATCTGGTCAGCTGCCTCTTGCTGCTATTTTAAGGTCACTATGCAAAGTGTACTTTAGAGAATCTCCCCAGTGTGATGTGACAGAAACGTTGATTAGACTTCCATACAAAGAAGGGCTTGGTGAGTCTTTGATCTTTAAATCATCCCTTTGACCATATTTTATTTTATTGTAAATGGAGGTCATTACACAGAGGAATAACTGGTGCTTTTTGATTAATTCCTTTCTAACTGAGGATCAAGTTATTCATAGGTGAGAACATACTCTCAGCTCTTGGCCTTTGAGTTACTTCAGACTCACCGTGAAGCTATTTTTGAAATACTTCACCTTCTACTAATCTTTAATTAGCAGAACACAAAACAAAACACATTGAACATAAACAGGCAGCTCTTTATGTTGCCTTCACCAAGATGAGACCCCCTGGGATTCTGTTACTGTAAAACCTTAGTTTTACTACCTTCCGTCATTCTAGAGCAAATTGTGGAGGTGGGGCTTATGTATGCATGCATACAACTTCCTTGTCTCCCAGTCTAAAAGTCAGTCTTGCTGACATCCTCTATTTCCTTTTCATTTTAATTTTGTCTTTTCTTAGGATGATAAGTATCTTCTGGATTTATATATTTGCAACTTTTAGAGAGAAAAAGGAAAGGCAATTTAAAGAAAGCAAATCGAGGGACCTGATTGTTTGGAAATCACCAATAACCTGGAAATAGCTGCACACTTGTTAGCACACTTTTGGTAATGAGAAGAAATTTTTATCATTAACTTAGATTTACTAACTTCTCAAAATTATCATGGATGTAAAAGTGATTCTAATCTGCTGATGCTCGACAAAATTGTTTTTTATATACAATTGGATGAGACATAATTCTTTTTCTAACTTAAGTATTATTTTTCAGCCATGAATTAAATTTTTCTAAGTCAATTAAAAAATATTAGAAGTACAAATCCATTGCCATTGTCCTAAGATACAGCAAAACCCGTTTTCCAAGGTGGGATTTATAATTATATGTGGAAGTTCTCATTGCCTCCTTAGTCTTTGCCCAGACACATTTAATGCATTTTTCTGAAAAGTCTACTCTGTGTAACCCATAACTACTCCCACAAGTATTTATCCTGCCTCTCCTACTAAAGAGAATGCCCTCAGATTACACACCAGTTAGGTTAGGGTTAATAGAACTAGTGATGTTGCTTACTGACTACTTTACAGCTTCCGTGGGTCTCAGTGGAATGAGGATCAGCCCTTTCTCTCAATGACTGTTTCCTATCCCTTCCTGAATCTGGCTGCCATGTTGCCACTTAACATTCTTCTCTGTGATTTTTTTCCCATTTTGTTGTGGCACTTCATTTCCTTAGAAAAATGACCAAAACAGTTGTATGTGATGGTACAAGATATTATTCGGTTAAAACAATCCACTATTGCTTTTGTCTTTTCATTCAGTCTTTCGTCCTTTGACTAAACTTCAAGCAAAACTCACTTTGTTGTGTTGAAGAACACTCTATAAACATATATAAAATATACGTATACTGGTCTTTTAAGTTCAAATCAAAGTTAAGTCATGGTCATCATCATAAATCTTGCACAGTATTTGCTTTTCATCATTTATTTATATTTTATCATATCATGTAGGGTCTTGTCCTCAGTTCAAAGAACATACTTCTATTACTACAACATTTTTATTTGTTGATATTTCATTTGTACTTCCTGTGTACAATTCTTAAATGTATATCTATTTATATTTGCTTATTCAATCATATGAAGTATAATCTCACACTTAATTAGTCTCTCACCTTCTTTATATACTCACAATATAGTCTTATGATGGAGTATTTGGTATGCTTATTCTTCTGTTTTAAAATCGTGAGTGTCAAGCTGCTGTATCCACCAAAGGAATTCTTTTAAACTCAAAAGTACATGCAGATAGACATTTTATGAGGATTCAGTTTTAAAATAGAGCTAATTCTCACCAAGCCCCACAAAATGAGGAGCCTTCTCTTAATAATTGGGCAAATATAAATTTCAATTATTGAAATATTCTCCAAGTTCACTATCTTGCCTAAATGATTATTTCTGTCTTTCCTTGACACCTATAAGACAGCTAAAAACATAACACACCTTTAGAAAGTGTTTTTTTACCTTTCTTTTTAGTAATTTTTATTAGTTAAGAAATTTGCTATAGGTATTTGTTGAAACTATTTCTCATGAAATCATAATCTTTTTCTGGTTATAAAAAAATGCAACTCCATTGTAAAAGTTTATAAAGTCAGAAAAATAGAAAGAACAGTTATCAATGTTTTCACTAAACTGCAAATTATCATTATTTGAAAAATGCATATCTATAAATATTTTTAATACTATTGAGATCATATTTAATTTTTTTCCTCTTAACATTATATAATGTGATCTTTAATGAAACAGCCATAATGTGAGATTTCCATCATCTATTTAATAGCAAACCCCTCCTTGGGCATTTAGATTGTTTTCACTGTTATGTGTAATGGCGCAACAAACATCCTTGAACATAAATATTCATGTGGCTTTCTGGTAACTGCTTTAGATGTTTCATTTGGAGTTAAATTACTGAGTCAAAAGATTTGCATTTTCTCCCACATTCTGCCTCCTCTTAGGTGATTTAGTACTTTGGGGTTACTTTAATTTCCTTTTCTAAAGCAAGAAAGTGATCTGAAAAACTAATTTACAAATGGTATTGTTAGCTTATATGTGTTTTCCCTATCCTCTCTTTTGCTCAGTAGTCTTAGGGCAATTCGGAAAAAGACGTTACAGAGACAGAGATTTATTTGTGGGAGGTTTATTGGAGGATGCTCTCAGCAACAACCCCAGAAGCAGGTTTGAACAGAAGGAAAACTGTGATGTACCAGCAACAGTTTTCAACCGTCCCAAGGAGCTCAGATGGCTCTTGAGAATTTTCTTAAACTGAGGCGGGTCTTTTGTACCCTACTCCTGCCTCCTGGACTCCCCTTCTCACATTGACCATCCTTAGATCGAAGTGGGCTGCCCCAGAGGGGTAGAGCCTTGGGCAAGGCAGTGAACTCGCCCAGCCACTGGGTGGTATGGTGAAAACCTTGTCCCAAAGTGGGGAACTGGAGGGGTGAACCACTGGGTGCTCAGTACTTTGGTTCCATAGACGAGTTGAGGTGTAAGTCAAAAGAATCAACTCTCCATTGGGAGAATTTCAGTCTTGCCTGGCACCTAAGTTGGAAGACACATTTGAGTAAGTTCTTCCTTAAATCTCTTCCACCTTTTTCTCAGAATCCTTGCTCTACAATTCAAAATAGCATTCTCTTTGTGTGAAGAAGGCCGTAGAAGCATTTATTGACAAAGCAGTGACATTTAACACTACATATTTTATATATCAATGTTACCAATTGAAAAAAGTTTACTATATTAACAAGCTACCTGTGAAAGTAATTGTTACTGATTATATAACAAAATGATATACTATATTTTGACCATTAAACCAAATTTTGACAACTAAAAAAATTTATGTGTACTCTTGATGAACCCTCCCCACAGCAGTCTACTTGCAACTCTTTATTAAATATTTATTGGCTAGAGAGTGGTTATGGGGGGCAGTTTTATTGCTCTTGTTCTTGGTGAATACTCAGATTGTTTCTGTTCTCTAAGATGAAAATTCAGCATCATTTGACAACACTAAAATACTTAATAGAAACACAGTTCTTTTTTTGCCATAGTCTGTACTCCAGAGTGTACATATGGAGTAAATATGGTGAGAGTCATTTAGAATACATTCTACCCTGTCTTTCCCACTGAATGCAACTATAAATTATGGACTGAATGCACAGAGAAAATATTTGAGGACTCTAAAAAATAAATAGTAGCAGATGAGATTGGAAGGAAGACCAGAATTTGAAGTACCTCTAAATTGGTGGTGAGTTCATCTTTTTTTTCCTCTGGTATCTTCCAGCTTAGACTCAAGGCGACCAAAATCTGTAAATGCACATTGGGGTGGACAGGGAGAGCTCCAGAAGTTTCCTAGTTCAAACTACAGGATCAGGAAAATGGTCTCCTGATAGTTACAGTGGTAGCAGTGAAAGTTCATAGGTGCATCAGACTCTGAGGGAAGCGAACTTTCTTCTGCACTTGGAGGATGTACGGTCCCATGACGGTGGGGCAAACTTTTATTGCTGTTTTTCTATATCTGTCCTCCCACCACTTGGTCCAGATATGGATGCAGTCATAGCACTGAGTGACAGAGAGCTATGAACAAAGTGCCAGCTTTTTGACTGGAGGACTTGACAGGGGAACTTTAAGGAATCAGAAAGTAGAGGGGAAATAACACAGAGGGAAGAATTTGGTAAAGGGACTCCATAGAGTTGTTTATGGATTTCTGAGCTCACTCCCAAGACATTGCCATATTGGTATCTAAAGTGATAACACCGTTTGCTCCCCCAATCAAAACGTATGAGAGTACCAGTTGTTTTATGTCTTTACCAATACTTGGTATTGTCAGTCTTTTTAATGTTCTCATTCCTGTGTGTACATGTAGTGATGTATCATTGTAATTTTAATGTATATTTCCCTAACAACTAACGATGTTGAATATATTTCATTTATTTTTTGGCCTTCATATGTGTTTAGTGAATTATCTTTTCAGAAGGTTTGTACTCTTACTTTAAGGCTTCTTACTATAAGGATTTTTTATATATTCTGGATATAAATTCTTTGTTGGGCATATGTAATGCAAATATTTTCTCTTAGTGTGTGGCTTGCCTTTTCACTTTTTAAACAGTGTTTTGGAAGAGCAGACTATAGTTGAAATATAATTTGTCATTTTTTCCTTTTGTGTTCTGAGTAGTAGTTCTTTTTCTATCACAGGATTGTGAAGCTCTTCTCTACTTTCTTCTTTACATTTTACAATTTTACCATTTACAGTTAGGTCTATGATCAATTTCAAATTTATTTTTATTTGTGGTGTAAAATGAGTTGCGGTTATTTTCCTATATGAATATCTAATTTTCTAGAACCACTTGCTGAAATGAGTATTCTTTCTTCATTGAAGTACTTTGAAACGTTCATTAAAAATCAGCTGACCAAATATGTAGGGGTCCATGGATCATATTCCATTCTATTGATCTACGTGTCTGTCCTTAAGTCAATACTGTATTATCTTGATGACTTTATCTTTACAATGAGTCTTGAAATAAAAGAGTAAGTGCTTCAGATCTGTTCTTTTAAAAAAATTTAGTCTAGGCTACTTTAAGTCTTCAGCATTTCTATTTAAATCTCAGAACCAACTTGCCTGTTTATCATAAAGCTCTCTAAAAATTTATTTGGATTTCACTGAAACTGTATACCACTTAGAAAAGAATTGACCTCCTAACACTGAGTCCTTTCTTTTTTTAATTTTATCTATTTATTTTTTTAGGGGGGAGGTAATTAGGTTTGTTTATTTACTTTTTAAAGGAGGGAGTAGGGATTGAACCCAGGACCTCATGCATGTTAAATATGTGTTCTACCACTGAGCTACACCCTCCTCCTTAACACTGAGTCTTCTAATCTATAAACATAGTTTATGTTTCCATTTACTTAATTTTTTATTAATTTATTGCAGCAGTGTTTTATAGTTTTGATTACATAGGTCTGGCACATATTAAATTTATCTCTAAGAATTTCTTGGTTATTGATGCTATGAGAAATGGCATTTGAAAATTTTTATTTTGCACTTGTTTCTTGCTAGTAAGTAGGAACATGAATAATTCTTACACATTGACTATATCCTGCTGCCTTGAAACATTCACTCATTAATTCTTGTAGGCTTTTTGTAGACTCCTTAGGGTTTTCTGTGTTCATGATCATGTCACATGCAAACAAAGACATTTTTTATTTTTTTTTCTTTCCAATATGCATACTTTTTTTTTCTTCCCCCATTGGTCTGGTTTGGACTTCCAGTTTAACACTGAATATAAATGGTGAAAGCAGATTTTTTTTCTTGTCCCAATCATGAGCTGGGTCGGGAGGTAGGTAGTATTTCAACATTAAGTATGATGTTAACTGAATTACTTTCATAAATACCCTTTATCAGGTTGAGGAAGTTCTTTTCTATTCCTAGTTTACTGAGAGTTTTTATCGTGAAGGAGTGTTGGTTTTTGTACCAACTGAGATTACTTTATAGTTTTTCTCCTTTATTTTGTTTATGTGTTGAATTTATTGATTTTTCAAATGTTATTTAACCTTGAAATCCTGCAATAAATAATAATAATGTATTATCCTTTTTATATAATGCTGCATTCAGTTTGGTAACATTCTGTTATGAATATTTCCAACTACATTCATGAGAATATTGGTCTGTAGTTTTTTTTTTAATTTTTTTAGTAATGCTTTTGTCTGGTTTTTGTGTCAGAGAAATGCTAATTTTCTAGAAGGAGTTGAGAAGTTTTCTGAGCAAATTTGTATAATATTGGTATCATCTATTTCTTAATTATTTAATATCATTCATCAGTGAAGCCACCTGCACCTATAGTTTCCTTGATGAGCAGAATATAATCACAATTTTAGTTAATTTAATAGATTAAGAACTATTCAGATTATATATTTCTTGTTTTGTCAATTTTGATAATTTGTTTTTGAGAAATTTATTTTTTAGAAATTTGTTTAAACAAATGCATAATATTTCATTATTATCCTTTTAATATCTGTAAAACATATAGTGATGCTCCTCTTTTATTCATGGTATTGATAATTTGTTTTTCTTTTCTTTTTTTCTTGATAAATTTAGCTAGATATATATCAACCATGTTGATTTTTTTTAAAGAAACTAGCTTTTTATTTCATTGCCTGCTCTATTGTTTCTCTATTTCTTATTTCATTGACTGTTTTGCTTATGTATTTATTCTTTTCTTTTCTCTAGTTTAGTTTTAACTGGCTCTTCTTTTGTCTGGTAGGTCATGGTGGAAGCTTAGATTGTGAATTTTAGAACTTCTTTCTTTTCTAATGTGAACACTTAAAAGCTATGCATTTTTCTTATAGCAGTGTTTTAGCTAAATCTGATAAATATTGACATGCTATGCCTTCATTATCATTTAGGTAGCAGTATTTTCTAATTACTTTATGATTTCTTCTTGACTATGGATTATTTAGAAGGGTGTTGTTTAATTTCTAAATATTTGGAGATTTTCCATATATCTTACATAACTTACTTTCAGTTCAGTCAGAGAACATAAATCTTTTTCTATTTCAATTATTTAAAATTAATTGGTTCAACTTTTATACATATGGCCCAACAATGGTAGAAAATACAATCTTTCAAATGCTCATGTTGTTCTCTAAGAATGTGTTGACTGGCATTGTTGGATGAAATGGTCTCTTAGTGTCACTTAGGTTTTCATGCTTTGCCTTGGGGACACTGTAGAAGTGCTTGAGAGCTCTTTAGCTGAAAGGTTGATTGGCAACTATGTTAGAGACAGGTGGTTATCTTCCCAAATCTAATTTTTCCTATTTCTGTAGAACCTTTGTTTTGGCACACAGCTGCCCAGCTAAATACTGCATTTCTCATTTTCCTTTGTGGTAACATATGGCCACATGTCTACACTCTGAACAACGAGTTGTGAATTCTGTACAGGGAGGGGCAAGTTCATCCATTCTGCTGTGTAGTATGTAGATATGGTGGTAAGCCATCTTGTGCTACATGCCCGTGGGCAGAGCCTTAGGCATGGCAGATCAGTTAGACAGAGTCTGGGTCCCTGATAATAACAGCCTAGGACTGCTTACAACCAAGAGAAATAAACTTCTTTCTAGTTAACCTATCATTATTTCAGTTGCTGATCCTTAATTACAATGAATAGAGTGGAGCTCTGTTCACTCCACCAAGTTCAACCAAAAATCTTCCATATCAGTCTTATTTAGGTACTGAGCGTATAGATAAGAGACTTTTTTTTTTTTAAAGAAATGGTTTTGTTGCTAAAAAACAAGTTTGAAAATGAGGTGTGCTGAGGCTTTATTCCCCCCAGTCTTTATTCCCTCTGTGTACAGAAATGTGTTCATGCACACATACACACACAAATACATACACACACATGTATTTTACTACTCAGACTCATTCTAGGAAGAACTTGAGATGGTTTGAATGGCAGAGTGTAGCACAAATGACTACTGGCTCAGTGGTCTCTTGCCCACCTATTAGTAGCCCAAGTCCACACTTACTAGCAGAACTTAAGCCCCTAAAAACTATTGGTTAGTTCTAGATTCATGTAGATGTGGCTCTGTTTTCACTAAGTCTATCTAAAATACAGTGTGTATTCTCAGCCTTTCTTTGTTACAGCAGAAAATATTTTTCCTGTTATTCCTTGGAATATTGATATTTGTCCGGTTCTCATTCTGGAATGCCTATTATACATTTATTGGTTCTTTGGGTCTGGAGATATATATGGATCTGGACAGATGTATGTGTGTGTGTGTGTGTGTGTGTGTGTGTGTTTTCAATCTCTTTGCCCTTGTGATATGAGTTCTAGAAAAATTTCTCTACTTTGTCTTTTACTTCCCAAATTCAGGTTTTTTTTTCTTTGCTGTGCCTAATTTGCTGCACAATGCCTCTGTGATAAATTTGGGAATAAAAAAAATTGAAGATTAAATGAATTAATATATATTAAGCAACTAATCCTTTCTTTTCCTGTGGCATTTACTTTCCAGCTTTCTTATCTTCTTCCTCAGTGTCCATTAGTTTTCATGGTTAGCATTCTTTTTGTCTGTCAGTTTTACTCAGATAACAGATTTTTTTTAAAGCTTTCTAAGAAGTATATGTTTAAAACAATAAAGATCTGAATGGAGTGCTAAAATGAAATCCATGGTATCTTGCTGGATTTTTTCTTACTTCTTTTAGATATGGGCTTATCTGGTTCATAACATTCTAAACAACAATGCTACCACTACTACTGTTGCTAACTAAAATTACTTAGTATGTATCAGGCATTGATAGTCTACATTTATTAATTTATTTAAGTCTTACGATAACATGATAAAGTAGGTACCAGTTATTACTCTTATTTTGTGGAATATGTAACTAAGGCACCATTTTATTTCCTTATTCTTTTTATTCATACTATTTTTTAAAAAACAACAATTGAGTACTGGTCTTAAATTAACTATGCAGTTAGTTAATATTGGATAATCTTTTTAGGATAATAACTCTAGCTAAAATGAAATTCACTATGAGCGATCCTTTTTTCCCTTTCTCCACATAATGTAGACAAACCTTACTCACAGGCCTAGGCTGAGACCTAGAATCTAACAACAGCTTGTATATTGGAATTGTATCAAGACTTTTGCATTTTGCTATATTCTTTACATTGCCTTGTTTCAGGTCTTAAGCTTCTCCAGCTTGAACTATTACGTTTGATTTCTACTTTTTTTTTAATGAATAAGTGGTTTCACTTGTTCAATATTTTTTTAACTTTATTCACCCTTTTTTTTTAGGTTTTTCATTTGGGGGAGGTGCTTAGGTTTATTTATTTACTTTTAGAGGAGGTACTGGGGATTGATCTCAGGACCTTGTGCACGCTAAGCATGCGCTCTACCACTTGAGCTATAGCCTCCCCCCACATTCAATTTCTGACTGAGCACTAGGCTTCAATCTCTTCATCTATATCATTCTCTGAATGATTTTGATCACTTACTTGCTTGATTAAAAAAAGTGAATGGCTGCTCAGTAACAGTAGGTCTTATTCAGTGCTCCTGAAAATTGAATCCTGGCCGCGCTCACCTCTCTACTGCTGTCTCTTCTGACTAACAGAAAGTAAGTAACCTAAAGGCCCTTATTACTCACACAAATATACTCATCGTGCCTCTGACACTGAATAAATTTACCACTCTTGACTATGTGTAACTGATAAGGCTATACTTCTTTTTTAACCTAGAGGAAATTAGGTTGTAACAATAATCTTACTGTTTACTATTTATTGAGGGCTTATGTTGTACCAGGGTGTGTGCTAATAAGCCCTTTATATGCATCTACTTTATAGAGGAAAGAGCTGAGGTTTAGAGAAGTGGCTTGCCCACTGTCAAAACATTTATTAAGTAGGGCTGCTGGGATTTGAACTTAAGGGCATTCTACTGCAAGCTTGAGTTCTTACTGCTTCCTGCCAATTCCCTATTTTGAATAACAATAGGGATTGAGCTGACACTGCAAACTGAACGTATGTACCCTATTTCTAGGACATAATGAGGTAAATTGCGTCTGGGTAGCTCTCTTGGGAGGAATTTGAATGTTGCTACTGTCCCTTAGTCTGAAGGTAATTGTAAGGTCTCTTGAGTCTAGAGATTGGCAATATGTTTGCCAGTATTGACAAGCAAAAGTTGGAGTATTTTCCTTTTTCCCTTGGTTAAAGATCAATTCACTTGTATCATGGTTTTTTTTTTTTTTTTTTTTTTTTTTTTTTTGCTGATAAAGGAGAGGAATAAGAGGATAACAGATGCAAACAGTTAATCATGTTCCTTAATATTATGAAGTGACATAAAAACATGGTTGGCTTTATGTAGAGATATGTGGTTTTATAAAATAATCATGAATGGTCTTTTTGTTTGACTTGCAGAATTGTTATGCACAAAACTTAAGTATACTTTCTGGAACTTCCAGATAGATCTCTTTAGGCATTCATGACTGTCACTTCTTGATCAGTGTGTGATCAGGTGGACATACATTTAACAGGTGGAGATACATTTAACTGTATTTTGCTTTAAAGAAGAATGTTTAACTGAATAAAGTAGTTGTGTAGAAATTAAAATTGTAGTTACTTGTAATAATTCACTCTTAAGCCTTCTGAATGCTGTGTTTAAAATCTGTACCTCATCCTTCCTTTCTTATTTTTTTCAGCTATCAAGAAATAGAGATTTCCAATACACTTAGATTATGCCCAGTAGTGTGTGAAGGAATTAATTCATTTAGCATGTCCATGATGACTCTAAATTAATAATTCAGGGTAGTTAAAATTTCAACCAATGCTGTATTGATTCCCCCAAACAGTATCAATTTAGTGAATTGTTTGGAATGACTGGCCCATCATTAAGTAGTAATTAATTACTAAAGGCTTGAAAAGGCTCATGACAAGCAGTGGAAAATTTGTGTATTAGAATGATAATACAAAATACTTGAATCAATATACATTTTGTTTTATATAGTAATTATGTGGTGATAAATAGTATAATATTTTATTATCTATGAACTCATTATCTACATTTTATATTTCTATACAGTGGTTACACAGTAACTGTCTACTATGTGATGATAAACAGCAGGATACATTGTATTATTTTTAAATGTATCATCCAAGAAGATAACACAAAATTGGTTCATTTTCTATTAAGTCACTATACAGAGGAAATTTCCATATGGATTTTGCTTATTTTGACATATTTGAAAATGTCATTTTTTAAAATCACAGAAACATTGCCTCACACAGGCACCTCTCATCTGTGTGGCCTGCTGCTGTCTGTGGCAGTGTACCCATCATAAACTTTTCCTTCCACTTAAAAAAAAATTTTTAAGTAAAAAAATAAAAATAAAATCACAGAAACATTGAAGGTATTTGGGTCTTTTAAACCCAAAAAGGGATTTTTTAAAAATAAGTTTGTTATCACTCGTCTGAGATCAGTATTTGGTCCCTAGAACGCTTTTGCTGTACTATGTGGATATGTATGATGCATGCAATGAGGAGTAATATTTCAAATTGCATGCCAAATTATCAAATCTTACATCTTTGGGATGTTGCAAGTGAAGCAAAGTGGAGAATTAATCAGTCTTATTAAAGTAGAGACTCATTGTGGTATATGGGACATAATGCAAGATATGGGGAAGTTGTAGAGCTTGGGATTGATTCATATGCCACCAGTAGATCTCAGCCCAAACAGAAATAGCTCAGGAATTAAGACAACTAACATTTATCCATGGCTAATTGTGTACCAGGCGCAATCTTATGTGTTTAAGGTTTTTAAGTAATTGATCCTGACAAAAACCTCTTAAAGTAGGTATTGGTATTAATTAGATACCAGTAGATCCCAGTGTCTCATAGATAAAGCAAACTGAAGCATGGAGTGGTTAAGTAACTTGCTACATGGCTAGAAAGTGATAGGGCTGGATTGAACACTGGCAGTATGACAGTCAGCACTTGTAATTACTTTATTAAATAAATGTCTCCCTTAGGATTTAGATTTAGATCTAAATCATAGAAAAACTCTGTTGTCCTGGCTTTTTTTTTTTTTTTTTTTTTTTTTGATTAGGATGGAAACTTCCTGCCAGTAAATGTCTCATTTATCTGGAATTTATATCTTAAGGATACTCAAGCCCTAGAGAATGTTTTATTACCCAGCGGTCAGTCTAATGTTGAGCTTAAGTCATTTCTGAATTCAGCCCTTTTGTTTGTTTTTATGAAGGTACAGAGACTATTCTATAGCTTTCTTATGGTTTACTCCTGAGTCCTCCAAGATATCTCTGCTATCATCTCCTCTTTTCCAATCTAGTTTAGGCTCTTTTCTGCTTCCTCAGTGATAGTCCTAACTCTAGTCTCCTTAAAATTTGTTTTCTAGGTTAACTTAAGCAATGTTCTGATCACAAAACCTAACAGTGGCTCTCCATTTTTCACTATATAGTCAAGGACTTGGTGGTTTGTATCTAACTACTTTTCTAGTTTTACCTAAAAATTCATAATAATCATGGAAGCTAAGATTTGTTGAGCATTTACTATGTTTGAAGTACTGTGCTGATTTCTGGCCACATGAAGATGACTATAATATAACCATCTGGCTTTATGAGCATCACAGTCATTATCTCACTTAATTTTCACAGAAATCATATGATGTGTGTACTATTAACAACTCCATTTTACTTAAGAGGAAACTGAGGCTTGAAGAGTTTATCCACCTTATTCAATGTCACAAGATTACTAAGTGATAGCACTGGGATTCATATCCTCCCTTTCAGATCCAATGATAACACTTCTTGTCGTCATTCTGACCCTAACCCATCTTAACTGTACTGGGCCACTCACTGGCCCCTTTTCCTCCAGCTTTATTGAGATATAATTGGCATATAACATTGTGTAACTCACTGCTCCCTTAGTATGCCATACTTTTTCTCACTTCATGGTCTTGTCTTATTGTCATATCATCCTCTTTGAAACTTTTTTCTGTCTCTTTCCCATCTCTATTGAGTAATGATTGCCCTTCAAGGTTGCGGATATAATTGACCTCTCTCACCAAAGTTTTGTTTTTGTTTTTGTAAACTCACATAGTGCTATATCCTTGTTTTTATACAAACTATATCTCTCTACTTACTATATTAAGAGTTTCTTAACTTTTTAGATTTACCTTTATATTCCTCAAAGTTCCTAACAAAGATCGGGATCAATTAATACGTTCTCATAAATTCATGCTCTTAAATTATTATTTTCTCTTCTTATCAGAAAGAAACAAGAATTGGTTCTAATTCATTATTTGACATTTTCAGGATTTAAAGAATTGTCATGAACAGTCTTTTATCATATGAATGATTTATTTGTCTCCTTAGGTATCAAACTGAGCTTTGTCAAGTATGCTAATTTTTTTAAAAAAAATAAAAGCTTCTAATTATGTAATGTAATAAAGAAAGTTCTCGGAGAAGCCGATTCAGACTTTCCACCAAAGGGTTGTGTTGGAAACAGAAGACATAAACATCAACCACATTTTAGCACAACTTTCATCATTCTCCTGTGGTTTGACTTTTCTGATGATGTCTAAACTTAAACATAAAAGGAAACCCCACCTTATATGGATGGCCTGGAATGGAAAAGAAGCTCCACAGCTTTCCTGTTTGGCTGCTGGGTTTGACCTTTCCACACGTGCATTTGCTTTGAACTCCTCCTAAGTTAGGTGCTGTGTAAATTCAAGTTATAATTAACATGCTTCCTTTGGGTTTCCTTGAACAAAACACTTTCTCTCATAATGTGCTGTGCATATTTACTTTGAATGAATATGAATTTTGTGTTTAGATTTAGAAAGCAGATAACGTGACTGAAACTTGGGTCTTTTCTTTGCCTTTAATCTGGGACTGTTGGATTGGGCTCAAATATGAAGGGCATAAAACATGGGAGAAGCTTCCTGTTTAGCCACAAAACAACCAGGGATAAGGAGTTGAGCTTATAGGTTCTAATTGAATGTGTTGTTTTTCATTTTCATGAAAATGGACCTATGGTATTACCATGCAGCTGCTAACCAGCTGTTTTCTTTCTATTGTGGTTCTTGCGAGCACTCTGCTTTAAGGTTATACATCACTTGGGATTCTGAGGGATAATGAACTATTACTTATAGGTTCAAGGTAGTAGTTGAGGTTTTGTTTATCTTTAGATTTTTAGTTTAATCCAACATGTTTAAAATGTTTTCTCTTAATTGCTATTATGAGTATGTGAATATTTAAGCCTGGCCATAATGGCCTCCATGCTCAAGTGAGGAAAAATATTAAAAGAATTAATAGGCTGATTAAAACTTGCCTCTCTCATCTGCCCTTCACTATTCTGCTAAACTTATATGATTGCCTCAGTTCCGCACTTAGCACTGAAGTTGAAGACCTGAAGCCTGAGAGAAGAGACATTTATATGCCTATGTGTTTACACATAATAATAAACGTGTTCATATAACAGCAGCTTCAGTACTTTCATGCCTTCACGCGCCTGACGGCAGAGTTTCACCAACAGGAGGGGATAGTTTGGTTTGTCACACTGAGTATGGTCTGGGGTCAGATAGATCAAGGAATTATAGACCAAAGACGTGTGGATGGTATATCAGTATCACTATTCAGGATTCACAAGCTATGGAGTTGAAATTTAATGGAGTATGTTTATGTTTTCCTTTTTATGATTAGAAGGTTGAGACTAAATTATAATAATACATAATATTTACCATGTGCTATTTAAGTTTTCTGCATGTATTAACTTATTAATCCTCTTTATAATTAAGTGTTATTACCATCCTTGTCTTACAGTTAGAGAAACTAAGATAGAGAAGTGTTAAGAGCCTTGTGCGTGATCATACGACATGTAAGTGGCAGAGCTAGGATTTGAATGCAGGCAGCCTCGCTCTTTGCCCTGTACTAGACTGCCTTGAGCTGTTACAAAGAGCAAATAATTACCTAGATTCATGATTTCAGAATTAGTCTAGTGGCAAGTACCTCTATAATTTCTGTGTTTGGTATGTTTGATTGACTTCCCCCAAACTAACTGAACACTTTTTCATGATTCCTGGGGAGCACTAGTGTCGGGTAACAAAGCTTCTATCTAGAGGATCAGCTGAATCAAAATGAGGAATCCACACTAGCATATCAACATATCAGGGTGTACCAGGCAAGGTCAAGTGCAGAGTACATTGAGCTGGGATTACTAACTTGATCAGGCTCCAGTAATTCAAAGTTTTCATAGGAACCACCTTTTCTAAAACCAAGGGCAACACTCTCGTAATTCTGGTGTGAATTTATGCTAAATTTCAGAGCCTTCGAAGTTTATAGCACCCTGATATTCCCTTAAATTAACTAGATCAAACTGCTGAGACCACAGTAGGGGCTACTGGAATATTTTGCTTCTTAGTTTTTGGATGGATAGATGGATGAATGGATTAGTGAAAGAAAGAGGACTGAAGTACATAAAATTTCAACTTGGCATGGTTAATGTGGCTACCAGGAAGTAATGACAGTCTTTAAATGAATTGCTATTTTTTTCATAGTTTTGTCCTCTCCCAATCCTTGATAGACAGGCAGAGGTGGGGGCTGTAGAGAGAGGAAATGCTATCTAGGGAGTTTTCTTTTTTCTTTTCAACCCAAACTGTCACAAAATATGGGAAAACATAATCTCATATTATTTTTGGTTGGGGCCTAGGAATATAAAGAGGACAGATCAATACTTGCAGTTGAATACAAAAGATCTATAACTTATATATTTAAGATGTACACATGCTACACTGGTTTTCTTTGATTTAATGTACACTTGTATATTAATTGGAAGAAATTGGTAGGCTTTGACAATAGTTTTAAATAGCCAAAACAAGGTACTAAATGAATCAGATATGTGCTTTACATAGCAGACATGCTACAAATAATTGTGAAAATGTAGACGGACATGAATAGGTGGAAATGAACAGATGAACTGATGGTGCCAAACTCGGAGATTCTACTGAGGAGGATTGAGATTCTACTGGGAAGTTGAAGTGAACAAGTGAAACAACGTGACCAATCCCTGCTGAGGCTATAGGCTGAGATCCCAACTGAATGAAGTGAGTATGTGGAGATAATACTTAAGAACTCAAAGATTAAGAGAAGCACAGTCCTTTCTAAGGTGGCATGCATGCCTTGGATGAAGACAGGAATGGTCAGTGTTTAACAAGTGAGTGACCAGTGTTGTCTGGTATCAGGTGTTTTGTCATCAGATGAAGAAATCAGGGAAGACAAAAGGACTGGCCCAGGCAGAGCAGTGTATAGGGGCTGCCCTTCAAGAGGGGACTGAACAGCATTTCCCACCAGAAAACCATTTTAATGCAAAGATTCAGGGCTCTTCCCTAGCTTTTCTCCAATTTTCTTCCCTTAATCTTTAAAATGATCCCAATGGCTGGAGACTCCCTGGAGTCCACAAAGCCATAAATATCACATGCAAAAAGACAAAGGTAAAATTTTGCACTTAGCTTAAGAAACTAATTACTTAGGTGGAAGATGGGGAAGAAGAAGAAGCTCAAGGCACTTTGCATGAAAATAAAATTTTTAAAAGTGAAATGAAGCATTGCATTAGGACTTTTAAAATTTAATCTTGATTCTGCTACAAATTAACTATGTGACTCTTGACACATAATCTTTCACATTCTTAATTTCTCTATCTGAGAAAAAGGATGTTGAAATAAGATCATCTTTGGGGTTCTGTCTGGATTTAATTTTATAGTTTATAGTTTAGAGGTTTTCATTAAGTACAAATTCAACATGAAGCAATGCTGTGACATATGATGCTCAAAATGTAATTCATTAAGAGAAATGCAGAGACTAGATCATCCCACGGTATTCAACACTAGTCACTTCATTTGGCTGGACAATCCAGTTCTGGCTGCCATATATTTGGAAGGATATTGGAAAATTAATGGCACATCTGGAGGAGGGTGACTGAAGTGGTTACGATTCTGGAAATAATATTATGGAAAAAATGTTAAGATGAGCTATGGTTCATTATCCCAGGCCAGAGAAGAAGGAGACTCCCAGTAACATTCTTCTAATATCTCTTCTTGAAGCTCTAGGGGGAAGCTATAAGATTTTCCTAAAGGCTCCATAAAAATAAATAAACAAAGGACTTTCTAATGAGTAAAGTTCTCTAGCAATAAACTGGATTGCTTTGTGATGAAGCTATTTCCCTCACAAGGGTAATGTTCAGGGAAAAGCTGAATGACCATATATGTCTACTTGGGTGGAAAGCTGGATTTGATGACCTTGAGGGTCCCAGGCACTCACACTTACTTCCATCCTATGATTTTCTGATGTTAGTTTTGAAATTACAATAAAAAACAATTTCACATGCTAATGTCAGATATGACAAATTTTTAAGGCGAACTAACTAGTTTTTTTTGATTAATCCAAAATAAAATAAAATAACCAGAAATAAAGTTAAAAGTTGTCAACTCAGAGATTCCATTCAGGTCTAATTAAGAGAAGGATAAGAAACGGCAACACAGTCTAGCGTTCTCACCAGCAGCTCTGCCCCTTCTCTCTCACAAGTGTTTCCCTCAGCACATGCTTTTACCATCTAATTCCATCTTGGCATCTTCTTCTTGGAGGGTCTGAACTGACACAGGAATAAACATGCAATAAATATTAGCTGTTTTATTTAAATTTTAACTATTTTACTCTTTTCTCTATGACTGCAAATTAACTTGTTTTCTTTCTGTGAACAGTTCCTTTTTGTTGGTGGATATAGAGTTAAAGTGAGTTGGAATTTTATGTTATTTTCCAGTGGAAAAATGGAAGTGACCTTCCTGTTCATTATAAAATAATTCATTATTTTAGGAGGATTATAATTTAGAATTGATGAATTTTAAGAAGAAATGAATATTTTAAGTAGAAGTACTTAATATCACTTAATATTGGACTTGACATCTAAACGGTCTAGTTAAATGTATATTGGTGTGTACAAGATCACTATTTATGTGTAGACATGACTTTGAGGAGGACCATTTAAAGGGAAGTGGAGAAAGTCAAACACCTGGTCAGGCAAAAATCCCTGCACTGTCTGGATTTGGTGTCAGCTCCTCCTCTGTCTCTCTGCTGGCATGTCTAGCCAGTGCATCCCAGATGACCCAAAGCCAGGAATTTCCTGCAAGGTAGCAAGAGGGACAGGAAACCCATGTGCTTCCTGGTTTTGAAGGTGGCACAGGGCTGTGGAGCAGTCAGTAAAAGCAAACAGCCAAAGTGGGAAGGGATCTGGTGACCTTGTCAACAGAGTTTTGCTTTTCAGCAGAATGACATGATCACTTGTCAGACTTCAGTCTGGACTCAATTGGGAACTACTGGGCACACACTTACTGAAGACCGTTTACTTTCAAGGGCTCCCATATAGTAAGGTAGAGAGGACAAGGACCGCCTCATTCAGGGGAGAAAAACAAAGACAGACCCAGCCTTAGCTGCCTCGGAATATGGTGGTGCTCAGCAGTGATAAGCAGACATTATTTTGCCCTGGAGTCAGGCAAGGCTACTCAGGAATCACTTCACTGAGGAGACTCTTGTGAAGAGTTGAGGAGAAAGGAGTAATGCTATGTTTTAGGTGGGGAGAAAGATGCAGTCATTCTAGTGAAAGGGAACTGCTGTAGGCCACAGCTCTGAGGCAGAGAGAATGATTTGTGGATGGGGGCCAGGAACTTGGGTAAACCTTTGAAGTTCTTAAACATGGTATAAAAAACCATATATCAAGAAATAGATTGAAGCTGTAGGAAAACATATATTTTTCAATTATTTAAACACCTCTCTCTTTTACTTCTTAATAAGAGGTCATATAACATAAAGATTAAAGGCACGGATTGGGATGCGGCGTGGAGACGAATTACAGTCCTGTCACCTGTCAGTCATGTCAGCTTAGGGAAGTTGCTACCTTTCTGAGCTTCAGTTTCTTTCTGAGCTTCAATTTCCTCATGAGTTAAACAGGGATAAATAATTGTCCCTATTACAAAGAGTTTTTGTGATGATTACATGAGATGGAGGCATGTATGATGTTTAGCACAGTGTGCATAATCTTTTGTGGGAGCCCAGATTCAAAAGTGACCAACTAGAGGAGTTACTGAGGCATCTCGGCACAGTCTTGCTTGCAAAAATGGACACATGTGGCTTTTAAAAATTTTTGTTAAAAATTAGTCATTTGTGATGGCTTTATCAAAATACACGATTAATATATTTGGCTTTTATCACATAATGCAGTCTGTATTTTCAACACAGTGAGATCAAAAGGACAGAAAAATTTTCTGCATCCTGAATTAGAGCTCTCATCTGCTAAAAATGTTTTATGATTAAGAAACAGATTATTATTTTCACATGTAGGGGTTCAATAAATATTTTTAAATGAATAAATCACCCATTTAGTCAATAAAAATTTATTTTAAATAGTGATATATGCTACAAAAAATAATGTAAGGTGGTGTGGGCTGTGTGTGTGTAGGAGGAATGGTGCTCTGCAGTTTACATTGGGACCTAGTCCTAGAATCTAAATTCTCAAATTGCTTGAAAACTGCAATTCCCATTATGTGTAAATTAAAAATTGTCAGATGATGTATAATAATATTTCAAATTTAAGTTCAATATTTCCTTGTGGAAAGTTACATTTTGTTTATTTTATGGCTCATGGACTTTTCCGAGTGTTTTATTTTCCTTCCATTTGAAAATGAAATTGGAAAGAAAACAAAGTTGCTTTTAGTAATTGTAAGTAAATCCTTAAGCGTGGATCTTTCTCCCTTTGGCTAATTGTTTCATTGACCTCTACAATGCGGGCGTTTCTAGAATGCTAACCAAGTGATTACTTTGGACTGTCCTCAGTTGATTTTCATGAACACTCTTAGAAACTGTCAAGAACCCTTTGGATTATTTTAAGTTTTTGTGTTTGTATAGTAGTTAATTTGCAATCATACACTGTTGTGGTGAATATTTGAAGTTGGCTTGCTGATGATGTACTTTTCTCTAATGCATTTCCCAGATAGAGTAGAAAACATGCCTGAATTCTGAGACTTCTCCATTCTCCATAAATAAGAATTTATCATGTGATTATCATGTGCCAAGTGCTTGTGTTATTAGGTTGAATCCTATGTGATTGTTGATATTTCAACCTTTTTAGCCTGAAAACTCAAAATATATTGACATGGTTCAATTTATTCAAAAAAGTTATCTTTTAAAAACTTTCAATTGAATGTAAAGTTTTAGATGTATTAACAAATGAATTCACTTAAATGTTTTATTTATACCTAATTAGAAATTTTGTGGCCATAAAAATCTAAAATTCTTTGGTCAAAAATATTTCTTTATAATGGAACTGTGTTCCTGATACACATTCTCATTTAGAGGAATTTGTTTTCTATGTTAAGCAATCCAGGATAACAAATGATGTCTTAATCCCTGTGCTGTACATAAAGAATTACTTACTTATCCACTTTGTTGTGATTTTAAAAGCAAGTTTAAAATCAAAATTAAAGTGAGGAGTTGAATAGTAGCCCAGGTTTTGTTCCTGCTTTGAAGAAATAATTAATCTTTAACTTTCCATATCCCTACCTACCCTCTTTCAAAAGTACAAATAATTTTCATTACCAGGCACCTTATAAATGCCAAAGCTTTCACAATATACACTGACATGGTACAGGAAACTAGAACAGTGCTAGAACTGGGAGTGACATGTATGTACTCGAATTCAGAGCTTTTCCCCCGTCTTTTTGATTTAAGGCCTGATAAGAGCAGTGGCATATGGATTCTGTTCTTATTCAAAGCCTGATTGTGGTTATGATTCCTGGCAAATATGTTCACCACTACAGAAGTCCACAAAGGGCTCTGACATGTTGACCCTATTTAACAACCTTAAAAGAGTTCATTGTTCTTGGTTCCTTGGAAACAGGGGGAGCAAGGAAGGATAGTGAGAGGGCATAGGGAGGGAAAGCAAGGAGAGGGATATGAATATTGTAAAATGCAATTATTTTAAACCTGAAAGTTTCATTTTGTTTATACTGAGGCACTGTTACGTAATGGAGAGAGCATAGAATTAAGTTTAAAACATGGGGTTCCAGTCGGCTCAACCTAACACTCTTTCCACATTATAAACCTATTTGCCTTTGTACCCATTGTTCCCACTTTCTCTCTTTGCAGTAGAGGAGGTGACCCTCCTTGTCACACAGCCAGTCCTCCCATTGTAATCAGAATTCCATGCCTTTCTTAGATCTTCTATTATCCTGTTTCTCTTCTCTTTCTCTTTTTCTGAGGGAGCCTTCTTATCAGCATTTAAACATATACAAGTCTTTTCATTTTAAAGTCTCTTCATTCCCTCCAGTTACAACTGTAACTCTTTCTATTTACCTGCACGCAACAAATAGCACAGAGAGAAAACAGTTGTCTTTACTCAGTGGTTCCATTTCCTTAGCTCACATTTACTAATTAACCTTCCTCTGAAAGGGTAAACTAAAGTCATTAATCACTTCTCCCATCAATGCTAAGCCCAGCACACATTATTAATATTTCACATCACTTGACCTCTTACCAAAATATAATAAAGCTAATCACTCCATCCTGGTGGAAACCTCTACTGCCTTGGTTCCCATGACACTAGAGCCTTGGATTTTCAGCCAGCTCTCCAGTTGCTCCTCATTCCCCTTTATCAGTGAATCCTCGTCCGTCTGATCTGTAAGCACTGAACCTCAAACTTCAGTCCTAAATCGCTTCTCTTTCCCCTAGAACTTTATTCAATAGTTTTCTGGTCTGAGGGAATTCCTACATAAAAATTATTATTCCTACAACTCCTGGTAAGTTAGCATGATCAGTGAGTTGTAATAATAATGTTAATGCTCTTTGAGGAGAGAATGATAGTCTTCTATGGATATGTTTATTTTGGACAACTAATTATCAGCCTATTCATTTTGTGTAGTTCCCCTTCTCACTAAGGATATCAACTTGAATGGTCGTAAAATAAACTTTAGTTTTTTCTCTTTCTTTTTTTTTGAAGTTTCTTACTTGAATTTTTTAAACCTCATCCAAAAAGACCTGAAAGATTTTTTACAGTTTTCTACAAGATACTAATTAGATGTGATATATATAGTGTATGGCAACAGTGTTTTCCCCCCTATTTATGGCCCAAAATGACTTTTTAGTTTACCTTTGCTGAAAAAATAAAGGGCAATTAAGTTTAGCTTCCCTTAACAAAATTAATTGCTTTATTTTTTTTTGAAAAGTTTTAACACTCGTGGTATTTTGTGTTAATAAAAGCAAGAATAAACAAATGGGACCTAATGAAACTTACAAGCTTCTGCACAGCAAAGGAAACCATAAGTAAAACAAAAAGACAAACTACGGAATGGGATAAAATTTTTGCAAATGAAACCAACAAAGGCTTGATCTCCAGAATATATAAGCAGCTCATACGACTTAATAAGAAAAAAACAAACAACCCAATCCAAAAATGGACAGAAGGCCTAAACAAGCAATTCTCCAAGGAAGAAATACAAATGATCATTAGGCACATGAAAAAATGTTCAATATCATTAATTATCAGATAAATGCAAATCAAAACTACAATGAGGTATCACCTCACACCAGTCAGAATGGCCATCATTCAAAAATCCACAAATGACAAATGCTGGAGAGGCTGTGGAGAAAAGGGAACCCTCCTACACTGCTGGTGGGAATGCAGTTTGGGGCAGCCACTGTGGAAAACAGTATGGAGATTCTTCAAAAGACTAGGAATAGACTTACCATATGACCCGGGAATCCCACTCCTGGGCATATATCCAGAAGGAACGCTACTTCAAAATGACACCTGTACCCCAATGTTCATAGCAGCACTATTTACAATAGCCAAGACATGGAAACAGCCTAAATGTTGATCAACAGATGACTGGATAAAGAAGGTGTGGTATATTTATACAATGGAATACTATTCAGCCATAAAAACTGACAACATAACGCCATTTGCAGCAACATGGATGTTCCTGGAGAATGTCATTCTAAGTGAAGTAAGCCAGAAAGAGAAAGAAAAGTACCATAGGAGATCATTCATATGTGGAATCTAAAAAAAAAATACAGAGGATAAATACAAAACAGAAACAGACTCGTAGACATAGAATACAAACTTGTGGTTTCCAAGGGGGCAGGGGGTGGGAAGGGACAGACTGGGATTTCCAAATGTAGAATAGTTAAACAAGATTATACTGTATAGCACAGGGAAATATAAACAAGATCTTATGGTAGCTCACAGAGAAAAAATTGTGACAATGAGTGTATGTATATGTTCATGTATAACTGAAAAATTGTGCTCTACACTGGAATTTGACACAACATTGTAAAATGATTATAATTCAATAAAAAATGTTAAAAAATTTTTAACACTCATAAGGCAATCAGAATAAATTTCTATGAAATAACTTTTTTAAGCCAAAATGAGACTTCCTTTTTTAAAGGTAGAATTGATCAATTTAATTTAAATAAAGTTTGTAAATTAGTTTTAATTGTTATTTATAACATGAAGATTTATTGTCAGAGCTGAATATTAAACCTCCTAAAATTATAAACCAAAGCAATATAAATGAAATATACCTTAGGATATATATATATGAAGCCCAAAGTCTTTTATATAAGACTTTGACATAATATTTTCTTACTAAGTGACATAATTAGGCTCAAATATAGACCTTGCAGTTACAATATTATTATGCAGATGTATTGGTTTCTTATTCTCTTTTATAGGTCTGTATTTGGATTAAAACTTGTTCAAACAAAAGAATGAAATTTACATATGTAACATGAAAACTGTTTGTTTTCTGCTGCAAAAGTACACAATTTTGAGTCAAGTTTTAAAAATAAGCATACATGTATTTCATTATCAACTGTAATCAGACAACTTCTGTCTTTGTTTTTTGATGCTGATTAAATAAGAAACATAAATGAAAGAAATTAAAACCACAGCAAAATGATCATTACTTCCCTGTAAGTGGCAGGACACTCTGCTTCCACAGAAATCCAGACTCATCTGTTGTCATCCTGAGAATATAAACAAACTTCAGCTCAAAGTTATTCCTCTTTTCTCAAATTCAAATTTTCATGCTGAGAATGAAATCTAGGAAAAGTGTCCCTCATATAGCCGCACACTTGGATTAAAAGGAAAAACACTTTCAGTGTTATTATGAAGTTCTCTGGATGGTTTTCATTATGGCTTGAGACTTGCTCAGATCACCTCCAAGCCTCAAACCCAAGTAGCAGTTGAAATATTTTAAAATTTCCTTTTGCAATGTTTTTTCCTAAAGATTTGATTTATTTTAAATTCAGGAACCTTTTCACTTGAAATTAAAAAAAAAAAAATTCCTGGATCTACAAAGACTTGTTAGGTGGATAATGTGATGGAAAATGTCTGCTAAGTAGTCTAGTTTCTGCAGCCATTCTTTGTCTTCAAAGCAGTCAGCAAATCTGGCCTTCTAATATCTACAGTGCTCCCTTTCAGCTCAAACACCCTGTTGAGAACTGTTTCTTTGATAATCCCCTGGATTTCTGTATATTGAAGGTGTAGATGCTCCCTTTCCAGATTTTCAGACTGTCTTAAAACTTACTTCAGTGAACCATGTCTTTGTTTAGTAATCATTTTTGGAGTATCATCCAGATAATTTTTTCATTTTATATTCAAGAGTTTTTGACACCCTCTCTGGAAAGAAATCAGTATATTGTATAATCAGTGTGAATGTGAATCTTCCAGGGGCACCATCAACAGAGATGTCAATGGCAGTTCTTACAAAATAGAACTTCTGTTTTCTGTTATGAACATAAATATCAAATGTATCTTGTCCTTTACTTGTTTTGGGCAACACTTGTAGTAGAAAAAAATTTCTGGAATTTCACTATTATTTACAAATCTTACAAATTCTACAACCAGATGCTTATTTGTGAAATGTGTTTACTTATCAAGATAATAGATGGATATACAGTTGGCACGTGAAAAGTTGCTCAACATCGTTAATTATTAGAGAAATGCAAATCAAACTACAATGAGGTATCACCTCACATTGGTCAGAATGACCATTATCAGAAAGTCTACAAATAATAAATGCTGGAGAGGATGTGGAGAAAAAGGGACCCTCTTATGTGCATGGTGAGAATGTAAATTGGTGCAGCCGTGGAAAACAGTATGTATGTTCCTTAAAAAAACTAAAAATAGGGTTACCATATGAGCCAGCAATTCCACTCCTGGGCATACATCTGGAAAAAACTCTAATTTGAAAATATATATGCACCTCAGTGTTCATAGCACAACTAATTACAATAGCTAAGACATGGAAGCAACCTAAATGTCCATCAACAGATGACTGGATAAAGAAGATGTAGTATAATATATACAGTGGAATATTAGTCAGCCATAAAAAAGAATAATGCCAGTTACAGCAACATGGATGGACCTAGAGATTATCATATTAAGTGAAGTAATCAGACAGAAAGAGAAATGTCATACGATATCACTTATATGTGGAATCTAGAAAAAGTGAATACAAATGAACTCATTTACAAACCAGAAATAGACTCACAGACATAGAAAACAAACTATGCTTACCAAAGGGGAAAGGAGTGTGGGGGAGGGAAAAATTAGGAGTTTAAGACTGACATATATACACTACTATATATAAAACAGATAAACAACAAGGACCTACTGTATAGCACAGGAGCTATATTCAATATCTTGTAGTAAGATATAATGGAAAAGAATCTGAAAAGAATACATATATGTGTGTGTGTGTGTATGTATGTATAACTGAATCACTTTGCTGTATACCTGAAACTAATACAACATTGTAAATTATACTTCAAAAAAATAACTTAAAATAATAATAATAGATGGATAGAGAAGCTGTTGTTTTCTAGCTTATTATACAAAACCTCTTTAGCATCAAGTAGCAAATCATCAATGTGTCAACATATCTTACTAGTTGAGAGTGGAACTTTTTCAATTTCTTGCGTGGAATCTCAGCCTCATATTTTACTGACTATACTTTGACCTGCTCTCATTACTAAGTTCCCACGAACTATGCAACTTTTCCTTTTTTAGGTTACAAATTATACTCCTGATAACTCCTAAATAACTTTCTTTCTCAGCTTTTCATTGAATATGACTTTTTTTTTAACCAAAATCTTTATCCTGTTTGTCTGAGATACAAATTGCTTTTTTAAAACCAGCATCTTTCCTTGTCAGACAGCTCTGATTTTTATATGTTTTTTCAATTTTGCTAGAGTTACTGCTGCCTTTTTAGTTGTGTGCCACAGACGGGACACAATGGATAGGACAGCTGGGATGTAAAACTCATTTACATTAAGTTGCTTTTGTTTCAAAGGTGAACTTCCTTTGGGTCCTTTGCTGTCCTTGTGCAGTGTATGAACTCAAAAGATTGTAACTCCTCATCATTAATTTTATCAAAACTGTCCATAGATCTAAGCCTAGAAGCCTCTTTTCCATCTCATACCTCATCTTCAGAAATCACCCTTCTTAACCATCAGACATATTTGTGAAACAAATGCAAATAAAATATAAAACAGAAAGGCACAATAACTACTAAGTGAGAAGATCTTGAGAAATGTGTTAAATCTCACAATACAGTTTACTTTAACAAACATAATCCACATTGTGTAGCCTCTACTATGACAGCAAGTGGCAGAGGGTACATTACTGTTGGTGTGTGTAAGAGTCTTCTTTAGAATGACAATCTCGCTCTAATTTTCTATTACATCAGTAAAGTTTATGCGCTTTCTTAAGTCGGTTGGCTGTGCAGAAAGGGAGTTGCAGAAGGGAATTTGAGAAGGAAAGGTCTGACTTCATTCTCCCACCCTCCTCTCCTTTGTGCAGCAATAGCACTCATCAGACTTCAAAGGCCTCTCCAACTTGTCATCAAAATCTGAGCATGGACTCATCCTGATGAGCACTATCCTGCTGTCTACTGCTGTATGGGGCCCAAAATTCTCTAACAAAATTGCTAATAGGAATACTTAGTCATAGCCCATCACATCGTGCAGCATATGAAGTTCAAAAACTGATGCTTGGTATTTTTTCAATCATTCTTTCATGTAGGAACCCTGGTGATATCTCACAGACCCTAGGAATCTGCAGGTCTATTGAGATACCCTGCTGAGACAATCTCACATGCTCACAGGCTTCACTTCTTTTGTCAAATTCATGTCTCTTCTTGATCCTGGGTGTATAAAATTGCTTACTCACTGTCTCCACTTGACTTTCCATAGGTACATTCAACTCAATATGCCAAAACCCAAATTCCTGATTGTGTCTCTTCTCCTTCCCCCACCACTCAAAAAAGCAAACTGTGAGCCACTCCTAGTGTGGCTACCCCAGAAATACACCAGTATCCACTAACTGCACACAGCAGCAACCTGGGATCATTCTTTTCTCAATCTCCTTAACCCCCATGTTTAATCTATCTCCAATTCTTGTTGATTCTCCTTCCTAAATATCACTAAATTGGACATTGCTCTTATTCTGTATCCCTGTGACCCCTTGTCAGACTACTCTCTTTTCAGGGTGCTGAATTTCCAGAATGCTCTTGTGTGGTCTTCCTCATATACTATTAACCAGTCAGATATATTCTCCACTATGTCGCCAATTGGATGACCTTTAAAATGCAAAATCTTATCATGCCTCTCCCTGCTTGAGATTCCTTAATAATCACCAGTACATTGTTCTTAAGATAAAGACCAAAGTAAGTTCCTAATAAGATATATAGTGATGTGTGGGATCTGGCCCCTGCTAACCTCATCTCTGGCATATCCTTTTTCCTTAGTGCATTTCACTCATGGCGTCCTATAAATTCCCTATTTTAAGAGGCTCCTTTTAATCTCTGCACTGTTGCTCATGCCATATTCCTTCTGCCTAAATACTTCCCACTCCTTTCATCTCACTCTTAATCATCCTCCTTGATATGAGCTGAAATATCATTCTCCTAGAGAAGCTGGAATTTCCTTAGGACTGACTGTGTGTACTCTGCCTAATTTCACTTACAACAATTCTAACTTTACAATTAATTGCACACTTTGTTGGTTACGATCTATCCCCAAAGCAACTCTGATTGCTCCTGAAAGGCAGAGAATGTATTTGTTGTGTTTACCACCTTATTTCCAGCATTAAAACATGCTAAAAACAATTGGTGAGATAAATGAGTAAATGAATGAATTCTTAAATTCATTACTTTGCTATAGTTCTCACCTTTAGCAATAGAATTACCATAATCATTACATAAAAGAAATCTAAATTTCTATTTTAGTTTTTTGAATTAATTAGATGTTTCATAGTAAGCAAATTGACTAACATTTAAAACTTTTTTTAAAAGTGATGTCCACCCTATTATCTTAAGTGTGTTATAAGTTCTACATGATAAAATACAATTTCAATACATAACAAATTAAAAAAATGTGAAATTTTAAGTTATAAAAATAATTATATGTGGCTTGAATTTATTGGCATGGAAACTCATCCATTTATTTGTAAGAGCAAATATAAATATTGATTTGAGATATGCACTGCAGCTGTTCAGTATTTCAGTGACCATTAATTATTGCAGGGCATAATTTTAAAATGTACAAGGAAAATGTAAAAACCATTTTATAGTTTTACTTTTCTCCCTATTATCTAGAAAATGACATTTTGAAATCAGTATTTCCTATAAATGAAAATACCAAAATATATCATTTTAATAAATTTATATGCCCAAATTAATATTTATTTTGTTTTCGTTTGGATACAAACCAGCATAGATATGAACTTAGCTCTTTTCTCCTGGGATACAAGAACACACTATTCAAATTCAATCAGAATATCCAGATGTAAATGCACTGTTCATCCAGGGTTCACAGGATGTTCACTTTGGCTTAAGTCCTTCCAGACTGAATCTATGTCAAGACAAAAAAAATTAATTAGCAGTTCTGGCAAGATTAAAGAATATTGTTGTTTCAGCTTGAAATCACTAAGGTTAACTAGTAATCTCAAAAGAAAAGTTGTCAAGTCTGATCAATTACTATTTAAGTATGAAGATTAAAAATTAAACTCCTGATACGATCTGTGAGGTTTTTTCACCCCACTATATTACTGAAAAATGAAGGAGATATTTATCAGAGGGGAATCCAAAATCAGAGGTAGGAAAGAACATGCCTTTAAAATCTTTGTTATTTCTATTTGTCTTCTCTTTCTTTCCACACGCCACAAATCCAGGATGATGCACTACTGTGGTGTCCACTGCTGATGGCTAACTCCTTGCTGGTTGCCTGGACATGACTGCATCAGTTGAAGAATATTTTGACTAGAACGATCTACTATGCTCATAGAAAGTGTAATGCTTTGTTCTCACTCGCTCCAAGAGATGAACATGTGACAACCAAAACAATATCCCCACCAAAATGTCAGATACTCAAATTACTGGTTTGAATTATTTGTCTGACATCACATTTTCCTGATGATAATGGAAGAGCTCAACATATTTTAAAAGTTTGGTCTTATCTTTTTTAAAATGGCAGTTTGTTTTCTGGAAGTTACCAGCCTCCTTGATTTAACAGAGTTATAGCCTGGGGCTGTCAGAGACCTGTTAAGCACTGGAGTCTTTTACCCTCTAGTAAAAGAAACCTGGATTTGTAGAGTGTCTGGACCAGAAAAATCTACCTCACTACATTCTATTTAATGTATTTGGGTTTGTACAATGCATTTCCTAGAAAGATTCTATCCATTATTCATATAAACCCCAGGTAGGAAAAATATAAAGGAAATCACTTATCAGTACATCACACTTAAATAGCAGAAAACCAAAAATAAATAACAAATTTCAAAAGTAAGTAGAGGAGGGAGACGGTATAGCTCAAGTGGTGGACAGCATGCTTAGCATACCCAAGGTCCTGGGTTCAATCTCTAGTACCTCGTCTAAAAATAAATACATAAACCCAACTACCTCCCCCACCAAATAAAAAGAAAACAACATCCTAAGAGTAAGCAGAGAAAAAAACCACATTACATATGGAAAAAAATGAATTATGACCAACTTTATAGGCCAGAAGACTGTAAAATAGTATCTTTAAAGCACTGAAAGAAAAAAAAGCATTCTAGAATTCTGTGTCCAACAAAAATATCCTAAAAATTGAAGCAAAAAAAAAAAAAAGCCAAAAATATTTCCAATAGACAAAACCTGAGAGCATTAATTTTCAGTAAATCTGCACTACACAAAATGCTGAAAGAAGGTTTTCAGACTGAAGAAAAATAATATCAGATGGAACTCTAGATCTATAGAAAATAATGAAGTGCTCAGAAAGGGTAAATATTTGGTTAATGTATGTGTGTATTAAAAATAAAGATACTAAAACAATCTATTAATAAAAAATAAAAATACTAAAATGGTATTTTAATTTCTTCAGATATATTGACTACGTAAAATAAAAATAATAACAGTCTATTGGGTCTGTCACATATGTAGAATAAAATAGAGCACAATGGTCAGAAAAGGGGAACATTTTTACAATTATAAACCTATAGCTATAAGATTCTTACATTTTTTGCAGAGTAGCACAATATTTTAGGGTAAACTTTGAAAACTTAAAGACATATATTATTATTTCTAGACTGAATATTATTATTTCTAGACTGAGAAATCTGTAAAAAATAAAAATGCATTTCAAAAGAGTCAAAAGATAGGAATAGAGTGAATACTAAAAACGACTTTATTCAAAAATAAGGCAAGAAAAGACAAATGGAATAAAGGTAAATTAATTCAAAAAATTAAAATAGAAATTCAGGTTTCTTTTATGTAATGATTATGTTAATTCTATTCCTAAGGAAGAGAACTGTAGCAAAGTAGCGAATTTAAGTATTCATTCATTTACTCATTTATCTCACCAATTGTTTTCAGCATGTTTTAATGCTGGAGATAAGGTGGTAAACACAACAAATACATTCTCTGCCTTCCAGGAGCAATCAGAGTTGCGTTGGGAATAGATCATAACCAAAAAAGTGTGTGATTAATTGTGAAATTAGGATTGTTGTAAGTGAAATTAGGCAGAGTACACAGTCCTAAGGAACTTCTAGCTTCTCTGGGAGAATGATATTTCAGCTCATATCAAGGAGGATGATTAAGAGTGAGATGAAAGGAGTGGGAAGTATTTAGGCAGAAGGAATATGGCATAAGCAACAGTGCAGAGATTAAAAGGAGCCTCTTAAAATAGGGGATTTATAGGACGTCATGAGTGAAATGCACTAAGGAAAAAGGATATGCCAGAGATGAGGTTAGCAGGGGCCAGATCCCACGCGTCCCTGTATATCTTATTAGGGACTTTGGTCGTAAAAGAAATTATGATGATAATTTTGTCCTGAATGACAATGAAAAAGCCTTATGAATTTGTGAGATGCAGCTAAAGCAGTGCTTAGATGGAAATTTACAGCTTTACATGCTTATGTTAGAAAGGGGAGGGGTAGGGTATAGCTCAAGTGGTAGATGCACAAGATTTTGGATTCAGTCCCCAGTACCTAATTAACTCCCCCTAAAAAACAAACAAACAACACCCCCCAAACAAACAAACAAAAAAAGAAATTTAAAAAAAAGAAAAGGGAAAAGGTTTAAAACCAGTGTTCTATACCTCCACCTTAAAAAGCTAGACAAAGATAAAATTACACCAAAATTAAGTAGGAGAAAGGAATGATAAAAATGTTAGAAATCATGAGATGTATAATTAATTTAAACATTTTTGCCAGATTTTTCACCTCAGACCACTACTCAGGAATAATTATTGACAGGTGTGAAATCAGTCATATCATCCTGCTTAAATTCATTTATTGCCTCCCAAATTCAAACTCCTCAGAGGAGAAATAACACAATACCTAGCTAGAGGGCCAGAACAATGTCTTTCTTGCCTCCTAACTGATTGGTATCATTCCTGATATGTTGCAGACATTGAATAAATATTTGTTAACTGTATGAAACAACTAATTAATTAAACATGATGAAACTCTTTTGAGGTTAGATGCTGCTTACCTGCCCATTTCTTGGGTCAGCGTCATACACACTCTCCCCTTGAATAATGAGACAACTGCTATTTCTCTAACAGGCCAGGTTATCTTCTCACATGTATTTCTACTGCCTAGAGTCCACCACACCAAATGTGGATGGCTGGGCCATTTACCTCATTGTTTACCTGTTGCTTAAACTTCATTTCTCCTACAAAGCCTTTCTGTGCAGCTATAGAGAGAGAGCCATTGTCTCATCTCCTCCAGTAGCATTTATTAACATGTATCTTTTCCAACTCCATTGAGAGCTTTTTTTTTTATTGAAGTACAGTCAGTTTACAATGTTGTGTTAATTTCTGGCATACAGCATAGTGATTCAGTTGTATATATATATATATATATATATATATATATATATATATATATATATATATATTCCTTTTCATGTTCTTTTTCATTATAGGTTATTTATAAGAAACGAATATAGTTCCCTGTGCTATACAGTAGGACCTTGTTATTTATCTATTTTCGTATAGTAGTTAATATCTGCAAATCTCCTACTCCCAATTTATCCCTTCCCACCCCCTTCCTCCCCTTGTAACCATAAGTTTGTTTTCTATGTCTGTGAGTCTGTTTTTGCTTTATAAATAAGTTCATTTGTCTGGTTTTTTTTTTTTTAGATTCAACATATAAGTGATAAAATATGGTTTTTTTTCTTTCTCTTTCTGGCTTATTTCACTTAGAATGACAATCTCCAGGTTCATCCATTGTTGGGGCAAATGACATTATTTTATTCTTTTTTAATGGCTGAATAGTATTCCACTGTATAAATATATCAAGCTTCTTTGTATAATCATCTGTTGAGGGACATTTAGGTTGTTTCCATGTCTTGGCTGTTGTAAATAGTGCTGCTATGAACATTGGGGTGCATGTATCTTTTTGAATTAAGGTTCCCTCTGGATATATGCCCAGGAGTGGGATTGCTGGATCATATGGTAAGTCTATTTTTAGTCTTTTGAGGAATCTCCATACTGTTTTCCATAATGCTGCACCAAACTACATTCACACCAGCAGTGGAAGAGGGTTTCCTGAGCTTCTTGATCAGAAAGAGTATCTTTTTGTTTCAGTATTCACAAAACCTAGCATTCCTGACACATGGTAGAGGCTAAAAAATGTAAATAAACACAGACATAAATACGTTAACTTTTTGGCAACATGTTATTTATAATGAGCTGTATCAATAAGGGTAATATTGGTGACTGGCTAGTTTAAAATACATTCTTAATAAAGGTGCCCCTAACTGAATATTAAGCAGGTAGGCACTAGATTCAGAACAGCCTGATTCAAATCTCTGTGCTGTCCTTCATCAGCATCGTAGACTTAGACAACTGTTTAACTTGTCTGTACCAAATCCCCTCATCTACAAAATTGGGATTTAACATGAATCTACCTCATGCTGCTGCTGTGAGGATTGAGATACTCTTGGGACATGCTCAGTAACGCAGCGAGCAGGCATCACTCAGTGATGTACTTGTTCTTATTGTTGCTATTGTTATTGATGCAACTTGGAATCAGATATGAGCCTGGCTTTGTTCATTACTTACTAATTGTGCAATTTTGGATAAAGTGGCTAATTTCTCTGAGTCGCAGTTTATTTATGTGTATGATGGTGAAAACCGTGCATAGAGCTGTTATGTGGGGCTTTCACCAAGTTAATGCACGTTTGTATTGGAATTTTTGTTATTTTGATTTCTCCAATACCTATGGTTTTCTCTAAGATGAAGAGTAGAAGATGCAGGCAGAGAAATACCAAGTAAGAGAAGAGGAGAGTGGCAACTTCTACCATGAAATTTTTTTTACATTATAGTAGGCAGACATTTCAGGGCAAATACTTCAAAAGCCATAAGAATATTTTCACGTGTCCCAAAGACTCCAAGCTAGCTATAATAACAAGCTAAAACTAAATATTAACAAGAAAAACAAATGACTTCAAAGACAGTTGTAGAGTGGGTCCTTTTCATCCTAACTGTGCCTTCAAATTATTTTATAATTATGAATAAAATTATGCAGTAGGTAAACTTATTCAGTCTTGGTCAGTGAGCAATATGCCTTATCAATCTGTCTTCATTCATTTACATATTCAGAGCAGTTATAGCTGTATAAAGCTTGATTTTTGCACAAAGTAAGTTTAATATTAACTTTAGTTTAAAAATAAGCTGAAGTTATATGAGATTGTTTGACTCATTATGTATTGACTAATAGGGAAAAACCTTCTTGTATATAGAATTTTATATTTTAAGGGTGAAAAAATATAACCTTTTTTACCATGAAGTTTTAAACTTTTTAATATGTGTATAAAAGTGATAAGCTCTACTTAGAAAATTTATCTATTTAAGACTACAGACATTATTTTATTTTATGGACAAACTTCAATAGTTTTAATTCAGTTGAGTTACAGTTTCACAGTGGGTTTGTTCTATATAATAAATATAGTTATAAAGCATGTCATCTGAAATGTAAAAGGAAAAGACATCTCTTGACCTAAAATTAGCTGCTTGTCTAATTTTACTCAGATAAAAAAATGTATAAAATGTGTTAGCCATCGATGAAGGTATGTTGTTTCATAATGAATGGGTTCTCTCTGCTATTTTAGAGAACATGTTAGCCAAAGCCTATGCAACTATTATCAATCTGGGCAATCAAGGATAATAGACTATTAAATGTGGTCTGTTCTGGTCAGAACTGGTGTGTGTTATCCCTGCATGCAAAAGTGGACCAGATGTTAAGTCCCAAATGATTTTGGGGCTGGTGAAATAAAAAGAGAAGCATCACCAAAAAAATTCATTAATTCACTGGAAAAATGAAGAAGTAAAACTATGTGACAATATTTGATAAATATTTATTGAATGAGCTCATGAGTAACTGGGGTCATGACCAGAAGAGGTAGAATGTGCTCCAAGGCTAAGGATAAAAACTTAATTGTGATGGGGGAAAAGTCAGGCCTGGAGCCAGAGGATGAAAAAAATAAATGAGGGGAAATGTAATAAAAGAGTTGGGTGATTTAGGAAGCTAAGTCTGTGAACAAAGGTATATATCACGTCCTTCATGTGGAGCCCAGGGAGAGCTTTTCAGGGTTCAAGTGGCCTCTAAAGTCACCATTCTGCCAGGCTAGACTCTGAGCTAAATATAATTGTGCTGCTCTCTTTCATTTGAGTGGGTGCCTTTGTTCATTGCTGTAAGCAACCATTTCTCAAGAGATCAGTATTCTTTGTTCCATTCTTGAAATTTCAGTATACTTATTAACAAGAACATGGCTATTTTCCCCCAGCATCTTCTCATGGTGTCCCAAACATCTTTTGCTGACTTTTAATACTTGGTTTACCAACACAATACACTTCCTAAGCCCCCTTTCACCACCCATCAAATCAAAGTGCCAAGATATAGCATTCCCTGGTCCAAGGAATGTCACAGTTGTCACCGCCTAAAAATTAGAACAACCACACAAATTACAACTCTTTTATTCAGAACCCAAGTCTGATATTCTTGAGCTCATTCAATAAATATCTATCAAGTATCCTCATATGGTTTCTGTTTTATGTACGTGTGCCTTGTGTAATGTCTATAAGCCTTTCAGGGTGTGTGTCCTTATTCCGTGACCTTTGGTTGGGAAAGAGAGCACCAAGCTTTTGATTACCACCTCAAGCCAGCTCCCCAAAGGATGTGCTGCAGGTGTAGGGCGTGGCTTTACTGAATACTCACCACTTGTGACCCCGCCAATTTTCATTAATGGGAATATTTCCTTTGAAATTTAGCATTCTTAAAATGATTTTTTATGGCTCAACTGTGTAGTTCTTTTTGCCAATTCCACATATCAGAAGTTTGTATATCTGACCTCTGAGCCCATGCTCTGCACTCTCTTTTGTCTCCTGGATATAAATGCAGATTCTTTAGATAGTATGCCAGGGTTACCTCATAAGTCATTTCTGGACTTTTCAAGGTGAGGCAATGCTCCCTTAACAGAGTCTTAGAAGGGAAGAATCTCATTCTCTTTTTTTTCCCTTACTTATTAAAAGACTATATTTCACTATTCGTAGAGATTATCTAGTGCAGCTGGACTGACTTTCCAACGCATTAAGAATGTGTTCATGGAAACTGGCTCCAGAGCAGTGCTTCTCTGAGTTCAATGTGCATATAAAATTATCTGGGGATGTTGCGAACATGGAAATTCTTCTATTCTGTAGGTCATTGAATTTCACTGAATTTGTACAATGCAAGAAGTCTCTTCCTAAACTCTAACCCTATGGATCTCCAGTGTTATTACCTGGAATTTGTTAGAAATGTAGACACTTGGGTACTGCCCAGATTTACTAATAACTCAGAATCTGGATTTTAACAAGATTTCAGATAATTTGTTTACACATTAAGTTTGGGAAACATCTTGTTAAAAATCACACAGAATCAGGCAAAAGCAAAAGCATAAGTATTATACCCTCTCTCATTAAATCTTTACTATGTCCTTCTCTGATGATTCCCCGAGGATGCGGCTGCATATGGTATCATTCATGTCAAGATAAGTAGCTCTGTCCAACTGCCTTTCTTTGTGTACTGAATCTTGAAATATGGAAGTCATTTCCACCACATATAATTTTATATGATGAAAAGAAACTGCTAATGGACAGGTATGAAAAAATTAATACCTATCTTCTTACACAGAGCCTGCATCATACATCGATACTATACAATGTACCTGAAGACATTTGAGTTGGGGATCCTTTAGAGCAATAATTTCCAATGTAAATTCCATGAAACAGTGTTTTGAAAGCAATAAAAAATTATTGTTTAAAGAAATGTTTTTGTGATCCACTAGATTTGATAAACTTACTGAAAAACAAAAAAAAATTATTGAAGGATATTTTATAAGCTTTAAATTACAGCCTGCAGTTTGAATCTCCACTGCAGCATTTCCCAGACTCATTAAGTCATGGAACCCTTTGTCACAGAGGATCTTAAAGGATTAAATTCTGTAGAGCATACTCTAGACTGGGGATTGGCAAACCAAATTCAACCCACCACCTATTTTTGACCTGCCCCTGAGCTAAGAAGAGTTTTTAGATATTCACATGGTTAAAAACCAAGGAAAAAAGAATATTTCATGACATGCATAAAAGCAAAGAAAGAATAAAAACCAAAGAAGAAAAATATTTCATAAAAATTATGTAAAATTCAGATTTCAGTGATTATAAGTAAAGGTTTGTTGGAAAACAGCCACAGGCATTTGTATATATTGCCTATGACTGCTTTCATGCTACAATGGCAGAGCTGAGCAGTTGAGACAGAAACCACCTGTCCTGAAAAGACGAAAACATTTACAACACAGCCCTTTACAGAAAAATTTGCCAAAACTTGCTGTAGTTGATACTGCTAAAAAGACCTAGCCTGGAGGAATCTGCAAAATGATAACAATAATAGTACTATCTTTTTTTTTTTTTTTTTATGAGTACAGGTGTGCTAAAGATAACAGCATTCCAGAGCAGATAAATGGTTTCTCATAGAGGCACTTTCAACTTAACATAGACATGTTAAACACCCATTTTAATAAATTATAAGAATATCATTCTGAGGATTACAAAAGTAGCTTTCAGACTTTTAAAAATGCATGGAGTTTAGATTTGGTAGTTAAGTTGTTCAATATCCAGTTATTGCAAATTTTACCTGAATGTATTTTCAATTGGCTCACCTACTACAGCGATTCTCAAACCTTCTGATCTCAGGAACACTTAATAATCTTAAAAATCATTGAGGACCTCAAAGCTCTTTTATTAATGTGGGCTACATCCATCAATATTTAGCAGATTAGAAATTAAAACTGAGAAATTAAAAAATAAGTTTATTACTCATTTTAAAATGACAATAAATCCATTTCACATTAATATAAATAACAAATGTTTAATGAAAAAAATTATAATTTTCAGAGTGTCATTGTTCAAGAGTATTTTGCAAATCTCTTTAATATCTAGTTTTGTAAGAAACACTAGATTCTCATCTATTTCTCCGTTTCATCTGTCATGATATTACATGTCATTAGGCTTTTGGAAAACTCCACTGTATACTTGTAAAAGAACAAGAGAGAAAAAGGTAAATAATGTCTTGGAATTATTATGAAGGTATATTTGACTTTATGAACTCTCTGAAGGGGGTCTCCAAGACCTCCAGGGTTCCCTGTACCACACTTTGAAAGTTGTTACTTTTTTGTAACTGAGAATGAACGATTAATCATATACATCACACACATACACACACACACACACACACACACACACACACACACACACACACACACACACCCCTTTACAGTGCTAAACCGTAAAAAATTATTGACAGTCCCCATTTAGAATGTAGTATGTTTCAAACGATTGTTTGTAAGCAACCTGGTTACTTGCTGGACCCACTGACTTCCACTAATATTATTTCAGAATCAATCTATTTGGAGTGTTAATGACTGTGTGAAAAAATGCATTTAGAGTCCAAGCCTAGATGACAAGAACATGACTCCCTTTTGGCTGACTAGCAGTGGTGTTGGACCCTCTATCCCTGCGTTACTCCTAACCAGCCAGTGAAATTTGGAATTTCTTCAATTCCAAGCACTACTGGGGCTCCCCTGACCTGGGATCAGAAGTGATGACAATAGGGGTTGGGTTGGGGGAGTAAAATGACTTTTATGAAATGCAGGAATTAATTAAACCTTTTTCCACCTAATTGCTTTGAGGCTTTGGATCAAGTCTTATCTTTGTGTTTTCTACAAAGCAGAACTCAATCTCACTGTTTTCTGCATGTGCTTCTGTGTTTCTTAAGCCTCTAACAACTCCAATTAGCTTAAATAAAAGATAATTTGTTGGCTCACATAACTTAAAAGTTCTGGGTATAAAAGGTGGCGTTGACTTCAGACATGTTTTAATGTCATCAAGACCTTCTCTTCATCTCTCAACTCTGCTTTCTCTGTGTTGGCATCATTCCTACTTAAACTGTTCCTTTCCGTGTGGTTAGAAAAAAGGAGCAACCAGCATGCAGAATTTTTCCAGAAAGAAAGAGAAGGAAAGAGATTTGCTTTTTTTTTGCCGGTCCTAATATCAGTCCCAGATTAAAGAATGCTGACTGGCCAGGCCAGGTCACATGTCCATCCCTTAGAGGAAAAGGGAGTCCCTGATTGGAAACACCTCCAGAATCTTGTAGAATGGGATGGAGGAATTGTTAAAGAGACTCAGAGGACACAGCAAGGAAAACAATTAGCTGCACTCCTTACTGCTAAAGAAAAACAAGGATATTTTGAGATTTTCTAAGCACCTTTACAATTTTTAAATTATAATGATTAAATTGAGCTAATTTGCTATAACAATTAATTGCTCTGCAGAAAGCTGAGAGATAACAACAAACAGCAGATAAAATATAGAGTTTTAGAAGTGTCATCTACTCCTAACTTAGCATCTCTCGCCTCCGGATAAGCATGGCTTCATGCTCTGGAAAACGTTGTCTGTTTCTATCTTGATCTTTCCTGAAATTGCGGTTCTCTTGTGTTCTCTCAATGCATGAATCGTTATATATCTTTTTTTAATTGAGAGAAAAGTTGAGATTCAGTAAGATTCAAGATTTGTCCAAGGTCTCGGTTAGTGAATGATAGAACTGAATCCTTCTCAACACAATCTATTTTTCCTTCCAGCGTGGGTGCTACCTCTTTATTAAATGTCTTGCTAACCAAATAAGACCTAAATTTATTCATTCACCAAATATTTTTTTTGACAGGCACTGTTTTAGATACTGGGGATATACTGTAAGTAAAACAGAGAATTCTTTGCTTTCATGAAGTTAATGTCCTGGTATATGTGTGGTTGGGGGACAGAAAATTAACAAATAAATAAATACGATGCCACATGACAGAAAGTACTGTAGAGAAAGTGATGGGAAAAGTGTGCTTTTAAATTAGGGTGATTAGGAATGACGTCTCTGAGGTTACACTCGAACAGAGACCTGAATGAAGCCAGGAAGCATGCCAGGGGTATATTGGAAAGAACAGCGTCCCAGAAAGGAGAATAACAACAAAGACTCTGGAGTGTCAGTGTTCTTGGCATGTTTGCCGGGAACAGCAGAGAGGCTAGGGGCCTGGAACTAATTTCGGGTAGGGGTGGGAGCAGTAGGGAATTAGGTCAGAGAGGTATCCAAAGGACACTTTACCCAGAAAGATCAGAGAGATGGAAATTATTCAACGATGTATTCTCATTTTCTAAAAGAAAAAAAAGCTTTCATCATATTAAGGTGTTTACCTTGAGGAGATGAAAAAATAGACTCTCTTATCATTTCTACCATCCATAAATGAGTATTCAAGTTTTATGTGTTCCATCATTTATTCATTCATTCTTTCAGTCAACATATATTAGGCACCCACTATACTCTAGATCCTGAGCAAGATGTTGGGGCTGTGGAAAAGGATAAAGGTAGTTTTCTGTCCTCCGGGAGCCATTGTATGCCATATACAGCAAGAAGATGATCACATTGATAAGTGCATCTTGCATTACTGTCCACACATTTCTTTCTAGACTACAAGCACTAGCTGGAAGCCTGCCACCTACTGACATGTTGCTACAAATTTTTAAATTAAATGTTCTACAAGAAATGGAATCAGTGTGGTAATGAATCCATCTTACTACTGTTTCAGAAGGGTTTAAAAGCATTTAATTTCCATGTCACATCCATTAAAAATGCATGATGTCATGCACTCTGGGGAGCAATCCATTTCATAATTTGAAGTAGAACCAACAAAACATGATTCAGAAAGGAAACGAAGGTGACAAGGTACAGAACAACATGAAGCAGTACACATACCCCTCTCATGAACCTTCCTGGGAGTAAGTGACCTGACAGAGAACAGAGAGTTTAATGGACACAAATCAGAGAACCAGACCACATTCCATTTTCCTCAGAGAGAGAATGAAGTGTAAATCAGGATAAAATAAAGTTAATGTGATGTGCAGAAAACATTTTTAGTGTTGGTTTCCTCTGTACTGGAATGAGGAAAACAGAGCATAAGGAAGGCCAAGTGAGGGGACTGCACAATGAGCTGTGGGATTAGAGAGGATGCAGGTCTGTGGAATGGCCTCTGCCTCCGCACTCAGAAGCGCTGCTGGCCAGCTGGCACCGCCCTGCCCAGGCCTCTTGCATGTGCCTGGACTTCAGAATGAGAGCAGGGGGGCTGTGGGTATGCTCTCCCTCTCCACGTCCACTCCCCTGCCCTCCCACCTCCTTCTCCAGTGTGTTTACATTTGTACTCATATATTTCATGTGGGTCATGAAAGTCGGTTATATATCATGGCTACAGAGTGCTACCTTACATTTTCAAGGGCAGAAAAAGCCTATACGTTAAGCTGCCAAATCAGATCCTTGCCAAAATTGGTCCAAGCTAATGAGAAGTTTTATAAATTACCGTTAAATGGGTGAGACATGAACAAGGAATAATACCCCAGAGCACTAGCAAATGGAATCACTGGGAATCACTGGCTCTTTCCCTGGCATTTCTCTTGCATGATCTTGAGAATTTAAACCTATATGTGATAATCTATTAAAATTTCCTATACATTTCAAGCTGGAAGGAAGTGAGTTGTTATTGAAGCTAAGGAATCTATTACAATATTTTGGACAGTACCATTGGTCAGTAAATAGCCACTTAATGAAAGATTGTGTATCTACAAAAATAGATAGACAAGATCAAATTTCAGAAGTAAGCTGTAAGGACAACTTTACCTCTTGAGTCTAGTTCTGGCCTTGCATCATTTGAAGGGAAATTCTATTAAATTTAGGATTTTCCATACAATCTGATACAATTTGATTTTAACTAATCCTAACACTGTGTCAGTTGATTCCATGACTATTTAATACACATCAACTGATTTTAATTTCTAAATTGGTCTTTTCTCTCTTCTGGCAGTTTTTTAAAGCTTTGTTTTCTATGTATTTGCTTTAGAGTCAAACAACATACAGAATGTCATAGCTCTTGGTGTCTTTAGACATTTTTTAAGCTATAAAGCCTTTGGTTTCAGAGACTTTCCCATTTTGCTGCTGCAAGTGACTGTAAGGATCCCTAGATAAGAAACCTTAGGAGTGTCTGGTCAGAAGATTTAAGCAGAAGAGGAATTAATTTCATGGTTGTATTCCCTATAATGAGTTGGTCAGAAATAAGGCAAAAATTAATCAATTTCTTATCATTTGTCCAAGACATTGCTATGCATATTCATTGAAAAGGCATAAAGTATTTTTGTGATGGATCTAAGTTTGATGAAATTTAGATATTTTTAAAAACTAAGTTATTTCTTTAATAAAGAGACAATCATAATGACCAGGAGAATAGAAAACATTCAAGTTTTTAAGAAGCAAATATTCCACATTACTAAACCGAAAACACTGTTGTGAAAGTTAGAAATTTATTAATTTTAGATGTAGGTAATGGTAAGTGCTTGGGTTTTGCCTGCACAGCAGTAGCAAATTATAGCCAGAGAAGACTAGACATCAACTTCATTCCTCTTTCTTCAGGTTCTGCTCTTCTATATAATTCTGCTCATCATTAAAAAGAAATGAACTAAACATCTAAAAGTATATGAAATTATCCTATGGTATCTATATTCCCTTTTTTCAATAAATTGAGTTGAAAAGAAAAGAAAGTAATCTGTTACATTATTTTTAAAATGCAGTTTGTAAAAGCTTTTGTATTGGTTTTTGTGTTTAATTCAATTTTTGGTAGGCTGTTTTTGTGGCATTCATTATGAGAAATTTTGTGTGACTGGGAATTAGTGGTAAGAATAGAAGAGTCAAAAGGACTGAGAAAGAGAAAAGAACTATGTTTCCGTGCGATGTGGTGTGGAACTCAGAACAGAGTGTTGTGCAGCTCCATCCAAGTTGGGTTACCTCTGCTCCTTGGAGTCAGAGTGGCATCCTTAGGGAAAATGTATCTGAGGTGAGTCCTGAGTAAGGGACAGGAGTTTGCCAGGCAGACGATGGTGAGGTTGGGGAGAACATTACGTGCAGGCAGCAGCACCTTCAAGGCCAGAAGTGAGTGAACAAACCCACTTGGGGATGTGCAGGTAGTTGGACTCAGCTACAGTCTCAATGGCTAATGGGAGACGAGGCTGGAAGGCAAGCTGTGACAGACCATGGCCCTTCACAGACCATGACAGAGACTTTGGAATATATAGTGTAGGTGGTACAAGTCACTGAAGAGTTTAGTGCAGGACATGGGGGTGAGTATTTATGACATGATAATATATTCATTTTAGAAAGATCACTTCTGAGGTTGTATACAGTATTGAAGCAGGGCTGTCCTGAAGACGAGGAGACCAGTCCACGAGGGTTAGCATTAGCTAGGTTACGATGTAGTAACAAACGATGCTTAAATCTCAGTGGCTCAGTGCAACCAAAGGGTATTTCCCCCTCTTTCTCATGCCCCTACACAGATCTCAGAAGCTCTGTTTCTCAGCATCTCTCAGGGACTCAGGCTCCACCATGTTCTGACTGCACCATCTGGAACATACCGGATGTTTTCAATCACTGCAGTGAGGCAAGAGGCAGCTGCAAGGTTGCGCAATGGCTTTTTTATGCTTCAGGTGACACATGTGGAAAGTGACACATGTCATTTTCCTGCAGTCACCACTGGTTACGTGGCTCTGCCTAACCACAGGAGGCTGGGAACTGGGGGAGAGCAGATGGAGTGCTTGCTGAGCATCACAGCCTCTTCAGGTAACTAGACTCAGGCTGCCATGGGGCTGGGGGAAAGGCAGCTGTGAGAGGTCTGAAGGTGGTAGGAACAACTGAGGCAATTTGGTGGGGAGTGAGAGAGTCATGGCACAGGATGATTATTGGGTAAGTACTAAGTGGTGCCAGGGTACTTCGGTTAGTGAGTAAAACTGGCAGAGGTGCAGGTGTGGAGTCAAGAATGATAAGGTTCATTTTGGCCAGGACTTGTGTCTGTAGGAGCCTGATTAACTATCTCCAGTAGTAACTGGAAGTCTGGAGCTCAGAATAGAGTCGGGGCTAGTTCTTGATATTGTATCAATCAGCAGTTATATGTAGAGATTGAAAAGGTGCTGGCGGATGGTTCTTCTAAAGGAGGGGACATAGAATGAGAATAAGTGAGATCTAAAAATGTTGCATTGTTTACACAGTCTGGCTTGGGAGTCATCACTCTCAGATTGATTCAGGAAGTAGAGGGTCGGTATGTCTGCTTACACAAGGCTATCATTAACTGGGTCTGGAAGTATGTACAGAGGCTAGGGACACACAGAGAGATTTACTGAGTGCAGTATTTATTTGACACCTAAAGAAATAAAGCAAGGCTTCTGATGAACTCTTGTAGAGATTTACTTTAGATAGTAGAGAGCAACTTGACACTGGAGATGATTAGGCACTAGAAGAGTTTATTAAATAAAAAGAGTGGAGACACTGATGTTACTTCTCTCTAGTGCACACTACTAGAGGGGCCTCTGGAGCTGCTGCAGGATGCAGGGGAAGGTGGGGCAGAGCCACTCATGACTCCCACCTCCATCTCCACCAGTCCCACAGTTACCTGTTTTAGATCATAAGATTTCATTGGCAAAAGAGTTCCACACTACCAACAAAACAAACAAAAACAAAAACACTTGCCTTTCCAGCTACCATGTAAGGAAGTCTTAGACAAGACTTTCATCAGTTCTTGTTTGGATTATTTTATTGTTTTTCCCATTGGTCTCCCTACCTTGTCTTCCCTTTGTAATCCACCCTCCATACTGCTCCTTCTCAAACACAAATCCAGTCCTGGCATTTGCCTCTACATGGCATTTATTGACTACCTATCCCCTTTAGTATAAAGTGAAACTTTACAGAATGGCTCTTAGAAAGCACTTCATGACCAGCCTCTACTTGCCTCTCTCCAGCTCCATTTTCAGGATGTCTCCATTTGTTCCCTGTGCACCAGCCATAACAAACGATTTGCACTTGCAAAGCCCTGAAGGTCTAGAATGCCGTCTGCTTAGCTAATTCAACTTTTCAGATGCAGTTTCAGCGTAGCTTACTCTTAGACGTCTTCCCCTCCTCCCCTAGTTTAGTTAGAAGTGCTCCTCAGAGGCTCCCATAGCAACGAAATGCACACTTCTCTGACAGCAACTATCCCACATTATTGTGTTAATGGATGTTTTGGTTGTCTCCTCACTAGACTGTGAGCAGGCGCCTGGGGGAAAGGTGCTGGATCATCAACTCAGTTCCCTCAGGCCTTGGCCTTGTACTTGGCCCTCAGCTTTGTTAACAAGTCCCATGAATGAATGTCTCCCTTTGTTGAGATTGTTAAAAGCAGTAATTTTTTATCTGTTTGATTCATTTGAAAACGTTTGGTCCATGAATACAGATTAAATGACTTCTTAAGGTTTTGTTTGTACTGTTTTGTTTGTACTGTTTTGAATTTTTGATTTTTGCATTTTAGACATTTAATAGCACTTGTAAATATAATATTTGAAAATAACATTTCAGAATATTAGGAAAGACTTTTTGACTCTAAAATATAATTTATAAAATATAGAAAAAGTATAAAACAAGAATTTTTGGATAGAAAGGGCTTCTTTAAAGGAAAATATTACTGTAGTCTTCCTATTTCAAATGTCCTAAAGCATTACTTTTTTTTTTCAATCTGAGGATTTATATTTTTTTATTTCTGGAAAATTCTCCATCATTAAATCTTAGAATATTGTCTATCCACTCTTGGTTCATGCCTGTGGAATTTCTGTGGAGCAGATACGAGAGTTTCTATGATTCCTGACTTCTTTTTTTTATATCCTTCATTGCTGTGTCTTTCTCCAACGTGCTACACATATGTTCTGTTCTATCTTCGAATTCACCTTTGAGTATAACTTATCTTTTATATAATCAATTTGCTGAAATTTAAAACAAATTTAATGATTATACTTTTACTTGACTTTTTAGAGCGTCTTTAATAACTTCCTGTTTTTAATTTACAGATGCAAGTTCTTTCTTTAAAGATTAAACATTGCAAACATACTTATTGTAAACCCCCTTTCAATATTGTTCTATTGTTGCTAGTTCCTCATGTCCTATGACCTGTCTTTCACGTTGAGGGTCCTATTTTGTTCTAGGGTTATTATTTGTGATTTTTTTCAGAGAGAATTTTCTTTTCTGGAGCTCTAGATAACAACCCTGTGGTAATTTCCACTGGTAAGTCTAGCAGTACCTTCAAGACTCACTCATTCTGAATTACTGTTTGTGTTAGTTTTTCAGCCTTGTATTCTCAGAGTGCTTCTGTAGTGAGTAATGAGAACTCAGTTCCCACTCCCAAGTGCAACTCAGTCTTGGAGTTGTAATATCTCCAGAAGACTACCTTTTCACCTACTGAGTGGGGCTGTTGGCTCATTTCCAGTAGCTACTTTGGGTATGCAGGTAGAGATATTTTGGATCCTCTGTGGTTGGTACGTTGCTTTCTGGGGTTCTGCCAATTTTGCACAGGGAACCCAGCTCTGATTCCAGCCAGGCACACATTTTTCTGGGCAGATTCTGGTCTTGAATGGCCATGAAAACACTAGGCTTTGAGACCGTTCCTGACTCATTGTTCTAGTCCCTTTGTTTCTAGCATGTGGAGATTTCCTTTTTTGCTTTTGTGTTCTGTTGTATGTTTAATACCTAACAATAACCGTTGTACCTATTTCTGTATGTTTGGGAATGTTGTATTCAATCGATCTTAGCTGGAAAACTGCCTACTATTTTTTGACTAAATATGTAGTCCTTTGTTCCAATTGTTAATCTCCATTATGAATAATCTCTCCAATTATCCCTGTCTGTTGTGAATTTATTCTAACCTTCCAGGATTTGAGGCCTTGCAGAAGGTAAACTCATCAATGCTTTTTTTTCCCTCCACTAACCAAATTAACCCCCAAATAATTCCTTATCTGTACTCCTTTCACACCCATTTGATACTTAATCATATTTTGTTATAATTGCTTTCTGGCTATTATTTATCATCTAGTGAGATTATAAAATCTGAGAGATTTGGGACCATTTCTTAAGCTTCTTGAACTTCTCCATAGTGATATACATAGAACTGGGCACTCAAATAAATACTTCCTAGTAAAAGAATGATTGAAGTAAAAAACACACTAGAATAAGAATAATTTTACAGTATTTTATTTAAAATTTTTTTAAAAATTTCATGTGTGCAACATTGTATTTTGACTTCTGTCTACACTGTCTATACAAGATTCATCACCAAGTTTAGTTTTTGTCTGTCACCATGCAGTTGACCCCCTTTGCCTATTTTGCCTTCCCCCTATACTCCTTCCCTTTAGTAACCACTAATCTGTTCTCTGTATTTATGTGTTTGTTTTTGTTTGGTTTGGCTTGCTCATTATATTTTGGGGATTTTTTAAATTTCACATGTGAATAAAATCATACAGTATTTGTGTTTATCCATCTGACATTTCATTTAGCTTGATACTTCCAAGGTCCACCCATGTTGCCACAAATTGCAAGATTTTATCTTTTATGGCTGCATAGTATTCCATTGTGTGTGTGTGTGTGTGTGTGTGTGTGTGTGTGTGTGTGTGTACCACATCCTCTTTATCGATTCATCTATTGATGGTCACTGTTTCTATATCTTGGCAAATGTAAATAATTCTGTGATGAACATAGGAGTGCATATATCTTTTCTGATTAATGTTTTCATATTCATTGACTAAATACCCAGAAATGGAATAGCTGTATCATCATATGGTAGTTCTAGTCTTAATTTCTTGAGGAATCTCCATACTCTTTTCCATAGTAACTGTACCAATTTACATTCCCAACAACAGTGTATGAAGGTTCCCTTTTCTCCAACACTTGTTAATTCTTGCCTTCCTGATAATAGTCATTCTGATGGGTGAGAGGTGATACCTCATTGTGGTAATGAAGAAGATATTTGCAAATCATATATTCAATAATATCTGAATATATAAAGAACTTGTATAAGTCAACAACAGAAAAACAAACAATTAAAAATGGATCTGAATGGACATTTTTCCAAAGAAGACACACAGATGGCCAAACACTCACATAAAAAGATGTTCAACATCACTAATTATTAGGGAAATTTACAGTATATTTGATTTAGTTTAAACAGATCCAAGCATCTTGAAAAACAACATTATTTTTGAATTTTTTTTTGTTTTCTGCTTAATCATTTTATTCTGGATTCATGAATTTATAAGGCCAGAGAGATTTCATACAAGCCTTAGGTTACTGAAGGAGAACAGAAAGAATTTATTTTTAGTAATATTGAATTAATATAATAGATAAAATCTTAAAAGAATGTGTTTGTGCTAACAAAAGAAGCTTCCTTAAACCAGTGGGGAAATTTAGCTCCTATTGTGGACATCTGCTTAGAATTTGGTCTTGGGTAAATGAACTAACCACCAGCTGATTCTCAGAGTTACTTTCACAGGGAACTATTTCTGAGCTCCAGTTCATGGAAACTCAGGAAGGTATGGGATGCAAATTACATTCCAACATGAACTGACCAATGAAGCCTTGAACACTTTTGAGGTCTTCAGCTTTGCCTGTAAACGGGGGAACACCCAAAGACATCTTCGAATTAAAAATAAACACACTGTTCTAAAGAGTCGTGGATGTGTAATTTAGTTGAAATTTATGGGATGTCTTTTTATAGTAACAAAGTCTACAGAGAAAATAAAATTCAGGTAAGGTTAAGACCTTTCCAGTTATAAGTATACGTCCATGACCTTTAACTCTAAATTCAAATACTCTGGGCATGTCCCAGCCCTTTCTTCCCCATACTTTGTGAGTAAAACACATGGTGCACCTACTGGATGATAGAACATTAATAAAATAATAGCTAGCATTTATTATGTAATTTCTTATGAGAAATTATGTTCTTACACCACACAAATATCTCATTTAATGCCTAAAAAAACCCAATGATGTCACTACAATTGTTATTTCCCATTTGCAGGTGGGAAACACTGAGATTCAAAAGAGTTAATTAACTTACCCAGGTCACTAAGTAGTCAAACTATCGTGAAATTCTTACTGTCCTGCTATTCATGACCCTACTTTAGACGTTTTTGTTCAGGGTTCTCTGGGAGAATTTATATTTTATTAGAATCAGAGCGGGGAATGGTAATGTTAATTAACCTGTTGGCAGTCTAAACTCAACCCCTTCCTATTGTATCATAGTTTGATTATAAATTTCCTCTAAGCCTCTCTTTCTGGAAACTCCATTATCACCATTAATCTTAGATTTAAAAGGATGATTGCCAGCTACTGTCTGAACATGGACACATCTGATATGGATTAAATGTAAGTTGAAAATCAGTGACTCCCAAACCCATTACTACCTGGCTCATCATACCTGTATGCTTTATGCTTTCTTCACCCCTACGGCAATCCGATTTGTCTTCTTGCAAGTCTAGAGCCTATTGTTGGCTATCTAGGGGCACGACACAGATTATCCTATGTGCCAGGAACCTCTGTTTCCATTTTTTTTTAATGGAGAATTGTATGCTTAGATATTGACTGGCAAAAGAATAAAGTTTGGAAACTATGACTTCTGAAAAGCTTATATTATGATATTCAGCACAGATTTGTTTAAGGGCAGGATATGGTCAATGCTTTCTTCCCCTGTTTTCAATAATGGCCTAGGTATTGGTTTTTATATTTGTTTAAAACAATATTTTAAACTCAAGAGAATTTTGGATAAGAAAAGAAAAAAGAAATAAGGCTAATACAAGTAAACTGTTTTAAATTAAAGTCTCTTAACTACAGAATATATTGCTGGGAAAGGTTCTGAAAACTTTTCTAGAGGTCCTTAAACTTTTTTCACCTGTACTCTTCAAGATGGGCTAGTGGGGGATGAGCTCACTGCACTTTAAGCTTCCGTCCAATTTTCTGTTGCTGTTATTTATTATTTTACTCCAAAGGGAAAATATAGGCATTTATAATGTGCTTAGAAAAGAAGCAACTTTCTAGTCCCTTTAAATTCAAGAATGCCACGCTGATGGAAATATTTAAGGATGCTGGTGTTACTAGTACTCTATTTAAACTCTTAAGACAATAAAATAAGCAGGGTACTAAATTATAACAACATTTCACAACTTTTGATAGACTCACCTTGTGGAGCTTATTAAAATAAAGATTTCTTCCCCTTCCACCCTCCCTTCCTGTCCCAAGATGTTGAATTTAATTGCTTTGAGTGAGCCTGATGCATTATGTTTTACTGAATATATAATGTATGCTTATTAATACAGCCATTTGGAAGATAGTTTGATGGTTTCCTACAAAAATAAACATAATCTTATAATAACATCTAGCAATTTCTCTCTTTGGTAGTTACCCAAAGGAATTGAAAACTTATGTCCACACAAAACCTGAACATTGATGTTTATTGCAGCCTTAATCATAATTGCCAAAACTTGGAAGCAACCATAATGTCCTTCAGTAGATGAATGGTTAAATAAACTGTGGTACAACCAGACAATTATTTAGCTAAAAAGAAATGAGCTATTAAGCCACAAAAAGACATAGAAGAAACTTAAATGTATATTAGTAAGTGAAAGAAGCCAATCTGAAAAGGTTACGTACTATATAATTTCAACTATATGGCATTCTAGAATAGACAAAATTAAGGAGATAGTAAAAAGATCAGTGATTTATTGCCAAGGATTAGGGGAGTGGGAGAAGGATGAATAGGCAGAGCACAAAGGATTTTTAATACAGTGAAAATACTACCTGACACTGTAGTGGTGGGTACATATCATTTTACATTTGTCCAGATCCATAGACAGTACAACACCAAGAGTGAATCCTAATGTAAACTATGAACTTTGGGTGATAATATGTCAATATTGTTTTATCAGTTGTAACAAATGTATCCCTCTGGTGGGGGATGTTGATAATGGGGGAGACTGCATGTGTCGGGGGCAGAGGGTAGGTGGGAAATCTCGGTACCTTCCTCTTAATTTTACTGTCAATCTAAAACTGCTCTAAAAAAGTCTTTAAAAATTTGAGGTCAGTAGCACCCCCAACACACCCCTGGCAGTTGGGTTGTGTCCAGTTTCTCCATTGTTACCAATGAGACAGTGGGGAGCATCCCAGAGCTTATTTGATTCCTGCCCTGAGTCACATTCCCAAGTGGGACTAGAGGAAGGAGTCACACTCACGTTCTTCCATACACAGAGATCTGACTCTCACCTGGTAACTGCTTCGTCTGCTCAAACCTCGGCTTCAGCTCATTCTGCCCCTCCACCTACTTCTCAGCCCCCAACCTAGAGCAGCCACCTGCTCACCTCCTTCCTGTACACGTTGTTCACAGCTTGTTGAGAGAAGGGAAGAAAGTGCTTGATAACCACCCTGGATGTGGCCCTCACCTTAGCTCTGACCTGTAGTCTCATCTTCTGGGCTGAGAGAAGGCCACCTGAAAACCAGGGCAGACTTGTTAGCTGAGAATAATTAGTACCAGTATAAAGGCCATTTAAAGTGATGCCATGGGACAATATTTCCAAGTAATCTGTAGGTTAAAAAATTTTGAGTTTCTATTTTAAAAAAAGAAATCAAAATTTACAAAGTTTCTCATATTTGTTTTTTATTCTTATCATTTAAAATCATTAGCCAAATCTTATAACTATTAAAGCAGAATAATAAATATGTTGACTTAGTAGCTTTCATTTCACGTTCATTGTACCATCTGCATAGGTTCTTTTTTTGTATATATGTATTTTTATTGAAGTATAGTCAGTTTACAATGTTGTGTCAATTTCTGATGTACAACATAATGCTTCAGTCATACACGAACATACCTATATTCATTTTCATATTCTTTTTCACCATAAGTTACCACAAGATATTGAATATAATCCCCCCAAATTATTACATGCTGGTTTCTTACATCTGCTTAATCATGCCCTTGGGCCAGTGCTTCTCAAGCCTGGCTGCACATTAAAATCACCTGGGATATTTTATGATTCCTGATGCCTAGGCCACACCACAGACCATAAACAACTAGCTGGTATGGGTATTACAACTACCAGATGCAATGAGGTAAGTAATATTTACACTTCCATTCTACAGGTAAGGAACTAGGGTACAGAGTAACTCCCCTAGGATCACACAGCTAGTAAGAGGCAGAGCTGCAATTTGAACTCAAGGAACTTGACCCTAGTTCATGCTTTGTCAATAATCAAGACTTTTTTATACTTTTTGAAGTATAGTCAATTTACAATGTTGTGTTAATTTCTGGTGTACAGCATAGTGATTCATTTATACATATATTTATTCCTTTCATATTCTTTTTCATTATAGGCTATTACAAGGATTGAATATAGTTCCCTGTGCTAGACAGCAGGACCTTGCTGTTTATCTATTTTATATACAGTAGTTAGTATCTGCAAATCCTGAACTCCCAATTTATCCCTCCCCACCCTATTCCCCTCCTCCCCGTAACCATAAGTTTGTTTTCTATGTCTGTGAGCCTATCTCTGTTTTGTAAATAAGTTCATTTGCATCCTTTTTTTTTTTTTTCAGGTTTGACATATAAGTGATATCATATGGTATTTTTCTTTTTCTGGCTTTCTTCACTTAGTATGATGATCTCCAGGTCTATCCATGTAGCTGCAAATGACATTATTTTATTTTTTATGGCTGAGTAGTATTCTATTATGTATAGATACATACACACACACATATACACACCACAACTTCTTTATCCAATCATCTGTCAATGGACATTTGGGTTGCTTCCATGTCTTGGCTATTTTTAAATAGTGCTGCTGTGAACATTGGGGTGCATGTATCTTTTCGAGTTAGAGTTTCCTCCAGATATATTCCCAGGAGTGGGATTGCTGGATCATACGGTAAGTCTATTTTCAGTTTTTTTAGGAATCTCCATACTGTTTTCCATAATGGCTGTGCCAAACTACACTTCCACCAACAGTGTAGGAAGGTTCCTTTTTTCCACACCCTCTCCAGCATTTATCTGTTGTGGACTTTTTAAGGATGGCCATTCTGACTAGTGTAAGGGGATACTTCATTGTAGTTTTGATTTGCATTTCTCTGATAATTAGTGATACTGAGCATTTTTTCATGTGCCTATTGGCCATTTGTATGTCTTCATAGGAGAAATGTTTGTTTAGGTCTTCTGCACATTGTTGGATTGAGTTGTTTGATTTTTTTTTTTTTGAATAATTGAGACTTCTTTCACAAATATTCACCTGATGCAGCTTTTCAGAAACTTCTGTTATACAAAATTAGAATTTTGTATTGCATGTTTCATGTGTGCTTCTAGGCTTAGTATTTTACCCAGAATTTTTGCTCTATTTCTACTGCATTGGAGAAACCATTAATTAATACAGAAATGCTACAGCTTCTTTCTTAATATTAGCCTATGGTTTCAAAATTTAATTGATTTGTGCATATGTTAGGTACTGTTAAGTCCATCAAAGTTGCATGAGAAACAAGAAATTGTTCTCCATGCCCCTTCCCAAATCTTTGTCTTGTTCCATGTCTAAAAATCCTTTTAATGTCCCTTCTTAGTTTGATACGTCCTTGATTTAGTATTAAAAATCCAGATTTCTTCCAGGTATTGGACATCATCCCATTTCAAACTTCTAAAAAGAAATTATTCAGAGTTTTATAGCAATAACTATGTAAATAGGACAAATACATCTCAGCCTTTGGCAAGCAGCCCTGGGAATTGAAACAGTTTCACATTGTGGATTTCAGTCAATGTAACAAACTTAAGGGAGCACCATGTTTGTATAAGGAATCAATTCCAGATTTTAAGAGGTGATTTTAGAAGTTACTTGTTTCATGTTTTGATGCAAACAAATCACTGGAGGCGCTTGTTAAAAAATGCAAAAATCTGACTTGGGAGGTGGGAGGTGAGATGCTGTACTTCATATTTCTAGCAAGCTCCCAAGTGATACAGAAGCTGCTGGCCTGTGAACCACGCTTTGAGTAGCAAGGACACTGTGCTGGTGAACTGGCTCTCCAAAGGAAGAAAACAAAGCCTTGATTTGTAGCATTTGCTAATTTCCATGATATAAGCACTCCCACAATGGCTAAGTTCAAGCTACCAACATGATGTCACTGAAAACCGAGTTGGGAAGAGGCTGTGCAGCATAACGCACACAATGGGCTCTCCCAAGCAGACACAACCTGGCTACAGCACACCACTGGATCTACGTGACTTTAAGCACATCCTATTTCAAGATTCAAAATAACAAATGATGCTGTTCGACTCTGCAAAGAATTTTTTTTTCCAAAGAATTTTAATTTTAATTTTAAAGGGTTAGGGAGACAAAGAATGTTATAAGGTAAATGACCAGAGATTAGTTACAAAGTATTGAGAATAGGTTCAAAGTAACATAGTTTCAAGATTATATAGACTGAATTAGAAGACATGTTTAAGGAGTTAAAATCCACATGGGGCCAATAATGGAGATTTTGAGGGAGATTTAAACTAGGTTTTGATGGTGACAGTTTCAGATGAATGAGAAAAAAGAATATTCGTAGAAAAGGAAGTGGGGTAAGAACCAACAAAATGTCTGAGTCAAGGTGGGGGAAACCTTGGCATTATTAAAGAGCTTGGAGTAGGGTGGTTATTCCAGGGGCAGAACAAAGGCATCCTGCTTTCACAAATGTTTTATTCTGTGGCATGATTGGGAAATAAAATATTCAGATTAGTCAAACATTTGAGTTAACAGAGAGTTGACATAGGTACCAGAAAGAGATACCAATATTTAAAATAATAGAATACACTGAAGTATACAGAACATTATTTCTTTGTTCTTTGATGGAGAAAAGACTCCTAGAGCAGCCATTTCTCAGAGCCGTCGCTTTGAGCATCTTTTGTGCGTGTTCTGGTAGAGTCAAGGATAGAGCCTGGAAGTTCTGTTCCCAGGGTGCTACAGAAGAGTGTCTTCTCCAGCCTTTCCCCAGGGCTGTGGTGTGAGAACATCTTAGGAAACCCTAGCCCATGGAGAGAATTGCTAATTGGAAGAAATGCTCTCCTTTGAAATACATGGAGTCTTTAGGAGTTCAACCGCAGTTTCCTCATCTGTAAAATGGGTCTAGTGATGCCTATTTTACATGTTTTTTGTGAGGATTAAATGCAACATGATCAAGATATATTCGTTCTCAGTAAATGTAGGTTTCTACATTCCCAGTATGCCTTTGAGAGAACCTATGTCCAACTGTGAGCAATGTTTGAATGTCTAGGGACCTCTGCTGCTTCCTTGGTGGAGGGCTATGCCTAGACCCTCTAACACCTGCTTTAGTCAGCCAACCAAATGTGAGAGTGCCTTTTTTACTTTTCTGAGAGCTGAACACAGATTTATTTTGACAAAAAACAAAAAACAAAAAAGGACTATCCTTTTCTTTCCTGTGTCTTGGAATAAATGTGCTATTTCATTTTCTTATTTTGTGCTGTGTGTAAGAACCAGAGAGGGAACTTAAGGTCAATCAGCCTCTCAGGTTGAAAAACTCTTAAGCTATAAGCTCCAGAATCTTCTCTTTGTCTCTGATTCCAAATGGGCTTGTGGGGAAAAGTGATATAACCATGAGATCACTGTGTTCTTTTAGATGATTTCCTGTTTCCTGTGTATTTAAATACACAGGGAATAATCCCACTATTAAAATGAGACCCTGTGTGTGTGTATGGGCAGAAGTTCAATGAAAAAGGAAGAAAAATATGCTTGCTGAATACCAGATGTAGAATGCATAAATCCTGTCAGAACAAGTGGGGAATAGCTTTATGGCTGACTTGCAAGAAACCTAAGGGAACTGGGAAGTCAGATAGGCATGTGTCAAACAGACTTATTTAAATTATCCGCTTCCTCAGCAAAATAAAAGTTTGAGAGGGTTCTGTTTTCCTTTGTGGTTTAAAATTACAGTTGTAGACCTCAGAGGTCCTGCTTGATTGAGGGCTTTCAAGCAAAGAAGTTACACTACTCGGGCTCTCGGCAACACTGGCATCACCCAGGGCCTCTGACCGAGGCCTCTAACCTTGCCCTATTTGTACTTTCTGCTCTCTGTCATCTTAGAAACAAATTGCAGTGCAGCTGACCACTGCTGCAGGGCCTTCCAGCTTGTCATAGCTACAGGGCTTTTGCATCTGGAAGGGAATAGTGCCCACCAGCGTCTCAGTCCAGGCTTCCGGGAACATGCTGTCAACCAAGAGCAGAGTCTTTAGCCCTGCACGCTTGGAAACTAGGCAACTCTCTCCTAGCCTCATTCCTGTCTTCTGTTCATACACTGTTGAAGGCCCTGGAGACCATCCATTTGTGTTAAGGCAAACCTGATTTAAAAGCTAGTTAATATCTATGTGTGCTTGGTGACAAGATTCATCCTAATTTGTAGTAAGAGCTAAAGCTGGACACCAATCATTTTCAGGTATGACTTTCTGACAGGTAAGGCCTTCAGGAGACCACCTTATAGTTTGGAAAATCATTAGTGTGCATAGATGCAAAGAAGAGATACTTAAGAGCTAACCATTTCCTTTAAGCTATGGTAGCTCCCTAAATATTTTTTCTCAGAATATTTCTGTTTAAAAATACCCTGTCAAATATATTATTTCTGTCGTGGCTGTACTCAGTAGAATAAAATATTATGGTGCTGTGAAAAGACCATGGGCTTTGTAGTCAAACAGACCTATTCTACTACTTAGCTATTACCTTTCCAGCTTCACTACTTATTTATGTGTGAACTTTGTCAGTGATTATACCTCTCCGAGTCTGTTTTCCTTACCTTTCTGCTGAGACTGTATATGTAAAAAGCATTTCTTTAAAACCTAGCACAGTATCCCAGTGCCTGCTGCTTTGAGAAAACTTGACAAATTCTTACCGCCACCATCCATCCATCCACTCTTTCACTAAATGCTTGCTGAACACTTTTTGCCTGCTAGACACCGTTTCTGATAGTAGAGGGGTTATGGAACCAGATTTATTTTGCCCAGAAAGCCAGAATGCTGAGATGCTTCACAAGACAGCCAAGCAGGGCTGCGGGAGAACAAGTCTCAGACCGACCTCCAGGAAAGCAACGGGCTCTCCGCACGTATGAGAAAAAGAATCAGGGCACGCTGAGCTGCGGGGAGCGTGGGGGCGTGGGGAACGCGTGGGGGGCGTGGAGGGCGTGGGGAACGTGTGGGGCGTGGAGAACGTGTGGGGCGTGGGGAACGCGTGGGGGGCGTGGAGGGCGTGGGGAACGTGTGGGGCGTGGGGAACGCGTGGGGCGTGGGGAACGCGTGGGGGGCGTGGAGGGCGTGGGGAACGTGTGGGGCGTGGGGAACGTGGGGGGCGTGGAGGGCGTGGGGAACGTGTGGGGCGTGGGGAACGTGGGGGGCGCGGGGAGCGTGTGGAGAGCGTAGGGGGTAAGACGAGTGTCGGGGGCGTGGGGAGCCGTGGAGAAAGGCGAAGTCTTGCGCAGGCGACTGAAATGTAGGCCTCTGAGAAGATGGAGGCACTTAGCACAGTCTGAGGGTAGAATTTTCAGCCCTCTGATGCCAGAGGTCACTGAACAGAGGTTCCCGCATGCCTGGTTGGAGAGTCAGTGGTCCCAGCCAGTCTTAACCAGCTCAGTCGGAATAGCTGACCCCAGGTTCCTAGAAAGCATCGCGGCAACAGGCCTACCGTTTGGGCTTCCTGCCCCTTGGAGGACCTGCTAGGCTGGTAGACGACCTTTATTAGTGAAAGCAGGATTAATGGATTCGACTAATGATGCCCCATGGTTTCAGAGCTACGAACAAGAGTAAGATGTGATCTTTGACCGTAGGAAGCAATCTAAAATGGAGGCAGGTATGTGTTTAAAGGTGTGCATTATGGACAAAAGTGATAAGAAGGGAATGTTTACTTCTTTCAGTCCGGAATGTGAAGTGTCAGGAAAGCCTTAGCCAAAGGCGTGATTCAGAAGCTGAACCTTGAAAAATAAGCAAGAGTTCCCCAGCTAACGGAGGCGGGGGTTGGGAGGGGTGGCGATGATAGGAAGGATGAACATTTCAGAAAGTACAGGGTGTGCAAAGGCCGAGAGACAGAGAAGAGTACGGGGCCACCGGAGAATTTCACACCATTTTGTGTGTAAGAGCATAGGGCCGGGTGGGAACGGGAGGGTTTGAGTGTCAATAATGGTGAGTCAGAAGCTGTCAGAGACCTGAGGAGACAAGCAGAGGCTCATGCTTTTTCTGTTGTGAGCCACGGTGAGCGATGTCCTTGTGAACAGATGCACGCAGCTATCCTGCTGATGTGACAGTACTGCTGCAGAAGTCCTTATTAATTAGATGGGTATAATTATTTTTTATTCTTGATGATATCTGGAAACATGCCTAATGTGGAAAATATTAAAGTAGTCAGCTCTCTTGTAGACGTACTTCGACTTCTCCCTCCACACTTTTTTTCTAGGAGATACCGGTGGTACCGCAGTAGGGAGGGTTTATGTTATTCTGTGCTCTTGTTTCACTGCTCAACAATTTTGTTAAGAGAATGTGTCCTATTCATATTCACTTCTATTCTCCTTTCTCTCTTCTTCCTCTTTTTCAAAAATCTCTTTCTTTAACAAAACTTCTGAAGGCGCATATTTTCCCGTTGTGACAATTGGGGGAAATGACTAAACAACTGTGTCCAGCCTCTACGTGGAAGGCTCACTAGAGTCGGTTTGAGTTTGGGGAGAATGGTTGTAATGGGAGTGATGTTGGGTGCAAAGCATAATGAGAACTCAGTCACAGGACTGTTGTAGATGGGAAGATGGGTGAGGATGAATGCCCAGGTTTGGGCATTCAAAAGCTGGGATCCCTGGATTACCTTCAGAATCTGGACCTCTGCTATTTTGCAGCTCAAAACAGGATGTCCCAAGAGCATAATAAGCGTAGACACTAGAACCAGCCTGATAGGAGGTGGAAATGTTCAGGAAAGGAATGCCAGGTATACAGAAGTAGGCACGATCTTCTTCATTCATGGAATCAGTTCCCAAGCATTTAGGTAAGGGTTCAAAGCAAGATTGGTGGTCTTGGTAGTGAAATAGTATGTTAGACCCAGAAACGAGGCGAGAACCCTATAAGCCTGGCGGCAATTTAGTGGCTACATGGATGCAGCCTCACCTCTGGTACTCACCTATGGGCTGTGTTGGCAGGATGGCAGGAAGGTATGATTTCAGACTTTACTAGATGGTAAGAATGAGGTTGCTGGTTTCCTCCCCCTGTCAGGTAAAATAGCAGCCAGGCCAAAGGACAGACTCTGATGTGTGAGTCTCAGCAGAGATAGTGTCTGGGCAGTGTTTTTCTAGTAGTAAGCAAACTGAAAAATATAACATAGAAGCTTAGCATGTCAAAGGGGATGATTTTACAGTTCCAGGCTTTCCTGTGTTTTGGAATAGCCCTTAGTAGTGTGAAATACATTTCTTTCAGTTTTGAACTGGCATCTGTTTTCTATGTTGATGTTGCAATATTTTGTAAGCCCGAAATCTTCCCACATTTCTAGTTCTTATCTAAGAGTGTGTACCACCTGGGTTGGGAGGAGGACGATTAAATGAAATTGGAGAAGTAAATGGTTGGAAGTATCCTGAAAGAAACCAACTAGATCCGTTCATGTCAGCAGGTTGTGAAAAAAGTTATTATGTAGTACTTTGAGAATTGTGTAAGGAATGTTCTGACATGCTTTTTGTCTCATGTTTTCTCCCTCTTCCGCCAGACCCTATAGTGATTAAATCACCTCTCTTGCCGTCTTCTTCCACTTGTTGGTGTAGAGGCTACTTGAGTTCATTGTCTCTGGAGATGGACCAAACAGAAGAGCAAGCAGTGTGGTGAGTTTAAAGACACGTCTACTCTCTAAGATTATGTATATTAGCTATCAATTGTAGCATCATAAATTACACCAAAATTTAGCATCTTAAAACAACAAATATTTATTGCCTATCTCACACAATTCCTGGGAATCAGGAATCCATGAATGGCTTATTAGGTGGTTCTGGCTCAGGGTCTTTTATGGAGTTGCAGTCAAGGTGGGGCCACCGTCATTTGAAGCTGGGACTGATGGCGCCACTTCAGAAATGGCTTACTTGTACAGCTGTTGGCTGGAGGCCTCAGTTCCTCGCCCATGGCCTGGCTTCCCCCAGAGCTAAGAGCTTGTGAGAGAGAGAGACTAAGAAGCTGAAGTGTTAATTATGACGTAGTCTTGGAAGTGATGCACCATCCCTTCCACCATATTCTGTTCATCAGCAGCAAGTCAGTAAGTCCACCCCATACTCAAAGTGAGGGAAATAAAGTTCCACCTCTTGACAGAAATGATATTAAAGAATTTTATGGACATGTTTAAAAATTAATACAGTATGTAAAGGCTAACTTCACAAGGTGTAGACCTGGAGCTGGGACAAAGTTACAGATATTGTCTCACTCTGCAGACAGTAGCCACATCTGTAATAAAAGCACAGAGGGAGCTGGGACAAAGTTACAGATATTGTCTCACTCTGCAGACAGTAGCCACATCTGTAATAAAAGCCCAGAGTTCATGGGTCATCAGCCAAATAGGAAAAGGGTTTGTTGGAGAAAACTTATCAAGGATGGTTACTTCACTTGTCTATTTATTTTAGGCCCCAGGATTATAGTTAAAAATTGTATGTCTTACATATTTCAGGTATCTCTCTGTTCAATAACAAGTAAAGAGATTTTACCCAGTTTTTGGAATAGTTAGTATAATACACATGGTGTGAAATGTAAAAGGTACAAAAGTTTGTGGTTAAAAAGTAAGATTCTCTCTTTTTCCTGGGAGCCAGTTTGCTACCACTACAAAAATATGAGTACCTGCTTCTTCAAACTCTTGGCAATACAATAGATTATCCACTTTGGTATTTGCCAACTTTGTATGTACAAAATGGTCTGCAGTTGTACTTTTAATTTCTATTTCTCTTATTGTAAATGAGGTTGGGCCTCTTTTATATGCTTAAAATCATCTGCATTTACTTTAGTATGAACTATTTATTCTTAATTTTTGCCCACTTTTATATTGAGCTTGTCTTTTTTTCTCTTTATTAACTTGTGTTAAGTTCTTCAAAGATTCAAGAAATTAGCTCTTTCCTAGAATGTGAGTGGCAATGTGGCAATATTTATTCCCAGTGTGTCATTTGTTTTTTTAACTTTTTAATGTTTTTTCTCTCTTTTTCTTTTTCTTTTTTTTTTGCATTTAGTAGTTTTTAAAATATATTTTTATCTGGTCGCATTGACCAGTTTTTTTCCCTTATATAGCTTCTGGGTTTGTGTCATTCTTAGACAGTCTTCCCACTCTAAGGTTATTAAGAATTCTCCTGCGGCTTCCTTAGTACTATTATAGTTCAGTTTTTTTTGCATTTTAATTTTGATTGAATTGGTTCTTTTAACGCTTTACACTACACTAACGTATAAATACTGTGTAAAACACTAAGTTTGTGTCCATTTTGTTTCTGGTTCACATATTTCTACTTTATTCTCAGTTTCCTCATTTATAAAATAGGGAGTACTACTGAGTACTAATTATTGGTACTACTGAGTACCACTTATTGGCACTACTGAGTACCATCTGTGGCTTTTGGTGGGAAGTGGCCACCTTTTTTTGTGGTTGTTGTTATTTTTTTGGTTGGGGGAGGCAATTAGGTTTATTTTTATTTATTTATTTGTCAACAGAGGCACTAGGGATTGAACCCAGGACCTCATGCATGCTAAGCATGTGCTCTATCACTGAGCTATATCCTCCCCCAAGATACCACCTTCTTGACTGAAAACTAAATCAGAATTTTCTTACTCATTCCATGATTATGTTTTCTGTCTAAATGGGAGAATTATGACTAACATGGATTGTAAGATACTTTGCCTTAATAAGAAAAACCAAAATTCAAATTAACCATTTCATGTGTGCCACATTGGGTCTCCTACTTTCACTTATAATGTCTCATTGAACTGTTTTCAACATTATACATACCCAGCTGTCACTATTGAAATAATTTTGGCTACAATTGGAAAGTGTCTCATACTATGAACGTTGGAGACAAAATGTTAGTTTTGAATTGGTTATTTAGAAATCAAAATGATATTCTATTTATTTAGACAATATTTTAAATGTTGGTGAGGTTCTGGGGCCTTATCACAAATTCCAGATTTATGTATTATTTGATTCAAATGGTGCTATCAATTACACATCACAGTATTTTTAACACTTTTCTCCTGCAAAGTACATCTGAGGATGACTTAAGGAAACTCAAAATACATCTCCTTCAGCCCTAGCAGCACAAGTGAGGCTCCTTGGTGGAGGTAAGAGCCAGTGGGAAATAATTGTGGACTCCAGAAAGGACATTCTGGTCAGGAGAATACATCTTTGTATTAGGGAAAGTGATTTCATAATACTTGACAGTTGTCCTGAATGGGATACCTAGAAAAATTATGTCTTCAGTTTAGAGTTTTAGAGGTGTATCATTTTTTTTTCTTGGCATGTGGCCATAAGGAGACTTCTTGAGTGTACAGGCTGAGAGGCTGGGATCTGAAACTTGGCCAGCCACATAAGGCTTGGAGGTAGAGGGGATGTGGTGGGGAGGGTGGACCTAGCTTTGGAATATGAGAAACTGTGGAAGTCACTTATCAGCATATAGTATCTTAAAGGGTATATAGAAAGTAATATGTGTTGAGAGTGAAATATGAAGTGATAGGGTCACCCTTTTAAAAAATTCGATTGTGCAGAAAGGAAGCTAAGAAATTTACAAAGGCAAGCTATTAGCTTTAGGGACCTTAGGGTGTTAGCCCAAGGAGGGTTTCAAGGGAGGAAAGGTCCTGGGGAAGACAGGAGGCAGATCTCCAAGACAGGGATTGTAATACACAGAAGTAAGATCGCAGTCTAGCTGTCAGAACTGGGAGCAAGATGGGAATTAAGATTCAGGAACCAGGAAAAATCTGTTTATCAGGATTCAAGCCTAAGACCAGTCAGAAGGGTGAAATGATGTTGAGCCCCATGCTGATGGTTCGGTGGTAATTAATCTCCAGTGTCTAAGGTTGGGACCTATCTTGGGAACTGGGGCAAAGCAGAGGTGGAAGGTAAGAATGAAAGAGGTTTGACTGTTGGGCAAGGGGGGAACAGAGGCCTGGGGTGGGTGGGGGAGACAGTTTTCCACCACTGAGAAAGTGGCTGACTGTTATTTGCAGAACTACCTATACTGCTGTATTTTGTGTTTAGTATCAAATGTATGTTTGTTCCAGGATCACTTAATGATTTTGCCCATGAAGCAAAAGGCATACACTTACAATACTTCTCAATGACACTTACGAATTCATAAATGTAATGACAATTATGAAAGGTTGGCTAATAGATTGGTAAATAGTATTTACAGGGGGCCAAATCTATTAGAAAATGATCCAGTCAAAAAGACAATGAAGTTCACTTCACGTTCATTCATTTGAAATGAAGTTCCAAGTTATGGTAGTTCAGAGTAAAAATTGAATCATAGTTTACTCTTGGATACATTATGGCATGCTATCCATATTTGTTGCTTCTTTTTCCCTCTGTCTTTGGGCTGTTTTACCGCTATTAACACCTCCACTAGGAAGTGGGCAGGTTGATAACAAGAAATAAAAGTGCAAGTTGAATTGCAACTAAGAATTTAATATATTTTTAAAAATACCAATATAAGAATGATATAAATAGCTCAATAGTAAAAATAAATTGTAACCCTGGTTATTATGCAGTATTTTGAATATGTGAAAAGTGATGAGGAACTGGAATACATTCCATACCAAAGAACAAGTTCACAGAATGTTATCAGTGGAAAGGACCACATAGACAGGCTGCAGGAGCATCTGTCCCTGCTGGTGGAAACTGCAGAAAAATTCATTTTTAAAAAACAAATTAGCAAGTTCACCTGAACTGTTAGGACCTAACCATATTTCTGGAAGCAAATTGCAAAGTTTGGTCTAAACATGGAAAAATTGAGGTCACTTATTGGAGTCTGGAAAGACATTTGCAATGGAAAGACTTTTTTTTAAGAAAGTTATTTTAACACCTTTTCCAAAAGAAGGTTGAGAGTGGAAATACATGACACTAGATGAGTATACACAAAAATGTTAATATTATAGCACGTGATTGATAGCACGTGATTGACTCAAACACAAACCCTGAAATTTTCAAGACTTAATTATGTAAAATCAACATGTGATATCTAGTTACAGTGACAAATTTGGGCAAACTTTGGTACTCCCTCTCTGTGAAAATACTCACTTGCTAATGAATCTGTTGAACTTTATGCTGAGATCCACCATGAGTAATGCAGAACTGAGTTCACAATTTACTGTGTCCTGAGTATGCTCCAGGATTCACCAAAATTGTCTAATTTGTTAAACATAAATTTTTCATTGAAATGGATAAAAGTGATCAGTGAGTAGTATTAAAGCCATAGATACAGATTCATTTTTTTCAAGTTGTTTTATAATACTCAGACATCTGTGTTATTTTTTATTAGGTTATATTCCACCCATAAATTAAAATCCATATGTATTACACACATACTAATTTCTGAAAATTGAAGTTCAGAGAAGTGAAGTCCTTTTTACAAAATGACAGAACGGCTGGCTAGATGCACAAAATCATACATAGTTAATGGCCATTCTACTAAACGATGCTTCTCCTCCCTGTCATTAAAGAACTAGAAGGATCTTTAAAGGAAGTTGATAGGAACTGAAAGTCCTAGACTAGATAATCATGAAACAGGAAGATGAAGAGATTTCCAAAAATAACTTTTACTCTATGAAAGATTGATTACCAAAAGGTTAGAAGATAAAATTAAATTTGTATGCTATTTTTACAATTTATTAATTGTCATTGTGCAAGTTATTTAATTTCTACTTTTGTTTTTCATTTGTAAAATGGAGATAACTGTTGTGGTTATCTCATAGTGTTGTAGTGGTGACTAAATGATTAATAGAATGTAAAAGGCTTGGTATAGTGCTTAGCACATAGTAAGTGTTCAATAAATATTAGATAGTATTACCACTATATGCCAAGTACTGTTGTGCCCTTGACATACATAATTTTATTTAATCCTTACAGTATCGCTGGAGGATAAGTAGTATTATTTTTCCCATATGGCAGATGAAAAAAATTGGTAAGTGGCCACATTTGCATGGCTAACAAGATTTAGAGTCAAGGTTCAAACCCAGGTCTGTGTAATTCTTACCATAGGAGTTGGCAAATTAAGAATGGCTTTTACACTTTTAAAGGTTTGTTTCAAAAGATGGGAAGGAGACTATATGTGACCTTCAGAGTCTGTAATCCTTGTATCTGGACCTTTACAGAACATGTTTGCTGACTGCTGCTCTAGAGCCCGTTTTCCTTCTGTGATATTAGACCAGCCTGCCTCCTGAAAGCCAGGTGCCTATTGTAACTGAAAAAATTATTCACTCTTTCATTTACTCAGCAGACATTTATGGAGCACCTGATATGTGTGACACATTTGTGTAAGTGCCTAGTCTAGAAAATTAAATGCCCTAAGGACATTGCATCAAGAAACTTATAGTCCTGTAGGGAAATCAGAGAGACCATTGATAATATGGGACATTGTGGCAGGTGTTCTAATCCAATATCACAGGGTTCTGTGGAAGCACATTGAAGGAACCTTGAAGGTAGAATTCAGGTGTCAGGTATGGCTTCCTGGAAGAACCAGTAGTTGAGGTTAGTATCACAATTTTAGTTTAAGAGTGGGTATTGGTTATGTTAGATAAATGGAGCAGCAAATGAGTGTAAATACCCAAAGAACAAAAAAAAAAAAAAAAAAGATTAGAATTTGAAGGGCTACAAATGTGACTGAAGTTTAATGTATGAAGGGAGAAGTGGGAGGGGGTGCATGACAAGGGATAAGGCTAGAAAGGGAGGCAGGATTTGAAGTACAAATATCTTGCATGTCATACTAAAGGGACGTTTATCCAGGACTCTGAACACTGTGAGGTTATGGGACTATCAGCAGCTTCAAGCAGGGAAGTGAGATATTTAAATTAGCATTTTAGAATAGTCCTGAAAACAGCAAGGGGGATGTAGTTGAGGGGGTCAAGAGTGAAGGCAAGGCTTACAGCCATGAAGTAAAAGGGACTGGATTTACCCTTCTGCTTTAATCAACTATAAAACTGAGCAAAATATATAAAAACAACTCTTTTCAGACATTGGATAACAGGCAGCACAGGACAGTGAATCCTGAGGGAAGCGAAACAAATAAGGTGAGCCCTCCAACTGTGTAGGATTTCTTTCTGAAGGCACATTTAACACTGCAGAGCGGACAAGGGGAGTCCAAGCAAAGAACAGTTGTCTTACATAGTTGAGGAGAGAGATTTTGATCGAGTTTAGGAAGTCTGAGTTGTCTGTAAATGGTGGGGCAGAGTTCTGCAGAGTAGGGAGTTACACAGAAAAAAGCTCCAGAAATATACATGGGGGGAGTCCCATGAGTCTTTGAAAAATATTAAGACATGCATGAATAGGGTGAAACCCTACAAGATTGGGCAGAAACAACTAGGGAACTGTGAGCTGAACAGGTTTTCACAATTCACACCGCCCTGGGAATCACTTGTATTACTACCAGATAGAATGGAGAGCCCTCGTAGATCGCTTGGGAAATGCTGTGGTGACTCCAGAAGGGCTACACTTTCCTAGTAGGCTAAATTATTCATAGAGTAAAGGTTCCTTTAGACCTGCTCAAGCAAAACTCAAAACAGTCCTCAAAATGTTCTAAGTACATGTGTTTGAAAAGAATAAATATCAACAATAAATGATCTAAGTTTATTAGAGTCTAAATTTATTAGTAATAGTCTCCATCATAAGAAGCTAGAAAAAAGTAGAAAAATTAAACCTAAATTAAGTAGAAGGAAAAAAATTTTTTAAAGGTAAGAACATAAATCCAAATACAAAATGCAAATCTTGAGAAAATTCATGCAACCCAAAGCTGAGTCTTTGACAACATATCTAGCTATGTTGATGAAGGAAAAAGAGAAAAGATACAAATTATCAATTATCCGGAATTAAAGAGGGAACATAACTACAGATCCAAAGACTTTAACTGGATAATAAGGGAATATTATTTAAAATTTTGACAGTAAAGTTGGATCACTGTGAAAAGTGTCCTGTGGTGGCAGTAGCCGTTCAGCAAAAACTAGCATAATAAGAACAAAAAAGCACTTACGGAGTAATTTTATGTGGCAGGTCGCAGCTAGGCAAGGAAGAAATAAAGACCAACCAAATGAGAAAAATCAAAGGCTATTTTATTCAGAACTTGCTACCCCAAAGGAGTCAGCCACTATCAGTTGCATTCTGGCAGACACTCAAAGACAAGCAGAAGAGTGGGAAAAAGGGAAGGCTTTAGGTATGTCCTAATTGAAGGCTGTGGGTGTGAGGAAGCTGTAGGCTGGCTAACTAAAAACAAATGTGATTAATTAGCAGTGAAAATTTAGCTTTTTCTGATTTATCCTAAGTTGGAAGTGGGGACAAAAATTAACGAAACTGTCAGTTATTAATCAAGTTCTGACAATTTGGGGCTAGTTCTTAGTCTCGTAATTATTTAGCTTCCTGGATTGTTACTAGAGATAGCGGTCTGATGGCCTACTAATCTGACGTATAGTAAGCTCACTTCTTGTACTGTTTACTGTGAATAAGGGGTTTGGTTTTCTGGACAGGTTGTGAGTCAAAGTTCTGTTTTTACATACGGTCTGGCCATCATCTGTTTTATTTTCAGTCCCTTAGTAATAAATGATATAGTGATACACCCTTCATTCTGACAGCATAATGAAAAGAGTGAGCCGGTGCTCTTGGGAACATCTGAGGAGGATTCACAGTGAAGGCAATATTTGAGATGAATCTTGAAGTCTAAGGCAAAGAGAATATGAAAAGAAATTGCTGCCAGAGATTACAACATTTGCAAAGAAACAAGCAGGCGAGTCTGTGATGTGTTCTGGAAGCAGTGACCTTTTAGAGAAGCTTGAGCATAAGAGGATGAGGTTGCAGAAGATGAGCCAGGAAAGAAAGTTTGAAACGAAGATCTAATGGACTTCATGCTGTTCTAAGACATACCCTTATGGACTCCAGGGGAGAGAGGAACACTTTCTAGCCAATACTTGTGATATTAGATTTGTGTTTCAGGAAGATAATTTTTGTTATAGTAGAAAATATACGTGGGGTGTGTCAAGGAACTGGAAGCTTGCACACAAGCTTGGATGGTATTTTATAAATCAAAGTAAGTGGTGGTGAAAGCCTTGATTTGGGCAGGGACAGTGGAGTTGAAGCAGAGGGCAGACAGACATGACCAGGGCAGCATCTTGGGCATAGAGTAAGTCCTCCATAAACACGTTGTTTCTGAGTGAATAAATGGAATATCTAGGAAGCAGAAGAAATTAGGCTTGGTAAATGATTGGTTATTGTCACGTAAGGATAGGAAAGACTCAAGAACTATTGAAGTTTTTAGCTTCATCACTGATTGTACAGCAGTGTATAGGCCAAAGTATGAAAAGTAGGGAATGTGGCAGTTTATGGGTGAGGTTGTCAAATCCAACTTTGGGCATGTCTCCAGGGCTTGTAAAGTTGGAGTGGTTTTGGCAATGTGGTGTGGAGGCAGGGGTCTGGCTAGGGGGTCACTGGTAGCACATAAGGAATAGTTGGAATCATGTGAAGAGGTATGATTGGTCAGAAAGAACTTTGAAAGCCAAGAATGGGGTCCTACCCTGAATACATTAATTTTTAAACAGTAGATAAAAGAGGAAGCAGTAGTGTTTGTCAACTAAAAACTGTCCCAGTTTTAAAACTATTGAAAACTGACCCATCTTTGGAATGTCCCCTTTAGGTTGCTCTGTGCCCAGTTAAACCATTCATCTACTTGGAGGTATGGAGACAAACAGAGCACTTTTGAGAAAAAAACAGCAGAAATCAGGTTGTTTGGAGTGTACAGGATTCTGTGAGTCTGACTCTTTGAAGCATGTACCACAAGTAGGTGAATGGCCCTGTGGCATGAGGGCACCCAAGTTGGAACCCAAACTCACCTAATTTCTGTGATTTTGACCATGTTAACTTCTTTGAGCTACATATTGAGGTTAATTATATGTACCTTAAAGAATTTTTATGATTAAATGAGATAATTCTATATGATATGTATAAGGTACCTAGTGGTCCCTAGCACATAGTTTGTGCTCAATAAATAAAAATTGTTATTATTATGAAAAAAGATAGAAGAGTGACATCAAGGGAAACCGTAACTACAATTTATAATTTTACCACCTATTTATGTTTGCTAAGTAATCATGTGGACTTAATTTTTTTCTCTTCACTCTTCCTTACTTAAGAAAAAAGTATTTAGCTTCCATTAATTAATTTTGTTTTTTCTAGAGAAGAATCTTTTAAAACTTTCAAAATGACATTTTAGTATTTCTTCTTTTCAACATATATGCTTGTTATTACTCAAAATTACTCTTAGAATTGTCTCCTATTATGGCATTTCTAGGAAACAACTTATTGGGTGCCTACCACATGTCAGTTACTGTGCTTGGCATCAGAATCCAAAGATAAATAAGGCTGCTTCTCTTGAGAAATTCATTCACTCAATAAAATATTTGTTTAGCAACTACTAAAGGGCAGGTGCTTGTCTCAGTGGTGGAATTGCAGCAGAAGATAAAAGCACCAAGACTCTGAACTTTGCCAGGCTACATTTAAGTGAAGGGAGAGGCAAGGAAGCAATAGACAGATACATAAAGGAGGTCAATATTGATGGTATTTAATGAAGAAAAGAATAAAGAGTAGAGAGCAACTGGAAGAGACCAGCATGTGTGGCCAGGTGATCCCTTTGGGTGTGGGGTGGGGTGAGGTGGAGGAGCATGACAGTAATGAATCAAATAATTATTATAAACCCAACTGTTGCATAGATGAGGTATAGGAAATTATAAACATTACAAAAACAGTCCAGTGGCTGGGGCGGGGCGGGTCGGGGGACAGGAGTGGAGAGCTTTCAAAGCTTTAGAAATAAATTACTTTTGAATACAGTTTTAGTCATTTTAGAGTTTTTATATATTCATGTCTTTCACTTTATCCTCATTCTTGAACTAGGGAAATATAAAACTTAACAGAAGGTGAAAAAAATCAGTTTTCTTAGGTTTCCCTAAATACACATTTTAGGTAAACGTCCTGATTGCAGATTAACCTCAGGAATGATGGATGTAATTTTTGTTACAAGTAAGATTTTTGTGTCAGTAAATCCCCAACCAAATGAATCTTCTGTATCTTCAAAGTCTAGGCTGAATGTCTTTAAGATTCTTAATTATCTAACCAGCATGTAGAATCTAAGGTGAAACTTACAGTCGTAGGACTTTGGAACTGGAAAGTACTTTCTTGTCTAAGTCACTCTTATCTTGCAGAAAGCAGAATGGCAAGAAATAACGAAAAGCAAAATAACAGAAAATTTTTAAAAAACCATAATTGGTGGAACAAGAACAGAAACCTTGGTTTCATTATCACCAAATTCAGTGACCGGAATCTTTTCAGTTGTCTCATCCATTCAATAAACTAGTACGTCCTACGTTCTAGGCACTATATTAGGCTCTGGTTTCCTAGCTGAGTAAGGAGTTCTTTGCAGGAAATCATTCTTTCATGCTCTAGAACTTTGTAGATTGGCAAAAGATTGTCTTAGTTGAGCGCAGTACAATTCTTAAGCTCTCTAACACAGAAAGCATTATAGAAAATGTCAAACTGACATGAGAACAAGTCCTTGAATGTGCTTCTTCTTTATCCTGCATTAAAATTTTGAAAAACAGTATTTTAAGGGAGAAGGTTTTTGTATTACAGATTTTTAATTTAAATGCATACTCTGAGACTTTACTAATTTCTGACATAGGAAAAGTTGCTGAGCTTCAGTTCCAGGCACAAATCGCCACAAGTCACTGACCCAATGCCAGGAGCATATAGTAGGCACTTAATGAATGTTTACCTTTTATTTTCCTTTGTCATTTTATGATTCTAACAAGAAGAAAACATGCTTGTAAAAGTGTTTGCAAGTTGAAAATGTAGGATCTGATACATTAATTTGTGCAATGATTTTTTTACTAAATATAAGACAATCTGACATGTAATTTTTTGCAAATATTATTACTCAGTTATTTGGGTTAATATAGTGATAATTATCTTTCTGTGATTGAAAACTGATTGTATTTGATTGATTTGTCTGAATCACTAAACTTACAATAACAACCCTCCATTCTATACCAAACAAAGACCAATTTTATTTGTATTTCATTACTGTTATGATTGTGAAGGCCAGCTAAAGGCAGAACAAAAATTATCTTCTTTACTTATTTCTTTCCTCTTTCATACTTTTTCCTCTGACTACAGAACACACGAGAATAAGAACATTGAGTTAATAATGTATGAAACACTAGGGAGTCATGTGAAATAGAAAATCTGGCTTTTAATCTTAGCTCTTATTCTTACTGGCTGTGATTTCAGGCAGGATGGCTATAATTTCGGGCAGGATGGCTATGTTGTCTGCTTCACTAGCCTTCCCTGAAACATGTAGATATTGATACCTACCCTAGGATTGCTAGGATTAAAAATGAAAGCATAGTAACTAGCATGTAGAAAGTATTTAATAACTAGTAACTATTTTTTTTTATCTCACTGGATATTTGCTTTCTACACAATGTTGTCTGAGTGCCAAGAGTTAATTGCTGCCTTATGTTGACATGGTTGAACTTAGATGAACATTTGGAATCCTAACTACCATTTGTCACCTTGGTAATCAGTGTAAAGTATAAAATAAATATTGTCCAGACTCTAAATTTTAGAGGCTATCAATAAGAATACCTTTATCTGCCAGGGACTTAATATTCTTAATTTATTTGGTAAATATCTATTAAATGCCAAGATTATGCAAGGCACTGTGTTGGTTTTTCTAAGGAACAATAAATTAATGAAATAGGAACCTTGTCCTTAAAATGCATAAGTAAGGACCATAGTAATTATAATGCACATAGAATAATCCATACATCTTTTTTTCTTTTCCTATTTATCCCCTCTCCATAACTCCTGAAATTCTTACACCTACCCTCTGGAATTCATGGTCACTCATAAAAATGTATTTCCTGTGTGCTTAATCTTTCTTTAACTGAAGCATGGTTCTTATTTGACACTGCTTCCTCCACAGGCTTCTCAAGAACTAACCTTTTTCTCTCTACATCCCTGGTGCATGGAGCCCAACGCTAAGGGCTTGCTTGCTTGCTTCTCATTGCTGCACTGTCCAATATGGTAGCCAGTTGTGGCTATTTAAATTTAAGTTCATTAAATTAAAATTAAATAGTATTAAAAGTTATTTCCTCAGTTCCACAAGCCACATTTCAAGTACTCAGTAGTGTCTTGTGGCTAGTGATTATTGTATTGGGCAGTGCAGATATAGGATATTTTCATCAGTACACAAAATTGTATGGGAAGCACTGATCTAGACCATTCTTTCAGCTTCCTCTCCCACATCCTCAGTTGTGACTCTCATGCCATCAGCCTAAGCCACCCACTGCTCTGATCTTGAGATAGTCATCCGTGTGTCACTCACCCCCTTCCATGAGGTAGCCCCAAGCTCACTTACAACATCTACCTAGATGATCCTTCCCCAACGATAGCATTTCAGTTCATTGACCTCCTCTTCTCCAAGGATCTTGTTCTTTGTTCCACTTCAGTCCCTACTCCTGTGATCACACTGTAGAACTCATGGTTAATAACAACCCTCCATTCATAAAATTAGCCTTCAACATCCTGTTCTCCAGCAGCCACATCTAATATTCCAAATCACTCTATTCTTTTCCATCTCTTGTACATCTTAGATTCCATGGTCATCATTACATTTATTCCTTGCACGTACTGTCAGTGTCTTGTCCTGCTTTCACATTATATTGTTTACCTGGTAAAATCCCATCCTGGAAAAATTCAACTGTCTGCTTATTCTGAACCTCCACTCTCCACAATAAATATAGCTGGAGAATAGCTACAACTATGCTAACTAGTCTTACTTAAAATTTATTCACTGTTCTTAGTCAACATTCTTCATCCTTTTCCTAAACTTGAAAGATTTCCTCTCCCATCTTCCCTCTTAGTTGGTGGCTTTCCATCTCTTACCATTGTAAAGTCAGTCAGAAGGGATTAAGAAATCCCTTGCTTTGACCCCATTTCTCCTCTTCAGCTACTTTCTCATTTATATACTCTCTTTATAGGTAAACTTTCTAAAACAGATTTCCTGTACTCTTCCTTCCTTTTAGCCATTCACTTCTCCCATTCTCTCTAGAACCCTATCCTCTTGCTAAAATTAAAATGTCTTTTGTCAAGGTTACTAATGAACGTCATGCTGCTAAATCTGATGGTAGAGTCCCAGCTCTCATCTTACCGACTTGATTTGTGAGTAACATTCTGCACAACTAATCACTTCCTGCTTTTTAGAATACCTTCTTTTACTTGGCTTCTCAGACACCATTTTCTTCTGGATTTCTCCTACATCACTGGCTCAGATTCCTTTGCTTGTTCCTCCTTCTCTCTCTAATTCTGAATGCCGTAACATTCCAGAGCTCAGCCTTTATAGTGCTTTTTTTTTTGATCTACATTACCCTTGGTAATCTCTTCCAGCCCCCTGGTTTTAAATGCCATCTATGTACTAACTCCCTCTCTCTCTTTTAAATCTCCAGTTCAAACTTTCTCTTGAACCACCAACTCTTATATCCAGCTACTTACTTAAGATCTCCCCTAGGTTGTCTGTCATTTCAAAATTAATGCATTCCAAACTGAGTTCTTAATTTCCCTCACCAAACTTCATCCTGTTGCTGTCTTCTCCAATTTACTGACTGCCAGCTCCATTTTCTCATGTGCTTAGGTCAAAAACCTTTTCTTTGATTTTTTTCTTATACCTACCATATAGTCCGTCAGCAAATCACGTTGATTCTGTTTTCAAAATACAATGGAATCTTTTTTTTTTTTTAACTATCTCCATTGCTTCAAGGTAGTCTCGCGTCATCTCTTGCCCAGATGATGCATTAGCCACATAATCAGTCTCCTGTTTCTATACTTGCCCTCAGTGTCTATTCTCAAAAGAGCAGCCAGAGTGATTTTAAGTCAAATTATATGTGTCTTCTCTGTCTACAGCTCTCTTCTGGTTTCCCATCTCACTCAGAGTGAAAGTCAAAGTCCTTATGCTGGTCTAAAATGCTTGGTAGAGTCTGTCCATGTAAATTCTTTGATTTTATCTTCTGTTATTCTCCTACTCAGTCACACTGGCCACTTGCCGTTTTTCTAAATACCAGGCAAGCTCCTGTCTGAGGGCTTTTGCACTTGCTGCTTCCTCTGCCTGAAATGGTTTTCTATCAGACAGATGCCAAGCTTGCTCCTTCTCCATTCTCAGAGTTGGGCTTTCCTGATCAGCTTCTCTGAATCACAAAGCTTTCTCCAGCCCCCAGCACTGTAAGATATTCTTCTCAACTTTATTTTTCCTACATATTTCTATTTATCATCTATATTTCCTCACTAAAAGGAAATCAGTATTTTTTCTTTCTGCTTATTTTATTCATTGATTAATCCCTGATGCAATAAATATTCCGTAATTATTTATGTGATGAATGAATGGTATTATCTATAGTAGTTATAAAATATATATATGTATTTTTAAATTAAGATGTTTTGAAAATGTTTTGTTTCTTTCTAAGCTTATTTCTTTTTAAACCCATCTTAATTCTTTAGATAATAAGGGGCTTTTAAGTCAAGAAGGGAGTAGAGAGAAATATTAAAACCACCTGCCACACTCCAAAACAACAAAAAAAAAATCACAGAAAATTATTTTAACAAATGTCAAATACAAACCATTCTTCTCAGAAGAGAAGAGAAAAATTGCCAGAGGCTAGAAAAGAGAGAGAAAGTTTATCAGAGTAGGGGCTAAAATTGTAAGCCTGACAGCAGCAAATGAGGACAGAAAGGGCTGGGGTTTCAGTGTCTGCTCAGGAGGAGAAGCTGACTGTGTTTGGCCAAAGTAGAGGGCCAGAGGGGGACCATCAGGGGAAAGCTGGAGGGGGAGTGGGGCTTATAGGGAGTGGGGCTGCGTTAGTTCCACTCTGAGAAGAAGAATCACCATGAAGGATTGGCGCCTGGCCCACATCCCTTGCGTGGGGTTCAGAATTGCACAATTTGTGTGGAGCAAGATCCCCAAGGCTCTAATTTAAGCCCAAGTTTGGAGCCATGAAACCCAGAGGGTCAGACTGTGGCCCATCAAACTCATACTAGTGGTTTCCCTAGGGAGAGGGCGGGGGGAAGGGTAGTGGTCAAAGAGAGCTTCAACTTTGTCTGCAGTATTTGTTGGGGGAAACAAAGCGAATATGAGAAACTGTTACCAATATTCAATTACTGGTAAACATAAGTGTTTTTCTATTATTCTTTGTATTTTCCAGTCATTTTAATATGGTTATTATTTTTAAAAGGAAAAAATTTTTAAAGAAATAGAGTAGCTTCTCTGGTCTTTCTATGATAATTCTAGTGGCTTAAGTCTATTTCCTACATCCTACATTTGGTAGCATCAGGAGTGATTAAAAAAAAAATGAATGCCAGTTAATATGTATGTATTTTTCCTGTTTCTTGTAAGTTATATAGCATTACAATCTATTAAAAAGTACTCTTTTGGGATAAAATTTTTCAAAGTATCAAATCTAATAATTTCCTTTGGTTCCCTTGATCAGCTGTGATAGCACTAACTTGGAAGGAACTCAAACCCACAGGACTTCCCATGCAGTTCACATCATATGGCATTTATAGTGAATGAAAATTGGAGCCAAAAGAAGCACTTAAATATTCTTGGACATTTACATATGATTGTCAAGGAGACCTTTTATTGGCTGTGTGGTTTTGTGTGTGTGTTGCTTTAAATTAAAAACTTTGAACTCTTTGTTCAAAAAGTAATCCAAGTTTTTTCTTATTCAGTGAAAACTGCTTGAGTGTAAATCTGGGACATTTACTTGCTGTAATTCTTCCTGAAAATTTCTATTGGATGCAATAATCAATATGCTCTTTATCCACACTAATATTGTACAGAAGGAACAATATGTTTCTGATAGCAAATGGCCACTTGTGCTGATGCTTCCAGATTAACAAAACCTAAATCTTCCTGAATGCTAATTTGGAATAAGAGCAGCTTTGTTATTCTGCCTTGTATATTGTGCTTTCAGATGTGAGTTTTCTCTTAAAATATTAACCTTAAAAGAAAATTCTCTGTGAGAAAACACCCTTGAAAGAGTATTCCCCTGGGAGAAATAATCTCCACTCAAAATGTCATTTTAAAAAATACGCTTTGAATCATTGTACTGCGTCCCTGTTCACTTTTTGTTTTGGCTCACTATATATTTGAAAGCAACTAAATAGACCTTACTCAGATTTTCCAAAACAATTCTTTAATGGAAAAAGACCAGGAATCAGAAACATAAATGTTTGGACCCTAAAATGCTCTTCCAAATTTTAAAAATTTGTTGAAACTGGATATTTAAAGTAAACTTTTTTGGTCTTTTATACATTGAACTAGTTTTTCCATTGTCATTATTTGACATTTCATGTAGATGTACATAAGTCAAATTTTATAATTTTTTAAAATATGGCTTTCTTGGATCTTATATCCAGTCTTGGAACCTTTGATCTGGGAAGACAGCCCAAACTTGCTCCTAAGAGAGTGATTATCTATTCCTCTATCACTTACTACATTTAGAGTATGTGGTTATGTTAATGTCTGCAGAGCATTATGAGATAGTCAGAATAAAAGTTTATTAACTCCAGATTTGTGACCAAACATGGAGATCGTTTGAATAGAAAAGATCTTTTAAATAGAAATGGCCATTGGGAAAACCAAAAGATAGAATTGGAAGAAGCATTTTGACCAAGGAGTGATGAGGAAGGTTATGAAAAGTAGAAACAGAGAAGAGGATCTAAACAGAGATCTGGATCAGACATAATCCCAGAAACAGCTTGTCCAGTAGTTCTTACGGTAGCTGATAATGTTTTAGAGGTCATATTTTCATCAATCATAATTATGTTTGAAAATTAGACAAGGCATTAATATGTACCAGTGATGAGCTTAGGATACATGTAATTCTTAAGAAATTTCAAAGGGTGACTATAGCTTTCATGATGTAAGTGTGATACATAGATGCTTGTTTTCAGGCCATCACGATTGATAAAGATGATTGTATTAATGAACAGGAATTTAATTAGAAATTAGCCCTTTGAAATTAATTAAATCACTTTGATTAATACAGTCATCTTTTTGGATGAATCAAGGTTGAACTCTAATGTATATCCCCAGATCACTTGCTAGAATTCTTGTCTGCCTAAAAACCCAAATTTTGGAATTAGTTCTCACGCGGATCCATTATCCTGGTGCTCCCAAATCTAGCTAGTCAGCAGAAACAACTGTGGAACTCAAGGGATTCAGATTATGGCCTCCCCAAACCAGTAACTCACAATCTCTAAAATGGACATTGGGAATCTGGCTTGCTTTTACAAACTCTCCAAGTGTTTGAGAACTGTTGCCTCATAGAGCTGTGCATCAAGTATCAAAAAATTCAGAACTTTGAGGAGTTTATTAGCATTTGGTATATGAAATTACAATAAAAGCTATCATTTCCTGTGTGTGCACTATATGCCAGACGTTGACATGCATTTTCTTTATCTGCACAGTAATGCTTCTAAGAACCGTTATTCCCATTTTACAAATTAGAAGTTAAATAGCAGAGCAGGTCTGTTGCTTGTCTAAGGTCTTACAGTTAGTAAAAGGCATAGATAGGATTCCAGCACAATTCTGCTTACTCTGAAACTTGTGAGCCTCTCAGAATAGCACAGATATAATGTCTTCATACAATATCCTGACTGGGTGTATTAGGTTTGGTTTTGGCATATTTAATAAGAAGAGTTTTGTATTTACTTCCCCAAAGTCCCAGCAATGTTTGGTATGCCATTTAGGTATCATTACTGTTCTCTTGGGCTGTTAAGGATTTTGAATTGTGAGATGGTATTAGAATTTTATGCCTGATCGTCATGATCTTTTAGCTGGTAGATTCTTTGAGATTTGCATTTTATTTATTTATTTTTATTAAAGTATAGTTGATTTACAGTGTTGGGTTAGTGTCTGGTATACAGCATAGTGATTCGGTTATACATGTATATATTCTTTTTCATTACTGGTTATTACAAGATATTGAATATAGTTCCCTGTGCTATACAGTAGGACCTTATTGTTTATCTATTCTGTATGTAGTAGTTTGTGAGGTTTGTATTTTAATAATAACAGGGAGAAAAATATGGAAAGTGTGCAATATACTTTCTCTCTGCATATGGAAGAAAGAAGAGATAGTGTATGTTTTCAGGAGCCTAGCATTAAATAAAATGTCCCAGTGGTAAGCTTCTCTCTCTTTGCTCACTCCCTACTCCTCTTCCCATGCCGGCTGGGTTGGGTCCATTCCCAACAGGGCAGGTGGCTATAAGGAAGCATATTCAGCTATGGGGAAGAAAGCTCACTGGCAGTGTTCTCTCACTCTTTTGTAAGTAATGACCATTCAGTCTTTTCCACAACTGGGCAGAGTTTTGAAAATTGGCAGGAGGGTTGAGACCTCACTAATTTCTGGGTAATACCTTTAGGATTCCAGCAGCTCATTCCATTTTTGGTTCCCATACTCCATTCTTGTGTAAGGTTATCTGCAAATTTGATGTAATCTGTGTTATATTGCAACAAACCACAAACCAAGAATTTCCTACTGTGGGTTCCTTATAGAAAGGCAATGCTGTGAATAAAAATCCTCTAAGAAATAAGTCTCTGTGATCAGGCTTTATAGAAGCAATAAAATACACTTATCCTTTAAACATAAATGTCCTTAATTGTTAAAGCAAAAAGGATAATGCAGATAGGAAAATGCAGGAATATTGAAATAAAGAAATTATGCTTGCTTATAAAGGAAAGGCAGTCTTTTCAGTTTGCACCAGGCTTTTGGTTCTCAGGATCATCCTGCATCTATGTTTAGAATTGCATTGTTCAGATTTTTAGCTCTCTGCTACATGCTGTGCACCAAGCAGACATGGACAATTCTGCATGTTATTGAGGAGAATGAGGATACTTTCTGGCAACCTGGCAGCCGTGATGGGGGAGTGCATTTCACATTCACTTGTTCTACTCTCCTGAAGTCAAGCTAATTTCATACAGGCTGGCTGTTTACAGTTTGGGGCTGTAGAGGAGGGGAAAATATTTTGGCTAATGTGTGCTGACATCGGTGGCTTAAATCTCAGTCAGCTGAGGTGCTCTTGTTGCTTAACAAATGCCTGCTCATCTTCCAGTCCAGCTTAAAAATGTTGACAGTTGTCTTATAGGTTGTATTGGAAAGAAAGACTCCATCTTTGAAGCAAAAAGTCCTTCTGAGCAGCAGCACGGTGTATGTGTGGTAAAATTACATGTGTCTTTCATACAAATAAATAAACATTTATGGAATAGTGATCAAGCACCTATGTAATGGCAGTCAAAAATAGCATTTAGATTGCAGCCTGATTGTGTGCTGTATATGATAGAGCTTCACCCCAGCCACCTCCACACTATCAGTATAAACTTCTTTTGTCTTGATTAAATTTTGTATCATATAAAATTCAACATTTTGGAAGTATGAAGGACTCTCCCTTCTCTGCTTTCATCTGCATTCTGATCTTTGGTAATATTTCTTCTTAGGGGATCTGTACTATGCCATTGTTTGAATTACAGAGTGAAATAGTTTTGCTTAAAATGCCCAAGAATAAGAAGAATAATAAAGTGTCAAATGTCAACTTTTCAGAGGCAGACATTCAATTCTCCATGCTCACAGTTGAAATTAGCAAAATGAATGGAAAGTATTGCTTTGTATTTTTTCCTTTTCAAGAAACTTAACCACTACATAGGGATGTAAAGATGTATAGAGATACTGTTATGTTCCAAGCCAGAATATGATGAAGAAAAACTATAAAAATGTTCAAGAATGTTATAGGAGAATACAGAAGATCCTGTCTTAGGGGGCCTCTTTTCCAGAAACAGGGTGGATGAGATATTCTTAAAACTTCCCCACAATATATTGAAAAGCTGGGTAACATATGACAAATGTCTTTTTAAATACATAGTTAATCATGACAAATGTCTTTTTGAATACATAGTTAATCATGGAAGACAGTAGGTAAATTTCCAAATAGCAGAGACACTCACCATATAGCTATTGGGGAAAATAAACTGCTCTCAGTAATTTAGAGTCTTGGATTTTAGTAAGTGCACTTGTCACAGCTTTGGGCCAGTGCAAGGTGGAGAAATGTATCCCCATGTAAAGCCAGAATCCTTCAAAAGCTGTATATTCAGTCAGTGAAATGGTGGATTACCAAAATCAACACAAAACAAAGCAAAACAAAAACCAACTTTGGACTGTTAATAAAAGTAGAAGACAAAGAAAGCATGGAGTCTGGATGGATCAAAAATCCCCTTCTAAAAGTTGGTAACTGCAGGCTAGTCCTTGTAGGACAATTTGGAAACCCCTAAGTGGAGAGATGGACTTTAGGTAGTCCTTAGTTGTTAATGCCCCAGAGTTCCCTGCAGGAAAGAAATTTAACTTCTTGGAAGGATACATCTACTACTGAGGCCTTGCAGGACTCATGCAGTTGAAGCCCAAGAAAACATGAAGTAGCAGTACGAAAGCAGGCTTACCCAGAGAAACAGACAACCTTGAACTTGTTTGTTCAAAAACAGTTTGACTTCAAGGACTTCAGGTATTGGACTCACTATATCCAAGATTAAAATGTTTAAAATATTTAAGTAAATTATACAGGAATTTAATAACATTGGCAAGGAAAAGGGTATTATAAGAAAAACACTAACAAATGTAAGGACTAAATGGAACTTCTTAAAATTAAAAAAAATTATTGAAATGAATTTTCCATTGAGTGGCTTACACAGATAAGATATAGCTAAAGAGAATTAATTAAATATAAGATAAATCTAAATACATTTCCCAGTGTGCTCCAGAGAGAAACGAAAACCTGGAAACCATGAAAGAGAGATTAAGGGATGTGAAGAATAAAATGATTCAGTCCAATAAACATCTCAGTATTTTAGAAAATGGAAATTTAGGTAAGGCAATGAAAGACTAATCCTCAATTCAGAAAGCAGAATAAATCCCACAGAGGACAAACTAAAAGACTCATTAAGACACATCATATTGAACTATTATGATTAAAATATGCAGAATATCAGAGACAAAAATAAAATCTTAAATAGTCAGAAAGACAAGATAATTTGCAAAGAGTTGACAGTTAGACCAAGAACTAACTTCTCAATAACAATAATGGAAGCCAGAAGATGGTGCAATAATGGTTTTCAAATGCTGAGAGGAAAAAACTGTCAGATTATATTAGCATACTCAGAAAATTAACTTTCAAGATTGGAGGGAAAAGTATATTTTCAGATGCACCAAAACTTTTCTGAAACAGTTTATCACTAACAACCTCTTATAATTACTGTTTTTCTCATAGAGGAAAGACAATCCCAGAGGAAAAGTCTGATATGTAAGAATAGGGAACAAAGAAATCTGTAAACTTGAAGCAAAGCTAAACAAGCATCTTATAAAATGTATTAATGTTGAAGGTTAAAAGAAGACAAACGTTCCTGGTAGGCAGAATAATGAACTCCCAAAGATGTCCATGTCCTAATCCTCAGAATCTGTGAATGTTAAATTTACATGGCAAAGGGAAATTAAGGTTGCAGGTAGAACTAAGGTTTCTGACTTCAAAATAAGGAGGTTATCCTGGGTTATCTCCAGGACCCAATGTAATCAAAAGGTCCTTGAAAGTGGAAGAGGAAGGCAGAAAAGAGAGTCAGTGAGAGGGAGATGTGACTGTAGATAAAATAAAAGTGAATGAATGTGAGAAGGACTTGACCAGCCATTGCTGGCTTTCAAGTTAGAGGAAAGGACCATGGACCAAAGAATATGGGCAGCCTTAGAAGCTGAAAAAAACAAAGAAAGGGATCCTTCTCAGAGCCTGTAGAAGCAGATGCAGATTTGCTAACACCTTGGTTTTAGCCTGGTGGGATCTGTGTCAAACTTATGCCCCACAGAACTGTAAGATGATAAAAATTTGATTAAGATTCTAAGTTTATGAAAATTTGATATAGCAGCAATAGAAAGCTAATACAGATATCAATAATGTAAAGTAAGGGAGGAAGGCATTTGAAACTAAAGCATTTACTATGTGCTTTTTGCAGGAAGGTAGAAACACTGATTAATTTGTTAAATGAAGTTTATGTATTAAACTTTCATGAGCAACCACTGAAAGAATAGATAGACTATGTATCTTCCTAAACCGCAGAAGGAAAAAAAGATGTAATAAAACATTCTAAAAGAGATCATGGAGAAAACAGGAAGCAATAAAAACAAGATGAAGTAGAAATTACAAAATAATTGATCTAATAAATAATTCAAAACGCATTAGTAGTGATAATAAAAGTATAAATATATTAAACTCACCAGTTAAAAGAGATGATCAAATTGAGTGAAAAATCGTAGTCCACCTGTTGCTATTTACATGTGGCATATCTAAAGTATAAAAACGTAGAAAGATTGAGAGTAAAATTATAGAAAAATTATACTTAGAAAATACTAATGAAGCATGTTCCTAGTGTAGCTCTATTAAAGTTAGATCAAAAATTTTGAAAGTAAAAGTATTGTTAGATTCAAAGAGGATCATTATATAATGATAAAAAGTATAATCTAAGAAACATGGTCACTTCAAACTTTGACATACCTAATATGCACATCTTTCAAACACCCAAAGAAACCCTTGGCAAATTCTGCAGAAAAACTAACAAGTTTACTATCATAATTGGAAGTTTTAATATGCTTCATAATGATTGCCAGTTCAAGCAGAAAAATTAAGTAACCTGAAGAACATAGTTGACAGGCTTGATCTAACAAATGTATAGTAAAGTCAGAAACCCAAAATAAGAGAACACATGTTGTGTTCTCAACCACAGATTAAACATTTATAAAGCGTTAACCATTTACATTCATAAGTAGATCATAACTAATATAAAAGATTACAGTACATAGACTTGATTACTTGATCAGTTGAAATTAGTAATCAACAAGAAGACAACTCGAATAAACTTACTCATTGAAAATTTAAAATTTAAAATTCATAATTAATTTATGAGTTAAAGAAGAAATCATAATGAACTTTAAGAAGCATTTAGAGCTCTACATTGTTACAGACACTCAGTGTTGAAATTTTAGAGATAGAGCTAGAACATTAAACCTGCACTGGAAAAGAGAAAAGCCTGAATATTAATGCAATAGACATTCAAATTAAGAATTTTTTAAAAATAATGGAAATTGCCCTGGGGAAATTGAAAGAATTAAGAAAGGTAAGAACAGAAATTAATCTGTGATAAAGGAAAGAAAAATAAAGCCAAACCTGTTTTATAGTATATACTGATATAATGGACAAAGCTGTAATAAATTTGAGCAAAGGAAATAAGACACAAAGAAAAAATACTAAAAAGTGCAACATAACTTACAGAAACAGCAAAGATTTATCATTTTATAATGTAACACTAAGAACAACTTTATGGCAATGTATTTTCAAAATGAGGGGAAAAAAATCCCTAGAAAGATATAGCTTACAAAACTGACTCAAAAAGAAATAGAAGACTTAAATAGAATTATAAGTAATGTGGAAACTGAAATCAGTCATATGACAGAGATTGGCTGGATGCCTAGCAAGGCGATTTCATCTTCCTGGAAATACATCATGCCTTCCAGTTAGGTTGAAGCCATAAGTCTGGTACTAGCTGATAGAATGAGGACAAAAATGAGTATACCACTTACAGGACTATCACTCCAAATCTTTCTTAGTGTTCTTGGCTTGCTTTCACTTGCAGCTGAAGGTGAAGAAATTTTAAATGGTAGAGCCATGCAATAGAAAAATCTGGAAGAGAACCTCTGAGGAGAGTTGCTAGACCAACATCCAACAGGTACACAGGTGATGAACAACAAAGAAATCTGTGTGGGAAGCAATGGAAATTTAGGGAATACTGGCAGTAACTGTTGTTATAATCCTCCCCACTGCAAAACACGCACCTTAACACACACAGACAATTACACAGACACCTTTGACCAATGTTCAAGGAACACCTAATTCCAATCTTATGTAAGTTATCCCAGAGAATAAGAGAGTGATAAGACTAAAATGACCGTAATACAAATACCAGGTGAAAACTGTATGAGAAAGGAATAATACGATTTATGAAATAGATGGAGAAATTCTGAACAATGTAATAGCAAATTGAATCCAAACAAAAATACATTTGTATTACATCCACATGCACAAAGTCATTCATCATTTAACAAACACTTTTGAGCTAAATGTGCCAAGCAGCAACATTAGCAACTTTAGATACATCAGAGAACACATAGGCAAAGATCTCTTACATTCTGACATAAGGAAATAGATGAGACTCTGTAAGTAATAGAGTCCCTAGTATCACCCTTGACTGAGACAGTTTTTCTTAGTGCCGCTCAGTATTACCTTAGTTTTGTAAAACCACATATTACTGATAATTCATAGTGAGCTTATAGTTAAAAGAAATTCCCCGTCATTTTTGTTTTATATGAACTGTTACCAGGTCTTTTTCCAATGTAGTTATTATGACATATATCGAATATACAAAACATCAAAAAAGGGTAAAATAATGAATACCCAGATATCCTCCCCAAGCTTAAAAAATGAAACTTATAAACATTCAGTTGGACCCCCTGTGTAATGCTCTCTGCTTGTGTTTCCTTTTCTCTACACAGGACTACCTCTAACCTAAATTTATTTCCATTTTTACTACATGTTTGTGTGTATTCTTAAGCAATAGAAAGTATTATTTGCATATCTAAAGGCCTCATATAAATATGTTTGAGGAATGTAACAAATTCTATTTGTCTAGAGGGTTTGGCTTGAGATAGTAGATAAGGCTGGAAAGGTAATTCATAAATTTAGTAAAACCAAAAAGGGAAAGGATAACGATTATTTGCCACTTATAAGAAACCCACCTAAAACAAAAGGGCCTTAAATGTTTAATCAAAATGATAACCATTATAACATAATAAACACAATAGCTACAATCCAGAGTGTCCATAGGGGCCTAAATCTTCTCTAAACTCTCCATGTGGATCATTTTATTTAATCTTAATTTTATTTAAGACATCCTTTTGTTTAGGTCTTCTTAATGACTTCCAAAAAATTTTATATCTGTAAAGACCATGCTCATTATTTTATATTCCTGAGTACTTTATAATTCATTATGGTAATGATTATATATTGTATTGTCATTTCATTTTCTTTTATTGTGGCTGATTTCTGTTGATATAATGGATTCCAATACTAATTTATATCCAGCCACCTTGTTGAACTCTCTGATTAATTATATTAATTCTAATAATTCTTTCGTAGAGCCTCTTGGATTTTCTATAGATACATTTTCTGCAGTAATTGACAGTAATATTTCTTTACAATCCTTATTCTACTTTTTATTCTATTGAGATGGGTAGTACTCCCAGTTAAATGTTTAATGGAAGCAGAGGGTGTATAGAGGGTGTTATTAGTTTGGCAGGCTGCTGTAACAAAGTACCATAAACTGAGTGGCTTAAATAGCAAATTCATTATCTTACAGTTCTGGATGTTCAAAATCAAGGCATCGACAAGGTTAGTTGTGAGGAAAGGTTTTCCAGGCTTCTCTCCTTGGCTCGTAGATGGCCATCTTCACATTAGCATACTCCCTGTAAACGTGTTTGTCTCTAAATTTTTCCTTTTTATAAGCACACGGTCATGTTGGATTAGGGTCCACCCTAATGACCTCATTTTCACTTGATTACTCCTATAATCTGGCAATCTGAAATAGTCAATCCTCTAGAAATTGTAATAAAAACATAACTGTATATATACAGAATGAGAACTAAAAAAAAAGAGGTACAGAAGAAGATTTAAAAGTATAGAATACAATATCCCACTCTGCTACAACCTTTGAAAATTGAGACAAATGAGAAGATTTATGAATAAATACGTAATATCTACATTTAACCCAAAAAAGCAGGAACCAGAATAGGCTGATAGCATGGAAAAGATTTACCATAGTTCCTCCAGAAAAGACTCTGTTTCAGGCAGTTTTGTAATTCTGGGTTTAGGAGTGTGGAGTCTTGTTCCAAAATGAGTTCAAATCTCAGCATTGCCTTCTATTAATGGAGGGCCTGTGGGCAAGTCGTTTAGCTTTCCTATGCTTCAGTTTACTCCTAAAAAGAGATAATTGCAGTGTCTACCTTCTAGGGGCACTACTTGTAATTATTAAGAGTTCATCTATGTGAATTGCTTACAGCAGTGCCTGTCAGGTGATGTGGTAAAAGCTTTACTTGTTATCAGTGTTATTGCCAGTGATTACTCTCAAAGTATGCAGGGATAACTCTGAAGCTTGTAACTAACTTCACACCCTAGGGAAGTATGGAGAGTGCCTAGTTCATTCTCAGAAGTCATTAAGATCTTTGTTCTATTTAAGTTGTTTTTTTCTTTTTAAAGGAAGAAAGAATCAATAACATTATGTCTCAGAAATGTGGACTTCCGGTTAAGCACATCTGCAGCAGCACTGGGACTGGATATTCCTTCTTGGGCTGCATCACTTCTCTCCTAATATTGCTGCTCCACTCTGTGAATGAATCTCTCTACCAGTCAGTTTCCTCTGCTCCCTCTGAGCTTCTGCTTTCTAGGAACTTGGCCTCTGGATACCACTTCATTGACCACCCCATCCCTCACCTCTCTTTTTATCCCACAATATCCTTCAGCATCTGCCCAAGCCTTCTTTTAGTTTATGTTCCTAAAAAGGCTTAGATCATCATATTCTGCCATAGTCAGGGGTCTTGGCCTGCACCCAAGTTGGCTGTTTTGGGGAAAGAATCACAGTTTATCAAGCGTGATCACCTAAATTGCAGGAGCTGTGGCTGGGAAATTTTCCTAAGTGCCCTGGGGTGAGCAGCCAACAGTTTATATCTGTACCAATGTCAGGATGTCAAAAAAGGGGACAAAAGTAGCACACAAAATAAAATGTTAGATTCATTTTTACTTAATGTTATAAGTGGAAAATTCCTAAATAGTATCATAATCCATGTAAACATTATCCTTGCAATTGTGCAGTGCACAACAGGTTCATGAGGCAGTCCCACTGACAAGCCAAGAGCCAACATCATATTTAGAAAGAAAAACAGTACAGGAATCTCTTCTTAATCAGGATAGCACAACAGTGCCTGCTGTGTTTGTGACTGATATTTTTGAGTGTGTTTCCTTCAATGTGACAAGACTTGAAATACAGTAAGTCTATCTTAAAGGGCAGTAGCCTCCACAGGTCTATTTTTCTTGCCACTAGTGCTCAGTAAATATGTATGGAATGAATTTATGTAGAGATCAAGTTTATATTTTCAATAGAATCAACTAAAATCTCTTAGAATCACTTGTATACCTCAGTAGCATGGCCACATATAGGAAAAGTGTGCAGAAGTTGGTAGCTTTTATATTTATCAGCAATAATTAGTTAGAAGATAGAGATTTCTTTCACATTGCCAAAAAAGCAAAAAAAAAAAAAAAGAATTTACAATAAATCTAAATTAGAATATTTTGAAAAAAGCTGTAGAATTTTACTTAGGTATACAGAAAGTTTGGAATAACCTTTCTGGATTAAAAAAATAAATATTAAAAAACAGCAAAATTTCCCAAATCAACCTAATGATGTATCTCAATTATAATCAATATGGTTATTGATTAAATGAATTATTTAGAAAAATGAGTAAGTGAAATAGTATAAAAAATTTAAAGAGCAAGACTGCATAAAGATGTAAGTGTGTGACTATTACATCAATTTGCAGATCAACTGAATAAAGTACTTTATCCTGAAAATTCTTCCTAACTTACATTCATAGCACATACACATTCACACAATGACTATTTAGAGGCCACATCATTAACCAATAAGAACAGGTAAGATTATTCTATAGATGATACTGGGAAATTGCTTTTTTAAGAAAACTCATATTGGACTCTCAACTTACATTACAAACCAAAATTATTTCCAGAATGTTTTGATTAAACGTAACAGACAAAAATATGCAAAGAGGCAACAAATATGACTGATAAAGGGTTAATATAATTAATATATCAAGTTTCAAAAACTGATTAAAAGAAAACACCCTTATAAAAAAAAGTAGGCAATTTAAAGAGATACAAAAAGCTAATACAAAGTAGAAAATACCCAACTCACTAATAGGCAAAATATTCACAGCAAAGGCTGTTTTCCTCTAATAATATAAGAAATGCTTATAATAATACATAATTCAGGAAATAACGTAGTCATGTAACCATTTCTTACATTGCTGTTAGAAGTGGAAATTGGTACATCATTTCTGGAAAGCGAGCTTTAAAAAAGACATATATTTGACCTGCTATGAATCCAGCCTAAAAAAAGTTAAAGTAGAATACTGAGACTTGTCCTCAAGATCCTATTTTATTTTTTATTCATAAATAAAATTTAGAAATAAATCATGTAAAATAATGGAGTAATCAGAAAGTAAATTATAATACCACATGGTAGAATTTTGAGAGTACTATTTAGTGACATAGAGAAATGCTTACAAAATAGTATTTAGTGAAAGAAAAAGCAGATACACCTGCTTCACATAGTTTATACAGTAGATTCTTGGGGCTTAAAAATGTGACAAATGATTATTTAACATTTGACTATTTGTGTGGGACTTCTGTGGTCCATGATGTAGAGTATGTTTTCATCTGGCATAACTGCATATGAAAGTTTGTAGATTTTTCTCTTGTCAATGTTAACATGTCTCTTTATCCATCAACTTGTCGGTTTTTATAAGTCTCTATAAGACAGTCCCAAATTCTTTGATATCAGAATACTCAAAAGATGTGAATATTTAACATATTTTGTTTTTTTCTCTGGGATATCATCGTCCACAACCACCATCCCCTTCCTCTTCCTACCCCTGTGAAGCTTATTAGGCTGCAGGTTAGGGTTGCATGTGCTGGGTTGGATAGAGAGCATTAGGCTGACAGAATTTGATCATTATGAGTGCAAGACACCTCTGATGGCACAGTGCCCCAGACCAGCTCACTGAGGATGTGGCTGCTTGGGGTATGGGGAAGCAACTATCCCTGTAGAGCACACTATTTTAAAGCACAGCAACAAAAGGGATAAAAGAAGTCTTCAAAGCTGAGATCTTTTGGCTCACTATTCCGAATCTATATGGTTAATAAATCTCAGACCATGCTATAAAGCAAATCAGTTATTTAGAAATCATTAATTTGGGTGAGATTGAAGTCAGAAACACTTAGAAAACTCCATGAATGCTAAACATCTCCTACCAGCTAGCTAGCCTCACTAACTCCTTCTCATACTTCAGGTCTCACTGGAAAGCCATTTCTTCCAAAAAGCTTCCTTTGACTCCCAAGAGAAGTTATTTTCCCTTTTCATACTCTCTATTAGCACCTAATTTTTTTCTATCACAGCACTGATTTGGAGGTCAAACAGCCTGCATTTTAATCCTGTTCCCCTGTATGATTTAGGGCAAAATACTTAACTAAGCCTCAGATTTCTCGTTTGTAATACCTGCCTCTTATGGAAATTGGGAAGAATACATAAGATCATTGATTTAAAGCATGTGGTGTAGCATATGGTACCTGGTAAGCATTTAGGCTTTGTAAGCCATTTCTGTAATACAAATATATATATATGTTCACGTGCACATTTATTTGTTTAATATTTTATCTCCGTGTAGGCCCAGGCCATGTCAGCTTTGTCCTGTATTTTATACCCTGTACCTACCACGCTGCCTGGCACCTAGAAGATACATGTATTTGATGAATGAAAGAATGAGTGAGCCAAGATTGGAATGAACCTGTCTTAAATTTTAGGATCAGTCATTTGTGTAAGATGAAAGCTTTTTTCTTCTTGCTCATGAAATTTCAGTTCCATCACTTACATCTCATCTTCATTCAGACCCAAAATGTGCATAGAATTAAAAAAAGGATTTGAAATAATTCAGTTATTTAATGGTTCCAGTTTCTGCCATGGTATCTTGGACAGACCTATTCTGGGAGTTTGAAGCTGGGGTAAATATTTGGGCTTCTAAATTCTGTTCATTTGTAAGAACATAAAATATTGGTTTCATGGAAAAATGACCCTGTTATTTGCTAGGAGACATAAGGACAGAAAGACCAACTGAGATTAGTATTGTTCAAGTAGGGTCATAGAATACTCAAATATTTTGCTTGTGTTTTTCTGATGATCAACCTCATATAATCTCATTTAGAAAATGTAGAAAGAATATAACATGCAAAGAGGAAGAAAATACCACACATACTTCCCATCCAAAACCTACCAGTGTTCATCTTTTGGTGCATTAATCTCCTTTCAGTCTAGAATAAAATATTTTTAGCACTAAGAGAGCCCTTAGAATGCATGTAAGGTCAAAGTCAGATCTCCTGTCTCCCTTCGTGCAGACTTCGTGCAGCCTTAAGAGAAGAGTGAAGGAAAAATACAAGCTAGGAGAGAGAAACCAGGCTGGAATATGGAAAGCATAAAAAAGTGATAAGAAAGGAAACACAACTTTCCAACGTTTATTTTGCAGCATCAAAATAACTTGAATTTGTATAGAGTTTGAACTCCCTCAATTAAAACCCACTGGTAAATGATTACAGAATTAAAAATCCAACCCACATCACAGCAGACCAAACCAACTAAACATCCTGCCCATTCCCCTCATTCCCACAAAAGTGATCTGTGAGAATTTATACTCTGTCTTGATTAGTGAGTTCTTAGGTTAAAAGTACTAGACATATTTAGCCATCTTCCTTTCCTATATTTATATGATACTTCATGAGCAAGTAACAAATACTTTAATTCAAACTTCCTGTTCAACTGGTTGGTCATTTATTTATTTTTTTTTAATTCTTATTTTTTATTGAAGTGTAGTCAGTTTACAGTGTTAGTTTCAGATGTACAACAAAGTGACTCAGTGATACATATACATACATATATATACATTCAGATTCTTTTTCATTACATCTCATTATAAAGAATTGAATATAGTTCCCTGTGATATACAGTAGGTCCTTATTATCTATTTTATATATAGTAATGTGTATCTGTTAATCCCAAACTCCTAATCCATCCCTCCCCCTCTTCCCCCACTGGTAACCATAGTTTGTTTTCTAAGAGACGAAGTAATTTTAGAAGATGTAAGATAATTTGAAGTGGTCGTGGGAAATAAGCATGGATCATACAAAAAATTATTTCCTTAGCAGTAGTGATTATAGAAGTAAAAAATTAAAAATAACAAAATATTTCATAATAAAAACTTAGTTAAATAAAATTTTCCATTTTGATAAAATACAGTGATGTCACTGAATGTTTGATAGCATGGGAACATGATCACAGTGTTTGAATTAAAAAGTTATAATAGAATACTATGTGCGGTATGAATCTATTTGTGGAAAAATGTATTTTCACTTGGAAAAGAGACTGGAAAAACACATCCAAATGTCAAGCAGAGTGATGGGATCATGGTAGTTTTATAATTTACATGGGATCATGTGAGATCATTTGTGCTTTTTAGTATTTTCCAATTTTTTTTACAGGGAATATATATTTCAGTAGATTGTCCTGTCTAGACAGCCTGACATTTTTAACTCAGCTAAACCATCAGACATTCTCTACCTGGAGTTCTTGGGCTCCAAGAAGATCCAGGGGTAGATGTCAAAGAATTTGTGAACCCCACAAAATGCTGTGTATGGTGTGTGTGTGTGTAGTGTGTGTGTGTGTTGTTCTTAGAAGAGGGTCCACATTTCACCAAATTCTCAAATTGGCCTGTGACCCCCAGCTCTAAGAAAAAGTGCTTTCTAGCAACCTGTTCTAAATCCTGTTCACGGATGACATTTCACAGTAGGTGTCTCCACACTCCTCATTTCAGAGACTCTGTGTGTATAAACTCCTTGGTCTCTGTGGCTTTTCACATTAAATTTTAGTCTTCCATATGTATTTGGAACAAAGTCATGGGTGTAAATAAAATTAATATTTACTGGAGGCTATAGCAGAAAAGATAAGTTATTTATTGTGTGATAAGAACTGTATCTTATAATCAAAACTCATATATCCCAACTTCTTTAAAAATAAGAATCAAATTTTCACATTATAACCAAAGAGCATAATGACTTATATAGTTATTAATCATTCTTATCAAATACATGTTGAAGCATTTCCTACTGAGGAAGCATTCAACTTTGCTCTCTCTTAATTTTTATTTAAATAATCATATGACATTGACTTTACAAGTCTTCAAATGGTTTTTAGCTGAAAGTGATAAAATCCTAAACTGATCTTTATAAATATGTTTTTATTTTCCTCTTTGTGAATGGAGATAGCAAGGTACTCAAAGCTGCCCTGTGCTTCTTGCTCACGGAACCTAAAATCTTAGAGGGGGCAGTGCCAACATCACCAACATATTTGAAACCCTGAAGGACGTTAGTTTGTTTTTTGTTCAAAAGTTAAGTTCCTTGAAAAATTTTTTCACTTTGTTCTTACACTTTCACTTTGAATAATTGTACACACAGACTCACAAATACTTCTTTCATTTATTAACTGATGAATTGCACTCTGGCTATGAAGACCACATCATAAGTACTTACTAAAGTTATAAGGAAAAAGAAGTGGATTCATTTTTAATTTATTATTCAATAAAATTATTATTTCCCATTTGGGACAGATACAAAATTTGTGGCTTTTTTGAAATACTAACCTTCAGCCTCATTTCTGTTCGGAGAACAGTACAGCCCTTTAGAGTTTGACCCTAAAAAGTGTTTTGTTTATTTGCTTTTTAATTCCAAGGTTGATCTTGCAGTCTTTACACATACTGTTTCATGGTGAACATTGGAAGCCTGCCTCCATAGTCTTTGGGGGAAGAAGGCATGTGGTGGTTCTCCTTTAAAAAAAAAAAAGTTCTTTCCAGTGCACAGCGGCTCGTTTGGATTTTGAAGAATTTTGTCTAAAACTGTGACTTTGTGGATTTCTGCACATTGCAATGTGCCCTTCACTAACCCTTCAATGAGAGAGGATGGTGCTGCCCTACTGTGGCATACTCATTTCCTGTTTCTATTTGGTGACTGACCAGGACCTACTGTATATAACACTGAAGTTTTCAGTGTATATCTTCAACTGTTAAAGATTAAGAATGCTGTTCTAAATGACATATTTCTAAGAATTAGTCCCCCAGGTCTATCACAAGGGTTATGATCAGAAGATTCTGATTAGGCTACCAGGGATAGCAAGGCAGAAACGAAGGATCTGAGAACATATGGAAGAAGTTTCCTTGAAGATACTGCTGTATTTTGCTATGTTTGGCAGGATAAAGTTTAAGAGTAGAAATAGTTCAACTTTTCAACTTTTTAAAAAACTTTTATACTTTTTTCTCATCTTTAAACTACTGAAAATCTGAGATACAGGGAATCAGAAACAATGTATGGGAAAGGCATACGTTTGGTTAATGTGTTCCATTCTATGTTAAATATAGTTTCCAACTATTGATGTTCAATAGATACAAAATCACTTATAGTGTTCAAAATAAAGTAGAATCAGTATGTTATAATCATAATAAACATTAATAACTAGTATATTAATTAATATAAATTTATATTAATAATCAAAATTATTATAATGTTCACTATCATGGAATATTGAAAAAATCTTCCCAGATGGAAATCTCTTGTCTCTTTCCTATAGACTCATGAACCATGGAGATGAGGGTCTCATGCCCTTCATACTTTGCCCAACCACATCTCTAAACATCTCAGACTTTTCTAAGTGAATTCCATCTAACAAGAGAATACTCATCTTTCATTGTCACAATCAGCTGATATCCAGGGCACACCCCACCATTTCTCTATACCTTCTGCTTGGAAGCACACACCTATTCTTCATTCTTCTTGCCAATACAAAGATTTCAGCACTACTCTTGATTTTTCTTCCAACTGTCTAGTTCTACTTCTATGATCTTTACAAAAACCATGATTTTCATTTCCGTTTGACTTAGCAACTCTATTTATGATCGTAACTTAAATCTCATCATCATTTAAAACTACTTTATTGCTAATATCCCAAACTCTTAACATTTTTTTCCTCTACAAAGTCTTATTTTTTTCTTTTTGCTCCATTTATTTTCTACTTGAACTAATCAGTTGGTTATCCCTCTTTCCAACTTAATGATCCTTCAGTCTTCTAGTTCAGTGGCTCTCAAACTCTAGTGTATGTCAAAATTACTTTTTGAAACAGGCTTGGGACCTAACCTCTAGAGCGTCTGAGTCCATAAGTTTGAGATGGGGCCTGAGAATTTGCTGCTGGTCTAGGACTGTTCTTGCTTAGTAACAGAATTTTCATTCTGTTAGAGAAAAAACTGATTAGGAACAGGATCTTTGGAATCACAAAGACCTAGGCTCAAATTCTGTCTCATCAGTTTTCAATATTTTAAGTTCTTTTAAATATTAGATAATCTATTGGGTAGAAAAATGGTATCTCACTTTTTCAATTGGTGTATTATTTTATTTCATCATTACCAGTGTGACTGTGCATGTTTTTCAATATTATCAGTTGTTTGCCTTTTGTTTGCGTGAATTGACTGTCAGTCTCATATCAGTTTGTTTCTTTCTCAGTGATTGGTAGGAATTTTTATACATTCTGGGTACTAATCCTTCAGTTGTTATTATACAATTTTATTTTATTAAAGTCTACTAATTGTGTTTTAACTATGTATATGGTATCTTTTTACATTCTAATATAATCTAGATTATCAATCTTTTATACTGTTGTATTTTGGCTTTTGTATCCTATTTAATAAGGCCTTCCCTATCCTGAGGTCCTGAACTGATACTACTAAGTCTTTTTTTTGAAGCTTCTTAAGGTTTAAATTTTTCTGTCCTGTTTTTTATACTTTCTGAAATTAATTTTTCCACATACTATAAAGCAGATATCTGAGTTTTAATTTGTCCTTACTAATAGGCCATTGTTTACCATTTATTTGTAATGCTACCTCTTTCATATATCAATACCCATACATATGAGTCTGTTCTGTTTGGCTGTTTTCTCTGATACTGCACCAATGGCACACTATTGCTTATATATTTTGCTATCTAGTAAAACAAGTCCACACTGCCCTGCCCTGCCCCCATTTACTTCTTCCAAGAAAAATTCCAAAAAAGAACCTTGTTGGGATTTTTGTTTAGTATTGTGTTGACTTTGGGTATTACTTTGGAGAAAATGGCATCTTTAACATGGTGGGTCTTCTCATCTGTGCACACAGTAAACTGTTCACTTATTCAGGCCTTTTATGCTTGTCAGGGATATTATATCATTGACTCCACAAAGATTACACACTTTTTGTTGTTGGTATTGTTACATTTATTCCAAGATTGTTAGTATTTAATTGAAAAAACTTTCCTTCAACATTGTTCCCTTTCCTGATCTCATGCTCCTACTCTAATTCCCTAAATGGTCCATTTTTTGAATGACCAGTTTGAGATTGTTTCCCCCATTTCCACACTATTTACTTTGTTCCCATGCAATGTGACTTCCTTTTCCACCACTGTAAAAAGTTACTCTTTAAATTGTTATTGGTGATCCGTGAATTGCCAAATCCAATAATTTTTTCTCAGGTTTTATCTTCCTCAATTTCTCTATGTTGTTTCCTATGTCCACCTCCACATTTGTCCTCCATTTGTGTCCATGGCATTTTAGTCTCCTGGCTTTCCTTTTTGTTACACTCTCTTTGCCTCTTCTTTGGCTTATTTTTCTCCCTTTTTCTAAACATAATGTTCTTCTTGTGACCATCTTCTCTTTCTATGTGTTTTCTTCCTGTGCATTTCCAGAATGGTAGGAATTTCTATGTGCTTTCATTAGTGATATAAGAACTTGGCATATTGTAGGTGATGAATAAAGGCTTCTTAAACAAATGAATGACTCTAATGATAGCTTCTGAATTGTTGTAAACACCAATGTCAGGCAATTATTAATTATTGTTCAAATTTGAACTCTACTTGCCATTTTTGTGCTTCATTATGGGCTTGTACTTTCAGTCTTATTTCACTCTTATATCCGAATCAAACTAAGGTATTCACTATTTCCGTAATGTTGTCTTTGTTCCTGGTGTTTTCTCTATCTGGGATTCCTTCCATTTTTATTTGTTGATGTTCTATCTGTTAAAGTCATATCATCCGTCTTCTTTTCTTGGAAGTCTATTCTCATTCTTCTTGATTTGATGTCATCTTGTTCCCTTTGGAATCTTCCTACATACGGTTTGATTTCTGCTACTCTCCTTGCATTTGTATTCATTAATAAAATCTATCTTTAAGCAGACACAGATTAAAAAGAATGATAATTCCCAGTCTTGACAAGGACAAGAGAAAAGAGAGTCTCAAACATTGTTGGTAGGAATTTCTAGAGGATAATTTAGCAACATGTATCAAAGCATTAAAAATATAAATAGTCTTTGGCATAATAAATTCCATTTCTATGGATTTTTCCTAAGAAAAGTTTAAGTTTTGCAAATTTTGGCCTATCATGTAGTAGAAGACAATAAAACCAAAATAATCTTATAAAATAATCTTATAAAAGAATATTTCTTTACATCAGAAAATACTTAAGGTATGAAAAAGGCAGGACATAAAACAATTTTTTTCCAGTATAATGCCATTATTTTAGAGGGAGATGAATATACTTAGAAAATACTGGAAAGACCTTTAGCAAGATGTTAATAGTGGTATTGTGGGATTGTGGTTGATATAAATTTTTTAAATGTTAGGCTTTTCTGTATTTTCAAAATTGTCCTGTGTATGTATTATAATTTTTTTAAGTGGCAGGAAAATTGATGTTAACATTTAAGATGGACTGTGATGTATGCCACCTCAGATTCCTCCTCCTCTCTCCCCGCTGCGTCATCTGTTAGGACCTAAGCTGTCATCCCCCGCTGCTGGAGGTCCTGAAGGCTGGCCTATCCCAGCTGAGACCCCTTTCCCTCAACTCCAGCAATCGCCCTTTCCTGAAGCAAAGCTGCTGATGAAGAGAACTGCCTCTTCCTAGGTCACGCCCTGGTCCCACGGGTAGTCTGCATCCAGTGGCTGTATTTGTGGGGCTTTAAGGGCCTCACGCTCTTGCCCCAGTTTGAGAGAGTGTGGCAGAGCCATCTAGCTCCAGAGCTCCCTGTGCTGAAGTCTTTGTTGGAACTGCTTTGTATCCCATCTTACCCCTCTGTCCAGTCCTGCTTGCTTCACTCCCCAACAAGTGTCAATTCCAAGCGCACATAATAGTCAACTTCCCAGGTGGAAATTTCCATGTCAGTCTCCTTCCAGAGAAACTAACCTGGAACGTCTACTGTTTGCTCGGTGGGCACGTTACATCGATTGCTCCCAAAGAGCTTACAGTGAGATTTTAAGTCAATTATTGATATCTCTGTTTTGCAAAAGATGAAAATTATGTTCAAAATGAGTACATATTTAGTGCAAAGACACACTTACTAAATGTCACAGCCAAGTAAGTGATGTGTTTGGATATAAAGACCATGTTTTTTGCATTAAACCAAACAGCTCTCTCTAGTCAGTCTTGTGTTTTATTATATTTGTGCTTTTCTTGTTCTCCCTGGTAGATGGTGAATTCTTTGGCTGCAGGGATTTAGTCTTACTTATCTTTGAATCCCCTGCAGAATATTTCATGGTACCTTGCACATAATACATGCTACACGTTTATGGAATTGAACTAGTCAAGGTTTAAAATGTAGTTAGTTCTACTTCTGATCCACAAGAAATGGATTGCCTAGCAGGAAAAGAAAATTATAATGGTAAGATGTAGCTATTGTAATTCAATTTATGTTTCATGAGATAATTTCTGATAAAAAAGTGGTACTGATTTTCTTTTCCCCCTTCCTTAATATTACAAAACAAAATACTATTTTCCAAAACTTTGCGTTTAATTACTAAAGTAAGCAATTCAGTGAGGTGTAATAAACTTATATTGAACTTTAATGGCAGATATCATGGTCAATACCTTATATATCTGATTCAGACTCCTATGAAATCTTAAGTTATTTGAAAAAATAACCTCCTGAGTAGAAAAATGTAACAAGGAGATGGTTTTATTTTGAACACAAAAAATGAAAAAGTACATATATTAACAGAATTGAAGTTTTTGTGGCAGCAGACAGAAACTCCTGAATGAGATTTCCTGCACCCATGAGAATTTGCAATTGCAGGTTGAATTTTTCTTAAAAATAAAACCTGCCAGATTTATCATTTTAAAAATACAAAAAAATATGTCAATGATGGGTTGTGTTTTTAGGAGTAAATAGCTTTAGATCCAGCTTTATGTTTAGAGAAGGAAAGTTTGAAAATAAACTACAAAAGGCACACTGTGGAGAAAGTTTTCCTATTTGAATAAAGTTTATTATTCTTGTACTGCCAAAGAATCAGTGTGAAAGAATATTTCTAACTAAGTAAGGGTCAATAAAATTAAAAATTGTTAATGCTTGAAGGCTCTGGCCAAGGACATAATGAGTCCGTAGAGTGCGTTATTGGTAACTGACCCAAAACATGTTATTAAAGTGATCAGTACAATAACCTGGATGCTCTTCTGGTAGGTGAGGTATACAGCCACGGAGGTGGGATGATTTCAAGTGCCACCATCCCCATGAGTGGGTCTAAACACTGTGAGTTCTAAAATGCCACAGTGAGGAATTTATCACTTTGATTGACTGCTGTTTTCTATTAAAATACACATCTCCCTGAGATGATAATACTAATCAACTCTTTAAAATGTGTCTTTTATTGGAGTGAAGCACAGGAATAAAGGCCTGAAGGCGTAAAACATAACTTCAAAAATTGAATAAAATAGACCACAATTATAGTTGTATATAGTTCTGATCAATGTCGAACCTTAAGTCTGAAACCTAAAATCAGTCTAGCCTTCAGATAACTTACTTTCATCTGCCTCATTATATATTTTCCTTTTTTATTTAGCCTTATTCTAGATATTCTCTAAAATTTTCCTGTAAAATATAAGCAACCATCTCTAAGCCTAGAATATCAATTGTATAATATTTCTCTCTGTATTCTAATGATTCCTTTTGAAGAAATATTATGGTCTTTCAAAAAAAGCTGTACCCTCTTCTTTTCCTCTTTATTATAAAGTGCCAATAACAAGGACGTCCGAGAGTACATAGGTATTTATGTTAAAGTGATAGTGAACTGTTATGTACTTACAAATTCCATACACTTTCAAAGGACCACTATTGTGTTACCCCCATCCTGTTCCCAGCCTCACCCTATCAGGCTGTCTTTCCAGTTCTAAAATGAGATTCATGTTTTCTATAAAAAGTCTAGAATTTTTGAAATTTCTGTTTTATTGCTCCGTTAGAACATCTCAAATTCATGAACCATTTAGACTGGTAAGGCTCTTCTTTTAAAATTTCAAGTATCATCGGTCAAATACAGTTTTCTACTCATTTTAACTTGGTATAAATTATTTTAAGCAATTGATTGATCTGAATTCCTGCCTAAGATCACCCACTGAAAGACTAAGATTTTTAATTTGAGAGAAAGAAAGAACATGAAGGATGGAATGGTAAAAAGATGCTGGTGTGAAGTAGCATAGAAAACTGGGATAGGGTATAGAAAAAGACATGAGATAGTGTCAGACCCACTTCCTGTTCCAAAATTCTGTCTTAGATAGGTTTTGATTAAGATGAGAGAGATTCCAGCTTTTATCTCTCCTTGCTCATTGCTTTCTACTCCATTTTACCACTTCCTATCCTCATCCAAGTCAGGTGGACCCAACAGAAGACGAACTAAACCAAGTTTTGCTAGAAATAAATACAAACTACTTAATGGGTCTTGCAGGCTGGGTGGCATTTACGGTGCTGCTTTTGAGAAAAGATGCCTTTAAAAATCTGAACTGCAAACACATAGGAAGCATTTTACAGCCAACTGATTTCTAAGTCAGGCACTCCTCCATTTTAAGAGGAGAAAGCACCTACAAAAGTGGGCAGCTGCCTATCAGATAATTTAAACACCTGTCTCTACTGAGCAAGTAGAAAAGAGGAGTGAGCTCATTGATTTGACAGGCATAGCATCCCCATGTGGCAGGGTGGGCCAACTAAAGAGAGAAACGTGGGCTGGTAAATATTTAGTAATTATTTAGTGTGTAAAAACTTTAGCCATGGAAATATTTTCTCAATTTAAAATTATAAGTGTATTTTATTGGAGTTCCAATGATGTGTGTGCATTTGGGGATTAAAAAGTACAAAATGTACATACAGAAAATAAAATGAAACAGTGAAAACATTGCTCAACACACTCAGAAAAGCTGTATGGACACATTCTGTGAATTTTTAAATATATGTTATGTTCAGTGAGCCTTTATCTCTTATACCTCGTTCCCTTGTTAATTATACTCCCACCCCCCAAAAAGCGAGCCCCCTTCTCTTTCCCTTTTCTTAAAAGGCAGTTTTCCCTAGGAGAGTTCTGCACTTTATTTCTTCACCCCTCCACGTTTCTAGGGAGGATAATGTAAGAGAATGGTGGGGGTTTTTTTGTTTTTTCCTGCTCGAGCCATTAACTTTGTTAGAAGGACACCGAGTAAAATCAGTGGAGGTCTGCCCTTCCCAGCACGACCTCTGTCAAGGTTTTTTTTACGGCAAACTTTATGGTTGGTACAGTGAGGTTCAGAGTCTTAACTGTGACATTATGGAGCATATGGAAACTGAAACTTCCGAAGGAAACTTTCCACTCTAGTTTTTGGCAAAGAAAATAAGACTGAGAGGAGAGGGAGAATTAGATCATGACACATGTTATTTGGCAAAAGAGAAAGTTAAAGAAATAGGATGAAAAAAAAGCCTAGGAGACAAAATGCTGGCGTCACTTTTGTACCTACAACTCTCCTCTTTCTTTTAGCTGGCTTCAAAGCTAATTTCTTATTATTCTTACTCTCTTTATGTTCTTCAGTACTTCATACTTAATGAAACACATGTTGAAAGTCATTTAGTTATTTATTTTTCTAGGGAATTCTTCCTCCATTCTCAGAGCTTTCTCTGATATCCTTGTGGTTATTCAATCTACTTTGATTTTTAAGAATTTGACTAGGTTCCTGAAGGCAACAGATTGTCTTATTTCCAGCTTTCAGCTGTGCTCAATTTTTGGATTATTTAAAAGAAGGAATATTTTCTTCCCTTTTTGGTGCTTTCAAAGTGTATATAACAAATACCTTAAAAGCACAGAAACTAATGTTGTAACATATTAGCTAAGTTAAGTCTGGCAACAAGAAGGGAAACATAAAAACCTGGCCCCCTAAACACTAATAATTTCTTTCTGAATGAAATTACATATTCAAAAGGGTGAAATTATATCCTAACTATAGGACCAAGAGCAGAAAAAGAGTTGGTGTGTGCCCATATTTTAGGGGATATGAGAAATAGGAACTTGAGAAAACTTTTTTGTTTTGTCTTTATTATAGAAGAAAATAATTTTATATGTATTGAAAATTTCCCATTGGAATCATATTTTACATAATAGTACATAGAATGTATATGATGTCGATAAAGATCGGTCTATTAACATTTAATAAATAGAACTCCTGTGGCATTACAGAGTAAGGTATTATTGCTAGTGAAAATACAGAATTCAGAAAAAGTATGTAAATAGTCTCAAGATTCAGAAAGTTTCACTCAAAATTAATGAAAAATAGAACTGCATATTGGGAAGAAGTTCTGTAATTAAAACTATAAAATAAGAAAGATTATCTTGATGATCTTGGGTTAAAAATTACATTTTCATAAAATATTTTTATATGGTGTAGGTATCTACTTTTTTCTAATGAGAGCATATGCTTTAGCCTGAAAAACACATTTTTTTGTTATTGGATTCTCCCTTTTTTATGATTGTTATTAGATCAGCATTTATCTTTTATCATGATTTTCTTTTAAAAATTTATATAGATAGAATATTAATTCGTTATTATGATTTGATTTTTTTGACAAGTATATTTTTATAGGGAAGAAATCTGTGGATATGGCAAATGCATAAAACTATGGAAGGGAATATCAGCAATTCACCAAAATATATCTCCTCTTCTTCACAAGCATGGAGTTATACTACATTTCCCAGTCTCCCTTGCAGTTGGGCACAGCCATGTGATTGAGTTCTAATCAGTAGAAGGTGAGCAGAAGAGGCATATGTAACTTCCATTTATGGCTCATAAAATCCACCCCACGTGCCCTCTGCCATGCTCTTTTCTTCTTGCAGCCAATTGAGGTGGAGACAACCATGCAAACTTTGGAAGCCCCATGCTAAAGATGTCAGAGCATTCATCAGAGAAGTAAGTATTTTTTGATAATGTATGAGGTGTTAATGTATTTGAGTCTATTTGTTATATAAGCCTAACCTAACACTTATTAATAAAACTACCTCAAAATAAAATAGATACCCAGTTTCATATGATGCACAACCTTTCCATGAAAACATTTTCTTTATAAATACAATTAGGTTAAATTTTATGTTAACTTAATTTCAGTATTTTTTTCTCTTACTATTAGAACCACATATCATTGGACTTCTCTGATAATTTGCAGGGTTTTCTTCTAAATTAAACCAGTGGCCAAAGTAGGATTGTCTCCACTAGATGGATGTCATGAAGCAATAACTAGGTTAGGAACTTAGCAATAAGAAGACCACTTCTTACTGGACATGGTTTACATGACAATCTGATATGCATTACTGTATTTGTTCCATATAAAATTCTGCATGTAAGAAGAACAGGGGAAATGGAGGCCCAAAATTTGTCTGACTTTCCCTAGACTACAGTTAGAATGTAACGGAATCCAGTTGGAACTTGGACATTCTTTTGATAGCTATGCTAGGGGACTGGGTCAAAATAGAACAAAGAAAAACTTCCTAGAGCTGGGAGTATCTATGATTGTTCTAGATGAGAAAAATTAGGAAAAGTACTCATTAACAAAAGCTACATACAACTTGTCAAGTAGTACTATGCTAACTCTTCTATCTTTCTACATAAAATTGTAGACATTTAAATGTAAGGAACCTTACGGGTCATTCGTTTCAACATATTTTTCAAAACTTTTTCAAGTTCTATATCTGGTAAATGTAGTTTTCCTAATTGTCCATACTGCACCTGAATATTTATAGAGACAGTGTTATCACATCCTGCAAAGAGTTCATCCATTCCTTGTTCCACAATTCTCACTGTTGGAAATTTTACCTTACATTAATTGAAAACTACCTCCCTGGAGGTTTAAATGCTCAAAGCAATCAGATTTTCCTTTACTGTAGCTTCAACTCTGATGTGCTTCAAACCCTTTCTGACCACATTTGTTCCACCCTCTTCAGTTTGAAGATTAACCTCCCTGTGAGAGAAGAAAGAAATAAAATCACACTTGAGTGGCTAAGTTTCCTTGTCCTTGAATAACATCTTCAAGCAGGAGGACTATTTTTTGTTACTATCTTTATTTGTACATAGATTTTTTTTTTTAAGTTTGCTGTTTGTGTGACTCTTGAATAGGTCGAGGGGTTTCCTAATACTTATGAAAGGCAAACTGGAACCATTATTTTGATATCTTAATAAAATCAAATGATTCCTCTTTCATCTCCTCAAGTCATATGGTCATTCTTTCAATTGTGGCAAAAAGTAATGTATAATTGTTTTTTTCAAGGTGCACCAGACTTTGACATGATCTAGACCACATTTTCACATGACATCAAATTACTATCTCAGAATAAGTACTGCAGGTGTATGTATGGGCCTCTGTTTTTCCCATGGGACATATCAGTACATGCTGATTGAGCCTCAGGAGATCAGGGTCCTGATCCTGACGCTGGTGCTGTGTAAGAGTTCAGGGATCTTGGCATTCTCATTTGTGTCTCTTAAAGTCAGTGATCATTAGGCATTTAGTCTGTGCATTCTATGACTTCTTTTATCACTTTAAACTTTCCTAGTTATGTAGTGGCTCTTTTTATATGCTGAAATAATGTGTATGTATCAGTTTCCCTTTTAACTAACTAGAGCTCCAGTTATGTTGCTTCACAGATCAAGAACTCATCTGTTCTAATACAAGGCCTCACACTGTTTGTATTAAACATGCCTTTAATCATATATAACTTAATTTTCAACTCTTAATAAATTGTATTAACTTATGAAACCATCTTAGCGTATTACATACAGCTCTGAATTTCCCTGATCAAATAGCTAATAATCTGATACTAATTTCTATATTTCTTCTTAGCCATGACTGTTTTTTATTTAACACAAGGGAAATATGAAAATTCGCATTTCTATTATAGTTCACAGTTTATAATTGACCGTCATATCTATGTGACCATCCCCAAATGCTGTATATAATTAGAGCTGATCCTTGTGCTTAGAAGAAAAAATTGAAGCTTAGAAAGATTTTAAAAAAATGAAGAACTACCCATCCATCTTGTTGAACTATTTCCTGTTTTATAATAGTGGCTATAACACCATGTTCCAAGGATTGTTCTAAGTGCTCTAAGTATATTAACTCATTTAATCCTCATAACAGTCTGTGATGTATTTACTATTATTATCATCCCCATTTGACAGATTAAAAACTGGGCACAAAGTCACACTACCGTTAAATGGCAGAACTGAGTTTTGAACCCAGATGATCTGTCCGTAATGTCTGTAGTCTTATCTCCCTTGTGTTCACCTCACAAACATTTACTGAGATGGTGATTTGTGCAAAATGCTGTGTCATGTGCACTGAGAGCTATAGCAGCCAGTAAAGTATTTGAAGAGGTAAGCATGACATAATTAATGACAATGAAGCCAGTATATAAATGTCATGAACACTTTAATATTTTTGTTGTTGTATGTAGTGGGTAAAAAAGAATTCTGATCATAAATCTTGGAAACCCATTTGAAGGAGGTGAGGTTTGAATTGCCCTTTGCAGTCTGAGAAGGGCTGTGACAAGTGGAGACTAGGAAGAGCGTTCAGATAGGACAGGGTAAGCAGAGGCCTGGAAGGCGAGAGTGTGGGAGGTGAAGGGTGAAGTTCCCATGTAGCTGAACTTGAAGATGTAGGAAAAAAACAGAATTTCGAAAGAAAGAAATTTAGAAACTTGGTCTGTAGCCAAATTGTGGAGAGCCTTGAATGCTACTCTGAGAAAATTTTTGGACTTATTTAATATGCAGCCTGGGCCTAATAAAGATTTTTAAGGATATAGTTACATAATCAGGTAAGTTTTAGAATGATAGCTCTGAGAGTCGGGTACAGCTTAGTCGTAGAGTGTGTGCTTAGCACGCACAGGGTCCTGGGTTCAATCCCCAGTACCTCCATTTAAAAAAAAATAGAATGATAGATCTACCAGCAAAGTGTAAATGGGATTAACTTCAGAGGAAGATACGGCTGAGGGGAGGAAAACCAATTAGGATTCCAGTGGGGATCCTTTTACCAGAGAGAAAATATCTCCGAAATAGGATCAACAAACTTTGATTTATTATGGGAACAAATGGGGAAGACAAATAGGAGATTGCCTCACATTTTGCAGCTTGAATGGTGGAGAAGGTGTCCCTTTAATGAGAAGGGACACAGGAGGAGAAGAGGTTTGAAAAGGAAGATATGTTTAGTTTGGGGGTTTTTGTGGAAAAGTACAGCCTATAATAATCATTCCTGCTTTTGAATTGTAATAATCAACTTCAAAGAGTTTGGTTCTCTGCTTGTATTGAGATATAGCTATATATATATGTGTGTGTCTAGATTATTATAATTCTTTCCCATATTATGTAATCTCCCATATTGTACATGTGTGTTGGAGCTTTGGCTGCCTAGTTAACATGGAAATCTGCTCATCTTTGTATTAGAGATCTCTATAATAGTTCAGGTCATCTTTTACTATTTTCATTGGTTGTCCTATTTCTAAACTATGAGTCAATCTTTCTGTCAAATATTGATATAAATTTGAAATGATTGGTAAGTAGTCTCAATAGTTGGGTAATTTTGAAGTGTGGTAACATTCTAGTAAAAGAAAGTATTTATAGATATAAACGTTATGATAGTTTTCTTTCACATTATTCCTGCAGAAGCTCTAGTAACAGTTTTCTATGCTTCATACATTGTGTCAAAATTCTTCAGTTTCAGAATTTAGTACTTTCTAACAAATAGCTCTTTTGATTATAATATCAACATTCTATTAAAAATTCAGTGGATAGTATTTCTACACTTAGGTCTGTATGTTTTTATACTTTTAATCACATTTAAACCATTGTTAATCTTGGAACTTCCCAAGATCTGGTCCAGTATTTTTGACATCTTTTGAACAATGTGGCACACACTTTATATGATATATTTTTCACTGTTTAAAATTGTGATTTTTTTAGATGTTTTGAAATAGTTTATTTCTTCTTATCATGATTAAAATTTTTCCATAAAGTATATTTAATGTTTATATCTGTAGTTTGTAATGATTATAATGTATTTATAAAGTATATAATGTTATATCTTTTTGCCAGTTAATCTTCAGTAAGTTATTCAGTAAAAGAAACTTAATTATTTTCATGGCCTTTGAGATGCTATCTACTTTCCTGTGTCTAACCTATCAAAGCTGAATCCAAGACCAGGGGACGCACTCCAGGAAATTAGTCATGCTATCTTGGCAATTGTTTCATCGATTGTATATTGATAAAATAATATACTGCTTTCTCTTACTGGGTCTTTCTCCAACGTAGCCCAAACCTCAAAATTATGCATCCTGCCTCATTGACTTTGGCTTGGCAACATACCTTGTTTTACCAGTGAAGTGTATGTAGAAGTAACATGTTGCCCTTTCAAGCAGAATTCTTAAGAATCATTGCCAGATTCTCCCAATATTTCTTCCCTCTTTTCCTTCAGAAAGGCATATCACAGATAGGGGTTGCATCTTTAGCCTTGGCCTCAAAATAAAATACACTTGGAACAGAATCTCGGCCAATCTGTAACCGTATAATTGAGTGAAATATGAACCTGTGTTCTGTGGGCTCCTGAGATTTGGGGATTGTTTATTAACTGCATTATATTTACCTTAAACTGACTGATCCAAATAACTTTCTGCATTCCCAATTCCTGCTATCTTGTTATTTGTTATTCTTGCTATTTTGTGTAGGCTATTGAAGATTTTTCTCCTGCATATTTCCTCCATGAATATTAGTGTACTTTTATTAAATGATATAATGCTATAAACGAATTATAAGTGTGAAAAAAATCTTTATTCTGTTTAACAGTATATTGTGAACATTAAGCCAGATGGCTAAATATATACTTGAGTCTTTAGTGATGGAATACTGTTCTAATGGAAGGTAGTATAATGTAGTGATTAAGGGTACAGATTCTGGGACAAAATGTCCTGGGTTCAAATCCCACTTAGAAGCTGTGTGACAATAAGTTGGATGCTACATTTATTTGTGACTTCATATGAAAGACTTATTTGTCCTATGATACAGAAAAACAATCCCTTATTGTTGAATAAATTTTTTAGTGTTTTTCTTTTATAAGAACATGTTGAATAATACAATTGATACCATCTTCTTCCTTATCCTCACTTATGACTTACCCCAATTTCTTCAAAACCCTGATTCTTTTAGTTTTAAAATGTCTTTTGTGTCTTTCCTACCAAAACCAATCTATATGTTGATTTTAATACACATAAAAGAGCATGAAACATTTAATAAGTCAGTAACTATTCTTGATTAATAAAAACTCTTAGAAAACTAGTAAAAAAGAAAACATTATTAACATCAGAAAGACAATCAGGCGACATATTTCCTACTTGTGAAACATTAATGATATTTCCATTAAAATAAATGATTGGACAGAGATGCCACCTGTTACGCCAGTACCGGATGTAAAAAGCATTTCTCTTGGAAAGATAGACTCAGCCGATTGAAATACTGTGAGTTTTGAATAAAACTCTCTTCAGAGGGTTCTCAGAGCTCCTTTTTTAAAATTGAAGTATAGTTGGACCTCTCAGAACTCCTTCTTAATCTACTCCATTACCCTTCATACTATGAACTAAGAACAATAATACTTTCTTTGACTATATAACATTAGTTAAGTGAGGCATTTACCTTCAATGCTCCAGTTCTGTCCAGCCAGTAATGATTTTCTGTATATCAGTAAGCATGTGTTGATTGGTTTCCCTGCCCCAGATGGGGAAACTGCATTAAGGTGGCCCATTGCAACTGAGGCCCCTTGGCCCTAAACAGAGGCAGAGTTTCCTCTGTTCTGAGGGTATGGATGTTTGGATGAAGAGGAGGGGAGGAGGGAGCATCAAACTGAATCCCAGAGAGGGGACCAGAGTGGGTCATGGAGGCTTACTTGAATGCTTGTTACATCTGCAAAGGCTTGGAGTTGGTGAGCCAGGTGAAAGGAGCACCAGCAAGAGGGAATTGAAAGGGAGGAGAATGAGAATATGTAGAGAGGTGCTGCTTGGTCAAATGGAATCCAGTCAAACATCAGTTGTTGGAGCAGGACAGCTGCAAATTCACTCAGTAAGCTTCCTGTGATTCCAAGCTTACATGCATCTCAGATATACTCAGTATTCATAATTCATTAATCATCCATATTAAAATATACAGGGAATATGGGTGAACACCAGAAAAGGTAATTATAGAAATACTTCAGCTAGTCTAGTGGACAATTTGAAAGCAGGAAGAAAAATATGCACTACTAATCAGCATTTTCAGAATTGTTTCACTTAGCCTGCCAGTGGAAAAGATAAGGACTTCACAGGAAATATGGGATGTTGTTCAATAGGTCAAAGTAGAAATATTTTCTTGAATGTTACTCTGTGTAAACAGAGAAATGTTAAACCTCGTATTGTCATACAAATAACGGCCTCAAGAAGCCAGCGACCGTGAAGATTTGAAGAAATCTTGACTAGTTCTGCAGATTTCCATCGTTACCCACATGCAGATCTTAGCACCAATCTCAAGGCAGAATGCCCAGTAGGGGATTTCTGGGACACATGTCCATTGGTTCTACAGTGACATTTTCTGTGATGTAACACCACTGGCAGGAGCACAGAGCACGGAGGATTGCAGAGTCACAGTTTTACACTGTGAACACTCTCCATCATTCAACCAGTCAGTCCACAGATAGACTTGGAGAGCCAAACAAATGGATAAGGACCAGAATCACACTGGTTTTCCTAGTAAAGTGTTAAAAAAAAAGAAAACTAGGTTTGGGGATTGGATGGCAGATAGTAAGAAAAACAAAATTGTCAGGAAGAGGCAGAGTTACCAACAGGAATAATAACTTTAAAGAATAATTGTTATGTGCAACTAATGTAGGAAGTACTTTGGATTCAATATTATAGATAGAAATCATCATGTAAGTTCAAATAAAAAGAAAAATGCTATACTTCCTTTTATGATACAACTAGAGGTCATTCTACATTTGCAAGCACAAAGCAATTTTATACTCTACATGAATACTTTCAAGACCTAGAATTTGGACTGACTCTCTGCGTAATGTGATATTTTACAGCTCTATCTTTGACTGGAACTAACTTCTTAAGTGGGATGTTTAACTTAACTGTGAACAGATTTGATCTAATTCTCAGGATCTTTTCCAGCCAATTTTTCTTCGGTTCTTATATTGAGGGTTCCTGTGAACTCAAAGGCCTAAACTCAGTTCAACTGAGTCAAGGGAAATCTCTGTACTAATAACACAAGTAAACATAGGGCACCTGGAGGGATTGTAGTTGAGAATGTTCCTTCCGTAAAGAATGGCAGAGTCTGTGTCAATTATAATGGCAACTGTTTGTGAAAAGGCAACACATACAATTTTAACCATTTTTTAAAAATCAAAGTTCATAGCTGCCTACACATTCTGGGTTTATAGGACCTAGGAATACATAGTAAACAGCCATCTAACCCCAAAGTAACCCTAAGCATGTGTCAAATAATTCTACAGATTTCCTGCCTTCCAAACACTAAATCTGAAGGCACCTTGATCTTGGACTTCCCAGTCTCCAGAATTGTGAGAAATAAATTTCTGTTGTTTTTAACCCAACCGTCTATGGTATTTTGTTATGGCAACTGAAACAGACTAAGGTGCCTCGTAAGATTCATTCTGGGCTTCTAACCTCCAGAATTGTAAGAGAAAAGGTCGGGGTTGTTTAAACCACTGAATTTGTAGTAATTTGTTATCACAGCAATAGGAAACTAATACACCAGCCTGGCCCCCCTGCTGAAACGATAACACTCAATTGTCATCTGGTAAAGTTTCAGGTGATATTTCATATTTTTAACAACATTGAAGAAAAGACATGTCTTTTTACATGAAGAGTCTTCCCCATCCTGTTTCCTCCATACCCTAAACAACTTTCTCCAATTAAATATAAGCTCTCATAATAAAGAAAAACCATCTGAAACATTTGAGATTCCCATACAGAGAGGGAGGCTCATGATCATATATAAATTAATGCAGAATTGATTCTCATAGAGATTTGGAGATTTTATCCGTGCACATACACACACATACATGCACACATATAAACATTTCATTATGAATAATATATATTAAAGAATATAAATATATGCTTTAATTTATATATATATATGTGTGTATCTATATTTGTATATTAAACTAAGAGGGGGAAAAATCCAAGCTAAAAACAATTATCAACTTCCAGACAGATGCCATGTTACCAGTAACTTTTTTTTCAAACATTATTTCTAGAGGGCAATTTGACACTGCATAGCAAATTAGAACATGTGTTTACCTGGCACAGCAATTCAATGTTTAGGGGTTTAATCTAAAAAAAAAACTTTAAAAATTGTAAAGATATATGTATAATTATGTTCATTCCAGCACACTGTCTTGTAACAATAAATTGAAAACATATCTTTCATTATTTAAATATACATTTATGTATCTCATTAAAAGCAAAGTAGAGAGAAGTTAGAACACAATGGCATAGAAGCAAGTCCATGATACATTCTTGAATAAAAAAATATTTTAGATTAAAATATATGAGCCCTAAAAATACAGACATTTAAATGTACTCTAATTTTCTCAGGAGCATAATACCTTAAAAATATATTTTAAAGAATATAAAAAAAATAAAGACGATATATATTGCCAACATCAAGAGCAGAGGAAAAGAAACTTACAGTTAATGGATTTTAATTTCTGTTTCCAAAGTTAAAGTCATGTAAATACTGTTTATTTTTTTCAAGGAGAGTAAGAAATAGATTTGCACTGTGGAGTTTGGGAAAATATGAAGTCTTGAGTAACACTTTGAACATTTTAGTCTGTTGATCTTACCAAGAGTCATAAATTAATATTTTTATTTCTGAAAAAATAACTTTTATTCTTTATTTTTAACCTTAAAATTTAGGAACAAAATCAAACTGTAATTTTGGGGGAGAAGTTTGAGATGCAAAGTTTTAAGAAGGTTTACTAAATAGATGGTTGTACAGTTTATTTTCCCCTTAACTTTATAGCTGAGTTATTCTCTCTTGCAAATCCCCTTCTAAAAATGTTATTTAAAGGAAAATAGATAAATATAATTTTGAAATTTGTTTCCTATAGAGGAAAGAGTAAACATAAGTGGAGTGATGCTGTGCACCAGTTTTTGTCCTCGAAATTTAAAAATGTTATTGCATTGTATGCTCATAAATGCCTGTTGAAGCTGGGGTCTTTAGTCACATTTTTCTGAGAAGGCATGATTGTCTGGGAAGCACAGGGTCACCTTGTCACATGTCCAGACATGGAACTCATACCTCTTTTCCTGTAACACGGGACATGAAAATATTCTATGGTTTGATGCAGCCTATAGTGGAATTATTTTTCTGAAACTTTTATTTGCTGAAGCTGAGCCTTTCTCTTGGGTAAATCCTGTTAGGAGTGTACATACAAAGTGTAGCATTTAAAACATCTACCATGATAACTGTGCTTGTGAAATCTTCTTGCTCTAAAAAAAGAAGAATACAACTTAAAATATGTATCTTGAGCATTTTTCTCTTAAAGACTATCATTAGACATTTCATCATAGGTGCCAGAGATTAGAACTTTTCTCATTTTACAAAATTTACATCTCAAAATCTGAATTTAGACCTATATCAAGGACAAAAATAGGTGTTTTTAAGACAAACCTCATGTAACTAATTTTTCTAATTCTAACCACCCAGATATTTTGCTGCATAACTTGGATCTTGTATTTGTGTTGTAGTTCAATACACACATACTTGAAATTTAGCCAGGAACATGTAAATGATTGAGATGAATAATGAAAGAGCACCTACTGTAAGAACTGAACATCACCACTTTGAATCAAAGAGTTGTTGCCTAATATGGGCTAGAATCTCCTTAAAGAGTACTGTCAGCACAAACAAAACTAAAGCCTGCTGCTTCCCAAGACTTCACAGTTTAGTGGGAGAACGCCTTTTCCATAAAAACAGCACACTTAGTGTGTTCTGGCTACATGCTAGGCATCATCAAGAGTATCTCTAAATTTGCTCAGTTGGTCCTCAAAATAACCCTATTTTGGACAGGACTTTTCCTCTCCCTAGAATGAGCGTGCTCTTTTGGTCTCCAGGAAACTCTTCATTCATCCTCCAGAATCTGCTGAGATGGTTACTCTTGAATCTCTGCAGATATTTCTATGACATAAATCACATTCAACTGAAATTTCATATTTATCCTCTCTAATGCAACAGTGAGACCCTTTGAGGAAAAGAGTTCTGTCCTGTTTTGTTCATTCAAGTTAGCCCCTCTGGTACTCCACTCTGAATCTGCGAAGGCTAACCAACTGTAATCACTCGTATCTGTTCACATCCTCACTGCCAGTACCTCAGTTCAACATGTAAACTCAGCTCCTTTTAGGAAGCCGATTCCCCAGGCTGATCAGTGTTCACCACAATCTTCTGAAATCATTCATTGCTCCCTTGCATTCTCCACTAGACAACAGGGTAAGAGCCGTATCTCATTTGACTTTTTCTGTATCTGATAGTAACTGAAGCTATGTGGACTCCCTGTAAATGTTTATCAAACTAAACACTTCTTCTTCACCTATTCTATTTTTGAAAGGTAAACTTTATTGAGATATAATTTGCATATGATAAAATTCACATATTTTACATGAACAGGTGGATGACTTTTGACAAATAGATACTTTTGTGTACCCATCACCCAAATCAAAATATAGACTATTTCAGTCTTCCCAGAAAGTTCCTTCATGCTCTACTACCACTACCACTTGCTCTTAGTCAATCCACTACCTCTTGCTCCAGAAACAAGAATCTCCTTTCTAATACTACAGAAAGGTTAGTTCTGCCAAGTCTAGAAATTCACATAAATAGAATCACACAGCATGTACTCTTCTGGGTCTGGCTTCTTTGATTCAATTTAATGTCTCTGAGATTCATCCATGTTTCCTCATGTAGAACTAGTCCGTTTCTTATTGCTGAGTAGTATTTTGTTGTATGAAGATAGCATGATTTCTTTAACCATTCATTTGCTGATGATACTTCATTCATTTTTATAGTTTGCATTTCTCTGCTGAAATTCCCCATCAGTTCACTCATTAAGATCATATTTTTTATTTAATTATTTAACATACTTTCTTTTAAATTTTGAGCATATTTATAAAATAAGGTTTAACCTCTTTACCTGTTAAGTCCATTTTCTTGTCCATCTTGGATTTGGTTTCTGTTATCTGCTTTTTTTCCCCTCTGACAATGAATCACTTCTTTGTCTAAAGGAGGAATTGTTTATTGAACACTGGCTATTGGAAATACATTTTAGAGATTCTGGATTCTGTTATGTTTCTAAGAAGGATGCTGATTATTATTTTAACAAGAAATTCATTCATTTTAAAGTGTAAGGTTTGGTTTGATTGTAAGTCTTGATAGTCCTGCCCTCAGAGACCTGCAGAAGATGCCCCCACGCCCAACTTTTAAGATAGTTCCTTCTTTTCCAATGTCGTGCTTCTCAGAGTTCAGCTGCTTAAGCTACCCCACTCTCTTAAGTTTCTTGGTTCAGTGGGACTGGTGGGCTGTACTGGGACCCCTGCTATCTGTGCAGCAATCAGGGAATTGTCTATAAACAGAGATCCAAGGAAATAATGTGACAACCTCATGAGCTATTCTTCTACAGAGGTGATAGTCCTCTCTTGTCTGTTGTCCATACTTGAAAAAAAATTAAGTCATATATATCGTCTAATTGTATAGATGTTTATCACAGTAGGGCTAGTCTGATACTAGTTACTCCATTCACAGCTGGAAATGAAAGCTCATCTACTGTATTGTTTTTCCTTTTTTTTTCACCATGCAACTAGTGCCTTCTAACATATTAAATAATATAGCTGTTTATCAGATATTCATGGATTATTTTCTCCCTCTTACCACTATCCTGCCAGAATATAAGCACCATATGAAAAGGGATATTTGTCTGTTTTGTTTGTCAATGTATGTCAGGCATCAAGAACAGAAACCTGGTACATAGTTGGTGCTTAATCAATATTTGTTAAATGAATAAATAGCCATTAAATGAAATAAACCTTAGCAATTTTACAGATAAGGAGACTTAAACCCAAAGATTTGATTTTATGTGTATATATGTAAATATTTCAATGTCACATGGCTAGCAAGTGGTAAGACTTATTTCTGTACTTGTTCTCAAACTTCTGACTCAAAAGCCTATGCTCTTTCTATAGTAATATTCTTCTGCTTCTTTTAGTCTCTAACATAAAATCCAGAGAGAAAAAAGATTGAAGGAGAAAGTAACAAGGAGGCAAAATGCTCAACTGTATCTCCATTAACCTAAGAAGATGCTGATTATTGGTTATTTGTTCATTCAACAACATGCATTCTATGTTCCATGTAAAGCTCTGTACACTATGATGAAAACTTACTCCTGGATTAGGGTGTTTGTGAATCTGATTTTGGATTTGTGGTTTTATAATCTCATTTGCTTGTTATTTATTTATTTTTTTACCAAATGATGCTTCTTTTAATGAGAAATTGAGTTCTAGCCATGGTTCTGCTGTCTACCAGCTGTGAAACTTTGAGAAAGTGTTGTCCTTTATAGATCTCATTTTCTTTTTTTAAAAAATTGTTTTATTAATACATTTTTCCACATAGCTCATTTTAAATGTAGGCCAAGCAAGATAATAACTTTTAAAATTATAAACTCTTATAAAAATATCAAATATTATTTAGCTATTTAGAATTTGAAATTAGTAAGTGTATATAATGAATATGAGTTACAGATTACAACTAAAATGATTTGTAAACAGCAGCAGCAATACCAAAGAAAATATATGTATTTTTGTATTAAATTTTACTCTGTAGTGGGCCCTAATAAATTAAACCAAAATAAAAATTTCTCTGACTTACAAACTTAAAAAGAAAGTTATAACACAAATTTACTTCAGACTTTTTCAAATCCTGCCATTTAACTTTTTTTCTCTGTATAACTGGGAATTCTTGTACCAATATAAAAATAAGATAATAGAAATAATTAGAATAAAAATGGAAATTATTAGAAAATAATTTAAAGGTTGGAATCACATTTTTATGTGAAAGTTCATTCAAGAGATTGGAGGGAAATTGTGGTTTTGCTTCCAGTTACAAGTTGATATGATATAAATAAAGTAAAAGTTACATGGAAGTGAAAATCTTTTATTGTCCAAATGATTCTTTCTTTCACATATAAAAACACCTTCATAATTTTCCTTATTCGTGTTAGTACTTGGTCTGCCTGCTTTAGAAAGTCTTACATAATTCAGTTGTATTCTTCTTCTCTTCCTTTGGAAATATAATGAGGAGCTGGTTGTATGTACAGTTTGTAGAGAAAATGTGGTATCTTAACCTGAAACCATATTAGAAACCAGTAGTTGGTGAATTAAAACTCCCCATTCCAAAGATGTCGATTACATACTTCTGGATTTAGGACAGTACTTCTCCAAGATCACATATTAAAGTGTTAAGATCAAGGGACAATTGTTTTTAAGAGAAAAAAATAGAAGGCGTGGCAAAGGAAGTTAACAAGTAAAATCTAAATATCTTGACAAAATAAAAGTCATTTGGGAGGAGGAAGGATGAACATTTTCAAACTAGTGCAATAACTGAGAACTATGTAAATCTGTTGAATAAGAGGTCCTTGTAAAAATTACGTGCACCAGGACTCGTAAAAGTGATTTGTAATTGGCATATAAATTATGTGGGAGTAAATATATTTTTTTTAAATTATATGAAGGAACCTTAAATAGTTTGTTTTAAATAACTTTGAAAATCTGTTTAAAAATTCTCAAATGTTATTTTGCTCACTGCCTTGTGTGTGTGTGTGTGTGTGTGTGTGTAAAGCCCTTTTTCCACAAAGAATGATGCAAAGGTACACACATCTCTGTTCGTGGTCCTTTGAAGTTAAGTATCAGTAGAACTGTGTTAAATAATATTTCTCCAAGGGAATCTAAGTCATCAAAAGAGCTGTGAGTCACTATAGTCCACTGCAGGGTGTGGTGGTCCTCGTTCAGAGTATAGCAGCACATCTGTATCAGAAACTGCTCACTCCATACTCACTTGTAAAGAACCTCAACCCACTACAGATATGTTACTTGGGGAGAGGTAACCTGATCCTTGCCTCATAGGTAAAAATCAATTGGGTCAAGTCAGTTATGGTACGTAGTCTCATTCTCCCTTGCCTCTGACCAGTTGAATGATGGGCATGAGACTCATTTCTGAGCAGTGTGAATATGGAGAGCTAGGCTTTGTTGTTTTTGGAAAGATAGCCTTCTCTTTCAGATGAAGAGTATCTTTTTGCTTCAGTATGGATGTGATGCATAGAACTGTGGCAGTGTCTTGCAACCCTGAGGAGAACCACCCGTATTAGTTTGTCAGGGCTACTATAACAAGAGATGGCTGTTGGGTGGCTTTAACAACAGAAATTAATTTTCTCACAGTCCTAGAGACGGGAAGTGCAGGATTAAGGTGTTGGCAGGTTTGATTTCTCTTGAGGCCTCTCTCTTTGTCTTGCAAGTGGCTCTAACTCACTGTGTCCTCACTTGGTCTGTTCTCTGTGCACATGCACAGCTGGTGTCTCTTCTCGTGTATTCAGATTTTCTCTTATAAGAATGGTAGTCAGATTGAATTAGGGCCCACCCTGAAGGCTCCTTTTTAACTTAATCACCTCTTTAAAGATCCTATGTCCAAATATAGTCACATTCTGAGATAAAAAGGGTTAGGGCTTCAACATATGAATTTGGAGGGGCACAGTCCAGCCCATAATACCACCCTGTTGGCAAACCAGCTCACTGACAATGGTAGATAAGATCAATGAAAATAACCTGGGTCTTGGATATGAGATTATAAGTATTCTTATACTATGTAAGAAAGTTGAGTTGAGATTTCCTTTTACTCGAAATTGAAGACATTTACCCAAATTTAAGAACTGTAGATTAATGTAAAGCCCATCAATGTCACCCCAATCCTAGATTATAGAGTCTCACTAGTTATTCTATAATACTGAAATAGAATATGGAATCTCTTTTTGTTGAAGAAATAGCTCCATGTATTCAAGAGTTCAAGTCTCCAGGTTCCACAAGAAATCTTCCTCTTACAGCATTCCCTAAGAAGCGTTTCGTATTCTTTGTACCTAGGGACAGTTATTCAAATTTCCCACAAACCATCCAGACTCAAGATAGGTACATACAGATTTACAGTGTGCCAATGGAAGCAATTTGATATTTAGAAAATGTTTAGTCCCTTTTTATGTGTTTTTCCCCCATGACAATACAATAAAGTGGATATTAATATTCAAACAGTTCCTTAATGGTTGGAAAGCTAGCAACCAGATTCTTAATGTTCTAAGTAAAAAAAGTTCTATAGAAAGTTATTTCCTGTAAATATTTTATTAAATAGTTTAATGAAAAATGAATAGCTTGCATTTGTTTAGTTCTTGCGCAAAACATTTTCACACATGTTATTCTATTGAATCAGTACACCAGAATAGGATTTTGTAGACTTATTTGCATACAAAGTCTTAAGTTAAATTGTTCATGATCAATGAATAGTAAGGGTTGGAGCCAGGAGCCACAGGCAGATTTTCTGACTCTAATAGGTAGGAATTCCAACATACATACATTCATACAAATAAAAATATAATGTTAGCCATAAGCATGTTATTTAAGATTCTTCTATGAAGTGGTAGACATTTTGGCCAAGTTGGAAAAAAAGGAATATACAGAGATTTTATTTTACTATGAGAGAAATGAAAGAGATTTTTTAAAAAATCAAATGGAATTTCTATAGTTAAAAAATAATCCGATGTGAAAAATTCTCTGAATATGCTACATACTAGGCATGTTTCATCATTTTTTGAAAGCCAGTAATATGGAAACTATCTTTAAAAAAAAAAGTCATATTGCATACAGGGGAACAAAAATAAGAATGGTCACTGAATTAAATATAAACTAGAAGGCTATGGAATGAAAACTTTAATGCAAAGAAAGAAAAAAGAAAATTCAGCCTAGAATTCCATATCCATTGAAAATGTCCTTATAAAGAAAACATAAAGGCATTTTAACACAAATCTGAGAGAATTTGTCATTCTTCTTCAAGCTGAAGAAAATGATAGCCAGATGGAATTGTAGATCTATGAAAGAAATGAAGAACCCCATAAATGTAAATATGTGGATAAATAATAATTTTTTTCTTTCTATGGTTTCTTTAAAATAAAATTAACTGGTACATAAGAAAATATTAAGACTGTATTATAGGTTAAAATACATAAAAATAATACTACCAAGAACAGGAGTACAGAAATAAATATTGTTTCTATCATTGCCTCAAATATTGGTATAATATTTGATGATAGACTGTGAGAAGTTAGTTTCAAAATTGTAATCTCTTGAGACCTAAAACATAAAGTGGTGAGGTGTAGCTAATAATGTTATAGAGGATAAAATGGAATACTAAAAATAATTAATTGAAAATAAGAAAGGAGGAAAGAAGGAACAAAAAAAAACAAATGAGACCAGTGGCCAAAAAGGACACTTAACAGATACTCTGCATTCTTTGTAATCAGGAGAATGCAAATTAATACTACAATGACATACTATCATGTACCCACAAAAATAGCTGAATTTTTTAAAAAATTGCCAGCACAAATATTGAAGAAATATGGAGCAACTATAATTCTCATTTATTGCTGATGGAGTGTAAATTTTTTACAGCCACTCTGGAGAACTCTCTGGCAGTTTCTTATAAAGCCAAATATGTATCTACTTTTTGACCACTTCTAAATATTTTCCCAAACATATGTCCACTAAAAGACTTGTTTGACAATTTTCATAGCAGATTTATCCACAGTAGCCAAACTAGGAACAACCCAAATGTCCATCAGTAGGGGAATGGATAAATATTTTTGGTATGTTCATTCAATGAAATAATACTTAGCAGTAAAAACAACAAACTGTTTGATACATACAACTACATGGATGAATTTTGAAGATACTACTATAAGTCAAAGAAGTCAACTTGGCTTAAAAGTTCTGTCTTCCATGATTCCACTTAAATATAATTCCACAGTAAGCAAAATTAGTCTGTAGTGACAAAAAGCATAATAAAGGTGGCCTAGGGCTGAGAAGGGGATGTCATGAAATTGACTTGAAAGAGACAAGAGAGAACTTGGTGATATGATGGACATCCTTTGAAACTTGATTTGAGTAGTGTTACACAAAGGCTTATGTTTGTCAAAATTCTCACTGTACATATAAAATGTGTATATTTTATTGATGTAAATTATACCCTAATAAAGTTGATTTAAAAATCATAATGCAGTACAGTAAGTTCAATAATTAAGGTATATATAAATTAATATTCTGTATTAGTTACTAAAAATAGTAATTAATTACTAACTAATTATTTAAATCAAAAACAACCAGTCTGGAAGAATTCCATGTTTATCTGAGGTGGTCTGTGTAACTGCATCTTACACCAATACTCCTTCACCAAAATACCAATTAATAAATATCTTTAAAACCTTCATGTTAGTTATAAATAAAGTCACAAATTTCCCAAATGTTTCACATAGTGAGAGTTACATATACGTGTGATACGAAGAAGTTATAGGTACAACTGCTCAACTTGTATTGAACTAAGCCTTCTTAGACTGCTTAACAATGCATAGAGAGATGACAATGAAATTAGCTGAAATTTTACTTTCTTGAGATCAGTGTGATTGGCCTTATGTTGTATAATAAGTATTAAAGTTGTTTGGCAGCTCAGTTTGAAGTAAGACAGATGTCATGAATCAGTTGGGTATCAAGAGGCTGCCCACATTTAGTTTGAAAGTAAATTTTTTAAAATATACACACACACATCATTTGGCTTTCTTGTGACTCTTCTAGAATTAAAGTTTGTCATTGTTGGCAGTAGAAAAATACCAAGGGACGTGTTTGTCTGCAAGTATTACTTATTCTGCCCTCTGGTTTTGATTACTTATTATGAGCCACTGAGTCTCATCATCCCACTTCATTCCTATCGTCTGTATAAACAGGAAACATGGAAAGTAAAGAAGTGATTGAACTCATGCTTGACAACAGTAAAAAAGTTTAACCGATCACTGAAACGTCTCTCATCACTGCCAAACAAACAAGCTGTTAGACTTATGATCAAAGAGTAAATCTTAATCATTATTATTCTGTTTTGGTCCCTTTCATAAGTGCTAAATAATAAGTATCAAAGAACCAGAGGTCAGTTAACAGAAGTCTAATTTTTCCTTTCTCAATTACCTGTTCAACTGTTTGTCAGATCTCTAAAATAGGTAGTTGAATTTAATCTAGGACTTTTTCACTTCTAAAATTCTTTTACTACCTGAAATTGTGGTGTAAAGTAGAAGAAAACTAGTATCAAAAGTGACTGCTGCGTATCCAAAAATATTTCCTAACATGCACATTGGATGAAAATGTACTTAGAGAATTTATTAAATCATTTAAATAAATTATACTCAGACACTTTATAGTATTACAGATAGATAACAGTTTTAACATTTGAAATGCGATCCATGATATTGAAGTCATTTTTTATATTGAAGTAGACTTTAAATAAATTGACACTGATTACATTTTAGGAAAAAGCATATTGTTAAGTTACAGTAATTTCCATTAATACTGCTGAATTATGTATGATTGTTAAAAAATATAGGCATGTCACATTTGTCTTTATTTCAGAATATATTTCTATACCAAGTAAATACTAATCTTATATTTCTTTGTGGTAATCAGAAAAAATACAGGCTCCTCTTTTATTTATGCTGGTTTAATTGTCATATTTACATATTTTCTGCCTTTTGATTGGCTCATACATCTGTTCTTAATGTTTCTATGAAAATTATATTAAAACCACAAAGTCAAGGTTTTGATGAGTAGCTCAGAAGCAACCCAAATACAATATAAACATTAGAACATAATGCTTCTCATGGCTAGTGACAGGACAGAGCCATTTTTCATGGAGTCTGCAGAGCCAAAGAAGCCAAAAATTAGAAATATGTCAGCCTCCAAGTTTAAGATTTTTTAAAATAGCTAAGTGCTTCCAAATGTGCAAGTTTACCCAAAGCTACTTTGATTTTATTCTGTTCCTATACTGGGAATAAAACTTTCCAAGGGTAGATGAACACTTTATTATAAAAGTTCTAAATCATCATAAGAAGTATCAGGTTAGAAGTCCTCTTTAAAGATAGCTGGATGGTAGCGACGTTCTTGCATGTGAGCAATGTGAAAATATAAAGACATCTCACGAGGTATTCAATGAACACGTAATGAACAGTGTGTTAGAAATTGAGAAAAGGTGTTTCACCATATTTTGAATCTAGACTGATTCAAATGGTAACAAGTAAGTTTAACAACCATTCAATAAGAGAATTTAGTAAGATATAAATCAGAAATTACAGATTGTGCTGATTGTTTAATGTGGAATTAGGAATAAGCATTTATTGTTTGTCTTTTTGCAATAGATCAAGTACTTGTCCAAAATAGACACTTAAATGCTAACTGTAACCTCTTTGATTCTTTGTCTTCACCAACCAGTCAGGTACAGTGGACTCAAATATTAGTATTCTGTTATCCTAAAATATGTAGTCTAAATACAGAATAATGAACCAGAAGACATGTCATTGTTACTTTCAGTTATGCAGTTCTTGGTCATTATCATTGTTTGATTTTGTTTATTTCAATATTGAGGCCAAACCATAAAGAATATAAGAATCACCAAATTGGCGGGAAATTTATTATTCAATAGAAATCATATTACTTTCTAGTCATCTTTTTTCCATTCCCCATCCCCCCAATAAATTAGATCAAGTAAGAAAGAGAAAATGAAAAGATTCATTGTTTTTCAGTTCTGATTCGCTATCCTTTCTGATTTAATAGAAGTAGTATTAAATAACTGGATATTTACAAAATACATAAAGAATGATGTAGTTGCATAAGTTGGTTCCACAAATTTGGAGAGCAATTTGGTTCAGTAACAAATATTTCTAAAACATTACATATGAAAAGAAATATTTCAGGGAGATACAGTTGGTATGATACCATTTTTATGGTTGAAAACATTTGAAATCTTTGTACCTTTTTCTTTAACCAGGATATATACATGTAAGGATGAAAACATGCATGTAAACAAATAAACATGAACTCATAATAGTATTTATATTGGGAGAGAGAACAGAGAGTTGTACCCAGAGAGAGAAAGACAGAAATATTCAATTATATTGATAATGTTTAACATTTTTATACCAAGTGGCAGATTTGGGGGTGTTTAGTACAGAACATTTTATACCTTTTGACATTTCTGAAATATTCCATAAGAAAGTTTAAAGAAAGCAAGATTATGTAGTTTGAAGCTAGAAAAGTGATTTAGTTTTTATATGAAATATGAGAACCAGCTCTTTTGTGCCTTCATACATAGAAATTTAGGTTAAACATAAGGCTCACTTCCTCAGTTTAACGAGTTCTTAAATATTACCTAGGGTGCATAGAAAAGTTTATGTGGCTCTTTCTGAACATATTGAAAATGAGGCTGGATTCTTACCTTACTCAGCAAGCTTGAATGGTCTTTGCTTAATATGGACTACAGCACCTCTCTACTTCCTCTAGCTTTTCAGTTCTTACTGTAAGATGATAATAGTTCAAGATGAGAAAGGAGAAGAGGGAAGAAGGAACATTTATGAGTACAAATGTCAGAGATCAAAACCCAAAAGGAGGTCAAATAATAAACGTCATCAGAAGTAGTCTCGTCTTTCATTTTTGTCCTTTGTCATTAGAAACGATTTCTGAGCAGTCCAGCTATCTCTTCAGTATGCCTTCATTCAGTGTTTTAAATCAAAGTTCTTATTTGTATAGAAAGTCTCCTGGGAAATGACCTTAAAATATCCCCAAATAATTAGCCAAATGATGGAGTCAGTTGGAAAGGTCTTGCTCTTTCACTTTTCCATTTCTGTGTCCAGTCGAGATTGTTGCAGACTGTCTATGTTCATTATCTCTTTTACTGAAACAAGATTTAATCTGATCCTACATCTGGAAATGGGACTTAGGTTAGACCTCTAACACTGTAGTATTTCTGGATGAATACAAGATACTGGGACATTTGCAGACTCCATTTTTTAAGTATCGAAAGAATATTTCTTTAATACCATTTATCAGTTGTTAGTGTGTAAATTTCTGTTTAAGTGTGACATTCCTGAATTATTGCCACTTCTGTTACAAGTTTATAATCAGTCCACATGTTGACATAGGTGGGGTGAAATTTGATTTCTTTCTTTCCTCCTAAATATTTGCTTCCTAGAGCTTCTAGGGAACCTGCCAGTTAGGGAAAGTTGGAATTGTCAACCTAAGGCTTTTTACATTGATCCCTTATATAGACACACTTCCCAGAAAATCACTTTTGCCAGCTTCGATCAGGAAACAAAGCAAGCTCCATGACTACCACGAGTTTTGTATGTTTTGTTCACAGCTACGTGCTTGGTACCTATAGTACTGATGGCACACAGTTCTTGTTCAATACATACTTGTTGACTAAGTGAATGGATTTCAATCATGTTTTCATGCGTGAATTCTTCCCAAAGATTACAAAATGTTTTCTTATTTCTATAAATGTTAGGATTTTAATGGGTCTTTTTTATTCCCACTTGATATAAGCAAAAGTATTTTTGACCTCTTAATACTAAATATTTATAGAATAAATTTTTAATCTAAATGTTATGTGGTAAAATCATTTTTTTAAATACTGATGAAATTTGGTGCTTTTCATATAATTCCAGTAATTTCTATAGTAATACAAACACTGTCATATACATTTCTATTGTACACACACAGACACACATCTACTAAAAAGGAGGAAAATAACATATACATCTAGAATAATTTACTCATCTGTAAAACCTAGCTAATGTATCTATCCTGGTTCACCCCAGAGTCTGTGGTAAGAATCAAATGTAATTACATAGTTTAAAACCCTCTTTGAAAATTGTAAAATATCAAACAAAAGCTAGGCACTACAACATATGTTCTTTATACAATTTCATGGGGAAAAGAGTTGCAAATAATGAGTGCATTTCATAAAAACTCTCATTTTAAAAATTAAGCAGATAAATTTAATCCTAGTATTTTTTTGTCATCATATGTTTAAAAAGTTGACCTGCTTCAAATGTAATGACTAAAATAAGAAGCTTCATTTTTTGAACACACCTGTTCTGAATCTAGTAAAAAGCAAAGCTTTTTCACATTATCAGACCAATTCCACAGGTTGAAATAATGAGCTCCACTAATGAATAACACCAACTTTGAAAGCTGAAACTAAATGCTCTGAAGCCAGCATATTCAGGGAGTATTATCTACTTTATTAAAAAGTAGGGATTTCCCCACAATGTGTTGCCATCATAAAGAAATTAAAATTACTGTTAGCATACTTCTCAATTGTAACTATTTTTCCAGGCTCATTAGGCTGCATACCATAATACTGGTTTCCATTTCTGGGTAAAAGACATACACCTGCTACTTCTGTTGAATAAGACTGGAATTTAATCCAACATATGGTAATTTTTTTTTCAAAATACACACAAAAATATGTATTTGCTGGAGAGTTATTTAAATAACAAATTTTGAAAATCAGTATTTTATTTAAATATCAGATTTACAGCCAGAAAGTTGGTTTTTGGTTAGCTCTGCTTATCTGTGCCGGATTATAGCAAATAGAATCATAATAAAATACTAGCATGTTTTTCCTATTCATTTATTCCCTCAAAATAACATATTTTGAAGAATACCTATCACCCTGCCAGCTAATGCTCAATTATTCATTGATGGAAAATTCTGTTTAACCTAAATTTTTGTATTTGCATTATTAAGGCAATAAAATTTTATTGCATAATAAGTCAGACTATGAAATTCCACCAAATACTCTCATAAATCTATTCTCATATTTTGAATGTAAAAAGAAAAGTGAATTCTAAAATTATCCCAGCTGTTGTAACCATTTTTTTGAGCATGCAGAACAAGGACTGAGAGCTACAGACTTCTGCAAGCACAGACAAGAGAAATTTGCCTTAGAAAATTTGTCTTCTAATCTGAAGTGAACCAGAACCATAAGTATGGTAGCAAGACAAAGACAGTTTTTTCTGTGTCTAGCAATTTAACTGCATTTTTCAGAACCATATGGAACAATTTCCCTTTAAATTAATATAAATTAAGAAGTGTATAAAAATCTCTCTCCATGCTTTGTTTTTTCTCCTCCAGGGTACAGTATTTTACAGCAGCTGAGTTCTTGGAATTGTAAAAAGTATATAATTCTTTTTAAAACAGTTAAAAAAAAAAGATTGTATATGCAAAAATGGTTCTACTAAACCCATTAAAAATAGCATTACCTTTTTCTCAGAAAAAGCAAATAAAACTAGCTGAAATTACAATTACTGGATGTAAAAGGTCTACTTTTGGAGGATTTGAAGAGAAATATTTTCCCAAAAGCACAGGAATAAGCATATCCAAATGTTTTCTTTCCAGCAGGGAAGAATGAAATAAAGCTACATGTCATAAATCTAAGTATATAATGTGTTAACTAAAGAACTGGATTATTTCAGAAAATAATTTTGAAATAGTTTTTTTAAATTATTTAGAAAAATTTACTTCCGTAAGTTAAATTTATTTATATCTTTTAATTTGTTTATTAAACACTAAAAGACTTCACATTAACATTACCACAAATATTTAGTCAAGAATGCCAGCTGCTGATTATAGGCCTATGACGGAAAATTTGGCATATTTCCAATCAGATGCCTCTACTGTATCCAGAACAAAGCGTTTAAAAATACAGTGCTTCTCTGCTGAAGAACGTTAAATCCCCAAATGAGCATATTTGAGAGAATGCAATCTATGCATTGATGCTAAACCGTTAGACCAGGATGTTTACATAAAGCTGAAAAGCACGGATGTCTCTGCATGATGTGGTACCGTTAAAGACCAGAGAGATTGTAGCTGCACACAGACTCACGGATCCTCACATACAGGACAGCAATAGCTAACATTTTTGAATGCTCACTCTGTTTAGGCTAAGTGATTTACATAGACTAGTTCATTTAATCTTCACAACCCAGGAACTGTTCTTCTCTCAATTTTAGAGATTTTTAAAAAATGTGACACATTTTATGTCACATTGTATGTCGAAGATCTCAAAGGCATTTTGACTTCTGAGCCCATACTCTAAATCACTGTGTTTTGCGGAGCTGTCTCACATGCACACACATTGTGATGCAAAGGATAAAAGATTCTAACCAGACAATCCTGCCATCAGATTAGGCATATATTACTCAGGAAGTGGCCCCTCCTGCATGATGTCACAAAGTGGACTGAGTGGGCCTTATCACACGGATCCTTTTGTCCTTTTTTTAATCATCACTGTGCCTAGAGTTGGCTTTTATCATATGATTACCTTTAACTGCAATAAACAAAACCCCATAATTTCAAAGTGGACTTCAACAAGAGAATATGTAAGCAGGAACAGAAAAGCTGCACGTGAGACTGTTCTGCCTCCCTGAGGTTGCTTTCTCCTTAAAAGTTTCTGGCTTTTGGATGCTACTTCCTCCACTGTGGCCTCAGGTTTTTACTCTCCTTTTCACACTGTGATCCAAGTGTGCACAGTAGACTCATAACAAGTATAATAACAGCCACCACTTCTGAAGCACTATTTGAATGATCTGCTTTTGTACTGACCATTTGTCATACACTGACTCATTTAATCCCAAATAAGAGTCATTATTTTCACTTTTTCAGATAATGAGCTAAGAGGTAGTAGAACTGGATACAAATTCAGCTTTATTTTATTTCAGTGCCTACATCCTTAATTTTTACACTTGAACTTCCTCTTCCCAGACTTCCCAAGGAATTACACCCTAGAAGAAATTTACTCAAAATTATATTTTAAAATATTTTATGTGCCAAATACTGTACAAGGATTTTAGATGCTAGAATATTTTAATATCACACTTTTTAAGGAGTTGAGAGTCTACCAAGGATGAAACATATAAAACAAATACTTAAAAACATCCAATAGTTTGACAGGGTTAGGGCTGGTAGGGGAACAAAAGCAGAAGAACTATTCCAGAGTAGGGAGAACTGACAGATGATGCAGTCAGCCAGGTGAAGTAGAGGGGGCTGGAAGGAGGCAGGAGAGAAGTAGGTTAAGTAGACCATAGGTACTAAAGGACCTTAGAGAACATGATATTTTCAAGAGACTTTTTTTTTTTTTTTAGCATTTTCCATCACTTACTCATGCTATCAAAAATAGTTCAATGCTTCTTACAAAATAAAAATCAAATAGTACATACCAAACACACATATCACATTTTTCTTTTTATGGCTTTAGCTCACTCCCACCCTATCAAAAGAGACCCCTCCCACCAAAAAAAGTCTACAAACAATTCTATCTGGCCACATTCACAAAAAATGCTACCAGAAGAATATATTATAAAACAGAGGGAAGTGTCATCTGCTTTGTGTCCAAAGGTTTCTTCTCCATTTCTCATATTAGGCAAGTAACTATCATTGAACATGCTGTGTGCCAAATCAAAACGTAACATCAGTATATGTCATCTCTCACTAGAAATGGTAACTATAGTAGAAGTTGGCATTTTCCCAGCAATCTTTTTCTTTAAGTAATGGGTATGTCCAGAGCTGAATCATAGAATGAGAGGGGGTTGCATGTGAGCAAAGTCTATCAGTTAGCAGAGGCCAGATCATGTGGGACCTTGTAGATCATGATAAGGATTTTGTTTTTAAAAAATCAAGTGAAGATAATCACCATTGGGCAGCCTCCTGATATGTTGCACCTCGAAGTTATTTTTGTGATAGTCCTGCCAAAAATGTATAACCTGAATCTAATTAGGAAACATAAAGCCAAATTGGGGGATATCCTTGAAAATAAATGACATATATTCTTCAAAGATATCAAAATCATGAAAGTCAAAAAAGACTAAGGAACATATTAAAGAAGATTAAAGACATAGAACACCTGAATGCAAATTGTGACTCTGGATTGGATCCTGGATTGGGTATGGTGGTCATATACAAGAATATGCTTATTTTTAAGAAATAGCATGAAACAATTTAGGGATAATACATTATTATGTCTGTAACTTACTTTAAAAAATCAAAAAAATTACACACACATACACATAAACAGTAAATATGATAAAATATTTGAGGACTCTGAAAGTATAGGAGAATTCTTTGTACTGTATTTTTTCTGTAAGTCTAAAATTATTTCAAACCAAAAAAAAAAAAAACCTAAAAGAATTCATTGAAAGCTGCTTGGAAGTTCAAATAATAAGAAGATTCTGTTGAGAAACAGCAACATAAAACCAATACTAAGGACACAAATATATTCAGAATGGCATATACTGATAAGATAAAACACCTTCATTTTCCCTCGGTATATGGGCAATTGTTTTTAACACTACTTTTCTGGAGCATTTTTTTAGACATATATAATCTTTTCAATCTAGTTTGGAAGAGAAGTTAAGACATAGACTATGTTTTCCTTTCTATCGAAGGTCTAGTATCTCAGTTCTAGCTTTTTCTCTGTGGATTCTTTCTCTCAGGATACTCTATATACAGAATGACTTTATCCCGTCTCCTTTCCACAGAGCTGAGTTGTCCTTAAAAGTTTTCTCAGGATAAACAAAGCAGAATGCAATCCACCCAAATATCTACAAAAGACATACAGCAGACTCAGATTTTGCATTGGGGCTAAAATTGAACTTGCATCCATAGTAGTCAAAACTATCCTAGAACGACCTGTAAATATCCCATTAAGTGGAGGATCATTGATTTGTATAGTCATTTTTATGCACGGTAAATTTTGACAACCACTGAGCGGAACAGAAGGAACAAAATAAAAATTTACATGCAAATGTCTGAGCATTCAAATGATTCTACTTTTAAAATTATCAAATCCCCAGCAGTGTGGGATGAGGACGGATGAGAGACGAATTTTAAGTGAGTCTGCTTGCTGTGGAGTTTATTCCATTTGGTTTAATGTTAAGCCTCTAAAAACACAATATATGTAATTAGATTTGTTTGTTGTCAGGATTAAACAAGAGTAGAGCAAATACATTTTACTTCTGGCCATGATGAAGGAACTATAAGCAACTATAAAACTGGAAGAAATACATGGTATCACTACTTTTAGACATTGAACAAAAGGCAGCACAAGACTGTGATCCCTGAAAAAAGGACCGAAAAAAAAAAAAGATGAGCCCTGCAATTGTACCAGCTTTCTGCCTGGCACCACTTTCTCAACTGTGGCTCAGGGTGGGGGAATCCAAACAGCATCCTAGTCTCCCTGAGCTGAGGAAACAGAGGTCAGAATTCAGAGCCAGTGAGGTGGCTGGAATGTGTATGGCAAGGTTCTTGAGGAAACTGAGCTGTGCAGAAAAGGAGTTCCAGAAATCTGCGTAGGGATCCCCTTGAATCTTTGGCTGTGCAGTAAGCGGTGTATATGTAGGGTGAAACTCCGTGAGGTGGGACACAGTATAATACTAGAAAAGAATACTGAAGAGCAGAGAATTGATCTCTTAGAGCTAGACAGAGCAAGTGGATATTTGTGTTCTGACCTGCCTACACTAAAGGACCTTATGAACAAATGCAGATTCAGTAGAAACTCCAAAAAGGCCATACCTTAGAAGTAGGGGTAATCTAGTCCTCAGGGAAAAAGTTATTCTTTGCCTACCTTAACAATAAGGCATGGAAGACTCAGATTCTGCTGCAAGTTAATTAACTGCCTGTAGGAACAAAACTCAACACTCTATTAAGGAAGACAATAAAATTCGGACAGTTAACAGTGAAGCCTCCAGTGTATAATAAAAAAATTACTAGATGTGCAAATAAGTAGGAAAACGTGGCCCATAACTAGATTACAAAATTATTCAATAAAAGCAGACCCGGAAATGACACAGATGATGAATTGCTATCATAAAAATATTCAAGGATTTGAAGCAGAAAAAAAAGATTTTAAAGAGGGAAATAAATTTCAAAAGGGAAATGAAAACTAAAGAATGATTAAAAAAGGAAATACTGGAGATAAATACAATATCAAAAATTAAAAACTCACTAAATGGGCCTAATTGCAGTCTAGATAGTACAGAAGAAACTGTCATTAAACTTAAAGATAGAACAAAGGAAATTATCAAAACTGAAGCATGGAAAAAAGCAGCTGAAAAATAATAATGGAATTTCCTTAACTTGTGATATGATTTCAAATAGATCCAAGAAGCTCAACGAATTTCAAGCAGGATAACCAGAAAAAAGACCATACCAGGGCATATCAGTTGGGATCCAATCAGGTAAGAGAACTACTATAAATGACATTTATAAGGGATTTATTTTGAGGATTCGACCTTAATGCAAATGTGAAAGCTGGTCAGCAGTCTCTATAAGGCTACTGTTCTGCACTGTGTTAGGTCTGAAGTCAGCAAGGAAATATAGAGATGAAGGGAAGAAAGCCAGGATGAACCTTGAAGGAACCTGTGGTACAAAATTGAAATCTATAAGGAAAAACTAGAATCCAGTAGAACGAAGGAGAACATGTGCTTTTCTCCCCTTCGATTTTGATGATGTGAGTGAATTGCACACTAAATTGGTCACCTTCTCTGTGAAGGTGTACATGACCTGGCCTGGGATTCACAGGATCTCAAAGAGCAGCTCTGGTTAGAAGTATAAGCCCTGCTGTTGCTCCCAACACCAATAGGGTAGACCAGCAGATCAGTAACAGCACACATGAGCTGTAGCATGCCTAGCCCCATGCCAACCTTCAGCATACAAAACTGGCTATTACTTCTTTTCCACCTTCCTAATCTCACGCGTATCTCTGTTGTGGCCAACGGTACAGTAAACGTCATTCTGAGAAATGGTTTCAGTTTAGCTAAATTGACACAAAACAAAGTTACCACAGTCCATCTCTTCACCATTTGACACCCATGTATACCTCTTTTAACCATACTTAATTTACAAATAAAAGTAATAGTAAAAACATCTTTCTCCACAGCATAATGAAAGTATCTGGTATACAAATAAAAATCATGCTAACACTCTCCCAAAAAGAAGATAACAAAATCCCTTTACTCAGTTTTGGTTAATGTTAATTTCTCTTCTAATTGAATTACATTTCCTCTTTGATATTCTCTAACTTAAATCCTGAGATATAAGCTTAGCTACTATTAACACACTTTATATGTTGAGGAATGGAGGGAGAAAAACTATAGCTGGTTAATAAGAATACAGATTATTCATATAAAAATAAAGATGAGATACTCAAGTATTACAGTCTTCATTTTTGCAACTAGTCACATGTTTTCACTTAATATTTGTAAACTTAGTTTTGCCATCCATATTCTCTTTGCCTTCAGTAAGCACCTTGCCTGGTCATAATTCTTTGCCTTGTGGGATAAACCAAACCTTCACTCCTGAAGGGTATAAACCATTAGCAGGTTTGCTGTAGTTTTTCATTGACTTTTACTCCATGTGTTGAAAGTACTAATATGTGTCCTGAGAGATTTCATGAATTACAGACTCACTCCTCCTCACCCTCCTAGTGCAGTGGAAACTTCTTATCCTTTTGATAGTCAGAATCAATCACTCCAGCCAGATTAAAATCCCCCTTCTCTGCCCACTGATTCACTACCATTAGTATTTTTTTACATGGCCAGATGACAATGTGAGTTTCCCATTTAATGGAACCATTTCTGTGTCCGCAAGTGGAATTATTCTTTTCTTGAGAACTAAGATCTTTAAACCAGAATAACCTAAGGTTGTAGAGATGAGGAGCAATACTTTTGTTAGTGACTCATTAGCAGTCAGTATCGAGATGAGCCACTCCCACTTAACACTTCTGATTCCCAGAACTGTGAGTCCTGGCTATGAGCAAAAAAGCACCATTAACTGAACACTGATTCAGACTGTATACACCATCCTGAATGAAATTAGTCCAGCCCTTCAAGGTGTTGTCATCCATCTGGCATCATAACCCAGTCTTCAAAAGGCCATACTATCAGATTAACTGCTTCAGAGTGATGGAGAAGATGGTAATGCAAGTGAATTACATGCACGCCGACCTATTGCTGCCCTTTCTTCACTGTAAAATGATTTCATTGGTCAGAAGCTATGCTGTGTGGAATATTATGGTGGGGAGTAAGGCATTCTGTAAGTCCACAGAGGATGACTTTGACAGAATCATTGCAGGCAGGAAAGGCAAATACATATCCACAGTAAGTTTCTATTCCATTGAGAACAAAGTGTTGACCTTCTAGGATGGAAATAATGCAATCTACTTACTACCCTGTAGCTGGCTGATCCTCATGGAAATGGTGTCCTGTTGGGGCTCACTGTTAATCTCCGACAGCAGATTGGGCATTTAGCAGTAGCTGTTGTCAGATCAGCCTTAATGAATGTAAGTGTACAGTGCTTGCCCATGCAAAATCTCTTCCCTGCTGCCCATGATCACTTTGTTTATGAGCCCACTGGACAGAAGCAGGGGTAACTGCAAAAGCAGGTTCACTCATGTCCACGAAGTGGATCACCCTGTTCTCTGCTGCTGGAGTGGCTCTTGCAGGAGGAGGTCATGAGAGGATGTGACCACCAGTTGACCTGTGAGCTGGTCCCAGACAGTCTGCAGCTCCTCACTCCCTCCTCATCCTTGGAATATGCATTCTGCTTGCCTTCCTTGCATTATAAACTGTCCCACGGACACAGCCTTAAGAGAATAATGTGCCATTGAGCCCATCTGGTCTGTGTGTGTGACTCAATCCAGTTAAAATTTAAACCTCTGTGTAAATTTTTAAGATTATGGCATGTGGGCGTGGAGACAAGCCTCCTAAGTAAGCTCCCCTGCTTATTAAAACTGCCACCTCCCTATCTGGAGTGATCTGCTTCTTTCTTTGGTCCCTCCTTGTTCTCTCGTGTACATGGGCCAGTTTACAAATCAATAGCTGTTTGGTGAGCACTAATGTGGGACAGAACTGTCCTCACGATCTATGCCCAAAGCCCATCCACGTACTTCTTCCCAGATCTCACTATCACCAATTTTCCAACCATATTCCTTTTATTTAATGATCATCCAACCAAGCCATTAGCCCCAGCCCACGTATCAGTTTATATCTGGCCATCTCTTTCAAAGCTTTTTGCAAGGATTAGGAACTAGGGAAGTCTTTGTTCTTTGTTCAGTCTATTCAACATTCTGCTAAAGGTTTCAATCAGTTCTATAAGATAAGCAAAAAAGAAAAAAGTATTCTAATTTCTAATAAATATTAGAAAGGAAGAAGTAAAGCAATCTTTATTCACAGGTAACATGATGATGTATGTAGAAAACTCTAAACAATCTGAAAGAATACTACTGAAGCTCACAATTGATTTTAGCAATGTTGCAGATACAAGTCAATCGATATGAAAATATCAATTTTATTTCTGTATACTAGCAAAGAACAATTAGAAAATAAAACACTTTAAAATAGCGTCAAGTAATATAAAATACTTAAGAATGACTTAAAATATGTCTAAGATCTGTTACACTGAAACTACAAAATATTGCTAGGAGAAATTAAAGATCTAAATAAATAGAAAGATATACTATGTCCATGAATAGAAGGACTCAATATTTTTAAGATGTGGATTCTGTCTAAATTGATCTATAAATTCAAAGTATTCCCAAACAAAATCTCAGGAGATTTTCTTTGTGATATAAGTTGATAAGATGATTCTAAAATTTATATGGAGATACAAACTACTCAGAATAGCCAAAAGAATCTTGGAATAAAATAATACTTTTGAGTATTCGTACTATTGGGTTTCAAAACTTGCTGTGTTCAACCTAGTTTGATATTGCATAAAGATAGACTAATGGATAGATGAAAGCAAATAAATGAGTCTAGAAACAGACCCACATTTACATAGTCACTTTTTTTTTTAGCCAAAGTACTAACATTACTTAGTGGGGTAAAGAAAGTCTTTTTAACAAACGGTTTCACGAAAGATGACAACTTACATGAAAACAAAAATGCACTTCAACCATACCCCCCACCCCCCATGAAAATTAATTCAAGATAAATCATAGACCTAAATGTAAAAGATAAAATTTTAAAACTTCTTGAAGAAAACAGAATTATTTTTGCAACCCATGGAGAGACAAATATTTCTTAGAGCACAAAATGTGCTAATCATAAGAGGAAAATTTGATAAAGTGGACTTCATCAAAATTCAAAACTTCTGCTTGCCAATGCTAACATTAAGAAAACAAACTAAAGCCACAAATTGGGGGATACATCTGCAATACAAAAGACCTTTATTTAAATCCTGTAAACAGCCTTACACCCCAGTAAGGCAAACAACCCAACAAAAATAGGTAAATGACTTGAATGGGTACGGGTACTTCATAAAGAAAGATAATGTGTACAAAAAAATTATAAATGTATTAGAAAGTGCTCAGTCCCATTAATTACCAGTGAAGTGTAAGTTACAACTACAACGAGGTATCACTAAAATCTATTAAAATGGCAAAATTAAAAAGACTGACACCACCAAATGTTGGAGGAGACATGGAGCAACTGAAATTGTCATACAAATTGCTGATAGGATTGTAAAATGGTACACAAAATGACTCATAAAAATGTTCCAAGCAGATTTAGTCATAAATAAATAAAAACTAGGGAACAACTCAGATAGCCACATAGAGGAGAATGGATAAAGGAACTGTGGTACATTCATACACTGTATTGATAAAATTCATCAATAGAACTTAGCTCCTGATACTAGCAACAAGATGGATAAACTTCAAAAAAAATATGCTGAGTAAAGAAGCCAGAAGCAGAAGGGTTCATCCTGTATGATTCTGCTGATCTATGATTGAAGATATCAGAATAGTGGTGTGTGTGGATGAAGAGGATAGAGGTTGATTGGCAAAGGCCTGAGAGAAAATTCTGGGATTATAGATAGGATGATAGACTCAATAGGAACTTGCGTTTCATGAGGATATACAGCTGTGAAAACGTATCTCACTAAATAGGCATTTCATTTAATCGTCACTTTACTTTATGTAACTGTACTTCTGTGAGGTGCATCCTATAATAGGCGCTCAAATATTTGCTTAATTTGAAACTAAATTATTTTTATTATGCTTCCATGCACAGTTTTTTGTTTGTCTTTTTTTATTGTGAACTATTTTGAGCAGCTGTTTCCTGCCTTTCTAAGTCAAAATTTCTTACCCAGGTCCCACTAAACAGTTATCATTCTCATGCCCTTAAATGTTAGTGTCAGGACCTCTTCTAGCTATCACTGAGTTCTTGTGATTGACCAAGTATTCCAGAATAAGGGAAGTTACTAAGAACAGAAAAGTCAAAATGAGTCAGAGGATGTGTCTGCATAATTATAGTTCAAGTTCACGTGTTTACCAGGTTAAACTGTCTGCTACCAGGCTGAAATTCTAACATAGCAAAAAAGTCCACTGTTTGCAAAAAGCTAAGCAAACCTGGAGAAGGGGTTGGGCGGTGGTATCCAGCATGAATTCTCAATAGTTAGGCAGCTTTATGCATTGTTAAGATTCCTCTTGCCCTGGTTATATATTTGACTTCCAGAAGCAGACTCAGAGCCCATCTTCAGGTGCTGCTTCCCTAGGCTACAGTTTCAATATCCACTAGTTTTTGAGGGGCTGTTCATGCTGTCAAACCTCATAATCACTAATACTGCCCACAGGCACCCATAACATCTGCTGAATGACTTTACTATTCTTACTCAATCCATGAGTGAAACTCCTTGGACAATTAAAAAAAAAACAATGCTTCAATAAAAGATAGAGAGAGAAATAAATAAAACAACACATTTTCAAAAGAACAAAACAAAAACAAAAAAGCAAATTTGAAAAAAAAATGACAAACAGGATGAGAAGGGAAACACACATATGCATCACGAAGTACATAATGTCCTTCAATCTCTATTATTACGAGGTGCCTTTGAATAGTTGCATTGAATTTTTCCTTTAAACACATAACTCTAGTATCCATACTGAAAAATAATTGAAGCCTTTGGAACTTATTTCTATTTAACTGCTTTTAGAAGAATTCTCTCAACATGTCTATCACAAAGAATCAAGTTCATTAATAATCTAGTGAGTAAAAATATTTAAATCATAAATTTTTGTTCTTTCATAAGCCTTTCGGTGTGCCATGATTTTTCGTGGCTACAGTTTTGAGTTTTCAGAAATTCCTGATTCATTTAAATTAATTTGAAATATTTGTAAATCCTGAAGGTACTCCGTACAGAAACATGGAGAATATTCTTACATAATATTCCTAACCAAACTTAGTGTGAACTAGGTATTTGCTTTTTAAGAAAAAATAAGTTGAATTTGTTAGGTGGGATATTTCCATTAGAAAATAGCTTGAATCATTTTCCAAAGGGCCTCAGGTTTTTTTCACTTTCTGATGTACAAATGACCCTAAAGTGCGGCCTTCTTTCCGATGTGTTCTGTCACAGCTTTATCTAGTGGTACCGCAGTCATTTATAGATCCGCTAAGCTATAGGTACTCATATCTTACCCCTTCTGTTTGTTCATTAATCTGACAGTTACTGAATGCTTACTGTACTGGCCATACAGCTGTGAACAAGACAGAGGTAGCCCACCCCAGTGGAGCTTAGAGCCTCTTGTCCCACAAGGAATTATGCAAATGATTACTTAATTGCAAATATGACAAACATCATGAAGAAAAAGCAAAGGTATGCCTGAGAGTGTGTTATAATACAAATTAGTTTGATTGAAGGTGGAAATAGCACTTTATCAAGGTCTCTCTTAGTACCAGGAGTTAGTTTGAATTTCAGAGGTATACTATTTCCAGGTATAGTTACATCGTGACAGCTTTGTCCTTTTTTGGTCACATTGGCTCCCATCCATCTGCTGATGTTGAACAAGTACTATATTGATTTGATACTTTTGCCCAATATGGAAATGTACTCGTTTTATTGGCTGGATTATAAATTTACAATTTGATTTGAAACTTCATCTACCATTTTTTAGGTTTGTTTCTCTACTAATTATGTACAAAATTGGTCCTAATTTCTCATCCAAAAATGGCCAGAGATAAAATACATAATTATTAAATGTTAATTAAAATCTGATAGTAGTTTGTGACCTTATGAAAATTATGTTTATTCATTCTTTAGGGGGAAAACAGTGGAGAAAATTAATTCTTTACTATATGAGGTGCTAAAACTTACTATAGTTCTGAGTTTTATAACAATTGATTAATTTATATGTTTTCTTATCAAACAAAGCATTACTCTTGCAAGTTTTGTTTGATGTCTTTTAGATACAAGTCATACTGCGAGTGCAATAGTTACTTAATTTGCTTAATTTTATTTACCTAATCATGTAACTGTATTTTCCTTAACTGTGGAACTATATAGTTAATATTGCTTAATTATAAATAATTTAATTAAAAATATCAGAAAGCAAGATTGTATTTTATAAACTGCCTAGAACTCATGAACATTTTTCTTCACTTTCAGTTTATTAGCAATTTCTACAGGTCTGTATATGATAATGAGCTGTCTTGCTACACCTTATCTGGAAGTTAAAAACTACTCATTAAAAGATATTTTGGTATCTTTAGTGCAATGTCCAACACACTAGGGATTGTTATTAATGGAAGTATAATAATGTGCTACCAATAAGGCATATTGTTATAGACCTACATCACTCACAATTCTGGAGAAGGAGCAAAAAGAAGTAGCACTGTATAAAAAAATAGCATTTCCAAAATGAAGTAGTGATTTGAAGCCATTTTATGGATAGGTAAAAGAAAACTTGTTAAATGAGGAGAATAGATGTGCGTGTGAATTACCTTCCTAATAATTTCAGCTTCGGGTTTCACTGTAGAATGCTAGCATAGCTACCATAGGCTAGAGTACCAAGGAAGCAAGAAGCCTCAAAAAGTGAGAACTCGGTTGGTCCAAACGTGAAAGACAAAAACAAGCCTGAAAAATACTGCCCTTGGAGAAATTAGAACTACAAAGAGATGCTTTCCAAAGTTAAAATTTCTGTGGTGGAATAAGCACCTCATTCTCATGAAAATGATAACTTCTTAGAATGGATACCAAAAATATAGCAACCGGGTACAGTTGGATTGCTGCCCTGTTTTTAGTGTAAAAGTGCTGATGTTTTTCAAATGAGAGGCCAGTTATCCTTAAATTTTACAGAGAAAGACCCCTCAGCCCATTTGTCTGCGCTTTCTATGGGTAGTTCTGTTCTGTAACCGTGTGCCTCACACAAAGTCAGACAAGTCTCCTAGGAAAGGGAGCACAAGAAAAGATAAAAGGGAAGCCACAAAGAACACCACCCGAAGAGTAGGACATCACTCAGGGCCCCACTCTGTGGGATTTCACAGTGCAAGTTGGCACAGAGCCAAATTAGCTAAGTGGATGATTTAAGCATCAAAAGGGCATAAATCATGAGGATAAAGTGGTTAAAGTCAAGTTTTAAAAAATGAAGACATTTGCCTGCTAATGAAATACTTTAATAGGTAGAGGATATTACTTTTTTTTCCAAGGATACCCATTATGAGGCGTTTCCATGACCTAGATTGCTAGTCTGCTAAAACTTTAGTGGCAGAGCTAGTGTTGGCACTTTGGGTTTGTTTCTTAAATAGAGCTTCAGTTTGTTAGATCTGGAGAAAAGAGAGCTGCAGAAAAGTCATTAGTGATTTGATCTGGCATTCAATTATCAGCTCTTGAAATAAAAAATCAAGTTCTAAACTGTAATTGTTATAAGACTATCATTACATATGAAAAAGTGTCTCATCTTTCCTGCAAAAAAAAGAGTCATAAAAATGAATAGATCAAATAAAGCACAATCTTAAAAAAAAATTCACTGGTGTATTAGCATGTCATTTAACATAATTTAAAATTTTAGAATAGTTAGCCTGAATATAGGAATGTTGAAAAGTTTATAAGAAACTCAATAGGAAAGATGAAACTCATAAAGCAAGGCAGATGTATTGCAGCCTCCTACAGCATGCTTGTCACATAATAGTTTCCCTATAAAGATTTGTTGACACATTGACTGCTTGGCTTGAAGACCGCAATAGTACAGCATAAATTTTTTACGAGGTGCTTTCTAAATATCCTGCATTTATCTTTTAAATGTAACTTTCACTATATTCTGGGACTGACTCTGACCCTTTATTGTGTTATAACTAACAGACACAACCATGAGTTATTAGCTTTGCTTTGCTTTCTTTCTATATTTTCTTTTAAATCTTTATGAGGAATAGCACAGGAACTGTAATGTTTACATTTCACATCCTCTCAGCCCATCTTATGTTAAAAGAGGTTGGAGAAAGAGCAATAAGAAATTTTGTGAAGCATGCTTCAGCTCTGGGCCAGAACCCACGTTCAGAGCTTTGCTGGGGATGAGAGGCAGGTCAAAGCTATGAGAAGCAATGAGAAAGGTAAGAGATCAAGAGATCTCCATAAAGAAGGCTGCAAGACTTCTGGCTCTGGAGTCAGAGAGGTGTAGGTTAGGGTCTTGGTTCTGCCACTTAAGCTAAATGAGCCTCAGTCTCTTCATTGATGAAGTAGGGCTGCTAGTGATTGTGAAGATTAGATGATTAGATTCTAGAATATAGCAGGAGCTCTAAAATGTTATTATTCCAAAGAATGTTTGAGGTAAAAATGTAATCATAGATTTCATCCAGGAAATCTAGAGGATTCTCAGTAGGTTATGGTTTAAACACCACTCTCAAAGCCCACCCATGAGCAAATCGAAGTGAGGCTGAGGAAATCTGGGGCCTGCTGGTTGTCTTGAACTTGAAGGGGGTTGTGAACAGCTGTTCTCCTGCAGGTTCTAGCTGTTGCCCTGAGTGTCCCCTGCCCCCCTGACAGAGGCCCAGATCCAAAAGGGATGGCTCTCTTTAACCTGTGACACCAAAATCCAGCCAACTTTGAATCTCACCACAGGTCAGCAAGTCACTGCCTTCTTCAGGCACCTGAGTGGATGGCTCAGACACCTGTGACACTCTGATTTCCATTTCTGTATGGGGGTGGGGAGGCTAGAGTACTTAAGGGAGAAGCAGACTCCTCACACTCTAGCAAGCTTGTTTTCCCAGCCCTACCATTTCTAGCTTTCTCTATCCCTGCAACCCTTCTGCATTGACTTTGCAGATCTCCAGAGTCTGGAAAAGGTAGTCTTGAAGGATTCTCGTTGATGATGCCCTAAATCTCTCCTTTGGCTGCCAGCCATTCTCTGTCTCTCTAGAATTGGAACTTTTGCAATCCCCACGTAAGATGATTCTTTAAACATGGAAATTAGGTTAGTTGCGCATTCTGTAGATTTAAGCAGGACCCTTACCAATGGTAAAGCCCACATTTGCACCTTCAGCAGGTACATGCTGTGCTTGTTCCACAATTTGGAATATCTGAACTTGTAGTTTTAAACTGTGGTGGTGGAGCTGGAGCTCACTCATGGGCAGCTTGCTCTGGAGGCTACATTCTCATGTTCCTCCTGTACCACTTCTTTCTGACTAGGGTGGATTAGAGGTGATGGAGGGATGGATCAGCGGAGCTAGAAAGATAAGTTAACATTATGTAGATAGAGTCTTGAAAGCTAAACCAAGAAATTGAAATCTTACCATGTAGGTAATCTGAAGTCAGAGAGATGAACAAAGTGGTGTTTGGGGAAAATTAATCTGATAGCAGAATGCAGGGTTTACTAGAAGAAGGAAGATATTAAAAGCCTGAGAAAATGTCTAGGAGGGTATTACATTAATCTAGGGGTGACAGGATGGGAACTGAGCCTGGGAAGTAATATGGGAATTAAAAGGAACTGATGGATGTGAGCTGGGAAACATCAGCTGATTGAGGTGAAAAGTAAAAATGACTTTGATTTTAAGACTAGATAAAAAGGAGAACTAGTTAAAAAACAAACCAACAAATAAAGAAACAAACCCAAAAAACTGCTTAAATAACTAAGAAATTGTAAGAATTATGTAATCTGAACTTAAATTTTATTGTATTTATTTTTAAGCAATATTATTTCTTTAATTCCCCTTTTCAAATGGAAGCCCCTCCCTGAGCTGGTCCCCACCCCCACCCTCCACTCTCACCCCAAACCTAAATTTTATATTTGTTAATTTAAACTTTCTGTTGTGTTATCTTCAGCACAAACATTGCTATGTAAATCCTCATTAACTGTTTTAAACTAAATTATCCTGATGATATTGTTTTATTTATTCCCCATTTCCCCAGTACGTATTCATATATAGGCTTATTATTGGGCAGAATTAACATTCTCGTGCTCTCTGCCACCTCTCTGTAAAGGGAAGCACAAAAAGGAATTCTGGAGGTAAAAATAAGAATGATAGCTCTCTTTTACTGAACTCTTATTACATATCTACCTCTGTGCTGAGCGTCTTATTTATATTATCTATTTAATGCTCACAACAGTATGAGATAGGTGCTACTATCATTTTATTTTACGGGAGAGAATGCTGAGGCTTAGAGGAGTGTAGGAACTTCTTCAAGGTCAAAGGGGCCAAAAGTGACAAGCCAGGATTGTGTCCCCTGCCTGTCTCTGCCAGAATCCATACTCTTAGCCACAATTGAAAATGGGATATGATAATTGATTCTGAATTCATTTGGGAAAAATCCTCTAACCAAAAGGAAAAGTCTGACATTCTTTTTTTATATAATGAATTACTTATTGCTATAGTTTATCTGTCATATCAGAATGTTGCTGTGGTTTTATTTCAGACTTGTGTGTGAGGAAGACTATTACCACACATTAATGCACTAGAGCATGGATCTAACATATTTTCTATGAAAGAGAATTTGATATGATTTAGAAGATCTTGAACCCCATCCAATTATTTTATTTTAGTCCAGATATAAACATAAAGTAATTTCAAGGTGTAAACTCATGAACAGAATGTCAGTGTATGATGGCATACCGCATGAAGAGATCTGACTATATAAAACAATTATTATATACCCAGTTAAAGAGGAGGTTAGAAAAAGGTCATGTAAATCAGAAATCAGAGTGTTTAGAGGCCAGTAATTTAAAGACACCATCTCTAAAGTATGGAGATTGCTTTGGTTGATGATTTTCACATTATCATTAATCATTCCTTCATTTGAAAAACTCACACAAGGAAATTGGCAGAAGAGTAGGAATTCACATTTAATTTCTTCTAAAATGCCTTCCCTCGTTTCAAACACATTTTTAAAATCTGGCATTCAAAGTTGCTACTACTTTGGAATAGCAGCAACAACAGGCTTACAGGATCCTAAGTGGCATTTATTCAGTGGAGTAACCGGAAGTTGCAATGGTTATGCAAATAAATGTCCCTCGGAGGGAAAAATGAGAGATTTGCCTTGAAACTGCAGCTGTGAAAAGCTGGGCTGAGTGGAAAAGAAGAGACAAGAAATAGAGAATGGGAATTGAGGTAGAAATAACTAACAAAGATGACTGTGCACAGCTGTATTGTCGTGGTGTGTTCATGGTGGACATTCAAGACTTTGTGTGTCTCAGCCTACAAAATCTCAACCTACAAAACAAAGTGAAGGTGGAATGTATTTTTGTTTTTCTATAAAGTGACTTAATTTTATTTATCATGAACTTTCATTCTACCAAGACAGAGGCCTGTCATAGACCTAGGCCAAAACAGCATTCTGAATGCTGTGTCTGCTTGCTTTTATGAAGCCATCAGTATCTCATATCCTACCTCATGAATGACTTTAAACTTTTTTTTTTTAATATTCCTGTTTTGTTATTTGTTAACATTCTCTTACAAGTGAGTTTTAAATAAGCAGGAACACATTCAAGGAAAAGTTTATTTGATTCATTTGCAAGGCAGAGTCCATGGGTCTCTTTTTGCTGGTCCTCTTTGCACTTTCAGTGGAACAAACTGCAATTTTTATCCTTTCTGTTTTTAGAGCAGCAGCTGTAAAAGTAATTAATGGCCAAAGAAAATCCAGCACATCCTGCAGAAGGCCATTCTGCATTCAGCATATGCTGTGGAACCAAAGCTGCCGCCTCTACGTGCTAATAAAACTCAAGAGGGCATCCTGGTGAAGGCCAAAGGGTTCCTATCTTAATCTTGGACTCTCTGAAGCACTCAGATTTATTTTGGCCACTGACACCCATAAAGAAAAACTTGTTTCAACAGGTGTTTCACTACTATTGCAAATGATGACTTTGGTGCATGTACAAATTATTTTTTTAATCTCTGGAAGTTGACAATGATGACCTCCGACTTTCTTTGCGTTGTTAGTTAAGGAATGAGGATAGTCACAAATTTTATAAGATGTGCGTTTCCCTGTGATTATTTTTTCTTTTCCTTTTCAGTCTCTGCTTTTTTCTTTTTTGTCTGTCTACCTTCCTTCCAAATACACTTGTACAAAAACATACCTGCAGTTAGGTAATTTCAGGTATAATGAGGAAACCTGCTACGGTTGCCATCTGCATAACCAGTGGACCTGATGTGGGACTGAAATCAGATGAGTTGTCTTCCAGGCCTGGAAAGGCTCTTGCTACCTGTGACCTTGAGTAAATTGCATAACCTTCTGAATTCTCTATTTTCTGATACATGAATAGGGTAACGATATCTGCCTGGTTTACTTCGCAGTGTTCTTGAGAGATAATGAATGTGAAAGTGCTTTGTAAATGATGATGTTCTATACAACACGAGGAACAATGGTGGTGTTGATTTTGACAGAGTAAGATGCTCCACAACAGCGGTGAGAGAGAGAGAAGTCAGCCCAGGATTCCTTTGTTCCATCTCATGGACTCATCTGGTAACACTGAGGCAGTGACTCGATGCTGCCCTTTCCCTGATGGACTGGGAGAGCAGATGTTTACCAAATACAGAGAAGGAAGATGAGCTATGGGAACTCCCTCTCCTTTCTGCCCATGGAGCCCAGCTGAGCTGCATCTCCAGGGGAGGCTACTGGTCTGAGAACAGCCCAGCTCACTTCATTCTGCCTCAGCTTTGCTTCTGCTCCTCTGAAATGCTCCACAAAGTGATGTTCAGTTGTTATGGCTAATGATCCACCCTTGGGAGAATGCCCAGAGGATGTGGACCGCCCTCAGGCAGCTCACAGGAAGCTGGACCAGAAAGTGCAGAGTCACCATGCACCCAAGCTCCAGCACGCAGATCTTGTCTCCACAGCATACATTTTCAGAGCAAGTGTCCACTATGTGACATCTGAGAATGACGTAGATGTGTTTTTTCAGTCTATATTCCCCACCATAAAAAGATAATATTTACTCAATTGAAATTGGATAAAATTGGTAAAAATTATGAAAGGACTATAGACCCAGGGCCTAAAATTATTCTGACTGTGGCCAATTAAAAACATTAAAAATTGAAAATAGTATTGAAGATTATTTGTGAAGATTCATTTTAGGTTTATTTTTTTCCCCTCTCTTACCCAGATTTGAATGTGAGAAGAATTAAAGAATCCTATAAAACCTGTACAAATGCATCTGCTAAACTGTAAATAACAGTACTCATTTCACAAAAGTATCTTAATTTTTTGTAATGTCCTTAAAACAGCAGTTCTCAAACTTCTTGGTCTCGGAATCTCTTTTAAATTCATCAACTATTTAGAACCCCAAAGGTCTTTTGTTTACAAGAATTCTATCAATAAATATTTACTATATTAAATTTAAACCTGAGAAGTTTTAAAAAATATTTATTTAATAAGTCATTCAAAATTAACAAAAATAAACCCACTACCTGTTACCATTAGAGCACTGAGATACTATAGTAGTCACATAGCTACCAAAAACCTCAACTGTACATTCGTGGAGGAATAAGAGGGAGAAAGGCAAATGACTTCTTTGTATTTGCTTTTTGATTACCACTTTGAGAATTTACTCTTGAAACGTTTCGATTTTTCTGAAAAGGTATCAAATCCAAATAATGAACTGCGGTGTATTATTTTGTCTTTAAAGAAAATCATTTTTAAAGATTGACATATGTTGATTTACAATATTATATTAGTTTCAGGTGTACAACATACTGATTCAATATTTTTATATATTACACTCCATTTAAAGTTATTACAAAATAATGGCTATATTTCCCTGTGCTGCCCAGTATATCCTCTTTGCTTATTTATTTTACTCATGGTACTTTGTATCTCTTAATCCCATGCCCTTTTCTTGCCCCTTCCCCTTTCCCTCTCTGCTGGTAACCACTAGTCTGTTCTCTGTGAGTCTGTTTCTGTTTTGTTATACACACTTGTTTATTTTTTTAGATTTCACATATAGGTGGGTATTTTTTCCTCTATCTGACTTATTTCACTAAGCATAATACCCTCTGTGTCCATCCACATTGTTGCAAATGGCAGAATTTCATTCTTTTTTTATGGCTGAGTATTATTCATAAGTGTGTGTATACACACACACACACACACACACACACACATCACATCTTCTTTATCCATTCATCTGTTGATGGACACTTAGGTTGCTTCCATGTCTTGACAATTGTAAATAATGCTATGAACATTGAGGTACATGTGTCTTTTTGAATTAGTGTTTGATTTCTTTTGGATATATACCCAGTAGTGGAATTCCTGGATCACATGTACTTCTATTTTTAGTTTTTTGAGGAACCTCCACACTGTTTCCATAGTGATTGCACCAATTTACATTTCCACCAACAGTGTATTGTGGTTCCCTTTTCGCCATCCTCACCAGCGTGTTGTTTGTAGACTTTCTGATGATAGCCATTTTGACAGGTGGGAGGTAATATCTCATTGTGGTTGTTTCATTGTGTGCATTTCTCTGATGATTAGCAACACTGAGTGTCTTTTCATGTGTCTAGTGGCCATCTGTGTGTCTTCTTTGGAAAAATGTCTATTCAGATCTACTCTTTTTTAAATCAGATTGTTTGTTGTTTTTTTTCTATTGAGTTGTGTAAGCTACTTATATATATATTGGATATTAGCCCCTTATCTGTCAATATCATTTGCAGATATTTTCTCCCATGCACTATGTTGTCTTTTCATTTTGTTGATGGTTTCCTTTGCTGTGCAAAGCTTTTAAGTTTATTAGGTTCTATTTGTTTATTTTTGCTTTTGTTTCTTTTGCCTTAGGGGGCAAATCAAAAAAAAATATGGCTATAATTTATGTCAGTATTCCACCCATGCTCTTTTCTAGGAGTTTTATGGTTTCAAGTCTTAATTTAGGTCTTCAATCCATTTTGAGTTTATTTTTGTATATGATGTGAGGGAGTGTCCTCATTTCATTGATTTACATAAAGCTGTCCAGCTTTCCTGACACCGCTTGCTGAAGAGACTGCCTTTTCTCCATTGTATATGCTTGCCTCTTTTGCCATGGATTAATTGACTGTAGTGTGCAGGTTTATTTCTGGGCTTTCTGTTCTTTTCTGTTATCTATGCAACTGTTTTTGTGTCAGGACCATGCTATTTTGATTACTGTAGCTTAGTAGTATAGTCTGAAATCAGGGAGCATAATACCTCCAGCTTTGTGGGTTTTGTTTTCTCCAAATGGAAACAAAATAATTTTTTCAAGTTAGTTTCATTGATCTGAAAAAGTATTTTGTATTGTTAACACTGTGGGCAATGATTTGAAGCCACATCCTGCCACTAACTGATTGAATGATGTTGGAAGAGCTGTTAAGCTTCCCATACTCAGTGTTCTTATCTGTAAAATGAAAAAGTAAAAATATACCTACCCACTGGGATTGTTGTAATGAAAAAAATATGACTATACATAACATATTCATCACAACTCCCCAGCCAGACAGAAAGAGAGAGAGGAGATTATTTTTTAAGGAGCTGACTCATTTGACTATAGCTGGCAAGTCCAAAATCTACAGAGTGGACCATTTGGCTGGAGGTCCAGGGAAAAAAATCAGTGCCACAGACCAAATCCAAACACCATCAGGCTGGAGACCCTAGGAAGAACCAGTGTTGCAATATAAATCCAAAGGCCATCTGCTGACTGAATTCCTTCTTGCTCAGGGGAGGTCAGTTTTTTACTGTGATCTGGCCTTCCATTTATTGGATGAGACCCACCCACATTAATGGAGGGCAGTCTGCTTTACTCAAAGTCTACCAATTGAAGTGTTAATCTCATCTTAAAAAACCCTCACAGAAACATCCAGAATAATGTTTGATTACTTGTGTAGACACTGTGGCCCAGCCAAGCTGACACATAAAATTACATAACCATTACAGTATACAAAGCAAATCATTTCTGGCATATGCAAACTCTCAATAGATGTTAAGTTATTAGGTATTGTTAGTATTGTATTGAATATATTGTTTGTTTTTAGATACTGTTGCATGAAAAATCAATGCAAAAAAATTTTTATTTTTGTAAAGAAAAGAAAAATCAAACCCCATATGAGAATATATAAGTGAATATGAGAATATATATACATATACATGCATATTTTTGCATATATATATATATTTAAAACTTTGGGGGAAAAGTAATATAGGTCAACTTGATTTTTCATATGTAAAATGTTTCATATTTTTGTATCGGCATACAAAAGGATTTAGACAAATCAAGGAAAAAATATATGTATCCTAGAAACAGATCTTAATATAGTGATATGATATGATATGATAAAAATCACAAGTCATTATGGAAGTTGAGTCAATTTATTCAGTAGACAGCATCAATAAAATTTGCTTAATTATTTGTCTAAAAATCACTTTCTATCATCACTTTACTCCAACTGCAAAATTAATTCCAAAAAGATTTAAAAATGAAATGCTAAAAAATTACACAAAATCACAAAAGATAATCTATAGATTTATCTATAAAATTCTGTAGATAAATATTTAGCTTATCTCTGGATAGGAAGAAATTTCTTAGCTTAGAAATCATTGGAGAAATCACAAAACATCAATATATTGATTAAATTAAAATCACCAATGTTAAAATAACTAATTGAAAGAACACCCACACAAATATAACATCCAATGATTGGTAGATGTAAAATACAATGAGCTTGTACAAATTGATAAGAGCAATCTAAGACTTCAGCAGAAAACATGGCAAAGGGAGCATACTTGTCTCTCAGCTTCCGTGGAGTCAGAAGGATGAAAGAAGTACAGTTTACTTACTGTACTGGAAATTTATGTAGAATTCTTAGGAATGAGAAGTTAAATTACAGTCAGCTAGGATCTCACAATGACCTGAACTAGAATAGACTGTTGGTTTCACAGACAATTATGAAAATTGTTCAGTTGGAGATGAAAACCACTTTTTTACCCTGCATTTGTACTTTATAAAAACCAAACTTGATTAGATAGTTGGGTAACACTGGGTGGGTTGAAGAAGCTGATTTATGAGTGCATTTTGAAGAAGATTTGTAACCCCAATAAATAAAAAGTGGATGTTTTCCTAGACCTTTTCTATTATTCTAACTCAAACGCAATGACTTGTTTTTAATTTAATTCTCCCTCCCTCTGCTTTTGGCGAGAGTTTATAACCTCAACAGCTATGGCTCTTTTCAAGACAGTGACCCCATGACTGAGGAGGACCCTGTCTATGCTGTGCCTCTCACAAGTTCATCACACACCTTAGATCTCAACATCACATACAAGGACAATTGTCTTGAAGGATTAATTGGTACTTTTTTTTCCCAAGTGTGTCAGAAGAGGAAGCCAAATTTCTGTTGCTCACTTCTGCTACCATTTCCAGAAGAGGTACTACACAGGTTGACTCTTACCTCTGGTTGCCCCAGACTGGTATAAAAGGTCTGGCTTGACTCATGGAGATTGGCTTAGGCTGCTGGGCAAAAGACCCAAGCCCTAATCCTGATTATTGCATAAGAGCCTTCTGTGTGGTCTTGTGGAAGGAACGCTCAGCCAGGAGTCAGGAAATTGGAGATCTGTTTCTGATCCAGTGTTGAGGGCGAGTGGCAAGGCCAATTTGCTGGCTTCAGTGGGGTTTGTAGGCCTCCAGCCTTCTGATTTCTGTGCTCCTTTAAACAGCAAGGCCTTTAAATTCACACATCTTTTGGTGTGAATGTTTATCACTCATGAACTTCAGCTATTAGATTTACCTCTCTGAATCTCAGTTTCCTCATTTGTAAAATGGAGAAACTATCTGTATCATGCCACTTGGGTGAAAACTAATGAAATAGTATACGTAGCATTGTACCATGTAGATACGTAGATACAGCATTATGTTTGGCATATAATGATCTCAGTAAGTGAACTTCTCTCCTTTTCCTCTTGGAGCTGATCTCAACATCTTGTTTCCTAACAAATCCACTTTCTCGATTAATTTTCAGAGAAGAAAAGATCATATAAATTCAGCTTTTTATTGTTGGCTAATAAGGCATCATAACTGTTCTTTCCCAAGTATATTGGCATTTTAATAAGGAAAAATGAGAAATGTTAGCTATAATGATCATATTGAGGCAGCAAGGAGAAACCAAGAGGGATTGTGTCTGGAGAATCCAGAGAAGCTATCCAGGAATTTCTTCGCATTATAGCATTTTTTAATTTGGTCTTTTGAGTGAAGCCTCCTAAAACTTAAATTGCCAATATTTTGAAACAGGCAGGATATGAAGGTCATTGTCGGTTACACCTTAGTGTGGTTTAGCTATTGAGACCCCTTTGCAGAAGGGAACTTCTCATCTGTGTGTGTTGAGTGGAGTAGGGTGCTGTTCATACAGCCTAGATATTTGAGGATTTAGGGAGAAAAGAAAGATGGGAAATATGAAAGAAAACCTGCACATCATTCCACTTATAACCAGAACTGTAAGAACAAAATAAAATTACTAGTATAAATAATTTTGCATGAAATAGTTTAAAATGTTAATGTATACTATTTTTTTATTCTTTAGTTTGAAATTTTCTAACTTGAAGGCACATTTCAAATACCTTTAATCATCATTCTGCTTCCCCACTTACCGTAAATGCTCATAGAAAGTCACACATTTCCTTCCTGTTGAACTATTGCTCTACAAATCATAGTATTTTCCTAGGATTTTACCGTTTAAAGTTTCATTGCAGTATCTGTGGTAAACTCCATTGTGTATGATATTACACGACAACAACGATGCATGGTGCCTAAAAGCTATAATGACCAGCTATTCTGTGGTCAGTAAAAGGAAATTATATAACATTAGTTGCCAATGTTCTCTTAAGGGAAAAATCTTCACATTGTTCCAGCCCACCCCCTGCCCCTGTCACTTGCCACTAATAGTAGGTTTTACAAATAGGTTGAGGGTAAGTGGACCCTGGAGTACTATTCTCTGTACCCCAAAACCATGCCCAACCCTTCCGCTTGGTTATTTCAAATCAGTGGTGGGCAAGTTTTGGTGTATTTAACTCCCACACAACTTTACTCTGTCTGTTCCATCACTATGTGAATCTAGTACTCTCAATCTAGGCATTTACATTATTATTCTATTTACTTAAAACATTTTTTAAAAGAATAGTTTGACCCAAGATACAGGTCACCTTGAACTTTCCCATCATGTTCATTCTGTTGGTGAATTTTTGGTTTTTTGTTCCTTACTTTTTGGAGCATTTACTGTTTAAATTAAAAGGGATGATAGCAATGGTTACTATTTCCTTGTCCCTTTGAGACTGACCCTTCACCACCTCTTCTTTTTCTCAAGTAATTGGCTTTCAGATAAAATCTCTACTAATTGCGGAAGAAGCCACTCCTTCAGGAAGACAAGTCCCAGCCCTCCACCAGCCAATGCTGGCCACGTGCTCACCCGGACCCTGTGTCTGGCTTGTGCTGCCCATGATTATGGCTCTTGCTGGCAGCTCAGCAGCACAGGGCTCAGAAAGCAGAAAAGGAATTTTGAATTACAGGGGGAAATGATGCTTAAAAAGGCAACAGTTTGCTGACGTCTTTTTTTTTTTTTTTCACTCTGAGATATTTTCATACAGTTTGTCCTTCAGTTCAATCAAGTATGGTTGGTTGCACTTCTTACAGAAATTTATTTCATTAAATAGTGAGTCTTGCTGAAATAATGAAAGAAGACTCTACTGAAAGAAATACTATATAGCCACAGCTTTCTTCACAGAACATGTGACAGAATTGATACTGAGAATATTAATTTTAAAAACTTTTTTAAAACATAAGGCACAAATGTATTTTGCCGAGTTAAAATGTATTGAACATACTATGCTATACCTTTTTTCGTGTTAACCAGTCATTTGTGTCCATTTTTAGGTGCTCCTCTGTGTACTGAGTCTCTTTGCACATTTGATTCAGTGCTTGAAAAGATACAGATAACTTAAAGAGAAAGTTCATTGTGATTAAATAATTATGCCCATGATTTTTATCACTACATGAGTTTTTAAAAACTGCTAATAATTTATCTTAGTTTACAGAGTACTAAATGTAATTATTGGATCTAGTATTTCCAGTGATAAAGACTTTAAAACAGAAATTCTCTCATTTACATTCCTTAAAGTTAATTCCTTATTACCTTCCTTCTCCTCAAATATCAAGTTTTATCAGTAGTGACGCATTTCCTCGTGTTTCTTACCCTCCCGGGCTTGAACCAGTCAGATTCACACACCTGAGATGAACCCCAGGCCCCTGGCAGCTGGGAAATCATTCAGGAATGCAGACTTTTAAGTAAGCAATTGAAGCAGGCTCTGGAGTCCTAAGGCATGTGGCATTCATACTGGGCAACAGGTGATGTGTTTTCCATCACTCCTCCTCCTTGCCCCAGATACCTGCTTTCAACACAGATAGTAAGTTTTATTCTACCAAAGATATATATTACCTTTTTCTTTCTAGACATTTTAGTGGAAATAAGCACAGAATAAACAATAACTAAGAAGACATAATTGCTCTTTATAATTCACAACTGGTTGTGTGAGTTTGTAACATAATTCCTATTTAGGCTCCCTAATGGCTTTGAATCCTGTGTTTCTCCTGTCCTTTGTCTTCCTTTTTGACTTTGTGTTGACTTTCTCTATTGTCCTTTTTTTCTGAGACTTTCAAAGTATTTCTAAAAGTGTGCATCAAAGCCACATGTGTGTTTGTTCAAAATGTTTCTAGTCCCCACTTCCCACCCACTGACAACAGATTCAGATTCTCTGGAAGAGGGACCTATAAATACACAATTCACATAAGCATTCCCCTCCTCATGGTTCTTATGCATGTGTTAATTACAAAGCCATTGAGGAAAACAGACACTCTATTATCACCTGCAACGCAATTGCCCTTCCAATTATGTCTTTTTCCTGCACTTGTTTGTGTATAGATTCCTCCATCGTCAGGAAAATTTGTGAGCCAGTGTAAAACATTATTACTTGGTCCTGTCCACTAGGTCTATAGACTTTATCACTATCAGGAATCATCTAACAGAAAGATCCAGACCTGTTCTTAGTGACATAACACACACAGTCTTAGACAGGGCCTCGGGTGTCCCATGGCTAGTATCACACCATTGAGTAGATCACCTCTTAACCATCACAAAAGTCAAGATCATGTTGTGACACTAAGTTGAACGTGCCTCAGGTAACAAAGACAACAGCAAAAATTCCATGCTTGCTTAGTTTCTTCTTTTCATATCTGACTATTTCCAAAAGTTCCAGGTCCTCCATATTCCAGGTTCTGTCCTATGCCTCCTTTCCACTGAGCCTCTCTCACACCACCTTCATCCTCGTATTATTTATATGTGAGAAACACTTAGAACAGTGTCTCTTACACATGACTGTCTATAAATTTTAATTATTTGCATTATTGATATTTTTCAAAACTACACTGAAGTAACATCTTGGCTGATAGAGCCTATCACAGATGAACTGTGAAAGCCCCATGCCTGTTTAGTTGATTTCTTAATATGTTCCTGGGTCCATCTTCTGAAGCATTCTGGGGACTTTGCCTTAGAATTAACAACTAGCTGTTCTCAGTCTTCACAGTTTTAGGAGATTTCCCTGACCTTGGTCTAACCTCTTAACTCAAACCCTAAGGGCTTCTTGAAAGAGGACCAAACACTATGTCCTTGTGAGTGTTTTCAGTCTAGTGTTTTAACCTTCTTGAGATCATGAAAACACATTTTTTCCTTCAATTTATTTTATCTAAGTGTCTTGGACAGTTCCATAAATGGATTTGTTGACAATAACTAAAAGTGTTTTCTTTTCAGCTATCTCTCTGATGAGTATTTGGGGGCTTTAATAAGAGAAGTCTTTGCATATTAGCGTAGGTTGTTAAAACCTGAAGGTTAAATGGATGAGGCTGACTTTGACCTCACTGAAGCAACAGTGTGTGAAAAAAAAATCCTAATGTTTAAAAATCTTGTATTTGATAGGGCCACCGAAAGGCTTTTCCACCAAGGACTAGCTTTTAGAAGGGCACAAGCTTATGTTCCCATATTGTCAATCCCAAGTCTATAAAGTTTCCAGATTTTTCTAAAGGATAGATGCATAGTTTAGGCTTATTGGGTAGGTAGAGTTTTTTTCCCGAAATTCCCTTTAAAGACCATTTTGCTGGCATCAAGGTGGGCTGCCAGTGAGGAGACCCCAGACTTTTAGCAAACTTCTGGGCAGAAGACCCCAGAAGAAGAACACAATGAGCTTTTGATCTAAAAGAATCAGTGGAAGAATTCAGAGAGTGACAAGAAGAGCTGCTTCCACCCAGGTGGGCTGGCCTGAGTACAGTGAGTGAGCCCTCCTGGAACTCACCTGTGAGCACAGTGCAAAGTACTTGGTATTCATTCACTGCTTTATTTTTAATAACTCAGTGACTGAATGAGCCGTTTCATTTATGTTAAATCTCTGTTCAGGATATAGGGCTCTATTTCTGAGCCAGACCTAGAGATGAGGTTCTGGATCAGGGAATCTGGCAGTCAGCAGTCTCACACTGTTCAGAGTCTTTAAGTATCTCCTTGAGTTTGTCCAGGAAGTGACAACAACGTTCCCCTCTACCTAGCGCATTAACCATGCCAAGGCCAGTTTTGTGAAGCAGTCCTTTACAGCCCTCAACTTCAGGCAGTCAATGAGGAACCCTGCAGCTGAAGCCCTAGATGTAACTGAATGTGAGCTGAGATAATGGGCAGGGCCTTGTCTGTCTTGTCCTTGAAAATATACTCAAGAGACAACTTGGTTAGGAGAGCTGCCATTTGGTGTGGGTGGGGTGGTCCCAGGCTGCATTGAAGCTTTTCCTTCATGAAGTAAAGGGCCCATGTCTTGAAGATGAGCTTCTCTCTTCTGACTGGTGGAGAGCATTCTCAATGCAGTGTCCTCACTGCACAATTGCTACAGATTTGACAGTGCTGTCTGTGCTAATGAGAAAAGACCAGTCTCAGTTGTGAGTAAATAAAGAGGCCTTGTATGATCTCAGTTTCTAAGAGGTAATTTTGTTGAGGATAAGACAAAAGAAATGGGAGAGCAAGACCTACAGCACCTAACTCCATTCTTCAAGTGGACTTGCTCCTCTAATGCCAAGGACTAAAACATTAACATTGTGTATTCTGATGGCTACAAACCAACTTTCCGAGGTATTTGACGCATTCAGCAGACTTATGTGTTAATGTTCTTCCCCTTCTAGTCTATTATTTCAAGCTCACATATCAATGAATAGCTTTATTATTTAAGATTTTAGTTGAAATGAAGGTAGGAATGTAAACATGTGGGGGGTGAGGGAAGAGCAATCAGCATTTATAAGGTGCCCTGGGAGTTGGCAGGAGCTGGACCACAGAATGGAATGGAAAATGCTGAATGAAGCTCTGTCCATATGAGGTGCTCTGAGGAGGGAGCCAAGAAGCAGGCAGCTGGCATGTGGGCTGTCAGACTAGCAGGTCTGCTGGGAAGACATGTTTAAGGAAGAACCATTGTTTTACTAGAAGCATTGACCAGAAATAAATACTGAAATAGAATGAACCCAGAGTAGCACTTGTATGTACATGAAATCACTGGAGGACCTGCAGAGAGGTCAGAATGAAAGAGGAGATGTTGGGAAGTTCATTTGAGAGCCGGAAGTGGGAAAGGTTAATTGCTATGATGATTCGACAAAAAGGAGATTTTTTAAAAACAGCTACAACCTTTTTCAAGAATGATTATTAACTATCTTAAAGGGGCAGTATTTATGAACCAGGCCATAACAAGAGCTGAGGAAAGTGCCTGCCTGTAAGTCAAATGTCTAAAGTAAATATGATTTTATAAAGAAGGTGCATAGTAAATGTGTATTTTATAAAGAAAGTGTAAAGTATGTGGTGTGTGTGTTTCTTTGAAAACTTTCATTTATGCAGCTAGCATTCACTGACTTTTTTCTCAGACTGACTCATCATATTTGACTATTTAAAATTCAAAAATAAGTATATTGGTGTGTGTACAACTTCCTAATGTTCCATCTCTAAGTATTTCCCCTCACCCCCACTCCCACATACTCAACTAATAGCGGAATTGCTGTCTTGTAAAAAGTCTGATGGTTTTCACTTCTTGGAAGTTGGGTGTTACCAGTTGCTCATTGCCCTTCTGGGAAATGTGGTCTGCCTTTCATGAAAATACAGTCAAAGTATCTTCTACATTGCTAAAAAGCCAGAGGGAGGAAGTGTATTTTATAATTGACAAAAGGTTAGAACCAGTTCTTACATGCTTGCTTGGGGGTTCAAATTAAAACTTACAACATATCCACTGACCATGCTGTTCTAATTAAAATATATTAACATTAATGCCAACTGTGACTGTGGGTATCCATACAAATGAGGTTCATCAAAAGAGTGTGTGGAATCCACATAAATGTTTGTCACTATTTTTTTTCCTGTCTTTTTTTTTATTTTAAACGGGATATGCAGAACATGTGTGAAAATAAAATACTCTTTCTACTTTCATTATTAATATTTATCAATATCAGTACTTTTTCTAGAGACCGTTTAAAGGACTCTTGTGTTTGTCTCTCTGTCACTCTCTCCACTAGTCCCACCCCTCTCCTCCAGGGCACCCTTTTCTTTTGAAAGCTGACCGTTCATTCCTCCATGGCCACCTTGTGGTCACTGCAGGAGCTGCCATGTTCAGGATCCTGCCCCTCCTTTGGCCCCAAGGTGAGCCGCTCAAGCTCTTCTTTGGTGTGATGAACTTGGAATCAAATAAGGGATGAGGAAGACCTTCTCCCGTGGCAGAAACTGTGGAATGTAAAATTTAGAAGCTGTCAGTAGCCATAGTTCCTGCCATGGATGGGAAACTGCTCTAAAGTGAGAAAGATCAAGATTGACACTCCAGGAAGAGCAACAGCAGGACATGGAGGGATAGTTCTGTCAGTGTTCAAACTCCTGGTTCCACTTATTTATCTGGATCACTGCCTATCCTGGAATTTGGTTAGTTTAACACTTCCTGGGGTCGCCCGAACCAATAAATGCCCACTTGTCCTAAGTGGGCATTGCTTGGGTTATTAGTCATTTAAATAAAGAGTCCTATTCAGAGGATTTGGCAAAGTCCTAGGTGTGAAAATGGAAAGAAATCCTGGGACAGATTATTTCAAGGAACAGTAATTAGAAATATTAATCCATAGCCAGACCTTCCCATGGTATGAAATATAGGTAGGATATTCATCATTGGCCCCAACCCACATAGGGTAATTTTAAAATATGTTGCAAATTCTTTGACATTCCACACCCCTTCATAAGGTGGGATATAATTTCCCCTCCATTTGACTGTGGACCCAAGTTAGTGACTTGCTTCTAACAACAACAAAAAAAGTATGGCAGAAATGATTATGTGACTTCTAAGACTGCATCTTAAAATGGAGAATTTCTGCCTAACTTTCTTTGTTATGGATCAGTTTATCTGGGAGATTCTAGCCTCCATGTCTTGCAAACAATTAAGCAGCACTGGGAGAGGCCCCATGGAGAGCAACTGAATCGTGCCAACAGCCGGCACCAACTTGCCAGTCCTGTAAGTCAGCCATCTTGACAGTAGATCCTCCAGTTCCAGATAACTAAGCTCTGATCAATATCTTGACTGCAACTTCATGAGACACCCTGAGCCAGAACCACCTAACCATGCCATTCCTGAATTCCTGACCAACAGAAATAATGTTTACCATTGTTTTAAGTCACTATATTTATGGAACATTTGTTACACCATAACAGATCGTTAATACCGTATCCAAGACTGAAGGGAATTGTTCTGAGGAGATTAGTAAATCATCTTCAGTAGTGATGGCAGGAGATCCCCAGAAAGGCAGTCCAGTCATGGAAATAACTGGAGGTCATGATTTAGAAGTTTGGTCCCTCTAACCTAGGGTTAAAGGTAAAATAAAAACAAGAACAAAAAACAAAAAAACACAGTTCCTGAAGAGCAAGTAGGAATAGAGTCACCTAGTATAAAGAAAGGGAAATAGAATAATATGGTGGCCAAAATGCAGAGTTTTGTGGTCAGATCTATTTAGGTTCAAATCTTGGCTCCATTAGTTTCTATTTGTACTTATTACTTGTCCATATTTTTTTAAGATTTTATTTCAATGTGATTTTAGGTTTATAAAAATGTTGTAAAAATTATTGAAAGCAGTCTGAGACATCCTTAACACAGCTTCCCCAAATGCTAACATTTTAGCAGTAGACTACATAGCATAAGAACAAAATATAAGAAAAAATAACCAAAAACCTATTACCATATCTAGGAATATTTTTTCTCATAAATGACTGGAGAATCAATTTGTATTCATAAAAAATGTGTTATGTTAACTTATCCTGTTCCCTCTTTCTCTTTTCCTTGGTCCTACTTTTTTTCAAGTCACCTGGATTGTCATTTTCTCTCTGCTATGTCAAATTGTTCTTTTCCAATGAAAATGAATAGGTCCAAGCTTATTTCTCTCTTCAAAAGATGCAGCCGTGAGATAGGAAGCCACCCTAAAGTTTTTCAATCTTAGTTTCCCAATATTTTAGCAAACAACACTTCCGTAATGAATGACCCTTCTCCACCATGCTCCATACCAAGAAAATTTGAGAAATTGATCATAAATTTCTCAGGAAAATGATAATTCAAGAAATGCGCAAAATGGAACAGATTTTCAATGTATGTATCTTTTAAAGGGAACATTCTCCTTCTGTCTCACGACATAAAGGAATGTGTTTTCAAAGCTTGAGCTTGAGAACTACTCAAGCAGAAAAATGAATAAATCAGAGTTAAGTCATACATAACACCAGCCACTTATAGGTGTCAGATGCTCACCTGTCTCTCATCCTGAATATCAGCTCACTGAGGGCAGGAACCATGCCCTGTTCAGTTCTGGGCCCTCTGTACCTGACAGTGCCTGGGACACGAAGGATGTGCTGACTAACCTCAATCTGATAGAGAGGTTTTCTCTTAAATATTCCATTTCTCAACAACCAATTCAAAAGTCAAATACACATTCTCTAAGACATCTAGCTCAAAAAGGAAAAAAATCCTTATAAAAGGTCATTTCGGATATTCAAAAGTAAAGCTCAATTGTCAGATACTTGAACAGGCCTTCCCGCCAATATGCCTATGGGACATTGTGTGGTCCAGGTCGGCTCCTCAGAAGCTCCACCCTTCAGTTCTCCAGGCCTCTTGTCAGCGCCCCCTCGATAGAAGCCATCCTTTGCTAGCTTGTCTTCACATCTGGCTGCAGAGCAGAACTCAGTCCAGAAAGCAAGTCAGTGGCTCTCTTTTACTTTATTTTTAACATTTTAAAAATGTTAATTACTGAGGAGAAATAAAAAGCAAACAACAGAAATGCAAACATAGTGAAATGACAGCTACGGTCCACATGCAGTTTTCCTAATTTGTGGCTAAGAAGCAGCCCCCTGTGCTCTTCTGGGCCTCCCTTCCTGTGTGCACCATGCTCTGCCTGGCTCCTTTCCTCAGGTTTGTAAGGCGTCAAAGCACCTTTATGCAGGGTCTTATTCTTAGTGGACATAGCACTAGGCAGCATCCACAAGTGTAACGGCTCGATAATAGTTAAATAAGCAAAATAATTACGTGGCTAATTTTTCATCAATCTGACTGGGTTAAGGGGTTGGGGGAGACTGGAATAAATGTATTTGGGAGACAGAGAGACCCAAGGCCAATCACTGACATTATAAATGCAAAATATTCACAGCAGGAGTTTGACTTCCCCACATAGTAATTATGTGTCACATTGTGTACATACTCTATAGCTTATTTCTCAAAACATATTTGTGGGTACATTTTTGCCAATGCTACTTTCGCAAGACATGTTCCACACAAATGACCCAGAGCAGCCGAAGCAAAACCCACCAAGTCCTGTTTTATTCTTTCCTCTCTTTGTTAACATAGATAAGACTCAAGATAACTGAGCTAATACTTTTCCCTACCTCGAGTAGAATTCTTGCATAAATTCTTAAACTAGCCTACGAGTAATTTGCCTGCGTGTCTATGGAGTTAAAAGCCAGTGGAGCGGTTCTATTTTGTATGTGTGTGGTTACCGCTTTCTTGGTGCCCGGTAAGGATATTTTTGACTCTCTGCTGACATGAGCTATAGAGCCCAGTTGAGAAAACCCTCTGAGTGAAAACAAACAAAAACTCACCAGAACAAATTAGGGACAGGGAAGCTTGGAAGCAGTGAGAGTTGTGAAACCATCAGAACATGAGGATTTAGGGTGCTCCCTTAAAGTTCTTTAGAATTTCTGAGCACACTTCTTGGGAAGTGTTTTGTTTTCGTAGAAAAGTGGTTCTGTGCCTGATAGCATGAAGAAGCACATGAAGACTGCAGGCTGTGAAAATACTTTCAGTAAAAGCTGATCTGGTAGCAAGAGTCTAAAAACTGCATTTTCACAGCTCTGTCGTCATGTGCAAACATTTCTTGTCCTTCTCTAGTTTGTGAAATTCAAAATGATATAAGGCAGTTGACACCTCTGTTTTCTCCAAGGGGAAGAAAGATTTTGCAGAGTTCTGGTATATATCAGTACATGATTTCTTCAGATCATCATTTCCGCTGGAATATACTGTTGTATCAAAGCTTACCTGATACTGACATATAACATTGTGCTGGTTTTAGGTGTGCAACATGATAATTTGATAGAAGTGTGTATGTGAAATGATTACCCCAATAGGTTTAGTTAACATCCATCACCACACACAGTTGTGATTTTTTTGTGTATGAAGAAAATTGTACTTTCTTATCAACTTTCAAATACACAATACCATATCGTTAACTACTGTCACTATGCTGTACATTGCATGCCCAGATTTAAATTTTAACAAGTAACCGTAGTGTAGAAACATAGTGAAGCCCACCCAATTCTAATTCCATCAGTAATTTTTATCTGAAAGAACAAGCAGGATACATTGTAGTATATCAGGTAACCTGGATTTAGGATATGAAGTAGGACTTAGACAAGATTACAAAGATTTTGAAATTATAGATGGAAACAGTCAGATATGGGAAAGAACACAGGTCTCATCTTTCTGGATTAGCTGTGTTTTGATGCATGTGAAGTGAAACTAACTTAGAGGGAAAGGGAAAAGTGAGAATTTTAGCAATCAGGTTACATGAAGAGCAGGTTTCAGCAGATCTGAGTAGTCCCAGGCTGGGCCGGGCTGAGCCATAGGGTCCTTAGATAATCAAGTGTGGTTTTACTGGTGTAGCCGTTACCCCAGAGGGGACCTGCTAGAACAAGCCCATTTCTGCTGTTGTACAGTGTGACCTTTGTTGCTTTAATTTTCCCTTCCCTCCTTGAGAAGGTAAGAGCTACAGCTTAATAGGAAAGGGCACATGCTTTGTGGTCAGCCATGCCTGGATTTGGGTCCCGCCCTGACACTTACCAGCCAGCCGTGTGATTTGTGTGAGTTTCGTAGTCTTTATGCCTCCAATTTCTGCTTCATGAAATGGGCCTGGTGATGCTCAATTCACAGACTGGCATGTATTCGATTCCTACTAGCTAGTATCTCTTGCAGGGACATCAAGGCCATTTCTTGTTAACCAAAGTGAGCCAACTGGCATCGTAGGTCGAGAAAATCTCTCAGCAACTGGTTAGCACTAATTATAAGCTGTCTTAAAATTAGTACTATCGGCATATAGTTAGGTAGTTACTCGCCACTAATTCTTCCACGCGTAAACATTTCATAATTGTGGTCTGTTTACAGCAGAGTTTGAAAAACAAAAAGGACTTCAGATTTTATAAAGGAGCTGGAGATTGTTTTCTTTATTTCAGAAAAGAAGGCTATCTGAGTAGTGTTCTAAGAAAACCACAAGCATTGTTTTGAAAGTACCTTACATGCACAGAATAGTGAAAGCGGAAAAGCACAGGGAAAAAGTACGCCATTATTGTTAAATACATTAAAATCATACTAAAAGCCAAACTCCAAGTTTTGTGATGGACTTGCCACTGAGTGACTGCCAGGATTTGTCTTCCTATTTGGCCCACAGAGATCCCAGCACCTACGATTTCAGTAGTGTGGTGCATGGAGGATTTATTCTCTCACTTAAAAGAGATTTTTGGTTCTTAAACCAACGTAATAACAGATCCAATATTTTGTAATCTGAAGTAACTCAATGGAAATTTGGGATGAACATAAAACTAGAGGTCCCCATCTTCCCTGGCTCTTTCCCTCAGGCTATAAACATACTAAATCCTTCGGAACCTAAAGTAACTTGATTATGACCTGGCTTCCATCCCCCCAGGCTGTGACTGCTCTCCCTCTCTCCTCCGCAGCTGAAAGGATTTGGTCCACCCAACTGTATCTGTCTCCTCCACTCCCGTTCACTGCTCAACCTTCCACGTTTCCCGCCACCCTCTTGAAATTGCTCTCTGCTGTAGGCTTAAGAGAAAAAAGCTCCCAGAGCCCCTGTAGGGGCGCCACGTTCTCCTGGGTTGGTATTCCAGGAGCAGCCCTCTGCAAGCCCAGTCAGTGGTCATACCATCACCAACCCCTGCCCTCTGAGGGAGGAAGCAGCGTGAGGTGGGCTGAGCTATAGGATGGGAGCAGGCATTCTCAGAAAGACAAAGGACACACGCCTGGGAGCGGGTCACACAGCATGCTCCAAAGGAGACATGGGTCATTTGTCATCAAAGCCTGTGTTCATTTTCTAAGAATTCATTTGTATTTTGGATGCCCTAAATCTTGAATTGTCTGAGTTCCTTAAAGTTACAATGATCATATTCATCCAATTTCAACGAATAGATAAATGTGTTTGCTTTATAATGGTGCTTGGGTTTTCATTTGAAAAACTTACAGGAAGAGCCTGTCTGTCTTTGGTCGACTTCCTAATTACACTAATTTTATGTGATTGATATATTAGGCTCTGGGGGAAGGGAAAACAGGGGCAGGGAGGCCACAATACAATCCCTTATTCTCAGCTCCAGACAGCACAGGAAATCCTCAATTAAATTGTACCACTTCCCTCAGCACTCAATAAAGCACACACATTATATTTAATATCTTTAAATTCATTTGTAGTAACAATTTTATGTGAAATGGGTGAAGTGAATTCATTCCTTCTAGACCTTCTTTTTATTATTATTATAAATTAATGCATGATTCTTGTGAAAAATCAAAATTTGAGAAGAATAAATCACGAAAAATGAAAATTTCCTTCTGTCTTCCTTAGGTTTTTCTTAGAAAACATCCTGAAACAGTTTCTCTCAGTTCAGGGAGGTAGATAAGAGGACACCTCCTCAAGCACAGCCAGGAAACTATGCATTTAATACTGGACTGGGACGTAGTCTGGACAGAATTGAGGGTGATATAAGATTCCCCAGACCCAGGGAGGACACAGATGCAGCAGTCTAGCATCTCAGACAAGGGAAAGAATCTGGCCATGGCTATGCCATAGAATTTTTCTCTTGTGATGCAAGGTCTGACTGAGAACAATGTTTGCCTTGTGCGTGCCCTGTCAGGAAGGGTTGGCTGGACCCTGACAATTAGTAGCTTGGCACGTAGCCTTCTGAGTTGGTGGCCCAATAAGGATCTGGAATGGATTTTCTTCCCACCTCTGCTCCCCAGCCTGGCCTGGGCCACCACCCAGGTGAATGTCAGCTGAGCAAGAGCTGTTTGCTTTGGGAAGAGCTTCCACCATCCATTGTCCGGGGCTGAGCAGCACACAACCTAGAGGCCTGGAAGGGTCAGTTTTGGGGGATAACTTTACTTTGTGGTGAGCATCAGAGAAGTGCCAACCCCACCTCCAAGACCTGCTCAATCTACTGAGAAAGGATGGACCAACCCTATCTTGTTCCACTGTTCTCAACCCTAACCTGTATCTAGGGGGTGCTTCCCCTAGAACTGTGTCTGTGACCCTCTGTGCTCCTGGGTGGCCCACTGACATGAAGAGTGAAGCCTCTGGGCCCTGTCATCAACTGGTTTGCAGGCTTAGCTGCCAAACAGTGTTAAGCCTGTTCCCATCCTGGTAGAGAAAGGAGAGCTTTAGGTTAGACTCAGGGCAAGAGAGAACCAAGAAGGCAGAGATTCCGGGCAAAGCTCTTTCCTGAAGTGCTATTTATTTAAATGAGTATTTAATCTCTCAGAATGGCAGACTGAATTGTGGAAGGGTAGAATCCCTGACAAATATACCCCTTCATACATCATCAGAATATTCTTGGAGACTCTGTTCTAAGAAATCACCCTGATTCTGTGAATTTCCAAATTCCCATAGCTACTCTGTGGTAGAAATGGAGCAAATGGCTAACAGGACCTGATTTCTCAAAATGTTGTCATCCTGGTGGTCTCTGATTGGATTCTGGGTAAGAAGAAAGGAAGCTGGTAAACTTTAGCATCTGGGAACCTCTAGTGGTCAGACAATACTCTTAGATGTCCAGTAAACTCTTTAAAAACCTTCTCCAAAAAGTTACTCAATCTTAGTGACATTTCTAGCATCAGATTATTTGGTTACAAAATGAGCCTAATGATTATTATGCATATAAAGTCAGTATTTTAGCACTAAATCCAGTTTATCCTAATGAGAGAAAATTACTGTTAGTCTCAAGATGAATTATTTTTGACTTCTTTGAAAGATGTTCGAAGTTCCTTAATCATCTTGATACTTCCTCGTACACTCAGAATGTTGTGTTATCCGAATCATGGACATTGGGCCCCAGCTGCCCATCATAAAGGAGGAGACATTTATCCTCTTGTGCCCCTTGGCATTTCAAATGTACTTTGTACGTGGCGAGTGCTCAACACATAACTAATTAATTGGGAGGGGCCACTTAAGTGCCAAGAGTTTTAAAAAGTCTCACAACTTGATCTGCTAGTGATTTAATCTTTACACTTTTGTGTTTAGACAAGGAATAGAGGAAAAAGTGTGTTGTTTGAAAGTAGCACTCAAGTTTAAATCCTAGCTCCTACCCATGTGAATTTGGATAGGTTAGTATTCTCTCTGGGACCCTATCTGCTTATCTGTAAAAGGCAGATAATGGTATTTTCTGGCAGAGTCATTATGGGGATTGACTATAATCACATGTGAAAACACCAGCCCAGGACATGTTCTGAGTGTGTAGCAAATGCCATTCCTTTCTTTCCATCTCTACGTGGTCCAGTTGCCTCATCCTCTCAGTGTTAACAAAAGAGTTATAATAAACATTCGGGCAACAGGTTTTTCCCCTTAGGCTACAGAAGATGGATAAAATAAATGTATTTGTCTACTCATACATTCCTCATCCCATCCATTCAACCTTTTAACAAACACTCTCTGAGTCCCTAAATCTGCCAATCATGGTAGGAGGGAGTGGGGTTTACAAAGAAATGTAAGACATGATTCCTCCTTTAAGGAACTTATCAGTTCTCCTCAGTGAAATACAGTTGCTTTCCAACTGTGGAGAGAAAGGAGAATTAGACCAGAGTTGGGGGGAAAAGATAAAAAGAAAAAGAAAAATTGTTTTTGTTACAGTCTTAAAAGTTGGTTGGTATAAAAATGAAAAAAATTTAAATAATAATAGAGCTAATTATGCTGTATATATTGTGCCAGAGAAAATTGTGGCATTACCTTCCGTTTGTAAGAGTCAAAGCAAAGTTAAGTTAACCTTTGGTTTTGGAATGTACTCTGAAGTTTTTACAGATGTGAATAATATTTTGCTGTTTATCCCACTCTGTTTTCCTAGTGCTTCTTTGAATTGCTCTTGTCTGACTTGACAGGCATTTTCCTAGGATATAATTAGTTGATACCATCCAATTCATAAACTCTTCCTTTTCAAGAAATGTTCCCATCATTATGTTCCTTTATACTTACTGGGTGTGCTGATACTGAAGTCAGGATGTGCCCAGAGTGTTGGCTTCTGAAGTTCCCTTTACATATTTTTGCTGTCTTTTGAGAATATCTTTTCCGTGGCTTTAAATTTCAGATCAGGAACAAAGCCTGTATCTCTCACAGGTGTATCTGATAGTGACCTGCTGCTGAATAAGAAATAGGTGGACTTCTGGATTTGCCTGACTTGGGAGGGAAGGAGAAGAGGTACTCATTAGAGGTACTTGCTTCAAGATGCTGAAAAGATGGCACAGGCAAGAATGTTTCCCAGAACTCCTTTCTGCTCTCTCCACCATCGCTACAATGTGGGAGGGAGCTTAATTCTGACAGCTGTCTGCAGAGAGGAATTTTTAGCCATTCTCACCTGTAGTTATCTGTCACTTTTGGTAGCATGATTTCTGAATATGGAGGTGGGTTCTTTTTTAATGGGGAAAAACTCTTTATATCCCAAACTTAGCATGTATTTTTGTGAGAGGAAAGAAGCCTGATAATAACAGTATTATTGGTGTTGGACCCTGTTCTTAATCCTAGCACAATCCAAACCGATCCCTAAAGAACATTCATTCCTAGCAGGTTGCCCTTCCTTCCTGGAAAACCATGAGAATCCTGCCAGGAAGCCCCAACTGGCTGCACCCTGAGAGCCATGGGAGCTGAGGAGTGGAGTTTGCATCATGCTCCAGGTCACGGCTGCCAGCAGTCCCAGTGGTCTCTGCAGAGCACGTATCTCCTTGCCTTCTTCAGTGTTACTCTCTTGGGTACCCGTGCTCAGGCTCCTCGATGTCTTGCCCTGGGGTCTTTAGTGAGGACAGTCACACTGACTCCTCACCTCATGTTCTGAGATCTACTTTCCCTTCTTCAGTTCTGAATAAGCAAATAACCAAGATAATGTGTCAGAAATTACCTTCAGTGTGTCTGTTGCTCTTAAACAAGTTTAGACATTAAAATAGAACATACAAACCAACACACAAATCAGCAAAGGATTAGGTAAAAACAGTTACTCTCAAAAAAAATTTTTTAACCATCAAGGACCCTTTTCTTTGTGTTAATAGATACTACAATTTTGAAAGGTTTCATCTGTAAAGAAGACTGCCTACTACCTTAATTTTGATTTCCTCCTTAGGTTTCTCTTCACATCAATGAATATATACCCTTTTACTACAGTAATAGACATGTTTTCTGTTTTTATTATTTAAGGACAAAAGTAACAATCCAGCACAGCTTTAAGCATCACGGGATGGTAAACAGGGATTTGCTAAAGAAGTTAATAATATTCCAACCAAATATGAAGAACTTTCACAATTTTGTTGGGCTGTGATGACTTATCATTTCAATTTAGCTTTTTAAGGATGTGAAAACTGCTCTAGGATTCCCCCCACCTGCCCTTTGCAATTACTGTTCTTATTAAACCCCAGGTTTCTGCACTCCTTAAGTTGGAGATCCCTGGTTAGAATTTGTCAAAGTAGACTTGGGCTTTTACCTTCCCATTTCCTGTAGCAGCTTCAGTTGCCGTGGGTTGATGCTCACAGAATAGCCAAAAAGGTACAAACATGATGCCCTGTGATCCTAATGCAAGGGTTATCTGTTGCATTAAGTGTGGCAGGATCTTTGCCATTCATAGCCTGGGATGGAAAATGTAGGAGACAAAAAGGGTCAGGAAGGGAACGACCTAAACCAAAAGAATGCAAAATTCAGCTTCCCCCTTTTAGATTTTTTTCACTTGAAGTACCATTCACAGAAATTTGGTATCCATGGAGACGAGTGCAGTACATGCTAAGGTTACATATTCTCTGCAGATACAACAGGCTAGCTATCCAATCTGATGCTACATTTAGAAGCAGCAGAGGGAAAGCGTTTGAGAAAAGTATTGAATAATTAACTGAGTCCCTATCACATGCAGGGAAGCAGAATTTGCACAATGAAGGATACAAAATAAATGATGGGAAATATGGACCATTTGTTTCCATGTAGTACTCTCAGCTATCTTTAGCATTCAGGCTTTTCTTAAAGCCATTAGACTACCTAAGAAAATAAGAGAAAATGCTCCTGCCATAAATATACATTTCATCCCTGCTTTGGGAGACTACAAAATGTTGTCAAATATAACATGGAATTTTCCTGAGATTTATTTTATAATTGAATGATAAACAAGAAAGCAAGCAAGGATTGTCAGAAATTGAATAAGAAGTTCTTACCAGCCTTGCAGACTGGTGACCAGAAATAAGGCAAAACTGGGGAGACAGAGAAATAACTGAGAGAAGCGAGTGTTCTGCCGCGCGATGGTTTAATCAGGGTGAGAGAGCTGTCACAGCAAGAGGAAAAGGGTGCATTCAGAAGGAAAGAGGTAAGGAACAGTCTGGACACAAGAACCCATTCAAGGAAGTCCATGTAGTTTCTGCCCAGAAATGGGAAGTTCACGGAGACTGCTGTAGGAGTCAGGGGAGAAGCACCCCGTGGGATGATAGGCATTCACGGGGCTGCAGTTCTGCCTGAAGTCAAGGCTAAATCAGAGCGAGGCCAGCTAGAAAGATTCCATTAACAGTCAGTGGAAGTAGGTGAGAGAGTTCTAGCATAGCCTTGGAGAATAAGCCTAGGAATGAATTAAAAGCTTAACATTGTTCGAATTAGACTTGGGATTTATTTGGATCAATTTTATAGCTTGTTAAGAAACTGTACAGGCCCCTCCTGCTTAGCCATTGATCAGCCCACCTGTGTGATATGGGTTTATTCCTAGAATCTCTAGCAAACATGGATGGAGGTGGGAAAGTCATGCTGCATAGAAAATATGGGGATAGCTTGTGTCACGGCAGCAAGCAGGCATGGGAGAAAATGGGGAAGTATTGACCACTCTAGGGAAAAATGCATCCATGTTTTCAGTCTCTTGCTGAAACATGTCCCCAGCTATTCTTTGATCTGAGAAACAAGCGTTTTCTTATTGATGTATGTCCACCTCAGTAAGTAAGGTGGAAGTGCCATCCTAGGCGTTTAAAGTGCTGCATGCTTGCGTCTGTGTGGTCATATACCACACACTAGAGATAGTTGTCATGGCACAAAATTAATGTTACGTGTGATCTATTTAACGCAATTTGACTTAAACTTCTTTTTTTAATTTTACATAACACATTGATTATAAACAACATGGCAAATCCACACTGTACCTGGCATCTCTACTTGCCCCACTCTTCAGAATTTTCAGAGTCGCCACAGTGTGATTATAAATCTGAAGAGGAAAGTTGTCACACACCCCTGGGGTCTTTTACAGAGGGATTCTGTAGTGTATGTGGTGGAGACTTAGCCATATCTAGGTAGATCTGATCATGTAAAGGTTAGTCGTCATCTCGGTCATGAAGGTGCAAGATGCATACCCTTGTTCTGTTTCTTAAGTGGTTGAGTGTAAAGCCAGTTAGTGACACTGAGATAAGCGATCTGAGATGAATAAATTAGTTTCTCCTTTAGTACAAGGATCTATTTCTCAGAAAATACCTGGTTTGCTATCATTAGAAGTATCTGCTTCTCATTTTACTGTCTACACCCACAATATGCATATTCTACATGTATTGCCTGTGTTCTTCTGAGGTCCCCAAAATAAATGTCAAGGTGGAGTTTCCGGCTGCTAGCAACCCTCCTTAAGATGTAATTTCTTATAGCTTTATTCTAATGCTAGTTGGAATATTTGTTTCACTGCCTCTGCCCATCAAAATCTTTGTCCTCCTACAAAATGAAAGCCCCATGCCTTGGTCACTCAATAAAATATCCAATTTCTGTCCTTCGGGTTCACATAATGTGGACTCCCAGCACGGTTTAAACGCCAGTGGATTACTGGGTATGCTGTTGTAAGGACTTCCTGTCAGTCTCCTTGAATTATATCCTTTGACTTACACATAAATTCTTCACCCACTCTCACTTGTTCATCAATTCACTCGTCAAACAGTTAGATACTGATGCCTTACTAAACATCAGGTACTGTACTGGGTCCTGGAGACATAGCCAGTCAGACTTGATCCAATGACATCATAAAGCTTACAACCTAATGGTGGTAGATCACTGAATACATAAAAAAGATGTGTATGTACTTCCCTAAAATACAGATAAAGTGTTTTCCTAATGACTAGAAGACTCCTAAAAATAATACGTGAGTTGAAGTTTCCTTAAATGGAATTCAGGTTTTAAATGCCCTCATGAAGCTTGCTGTTTTAGGGAATCCCATACTGTTAATAATCAAAGTTTAATTTTTTAATTATGAATCTGAACCTTTGCGATGATAACTTTTCTTAATGTTGGTCACTTGTATAATAGCTCAAAAAATTCCAGCATTTAAAAAATACATAAAAAGTAAACTTTTATAAATGGCATCTCTATTTTTAATGCTCTCAGGGTGATTGTTTAAAGGAATCTGGATATAACAATGCAAAGTAAGAAACTAACCATTAACCTACTTTTAATAAGTTAGGATTCAAATTATAAGTTCTATATTGCAGGGAAAAAAACTTTTAGCAATATACAAAATGTAATCAATAAGAAAAACAAAATGTAAATTATGGAAAAATACGTGCCGATACAATGAAAAGAAACACGCAAGCAGTCCAGTACAGTTTTACCTTGTATCTGAGGAAGCAGCTTTCCCCAAAATCTTTTCCTTAGGACCTGTGTTCTTTCAAGTATTAGTTTGCTAGAGATCCCATAACAAAATACCATAGACCGGATAGCTTCAACAGCAGAAATGTATTTCCTCACAGTCTGGAGGCCAGAGGTTCAAAGCTAAGGTGTCAGCAGGGGTTGGTTTTATTTTGAGGCCTCTCTTTTTGGCTCCTAGATAGATGTCTTTTCCTTTTGTCCCCTCTGTACCTGTCAGTGTCCTAATCTCCTCTTCTAATAAGGACATCTGATCATATTGGATTACAGCCCCATCCTTATGACCTCATTTTAACTTAATCACCTTTTCTTTAAAGGCCCCAGCTCCAAGTAAAAATCACATTCTGAGGTACTGGGGTTAGGGCTTCAGCATGTGGTTTCTGGGGGGACACAATTCAGCCCATAACATGTCTCTAGGTTAGCAAATTCCATTTTAAAAGTAAATCACCACAGGAGTCATGACACCACCTGTTTGTTTTTTTTTTTTTTTCCTTCTCCTATAAGAACTTCAGTGTGGATTAGTTATCAGATAACTGCTATGTTCAGATCAGGCACTTTCTGAAAATTGGCTGATGATGTGAGAACAGCCCCCACCTTGGACAGCAGAGAGCAGAGGAATAGCAAATGGCCCCCAAAATGGATGGAAGATGAGTGGAAGAATGGGGCTAGAGAACGCTGCCGAGGGGCTGCCTGCAGGAAGGCATGCTCACAGGCAGCTGGAAGGAGGTGGGGAGGGCAGGGCTGCAGAAAAAGCCTCCTGACGCCTGCAGGCTGAGAAGGAGTCCAATTACACAGGAGGAAGTGTGTAACCAAAGCTAAATTGTGACTTGTGATTTACAAATTTGCCCCAGTGGGGAATGGTTAATGTTAAACATTAAATGGTAGAGTTTAGAAGTTCTTTGCTTCTTGCTTTCCAGTTGTTCTTTCTATTTGATGTTTTTACCATGGTTCTGAGCTGAATTAACACTTTAGAGGCACAATCTCCAAAAATAGTGTTGATTTGGGAAACAGTTTTGGTGAAGGAACAGTTGTGGTAGAAGGAGAAGAGAAAATGATTTTAAATGCATAGGAGAAAATCCAATAGTGGGGCCAATATTTCTCTCTCATCAAATTTTAATTCATTCTTAATGCATTTTGTTGCTGATGATAAAAGCCCCAGCTCATAATAGGCACTCAATAAATATCTGTAAATATTATTTACTTTATGTATACCTATAGCTTTCCTGTAAAGGAGTAAAAACTCCATTTTCAAAGGCACCAAGATGTGCTCTCACTGCACTGCTGTCCTGTCACCAGCAAGGTGGAGGATTCTGACTGGCAGAGAGAGCTATAAAGAAACAGGAAAGAGAAGCTGGTATAGACTATAGCATCAGTTGACAGAAATGGAAGGCTGATAGAGAGATTTGGAAGAGTGGTGTGTGCCAGAAGGGTTAGGTCCAGGATGAAGGTGAAGACTAGAGCCCTGACCTTGGGGGCTCTGTACCAGGAGAGGTGGGCTGAGAGAGAGAATGGTGAGCTGCCCTGGACCCCCTGAGGGTACTTGAGATCAAACCTGTCTTACCTTTCAAAAGTCTTAAAACTTCTGAATTTTGAAACCCTGGCTGTTTAACCTTTCTCAAAACACAATTTTGAGGGGTTCTATGACACAACATTCTTTCTTCCCCTTATAAATTGCTACTTTTTCTCCGTATTTTTATGGGCTTCTCTTCCTTAGCCTACACCTTAAATATTGGTGCTTCTTTTGCGTTTTTTCCCCAGACTCTTTTCTGGTTTGTAAATCAGATGGGTACATATTAATGTATAATATTATATATTAAATGTTTATGTATTATAATGCATATTATATAAGTTTTATATAAGTTGAAAATATCTTTAAATCTATCCCTTGTCTTTTAACTTTATTGTAATATCTTAGATCATAAGAGGACTTTAATTTTGGTATAAGATATTTTATCAACTTTCTTTGTGGACTTTGCTTTTTTGTCTTCTTAAAGAAGTTCTTCTCTACTTTGAGATCACATATATTCAATCATATATTTCCCCCAAATTTTATAGTTTTTATTTTTCATGTTTAAGTCTCTTATCTAGCAATAGTTTATATTTGTAAATGGATTTTGGAGTGATTTTTGTTTAACTTGTTTGAATATTGTATTTTGTCAATGGCTGGCCTTGTCCCATCGTCATTTACTAAGTGGTCCATTCTTTCTCCCCACAGTTAAAACACCATCTTTATCATATACAAAGTTTTGGTATGTATACACATTGATTCTCTTTAGACTTTATTCTGTTCCAGTGGTTTATTTTTCTATTTATTTACATCTACACCAATACCATAATGTTATAATTTCATAGCTACTTAATAACTATAAAAGATGTTCTACTCATTCCCTCTTAGCAAATTTAACATTTTTGGCTACGTTATACATCTTGAAACACAATTTTTCTTTGATTTGATAATGTTACATTCTCTTCTTTTTTTAATGTTGCCACTGTTCATATTTTTATAGGTTTTTCTTCCTTTGTCTACCCCTTATATATTGAGGTTCCTTTGGGTTTTACCCCAGACTCTCTTCTATTCTCCCACTAGGCATACTTCCTGAATGATCCCATCAGTTCATATGGCTTATTTCACTAGTGTGATGATAATGAAGCTTCTAGCCTAGGTTCTTTGCTGAGTTTTATAACAATATATCCATCTCCTCTTTGATGTTAAGTTCAAAACTGAATTTATCATCTTTCGTGCCAGATCTAACTCAACAAGTGGCACCCATTTGTCATGCTTGAAACTTGAGTGCCATCCTTGACTGTGTTATTCCTTATTCTCATCCCACAGTAAATCTCTCATCTTTTACCATCAATCCATCACCAAATTGCATTGATGACATTTCCTAACCAGCTGTTAAATCTGTTCATATCTCTCCTTCCACATTACTGCCAACCTGTTCCAAGCCACTGTTCTTTCTCTTCTGGCCTTCCTATTTCTTGACTTCCTTCTTCTGGTCTCCACACAACTGTCAAACTAATTTCAAAATATAGATTTGATCAGGTTCTTTGCTGTTTAGAACCCTTCAGTGTATCCCCATTTCTCTTAGAACAACATCCGAATTTCTTATTATGATTAAAAGGCTCTATATTGTCTCCACTTCTTATCTTTTTGGCCAAACTGAGCTTGTGTTGGTCCCCAGAGTGAACTATGCTCAACTTCACCTGTCTTCTTTGTGTTAGCATCTCAGCATGCAGTATTTTTGCATCTCCCTGCTACCCTTCTTTTTTATTGGTGTCTCTCCTACTCATCTCATGTATCCATCCTTTTTACCAGAGTACCTTTTACTTACCCTTTAGATCTCATCTCAGATGTCTCTTTCCTCAGGGAGAAGCATTTGTTGAGTTAAAAATCTAGTGTTGATTTCTCTCCTATATACTCCCAAATCACCCTGAACTTCCCCTATCACATGACTCATTCTACCATATTGTAATACCGGTTTAATTATCTATATCCAACACTAGACCATTTTGCTAATACACTAGTGCTTTTTTAAGTCCCTATTCACAAACCTGTAATAATTCCCCATCCCCTAATAAGTAAATGTCAGATTTCAGATTTCACTTTCTATAATTATTCACTAATTTACCATGTTGGGTTTACAATATATTGTTCCTTTCCCATACCCTATATTCCCATTATACCTCACCTACAAGTCAATCCCTCAACATAATATATGTCTTCTTGGTTCAGGACAAATGAAATCTCCAACATTATGCAAAGTATTCCCAAATTCTTCCATGTGAAAGTAATCTGTCTCCTCTTTCTCTGAATTTTCATTGTATCTTTTCTATGTTTAGAGCCCCTGCTGCATCTTTGCTCCAATCGCTATTGTATTACTATTATAAAATATGTGTCTTACTTTTGAAGCCAACTGTATGTTTTAAAGCTAGAGATCACATCCTGTTGATCTCTGTCAACCCCAATAGCACAATAGTATGCTGAACATACACCACTGGATTCTACCAATAATATATACTTAGTATTTCTTGAATAAATTTAACATCTGTAAGGTCACTGAGACATTTATCTTCCTAGAGATGCAGCAAGAGAAGAATCATATTTTCTAGTCCATTAATAGAGAAAATAGAGGGTTGAACTTTTGTAAAGGAGAGAAAATAACTGAGTGGTCATGTCTATGAGTCATGGGCTATTTAAGAAGGGGATCTGGGAAGAAAATAAGAGGCTGAAATAAGGTGGCTCCTTTAAGATTATTTTTATAACTAATAAATTGCAGAAAATGTGGTCACATGAAATGTCATGTTTCAGAGAACACTCCAAAGTATGTACTAAATAATGTTGCCTCAGAAAACCAGTTAGTATTTTAAACACAGTAGTCTCAGCTTGATAACTACTGTGTTTGGTAGAAATGTTTAGATAGATACAGAACTATCCTTAATGTTTCCTCGAGCTGCAAGTGGTGAAGTATTTATATCAGGGAGAGGAGAGTTGACAGTCACCTCTTGGTAACATTGACACTGTATGTTGAATTTGGTAGGACTCTTCCTGTCATAAGTAGCAGAGAGCCAACTTATATGGCTGCAGGCAAAAAAAAAAGGAGAATTCATTTACTCACATAATTGACTCGATTAGTCCACTCAGGTTGTATAACAAAATATCATAGTCTGGGCATTTAGCAACAGAAATTTATTTCCTCACACTTCTGGAAACTAGAAGCCCAAGATCAAAGTACCAATAGAGTTAATGGCTGGTGAAAGCTCTCTTCCTGGCTTATAAATGGCTTCCTTTTGGCTATACTTCACATGATAGAGCTCTGGTGTCTCTTCCTTTTCTTATAAGGGCACCAGACCTATTGGACTAGGGTCCCATCTTTATGACCTCATTTAACCTTAATTACTCCCTGATAGGTCCTAACTCCAAATGCAGTCACATTCTAAGTTAGGGCTTAAACATATGTTTTTTGAGGGGTGAGAGAGGGGGGACACAATTCAGTTCATAGCACTGACTGTTGGAACTTAACTTCTGAGAGACCACTATCTTGGTTGTGTGTCTACCTCTGTGGCTACTCCTTTTTGGTCTCCTTTGCTGAATCATCCTCAATTTCCCAATATCTAAACATTGGAAAATCCCAGAGTTTAGACCTTGAGTTTGTTCTCATTTCCTAAGTGAATTCACACTCACCTGCTCACCCATTGCTTTTAATTCCATTTCATCTACACTTGGTTTTCCAGAATTATATCTAAACTGCCCATGTGACAGTTCTATTTAGATATCTCATGGATACTGTAAAGGTAACATGCTGTCTGGTATCATTTTAAGTCGTGATAACTGAACTCAAATATGCCCTTAGTGCTCTTTACCGTTTTATTACACTTCTCTGATAATTCCTGCTCTTTACTCTCCTGCATAACTATTTCACATACTCTCTCCTCAAACCTCCACCACTTCTCCTATCCTCTCTCTTAGTCAATACTCCTAATTCCGATTCCACTGAGAAATTAGAAGTCACAGAGAACTTTCACAACCTTGCAGCACCACCACAACCCACCTAGCACTACCTCTATCATTTACTCTGCCTTCTATTCTGTTTCTGTGGATGAATCATCCATATTGCTTTCTAAAGCCAATCACTCTTAATTAGCATTCCATCACTGCTGTAACAAATTAACACAAACTTTATTAGTTCATGGATCTGTAGGTGGGCCTGGCTAGGTACTCTGCTCAGAGTCTCACAAAGCTGAAAACAGGGTGTCAGCTGGGCTGTGTTCCTTTCTCCAGGCTCTGGGGAAAAATCCATTTCCAGGTTCATTCAGGGTGTCAGAAGCCTCCAGTTTCTTGTAATGGTAGGACTAAGGTAACTGGTTCTTTGCTGGCTGACAGCAGGGGGTAGCTCTCAGCTTCTAGAGCCCTTTCTCTGGCCCTTGCATCTGGGTCCTACATCTCAGAGCCAGTAGCAGTGTGCACTTCTGATACTTGGAATTTCTCTAGCTTCTTATTCTGCTGCATCTCTCTTTTGCTTCTAGCCAGAGAAAGTTCTCTGCTTTTAAGGATTCATGTGACTAAATCGAGCACACTCACTGTCCAGGACAATCTCCTTCTTTTAAGAATCTTATATCTTCAGAGTCCCTTTTGCATTGTAATATATTCAACAGATTCTAGGGATTAGAGTGTGGACGCTTTGGGGGGCCGTCTGCCTATCACACACTCCATTTGTGCTCCAGCAATTTTTCCCTTTCTCCTCTGCAACATTAATTATTCCTCTCAACTGGATCTTTTCTAACAGCATACAAAATGTTGATGTTTCTCCCATATTAAAAATGCTTCCTTGATTCTACTCTCCCCTCCGATTACTGCCCCATTTCTCTTCTCTCTTTGAAGAAAAACACCTTGAAAGAATTGCCTATACTGTTTGTCCCCAATTGTCCTTCCATTCTCTCTTGATCTTTCACCCTTCCTGTACCAACCTGATTTTGTCAAGAGCACAGTTGGTTACACATTTTAAATTCAAGGATCAATTTTCAGTCTTCATCTAATTTTCATTTTATGAAGCTAATCATTGAAAATTTCTTTTAGCTTCCAAGATATCACCCTCTTGGTTTTTCTTACCTCTTGAAGGCTCTTTCTTAGTACAGGAATATGAGGGAGACACATCATATTCCTGATGGCTTAACCTTGGACTGTCTAAGGCTTTTCCATCTATATACTCATTTCCTTGGTAATCACACCCAGTCTCAGAGCTTCAAATACCATGAATGTACAATGACATCCAAATTTACATCTATAACCTAAAACTGTCCCCTGGACTCTGGGCTTGTATATCCAATTACCTATTCAACATCTCCACGTATATATCTTACAGGCAAAGGTAACACATTCACTGTCAAACTCTTCATCTTCCCTACTAATGCTGTTCTTCCCACTGTCTCTCGGTCAATGCCAGCTCCATTCTTTCATTTAATGGAACCCAACATTTTGAAGATGTGATTGACTCCTCTCACTAATCTCCTTCCCTTATACATCCAGTCCATTTAAAAAGTCCTGTTGTCTCTAACACCAAAATATAATCAGAAGCCACCTCCACCAAAGCCATCCTAGTGAACGCCACCATGATGTCAGACTTGTTTTACTGCAGTCTAACCTCTATTTGTTCCCCTTCTTCCAGTCTGACCTCCACACAGCTGCCACAGTGAGGCTGTGAAAATGTGAGTTGGATCACCTCACTCCTTGACTTAAAACTTTACTTCTTCCAGCGTAAAAGCCAAAGTCTTTACAACGACCAGGCCAGCCCTCCATGACCTGCCCCCTCTAGACCCGCTGCCATCTCCTACTCCTCACCTGCCACTTTCCCACCTCCGAGCCTTCACACCTGTGTTCTCTCTGCCTGTGATGCTCTTTCCCTCCTTCTTTCCTCATCAATTTCAAGTCTTAATGAAATATCACCCTTGAAGTGAGACTTTCCCTGGATGTTCAATTTAAAATTGCAAGTCCCTTTCTGACTACTGATCCTTTGCTGTCTTATTTTTTCCTCCACAATATTATCAGTATTAAATATCCTATATATTTTTTTCATTTATTGTTATGGTCTGTCTTCCCTCAGAAGAATCTCAGTTTCGTGAGGGCAAGGGCTTTGGGGTTTATTTGTTTGTTTGTTTGTTTCTGCCGCCTTTTCTCCAGCACTTAGAACAGTGCCTGGTACAGAGTAGACAATAAATATTTGTTGCTGTTGAAGGAAGGTCCAGAACCAGTCTTTATTTCACCTCAAAATCAGGGTCTTCTCCCCGTCTTCCCCGTATCAGTAAGTGGCAGCTGTGTTCCAGTTTGTTCAAGCCAGGATCCTGGGAATTATCCTTGATTCCTCTCTTTCTCTCACACCCCACATCTTGAAATCCTGCCTATGCAGACACACACACACACCCTCCAGAATCTGGCCCTCTCACCTTCTCCACTGCTTTCATCCAAAGTCCAGCCATTACAGAAATAGCCTCTCACTATTGGTCTCCCTGCCTCTACCCTCGCTCACCTATGGTCTATTTTCCCCACAGAAGAAGAGGAAATTCCCTAAGAGTTTAGCTCAGATCCTAGGCATTCCTTAGTTCAAAGCCCTCTGATAGGTTTCCCATCTGAGAATAAATTCTAGTCCTTTACCTGGCCTGTAAGATACTTCCTGATCTTGTCCCAGACATTATTATCTTCCTGAACCCATTTCTTCCCTTTGCTCATTGTCTTCCAGCCACCCTATTTTCCTTTTAGTTTCTTGAAAATACCAAGCATTCACTTGTCTCAGGTCTTTACATGGCTTCCTCTGCATGGAGCACAGAGACACAGATGACCAGCTTCTTCCCTTCATCCGGGCCTCTGCTCAAAGTAGCTTTATCAGTGTGCTTCCTTGATCATCGTACCTAAAATGGCATTCACATGCGCACACACAGTCTCTGTGACCTTACTTTCCTTTACTTCAAAGCCCTTGTTACCAACTAACATTACACATTTACTTATTTGTATTGCCTGTCTTCCCCCTTCCTCAAAATATGAACTACGTGACAGCAGACACCATCTGTTTTGTTCACTGCTGTATCCTCAATATCAAAGATGAGCCCCAGCATCTGCAGGCTTGCTTAACCCTGGCACATAGAATCTGAGAGAGATATATAAACACTTTCTTCCCCAAAGAATCAGTATTCCTATTTGAAAAAGGACCCTGGCCTTTCTTGAGTGTTGTGCTTACCCCCTAACACATTTGCTGTGTCTAAAGCAATGGAGAAATCCGATTGGGCATTCTGGGTCACATGCCTCCTTATAGTTCTGTTGGGGGGCTGTGGGGAGGTATTTGTGAGGAATGCTGTGCAATCTATAGATAGAGAAAGGAAAGTTTCCAAAAGGAAAAAAGAGGCTCTGTTAGCAGAATGGGGTAGGGGGTGGGGGAAAAGGGAGGGGATATGGGGGTGGCAGAAACAACAGATGGTCACCACCGAGATTTTCCAGAGTGGGAAGAGAAACACAGGGATGAGCTGGGGGCTTCTACCTGGTAGAAGAAGTGTCCCTAAATAACTGTACCTCCACACACTTTGGGAGAGGATATACTGAAGCCCCGGGCATGCCAGTGTGGCATCCCTGTGCCCCGCTCCTTGAATGACTCCCTGTGGGGAGCTGCGGGAGGGATCTCTGGAGTATGAATACTCCTGAGGCTTCACCACATACGCTGGAGGAAAGAGAGAAAAGCAGGGATCAGCCGCGTAAACATGATTTCTATTTTTCACTGCCCACAATATTATTCACCAGCTCATTTGTGCAATTCTGCATCCATGGCTATCAAGATGAACAACTCATCTGGAGGTAAAGGTAAATGAATTAGTTCAAAAATAAGCAACAGCTAGGAAGTGAGCACATGTACTTACACTCACACTTGGGGGAAAAAATAAATCTTGCTGCTCTCATTTAGCTCATTTCTTATCTATTTTGTTTTTGATATACCTCACTGCAAGGTATTTTAAATGATTCAGATTGATTTCCGAAAATAGAACATGTTTTTTGGGTTCTCTGGAGAGCGGGGTGCCCCAGCTGACCACAGGCACACACACATTCTTCCCATAGCACAGCACTTTAAAATTAATAGCACATGCAGAGGAAAAACTAAACCCTTTGACGTCACTCTCAAAATGAGGAAACATAAACAGAAAAGGCTCCACTCCAGTAAGCTGCCAGAGTTGAAGCCGATTGGTCTCTGCTTTTCCTTGCCTGTGGCAACTGACAGCACCTCCCAGCCTAGCAGGCCGGCTGCCTGCTCCCCCAGCCAGTCGGTGGGTCTGGGCACTGCAGCGGCTGGGCTCCGGTCCCAGGGCTTGCCTGGGAGAAGCGTGGTGTACTCACCCCGAGAGAATCTCTGCTGCCCTCCTACTTTCCCGGGCTCTCTGTGGACTTTCGGGCTTCCTCCTTTCCTTTTTTTTTTTATTTTTTAATTTTTTAATTTTTAATTTTTAACTTAATTATATTCCTAATCCTGGATGAAGTTGCTGGATTCTGCAGCACAAGTCTTCATGAACAAGCAGCACCGCTCAGAGATTTCACGGCATTCAAAGGTCACAGAACTGCCACTATGGTTAAATGTCTTGTTTAATGGTTGAGGTAGGTACAACGAATTTCAACGGCAACTCATTTTTTTTTTTCTTGAGAGAATCAGAATCACAGAGAGTTGGCAGGAGTTTTATTTGAAATGAACATATACGTATATATTTTTTGGTCTGTGATTGTTACTACAGCAACCAGCTTTTGAATTTCCTTCCTTTTTCTAAGCGAACTGACTAAACATTATCTCTTACCCTGAAGTTAACTGTTTCATTCCAAGCAGCCTAATGAGACACTCTGGCTTTTTCTCTGTGCTTTGAGCCTCTCCTGAGGAGGGTGGCTTTTCGTTCTTTCTTTTCTTAATGAATGCAATATTTCTTCTCCACTGTAAATCTTAGGGTTGAGTCACTTTTTCTTTTTGGTGGGACAGGACAGGAAAATATTGGTTAAAAAATTGGTGAGGGTTGTGGAACAGGGAAAAAGAAAATCCATTTTTCTCTTGAGTTTGTCATGTTGGTTGATAGATGAAGAAATTAGTATGAAGAGAGGAAGAAGCTGGTATTGAGATGGAAGGTAGAAAAATCTATTGAAGGTATGTCAGAAAAGGAACTCTTGAGGAAAGAGGACTTTATCACCTTGTTGCATTTTTTAAAAACTGTTCTGGATTTAGAAATCAACAGTGGAGATGCAGGCACTGAGTTATAGGATCAATGATTTAGATCCCATTATTCATAAAGGAAAAGAAAAACTTCTTTATTAGCACTGCAAATTTACCAATTATCTTTTCCTTCAATACTTGAAAGCAGAGTGAGATATTTAATTAGGCACTTGAGTGATTGAGCCTAGGGACTAATTAATCACCTATAGATTCTGTTCTACATATGTTCAGCCAGAATGATGTTTGAAATGTTAGAGTAAGCCTCTTTAGCCCTGAAGGCAGGCATATGCATTTACATACAGTAAACTGCTAAACATTGCAGGAAGCAGGGCAATTAAATCCAGGGCTAATGTTGTTTTCAATTGCATATTATTATTATGGGTTGAGAGGGACCCTGCTAAAAATCAGTCCTGTCCAAAGGGTCCATTATTGTAAGAGCAATTCAAGTAATACGCGGTTAACATGGATTTCCTTGTTACCCTTCTTGAAGTTATGCAATAGCAAGTGAGATAGGATTATTTGAGACCATTACTCTGTTTCCAAAATTTCATGACTTTTTTCAAAGGTTTCTATTCTCAACATTGAGAGAAATTTTAAAAACTGGGTCATATTAGTAAGATTAAGCAAGGTGTAAAACTCATTGTGCATTTCAAAGGGTTAACAAAATTAACTGCATTAATGAGTGTAATGAGTGTAATGTACCAAGTTAAGAACTGCAAAAATATTAGCTCTGAAATGCAGAGGATGTGCTGTGAATGGACAATTGCTTTTCTGCAGCGCCTACTGGGAAAACAAGGACTTTGTGTGTTGCGAATGCCTAACTGCAGCTCCTCCATTTCCTCTGCTTTATCTTTTATTACCGGCTGGTGAAACAAAGACGGGTGTCAGTAGTTATGTCTTGACTGACATTTTCTCTAATAAAATGAAGTAGCTTTTTGTCTGAAGTAGAAGCCCAAAGTTAACGAGTTGCAACTCCAAAGCCTGTATCCTCTTTATAAGGATTTTTACCTGACACTGTAAGCTGTGTGATTTCAGAGTGCACTCACTCAGCTGAACAACATGAGACAAAATCAGTGGTGACTATATGTCAGCCAATTAGCTGGGAGAAACTCTTTTTTTGAATCAAGTTACTTAGGACAAGGGTGGAAAAATCCAACATGTGTCAGGAGTAGACATCAACTTAGGGAAAATAATTGTACTGGTACATCTTGTGATGCCTTACACGGTGTTCAGCACAAAGTTCCCCATTGTCAGCTCTCAATAAATACCTAGTTAAAATGTTTGCTGAGAATTTACCACCCTTCATATATTGTAAATTAAATAATTTTTAAATATGGCATTTTCAACTGTCTTTGAACAAAGTTTTTGGTGTTAGTTCAGCCTAAAATATGATCTATGTAGGAGGCCATTCCAAACGTGGATTGATGTTCTTTTCAGCCAAAGGACATGTTACCCCAAACAGATGCAAAAGTAAAATGACCAAGTTTCCTCAGAGTGAGAATATACCACCTGGAAAATGCCTCTGCCTAGTAATTAATCTTCCGAAGTTGCATTTATTGTTAGCCAGGCTCAAATCACAGGGGAAGCTGCTTGTTGACTCACAGAACATAGTGTTGGAAGGAATTTATTAAGCAGTAAACTAATTCCAAGCAAGACTAAAAGGATTTCATTATATTAAAGAGACGTGTCAAAATTAAAAGTCAGAATAGACTTAATAACATCTAAACGTAAAAGCTAACAGGTATCCTAAGTGGTTCAACTCATAGTGACTTTGTGGGGGGTAACTTATTGGGGGAGGTAGGTAAATTATTGAAGAACCCTCGATACATAGAAATTTTTACCCAAAGACTCCACTGTTCCATGGATTCAGCTTATATATCCCAAACAAGTCCATGGACAAGTAGAAATCTCTCTTCTAGGAGGCACATTTAGCTGAGGAAGAAGGGATCTGGCATTTAGAAATGTGATGAGACCCTCCCCATCAGCGCTTCTCCATGGTGGCATTCCAGTCTCTCCTCAGAGCCTTCCCTTGGGCATCCTTACTTCTCCTAAGAATATGCCGTAGGGAGCAAGTCTGTCATTCATGTGGGAGCTGCCTTGGGGTCAGTACCATTGGCTTTACAATCATCTTAGTTGGCTTTGTCAACACACTAACTGATTTTTGAAGTGATACCTACTTGGTATATTAGCAATCTTTAAAGTGGTTGATACGGAAATTTGGGGGAAAGAAGGGAAAAAAGGATGTAGAAACCCAAGTTGACTGACTATCTACGATGTACCAGGCATTGTTAGAGATATGAATAAGGAGAATTAAATGTGTCAAAGTTCTAGTGTATAGTCAAGGCATTTATATTTTCAAGAATCATTTAGATGTCTAAATGACTTAATTTGTACTTAGAAAGTGACTGCATAAAGCGCACTGAAAAGAGCAGCAGAGATGGGGGACCAGTGGGCACCTTCATTCAGGCTCTAACTAGTTGGGTGATTCTGAACCACTTGTTTACTCTTGACCTCAGTTTCATCACCTGTAAAAGAAATTGGTTGTATTGGGTTATTTCCTTTTTTTTTTTTAATTTTTAAACATTAAAAAAATTTCTTTTGGAGGGGGAAGTGATTGAGATTGATTGATTGATTGATTGATTTAATGGACGTACTGGGGATTGAACCCATGACCTCCTGCATGCTAAGCATGTGCTCTACCACTAAGCTATACCCTCCCTTACCTGTATTGGGTCATTTCTAACAATTCTTTTTTAGATCAAACTTTTCATAGCATTCTTACTTGGAGTTTTTAAAAAATTCCATCTATATATAAAAATGTGAAAGTGTAATCTTTATTCTGAAAACATTACTGTGTGCTTCTAATATGTCAAGGGCTGTGCCTGTTGAGGTGAAGTAAATAAAAAGATAAGTGATAATTCTAACCTTCAAGAAACTTACATTCTGGTTAAATAAACAAATAGAATCTGTGTAGAGAAATGGAGGAAGAAAGGAGTGTTTGGAAGAGAGGTGGTGATGAAGAAAAAAAACAGAAGAGGTGACTTTGCAAATTAAATTTGAGGGAAAAAAATTAAATTTTCTGGTATATATTTATTTGTATTATTAGGATCTTTAATATCATCAATGGGAGGCATTGTCATTGTTTGGAAGTGATCTATTTGTAATGGTGTTTTTTAAAAAATATAACGCTAAAGAGAGCCAAAGTTTTCCTGTTGGTTGATTAAGCAACTGTACAGGTTTGAGATGGCAAATTAAATCAGTGCTTTGGTATCCTCTCCATCATGACTTGGACTTGGAACCCCTAGGAGTTCTAGAAAATGAGAGTCCTTTGAGAATTCTGACAGCAGCCCCAGATGCCAGTAGTCATTTGGTACAAGCAAGGAGAGTTCCCAAGTTGTGATGGGTTTGAACACTGATCCAGTGTAGTGTCGTGAGAATGTCCTTGGTGTCAGGAAGCCTCCCAGAGTTCAGAACTTCCAGAGATGACCTGTGAGTTCAGGCAAATTTCTTACACTTTGGAGGCCTCAGTTGCCTCATCTTCAAAATAAGACTCTTGGAATACTTCTGGGACACCCTTTTGCTTTCCACATTCTGTGCTTCACCCTGACAAGATTAATACTGACTCATTAGCAATAATTTTTATTCTTCCATCTCTTCCATCCTTTATTTCTGCCACGTCCCTTAAAAGTTTGCTTTTACTCAGTTACCCAAATTTACATAATTTCACCTCCAGATACCCTCATTGCCAAGGAATAACAAAATCAAAACAAGGTCCTGGGTTTTAGAGAATTTCTCCCCAGGAGGACTGTCACTCCCCAAGGAAGATCACTGTCCTCCCCGCATTTGTCTCCTCTGAGGCTGAGGTGCTCCTCCGCGGCAGCAGCACACCTTGAGACAGTAAAGGGGTGTGCTTTGTATTCACTTGTAGCTAGGGACTGCAGTGTGACACAAATGCCTTTTCCCTAAGTGCCAATCACTGTCCTAGATTTTCTGTATTATTTCTCTTAATATCTCCCCAGCTTCAATTCTGGTTTATTTAGAGAATAACTAAAAACCTGTTGATAACTAAGTGGGAGGAAGCCTCAGAAGAAGAATGTTTTTAGTAAATTGGTTGTCCATTGAGTATCTGCTCTGAGACCTCGCCTCTGTGGTACACGGAGGCTGCCTCACCCTACTGGTGGGATTTGATGCAATTCAGTTCCTCTAATCCAGACACTGGTGAGATCCTACTTGGGTCAGAGCATTCCTGCTGGCATCTCCTCTGGATACAGGTTTACAGTAAACATCTCAAGTATGGAGAATAGGGAGCAGGGTTTGTAGTTTCAGATTAACCTAAAAATAACATGACACAAAATACATGTAAGTCTATTAAACAGTATGTAATTCTTAGTATACTAGTATATAAATACCCCAGTATTTTAAAAATCAAAATCCTTTCATGGATGCTTTATACATTTATTTGCAGACAGTATGGAAGTATGAAAATAATAGCATTAGCCAATATACCAGTAAAGGAAGTTCATGCCCCTCTATCTCTCCCTCTCCCCTCCGCCCATTCCTTCTTCCTTCCCCTCTCCTTTCTTCCCTTTCTTGCATTTGTAAGGAGAAGATGCAAAAACTTAAAATTGGTAATGAGCTTTTGATGGGGTTTCCTTTTGTAAAAGTTAAAGTATTGTTTGTTTTAGTCTTTCCTTTGTAGTGGTTGGTGAATTTGCATAAAGTTTTTCCTTAAATTCATGTTCAGATTCTTTTCTTACTAATACCATTTGTGTTTTACATTCATAGTTAAAGTATTAGTAAGAAATATATAAAATATCCTTTCTACAGGGTGAAATCATCATTACCTGCCCACTGCTTCAGTCACTTGAAAAAGGATTCTTTTCAAAACAGGGGTTTATACATGACTTAAATATACCAAAGGACTCTATTTCAATACAAATAAATAAATAAATATACTGAAGGGTATTTAAGAATTTTGAGTTTTAAGAATTCCTCTTTTTCCCTGGGATAGGAGGTGGAGTCTAGGGCCAGTCTGGCGTGAGGGGTGTTTCCATAGATTCTGGTGGTAAACATAAGGAGGTTAACACATACCTGAATTGGTCAAAATTTGATATCTAAATATACCAAGTGTTCAGTGTTTTACATATTCTTTGATCCTAGTAAATCTTAGTCCAAGAACATATCAAATTATATTTATATTTTTGGCTTGTTTGTAATATAAAAACTCAGAAACTACCTAAACTTAGTAATAGGTGAGTTGTTGAATACATATTTTGAATCCATGCGTTAAAATACTAAATAGGTATTTAAAATAATAATTTAGATTTTCATGCACAGTCTGGAATGATTTTCAAGATGTATTAAGTGAAAAAAAAACTCCATTAACATTTGTATAACTACTTATACACATTTAAACACACTGACATAAAAGTTCTGGAAATTCAAATAAAAAACAAGTTTTGTCCAGGCTCTGGGAGAACTTTGAGCACGGGACAGGAACGACTGTCATCATATATATACTTTAGAATTCTTCAACTTTTCTCCCCATAAATTTACTACATGCACAATGGAAAAAAATTATAGATATTTATTATTACGTGATATTTAAAGTTGAGAGAAAAATTAGAAAGTAAAAGAAGGAGTTCTGTTTTTTTAATTGCTTTATTAGCTCTTCCTTCAATCCTATTAAATTTCTCCCACGTGCCTTTGACACAGCTGGGGAGCACAGCACGACCTGGAAGTAAGAGTCCTGAAGTGAGGAGATAGGGAGCGCATCTCTCCTGCTTCAGTAACTTTGAGCCAATCATTGCTCAGGGCTCCCATTTCCTCCTGAACAAAACAAGAGGTTTAGTCAAGCTTGAAGTTCCTTCTGGCTTTCCTATGTGCTTCAGAATTTTCATAACAAAACTTTTCTGATCTGTTGCTTGTCCAACTATTTGGGACCTTTCTCCGTAAACTTGAGTTTACGTATTTTACTCTTATGTATTTTTTTGGTTTGATCACTTTAACTAAATTTTCTGTTTTAGAATTGGTCGATTTGGTTTACTTTTTCAAATTAATTAAATATGCCAAATTTACATTTATTCAAATTGTGTTTAGGGAAACCATACATCATAGATAGACTTTTTAAATTAAAATATGCTATAATATCATTTATTCATAAAGCAGTAGAGAACACTATTTGTATTAAGATGCGTAGTTTGTACAGTAATGTAAGCAACTAGTGCTTCAGTTTGAATATGATTTATACGTTTCTTGGTTTTCCAGGAGAAAAAAAAAAAAAAAAGCCTTTCATTTCCCTTTCCCATTATGCCACTTGCCAGCTGTGTCCAGTCAGATGAAAGAACTCAGTCATTCACAAAAGTGTAGACGCATTCTCATAAGAGGAGATGCTGCAGTAATACAGAGGTCTAAAGAATGCCTCGATTTAGAAAAGGTCATTAAATTTAAGAAAAAAAGTTGTTTTCCATGGGATGGAATATAGTATATTTCCATGTCTTTCAGATTAGTATTCTTGCTTTTTCAATCAGGTAAAGAAAATTTCAATTTAGTTTTCAGTTTGATTTGGAAAATTAAACATTTGTTATTTTAATTATTTAGTAATTTTTATTTTCTATTTTTCTAGACCTCTTGTTGTCTGGAGTAAAGAACAATCTTTAAGTTAAAACAAAAGGGAGTACATCAGAAATTAATACAATATTGTAAATTGACAATACTTCAGTTAAAAAATTTAAAAATAAAAGGGCTAAACACAAAACCGGAACTTGTATGAACGGAGTTTTGAATGACATACTAACTTTTTTCTATAAATCCTTTTTAATTATTTAAAAAATTCTTAATCATTTAAAAATAATCCAATGACTAATAATAAAATAATTGAGAAATACTGTCCTCTTTCTCATTTATATGTTGCTTCTCAGTGCCTGTGTGTGAGTGCATGAGAAAGATCGAGGGCAAGACCCTTCTCACACTTGAAGACAAATGCATATAGAAACTTTTTAATGGTATTCGTGCCAAAAACAGTCAGTTGGAGAACATAGCCTATTTAAAGTATGTCTCCTTTAATGTAACGCTTTTAAAAATAAGTCAGATGTACTTATTGAACTAACTGACAATAATACATAATTTTGAAAAGTTCAGTTTGCACATTTTATGTGGAGGGAGAGAAGGGAAAGCAGGAAGAAGAAAACGAGGATCAGACTTCCCTCAAGGAACACTGACCTTGTAACCTAAATCCCTGAGTCAAGTTCCAGACGCTAGCCTTACTAAGGGTAATACTTTTGGCAAGTTGTGTAGCAGTTTTGACTTTTAAATCTCTTAAATGTGAACTTAAAATGAGGTAGCTTTATGTTCTGAAGTTTCTAGGATTTACTTACTGCGCACACAGATGTATTGGCTTTCGTATGTAATTAATTGCTTAGTTCACAGCACAAATGTCGTATCACTTCTTTCTTGGAACATGCCTGTTAGGAAAGGATTCATTATGCCCATTTTAATGGCAAGAAAATTGAGGTTCACAGAAGTTAAAACTAATAGAGTCAGAATTCAACACCAGTTTTTTAAATGACAGTTTTTTAAATTTTTATATGGTTCAAATGCATTATGTTTAAATCTATCTTTGATCATTCTAAGCATGAGTTTAAAAAAGACTTCTTAAATTATTATACAAAACATAAAAATATTTGCATCGAAATGTTAAAGCAGGCTATTCAATTTATTTACAGATGGTTCCAACATACAGAGGAAACATTATTTCATTTTAAATTCATTCACAGTGGATGAATCTGACATTTTTCAACTTCAGAAGTTTTGTTCTGAGAGGCAGTGTGTTGTAACGGCGAACAGTGCGGAATCTGGCGCCATTCACTGTGGTTCACTTATTAGCTCTATGATCCTGAGCCAGTTAATTTCTCTGTACCACACTCTACTTACAAGATGAAGGTGTTTATAATATCTGCCTCATACAGTTTTTGAGAAGATCAAATGTGTTGCATTTGTAAAGATCTTAGAACAGCGTATGAAAGATAGTAATAAACATCATGTATGTATCAACTGTATTACTTGCATACAAGTTATGAAAATTATTTCATGGAGTTATAACCATTGTGTATATAGTACTGTTGGGTGCTTTAAACACTTAAGAGAAATAGAGTTTTTTATTTTCTTTCTAAGCTATGGCACACATACAGAGAAATACTCAACATACAAATGTACAGAATGTTTCACTAATTATAAATGGACTACTGTGTAACCATTACCCAAGCCAAGAAATAAAACATTATTATAGTATTGCCACCTGAGAAATCACATCATGCCTCCTCCAGTCTTTCATTCACTGTTATACTGTGAGGCTTATTGGGTTGTTGCATTTGGCTGTATTTTGTTTTCATTATTGCATAGAGTTTAATTATACAGCAATTTATTCGCCCCCTCTACTGTGGAAAAACATTTGAGTTCTGTCTAGTTTTTAATATTATGACTCATAGTGGCTTGCGTATTCTTATACCTGTATTTGATACACCTGTGCATGTATTTCTGTTGCACATGTACATAGGAATTAGTTGCTGGGCCACAGAGAATGTTTATTTTACTTCAGTAGAAAATTCAAAACTACTCAAGGTGATTAAAATAATTTACACTCCTACCAACAATGTAGGATAGTTCCTTTCTTCACTAGCCTTACATATTAACATTAGTAGGTGTGTAATGATAGCTTATCATGGTTTTAATTTGCATTTTCCTGACTATTGATGAGTTTGAGCAATTTTGCACATGTATATTGGCCATGTACATATCCTTTTTGTGAAATGTCTATAAACAAGTCATTTATATATTAGGTCATCTATTGCACTGAAATTTTGTAATTAACATGAAGTTGTTCATAATGCTCTGCTTTAATATTAGTCTAACTTTTTATTCTTGCTGTTGGTTTGTTGTGTCATTTCTGTTTTTATTGTTTTTGCTAGCAGTTTTGCCAGGAAAATTATTAATTTTATTAGCTATTTTAAGTAAATACCTTTTGATTTTTTAAATCCTCTTTATTTTTAATTTATTTTTATTTTTTAAATTTTTAAAATATTTTTTAAATTTAAAAATATTTTTAATATTTTTATATGTATTTTATTTATCTTCATTTATGTATATTTATTATCTACTTTTATTAATTTTAGTCCTTTATTATTGCCTTTTTTTCTCCTTTCTTTAGGTTTATTTTCTGAGGGATTTTTTTTTCCTATTTTCTCCAGGGTCTTTTTTTTTTTTTGTCTCACTACTTTTCAGTTTTTCTTCTTTTTGAATATATACATTTAAATTTTCCATAAATTTGAATATATACAATAAATTTTCCTCTAATAACTGAAGTTGCATCCCCAAATTTAGTGTTTCTATTATCAGGTACCTCTAAATAATTTCAGTTGCAATTTCTTTTTGGGCCCAAAAAGATTATTTAGAAGCGCATTTATTAATTTTCAAACATATTGGAATTTCTGGATATCTTTTTGTCATTGTTGCCTAGTATAATTCTACTGTGGTCATAGATCATACCATATATGATTTAGATCTTTGAAAATTGTTGTAGCTTATATATATGATTCAGTATATGGTCAGCTTTGTAAGTGTTTCACATGCACTTGAAATGAATGTGGATTCTGTTGTTATTAGATACAGTGCTCTATGTATGTCAGTTAGAAAACCTGTTTATCATGTTATTCAAATCTATATCTTCACTGAGTTCTTTCTTCTGCTTCTATTAGTTACTGAAAAAGTCATGCTAACAGATCTCATGTAATTGTGGATTTGTCTGTTTTTTCTTTTAGTGCTGCCATCTTTTTACCTTATGTATTGTGCTAACAGTCTGCCACTTTTAAAGATCAAAATGGTTGAATATCTGCATTTTATATGATTTAAACTAATATTTCAGTGCTGTTCTGTTAGATTATACCTTCACAGTAAGGGTAATAACTGGTTTTTAGGAAGCAAAAAAAAATCAATACATATCACAACGGTCTATGGCCCTCCAAAGAGACTCAGTACATAAACAGGTGTACAGTGTATATGGTAGTAAAATTTCTTGGGGGGAAGGCAATTAGGAAAAACAAATATGAAAGGGTCTTCAAGGAGATGGGATGATAATGGAAAAAAGGTTGACAAATAGATGCAAATTTAGAACTGTATATATCTTCCTGGTGAATTGAAACTTTTCTCATAATAAAACATCCTTTTTTCTCCTCTCTTAATGCTTTTGCCTTCAATTCTGCTTTGACTAACACTGAAATCTGTACCTGATTTCTAATAGTGTCTGTGTAGCTTAACATCTCGCATTCCTTTAGTTTTTAATTTTCTGTATGTTCGTGTTGTAGCTGTGTCTCTTATAAGCAACAGTTAAGTAAATCTTGTTTTATCATTCAGTCTGATGTTTGTCTTTTCAGTGGAACATTTAGTCTTGTTATATTTAATATAATAATGATATATTTGAGTTTAAATATGCTGACTTACTACACTATTTGCCCTCCCTGTTCTATATTTCTTTTTATCTCTGCTTGCCATCTTTTGGATTCAGTATATTTGTTGTTACATCGCGCCTTTCCTATTAGCTTGTTGTTTTTACATTTCTTTACACTATTTACTGGTTACTCTTAAGGTTACAGGATGCATATTTGACTAATCAAAGTACAGTGCAAATTATCACTTTGTGGGAAATTTGAAAAGCTTAGAATGAATGCCTTAACTACTTTTGTACCTCTTCTGAATTATATGCTATTTTTAGGTGTTTAATTTTATATACTTTGAGTCCCACAATAATTATTGTTATTATGGTTTCATACCGTCATGTATATTCTTCATTCCTTCCTGCATTTCTGAGATTACATATAGAATTTCCTTTAGTATAGTGATAATTTGGTTCAGTTTTTGTTTTGTTTTGTTTTGTTTTTGGTCTGAAATGTATTTTACCATTTTTTTCTTACATGCACTTTTCCTAGGAACAAAATTCTAGATTGGTAATTTTATTTCCGCACTTTATGACATTATTTCATTGTCTTATAACTCACTGTTTCTGCTAATGTCAGAAAACAGTCTTTTAAAAGCAATCTGTCCTTTTTTTTTTTTTTTTTTGACTGTAATTCTTTTTATTTTCAATTTCCAGTAGTTTTACCATGATTGTTTAGGTGTGGTTTTCTTTGTATTTATTATTATATTTTCATCATGTTATGTATTTTTATTATATGATGGTATTTTTTCAGTTCTAGAATGAAGGGTTTTTTTGTAGTTTCTAAATCTAGGTGTGGGTTTCTTTGTATTTATTATTATATTTTCATCATGTTATGTATTTTTATTATATGATAGTATTTTTCAGTTCTAGAATGAGAATTTTTTTGTAGTTTCTAGATCTCTGACAAAATTCTCAATCTCATCTGTGCTGTCCTTGTATATATTATACATATTATTTTAAAGTCCTTGTAATTATATTATTTATGTCTTTTGAGTGTTTATATCTATTGTCTGCTGGTGCTCCTGGTTGGATCAAATTGTCTTGCCTTTCATCTGCTTGGTTATTTTTGATGGAGAACTGGACATTGTACATAAAAAGTATGGAGATAACTTGAGGCCTAGCGTGATACTGTCTTTCTCCAAATAGGATTTATATTTGCTTCTGCCACGTTACTAGTGGCATTAGTTTTGATTGTCTTAATCTGATTTTGTGTTGAATTAATGTATATATGTTTAAAACAGTTGCTAGCACATAATAAGTACTGTGCAACTCCTTTTTCCTTTCACTGTTTTCATTAAAGGAAAGAGAAAGGGGGAAGTATTAAGGATAATATATATGGTGTTAAAAGACTTCAGTACACGACAGAAGTAAATTCTCAGTTTTTAAAAAATTTTACTGTTTTTTCACTTGTTTCTGAAATAAATTTTAAAACGGGAAGTTTGTCATCAAAATCATGAACTAAGTAGTTAAAAATTAGTATGTGTAAACCTCCCATATTTCACTATGGGCATTATAACCATTACATAAAATTTAAAAACAAAAAGAATTACAATTGCATCAATGTAATTACCTTATTTTATAATTATTATTTGCCAGAAGTACTGTGAAAACACTATTTTTCTGGAGAATGCTGATATCCTAAAAAAATCTATTTCTAATAGATAATTTTTCATCTGCACCTCATATTTCCAATCAAGGATAGCTACCAAAATATATCATTTAAGTCTTGATTTATGGCTTTTATGCATGGACGTTAATGTTATCTCATGAAGTAGCTGATATTAATTAGCTACAATAGGCCATTAGCAACTTTTTTCACTATCCAAATTGTTTCACATTTTATAGTTCCATGCAAACAAATTTAGTATCTCTGAATGAGACATTATGTGTTAGTCCATATGTGTTGTAAACACTCAAAAAATTTTTATTTTCAGAACACTAGCTACGTCCTGTGAAATGATTATTTAAATAGCTGCAAACAAAATACTGTTCCCGGGATTAAGTGTAGGTACACTATAGTCAAAGTCTGGTCTAGTTATGTAAAACTAGGTTTTTGCTGTTCCGTATTTGTCTGTTGCCTCTGGCAGTTTGTTGGCTTTTCTAGGGTGTTTGTGTTTTGCTAGTACTACTTTATGCACGTTTTTCCAGTGCTGGGTTATCTTTGGAGTACAGGTGAACTTGAAGTTATAGCTAATAAATGCCAAGTATGCCTAACCCTTCACCTTGAGTCCAATCATTAATTATTTATAAGCAATTTAGAAGTAGCTTGAAAAATATATTTTTAGAGGAAAAACCAGTAAACAGTTAAGAAAAATATGCTTGAAATATCTGCTTTACTGATTTTCTGTTTAAAAAGAAGTATATTTCTTATTTTTAAAATGTCATTTTTCTTTTCAAAATAGAAGTGAAAAAATTGGAATTTAAAAAGTATCAATGTTCAATAATTTTCAAATATGTTATTAAATGTATGCTAATGTATATTAAATTTAAAACATATTAATAAGTGTACGTTTTATAAAATGTTACTATTTTGAATTGATAATATCATATACTACAGGTAATAGAAAAGAGGGAAAATTGACTTAATATTTAAGCCCAAAGACTAAGTTTTATCTGTTAGTTTATAAATTTTTAAACTAAGAATGTATTTTGAGCTTTAGCACATTATAGAGTAATAACAAAGAGTTATTACAAACTATCAAGTTACTAAATAGCACTTTCGCAGTTTTAAATTGCAAATTCTTATGAAAAGGTACATGAGTAATTTGTCCCATTTTTAACACAAATATTTAGTCTCTTCCTTAAAGACATCAAAAAGGAATCCATAAATAGCTTTTTAAGGTAATTTAATGTGTTGAATTTAAATTTTAAAAAAATGTATAAAGCTGGGTATTCTAACCCACATTTACGTTATTCATGCAATTTTGAGTAAGCAAGATGACTTCAGTTACTTTCTGGCTATGAAGCAGCCTTAAGATTATATCACTATTTCCAAGCCAGAGTCTGATATCATAGCCTTTTCTTTCTTTCTTTTTTTTTTTTTTAATTAGAGTTTCAGGCTTGGAGAAGTTTTTTGGTATGACTAGGGTGAGTTTCACATTCCACATAGCTGAGGCTTCTCTATCAAGGGATAGATCTGACAAAGCAGTATGTGGAGACAATTTAAAAAGAATATTGGTTGAGGGGTTTCCATGAACACCCAGAACTGTAAGATGATGGGGCTTCTCTGACTTCCCCATTGTGCACAGGCAGCCTCAGAACCGTCCCCGTCCAGTATTCAACCCAAGTGAATTCTCACACATGCCTAACTGAAATTGAATTTTAGGACAAATATTTTATATTTTTCTCTTGTTTAGTTTGGCCTACATGCCTTAAGTATGCTGGCTCAATTATTTTTTTTAATTATGAGAGCCTCACAGAAATAATCAGATGATACAAGGTTATGGACATACGTATGTGTCCATGTAAGTATAGATAGATATATAAATATAGATACAGATACAGCTAGAAACATCTATATATCTGGGTGTATCTGCATGACACAAATGGAAGTATATAGCCAGATGATAATTGGTACTTAATGTTAGTAATTTGATTAAGAGAATCTAGAATTACAAGTAATTGTGTTAGAGCTTAGAATTGGGATAGGTATAGACTTCTTTTGGTGTGAAACGTATGATGTGCACATATGACAAACTATTAATCAGCCCCCAACTTTAGTATATCATATTCATGAGCACTGTAGTCTTAAGAAAATTTCTAATTTCTGCCTAAATCTCTCAAATATCCTCAGAAAAATCTCTTATTTATATTGGAGTATATATATAGGTATAATTGTCCCTTTTTGACGTGCAAACTCAGACTCTCATAGATTAATAATTAGCCTAACGTCACTGGTTTTAAATGAGAGAGCCAGGGTTCATTCATTCTACCGTCAAGTATTTGGGGGCCGGATGTGGTATAGGGCCTGGGGATATAAAAACAGAAACGACAAAGTCCCCGTGTCCATGGAGCTCCATTCTAGGGAGAGAAGCCTGACAGTTAACACGTAAACAAGTAGATAAGACAGATCATTTCAGATATTCCTAAATGCTGTGAAGAAACTAAAGCAGGGTAGTGAGACAGCTGGTTGATTGTAGTAGAGATGAGGATGTGTAATTGGGAGGTCAGTGGGTCTTGTCTGTGTCTGAGATAATGAGATGAATGCAGCCATGCAAAGACCTGGAAGAAGAGTAATCCAAGTAGAGGAAAGAGCAAGAGCGAAGCCCTAAGAAAATAACATTTCGTTGTTTGAAAGACAGAAATGCCAGTGCTGCAGGAGCAAAATGAGATGTTAGGATGGAAGGAGATGATGGGCCTAAGTAGGCAGGACCCGGACCACGTGCACCTTCACAGGGTGTGGTCTGAATTCTACTTTTCTCACAGCGAATGGGAAGCCACCAAAACCAAGTAGACAGGGAAGAGATACCATCTGATTTAAAATGATCACTCTGGCCCCTGTGCAGAGAATGGATTGTTAGGGCTGAGGTATAGAAGCCGTCATGGGCAGCCCTCAGTTAACTGCAGGAGAGGAGAGGTGAGGGTGGCTTGGATTGAGAAGGAGTGATGGTTAATGTTCAGACATGAGCATCTTAGGACTGAATTCAATAGTGAGTACTACGTATATTATATATATACATATAAATAAATTAAATGAAATAAAGAATAATTGATGAATTCTAGATTTAGTTTGCATCACTGCAGGTACCATTAGGTACCATTGATGAGATGGGGACGACTGAGGGAGGATGAGGTTGGAGAAAAGGGATGCAGGAAGAACTCAGGAGTCCTGTTCAGGACGCATTAATTTTGAGATGCAGTGTTCAGGAGAGAGATCAGTACTGACCTTAGATCTATCAACACCTACACTATTTAAAGCCTTGGCACCGGATGAGATCACCTAGGAAGATAATGTAAATAGGAAGAGGGTGGGGAACTAAGCCTTCCACCAGCATCCAGAGGTCAGGAGAGGAGGAGGAGCCAAGAAATGATTCAAACCCATATGCATCTGGGTTTTACATGGTGCTGCCTATATTATTGGAGCCTTGCCAGAGCTCATACTTCAGAAGACTCTGTAGACATGAAAGCCTCTTTATATATTCCTAGTGGTAAAGGCTGAGGCTTCCGGCTTGGACCCCAATGACAGGAATTTTCCATACATACTTGAGAGTAGCGTAAAGAAACTGTGGTATAAATATGCTGCTCCATGTTTACTCTTAGATGTTTTTAGCACAGTCACAGTTTGTATGTGGCCCCTAATGAAAGCTCAGTTGCTTTAAATCGTGCCATTATTATATATTTTCCTTCACACGAAAGTATGACACTTCGAATTCACGAAGACACAATTTACAAAGACTTTTGTTTTGATACAAAAGTCTAGAACTGGAAAAGAATCATTTCCTAGACACTGTATTATTTATGACAGTTTGACTTCCAGTCAGCCCACCAAAGCCTGTGTAACCCACAAAGATATGAAATCCAAGTGCAAAGAATACATAGACCCTAAACAACACAAAGAATAGGGTTTGTGAAAATATTTGCTTCAACTTAAGATACCAGGCACACATTTTCTTCTCCTCAGAGCAAAGATAGAGAATTGCTCATTGGGTGGCAGGGGGCAGAGAAACGTGCTCCCGTGGCCATGGTCACTCACATAAGATAGTCAGTGATTGTAGAAAACATAGGTATGTAAACTGATGAGAAGAATCCTGGGGAAAGATAGGAAACTCAAAATCTTGTCTTGGCTTTGACATTCACCTATGCTATGATCCCAAGCAAGTCACTAACTATTCTGTGACTCAGTTTCCATTCATTTTATTTTGGTTACAATAATCCCTCAAAGCATTATTATGAGAATATATATATATATATATAAAATGTTGAGATACATATATGTAAAATGTGTATTCGTGTGTGGCAGTAAGAATGGTGGGAAAATCCAAGTAACTATTAATTACTGTTCATTGTTGTCTCATAGCCTCATACCATCTCTTTAGTTTTTATTTTAATTAATGATCTTTAGGAAAATATGAATGGCTGAATTTTAATAATGTGGAACAATAATAACAGAAATGAAATTTGAAAGAAAACAACTAATTCAAACAATTCAGAATAAGTTCTATTCATAATAACATTGTGATTAGATCACCTCATTAGCTCTTCCAGTTTTTCCTAACAGATGCCTCAGTGAGTTGTCAAAAATGGTCTAATTCCAGCTTTCTTAAGGGCTTGAGTGTTTGCAGAGAAGAGTTTAGTTGCCTTAGCTAGTTTTTGTCTTATGTAAATATAATCAGTAGCCTCCTTATAATTTACCTCAAGAAAGCAATCTAGGATTTCATTACAAATCATTATTTAGTATTTCAGTGCTGCTCCATGCACTAAGCCAGGGAGAATTCCTATTTAAGATTTCATATTTTTATCAATGACTTCTCAACAATGACATTGCCTGAACTTTTCTCGTGCAGTATCGTCTACATCACACTTAACTCTGCTGTTGTCTTTTAAAGGATACTTTCGATTTCATGTAGAATACTGTCAGACAAAAATCATACAGATAAAAATGTCTGTGCCATACAGTTTGTACCATTAAATGATGAATGGACTCATCAAGGACAAGAGTTCATAGAATACTTTAAAATGGTTAGAAATTAGAAGTTTCCTTTTTTTTCTTTCTGATTAATGCTCTTTGCCTCAAGACAACACGAGGAGGGAAACCCAGCTTTGTGGATCCTCCCTTCTTAAAGAAGTCTCCCAGGGCAAATTCATTCTATGTTTGAAGTGGGTCTGTTAAATAAAGACTGCCAAGAACAGCGTTAATGCATTAACTAAAGTCTGCCACAGTAGTCTCACCTGGAATCTCATTTTTTGCCCACTTAACTCGACTTTTTGGTTAGTTAGTATATAATAAATTGCACTCAGTGAGCATGTGAACTTTGGAAAACATAACCTGAGTTAACACTACATATTTACATATCACTATTGAGGGAATGTGCTCTATTTCTCATTTCTTCATATCCAAATCTTTCACTTAAATTCTGTTTTTGAAAACCTCACAGTCAGCAGATTATAATTATCTTGGACTAAGTGAGAATTTTTCTGAGTTGATATTTTATTTTATAAATAAAAAGAGGCCTATGTAACAGAACCATTTCTCTATCTTGGTGTATTGTCTAAAGCATCAGTGCTTTGATCATCTGACTTCAATTAATTTTTTAAAATTACTCTTGTAATAATGAGTGAATTTTACAAGCATGAAAAATACTCTGGTAACAGTTTGTGCACAGAATCACTCCCTAAAATAAAGGTATCAGATCATTGTACTTACATCGAAGATGGAGGGCAGAGTTGAGAGTAACTGATCTAGTGATCTATGAATAAGTGACTGCTGTTGTTTAACTTCCCTCACTCTTCTCTACCACAAGCTTCTGAATTTCCCCCATCAGAAAACATATCTGAATTCCTGAGCCATCAACAAACACAAAATAACATGATAGATGAAAATATCTAAGGATAGGAGTAAAGTTATCTTCCCTATATCTTCAAGTGACCCTTAGTCTGTAGGTTTTTTGAAATCAGTATTTGAGTCCAAGAATATTATCAAACATTTTTTCACTGAAATAATACTGTGTCCTGTGGATATTTTGATGGTGGAGGGTTTTTTTGCCTAAATTATTTTTGAAAGATTCTTAAGTGTTCTCTTATAGAGGTCTTTAATATAGTTTGATGTGGTTCTGGAAATTTCACTCATTCTGGAGAACAAATGCTTTAAAATAGAAATAGAATTTACTGAATATATGAACTAGGCATATATGATCTATTTTGGTGAGCATTACTTTTATTTTGTTGTGACTGTAGAAGCAACATAAACATATATTTGGAAAAATATACAAATGTAAGTATTGATAAACATTATTAATACTTCATAGACCTAGATATTTTTATTTTATTAAAGCTTATTTACATTTTTAATTGCAAATATTTCAAATGTACAGAAAACTATAGAAAATGATGTGACAGACATCTGAATACCACCACCTAGATAGCTATAAGACATTTATTCAACAAGTATTTATTGAAAACTGCTAAACTAGACATTGTTCTAGGCACCTGCAGATTTAGCAGTGAGCTAAGTAGATAATGGGCAGACACAGACAATACATTAAATACATGTGTAAAAGATGATCACTAGTGATAACTGCTATTCCAAAAAGAAAGTTGGGAAGATGGTTAGGGAATACTGGGGGGACTAGGCATGAAATTTTAAACAGGGTGCTTGAGAGATCCCACTGAACTATGCAGGTACCTGGAAAAAGAATTTTCTAGGCAGAGAGCACAGCAAGTGCAAAGGCCCAGTGGGTGCCCGCTTGATGTGTGGAGTGTCTCCATTATCTCTTTTTCTCTGCCTCATTAATTTCTGTGTTTAGTCCAATGATTTTCTTTCTTCTATTGACTTTTAGTTTCCTCTCTTGCTCAATTTTAGTCCTTCTTCCTTTCTAATTTATACATTTCAAACTGTAAATTTCCCTCTAAGTACCTTTTTAGCTGGACATCATAATCTTTGAAATATGATATATTCATTGTGGTTTCTTTCTAAATCTTCGGTAAATTCTATGATTTGTAGTCTATCCAATAATTATTTAGAAGTGGTTATTTTAAATTTCTGAGTGTGGGAGGTGAAAAGGGAGTTGCTCCTTTTTATTATTGATTTCTGGAATTGATGCACTGTGTTCAGGGAATGCTGCTTATGTAAAATGATTCTTAGATTTTTTTTTATTTTTGGATATGTTTGAGACTTGTTTTGTAGCTTACATAGCTAATTTTTGTAGAAAAAAATCGATGTGAGAAAGAAAAGAATATATTTTCTGTAATTTTTGGAACAGTGTTTATATAAAGTCATCAACTCGAGTCTATTAATTGTACTGTCAGAATTGTCTATTCTTTACCAGTTTTTTGACCATTGAATTAATGACAGCAATCAGTATGTCAAAATCTCCTGCTGTAGTTATGGATTTGTGAATTTCTCATTATAATTGTGTCAAGTTTTGTTCTGTGTACTTAGAGGTTTGCCTGGTAAGTGGACGAATGTTTAAAATGATTATCTTCCTGGTAATTGTTGCTTTTATTCTTGCTTGAAGTCCAATTCCATTTAATATTAAAATATTAATAATATTTTGATAATATTCTAATATTAAAAGCTGTTATGCCCATTCTCTTTGGGTTACTATTTTCCTGACATATCTTTTTTTCATCTTACTTTCAACATTTCTGTGAGTGCATTTTTTGGTGTGTCTTTTTAGAAAACATACAGCTGAATCTAAGACTCTGTCTTTTAACTCTCAAGCTAAATCCATATATACATTGAAATTTATTTATTCAGTTTTAACTTTGATTTTTTTTATTCATTGTGCTTTTTTGTTTCTTCTTGTTTATTACTCTTTTTCTTTTTTCTACTGGATGAAGTTGAGGGGTTTTTTTGATTGAAGAATAGTTGATTTACAATATTGTGTTAATTTCAGGTGTACAGCAAAATGATTCAGTTATATGTACATATATTTTTCAGATTATTTTCCATTATAGGTTATTATAAAATATTGAATATAGTTCCCTGTGCTATACAATAAATCACTGTTTCTTGAATCTATTTTATGTATAGCTCATATCCATTAATCCCATACTTCTAATTTATCTCACCTCACCCCCTTCCCTGGATTTGAGTTTTCTTAATTCATTTTCTCACCCATAGTTTGAAGATTAGACATTTCATTTTTTTATAGTTAAATGTTAAATTTTAACATTCACACTAAAGTTAAAGTATAATTAAGTTTTTATATATATTCAGTATCTCCATCATACCCCAGAATATTATAAGAAACTCACTTAAATCATCTTAAATACTATTATGTCCACACACACCCCAAATACATTATTTTATTTCTATGTGAGCTCTACTTTATTTTTAATCCTTAAGCTGTTATCTTTTTAAATCTTGACAGTAAATGCTTATTTAAATTTCCCTACAGATTCCAGCATTGCTCTACATTGTTTCCTACATTTTATTCTTTCTTTTTAGGTTCACATTTTTCCTTTAAGGGTCTGTAAGTGGTAAATGCTTTCAGTGTTTGGACTGAAAATGCTCTTTTTAATTCTCACTCTTGAATGATGATCTAACAGGACAGAATTCTCTAAATATGAGTTATTTTCTCTCAACACTTTGAGCATAATATTCGCTTGTATTCTGGTCTCTATTGTTGCTGGTAACATTTTTTCTGTGAGTCTAATTGTTACTCTATGGTACACTGTCTTTTCTGGTTGCTTTTAAGGTTTTTCTCTCTGTGTCTTTTCAGGCCCTCTGCAAAGCACATTTCAAGACAAAATTAGAAATACAGAGTATTTCTTGGGGAAAATGGATAAAGGGCCAAGGAAGCAGGAGAAGGGGGAAGCCTTCAAACCACAATACAGATCTCATTCTGTGAAAGGAGTTTGCTGTAGGAAGACATTTAGCCTGCAGTGCAGCTCCAAGGGCCTCAGCCAGGCTCATGGGGGTCTCCTATGTTGGAAGAGTTTGGCATTGGACCAGAAAGTTTCGACTATAATACACTCACCATGCCCAGCACTGGCTGGGAGCAGTCTGCGGAGGGAGTGGCCTCCGTGTGAACATTGTCGTAAAACCTGAAGGTACAGCAGCTGGAGGCTGATAGCAGGTCCCCTCTTGGGACCAGAGCTGAGGGCTGCCACCCTGTCTTTCACGTTCTGCAGGTTCACTGAAACATCTAGATCTACTTTATTTATCTTGCTTTATAACCCCTTATTTCTCCTATCCTACTTTTCACATATTTCATTAAATATGGTTACATTTCAGCCACACTTTATTTGAAAATTGTGTCTACTACCCTTTCTCCCTTTCTTGAAGTCTGTTGCATATATATGTTCCACGTTCTCATTCCACTATCTGTTTTTCTTAAACATATTTCTCATGTCTTTATTTCACTATACTTTAGAGTAAAAATTTTCCTTAGATTTCTCTTCTAGTTCTGCAATCTCTTGAGCCAGGTCTAAAAGGCTTCTGATCCATATTTGAGTTTTCATCTTCAGTTATCTTATTTCTCATGTCTTATTTTACAAATTTACCCATTCTTATGTCAGTGTCCTATTCCTTCCCTGTAATTTTGATCCTATCATTTATCTCCAGTAATGTGTAGCCTACTCGTTTTATGGATTCCTTCAGATTGTTCTGTTATATTCTAATTCTCCTGTCAGCGGACTCTTTCTTGATGTATTTTCTTTCCTTTTATGGTATTTTTAATTGCTTAGCTTATATTCAGCAGAAATATACTTTTTATGTCTGAAGTGTTTTGTGTTTTCTTCCAAACAGTGTCTTAGGAATTTTGCCATTCTAGAACCAGTCTGCATGTTCATTTTTTACACTTCACATTCCTATACCATTTCAATGCCAGTCTCAGGTCTTGGTTTTCAATTTCTTATGTGTGTTTTTTTTTTTTTTTTTTACATTTCCTTTATAACAGAAAGAGAAATTGTCTTTTCACTGCCCTGGAATGATAAGCAAAGACCTTTATTTCTCCTTTCCCCAAGAGAAAGCCCATGGTCATGCTAGTACAAGCCTCTTGGTTCCAGTTTTCTTCACATTGTCTTCTGACTAAACTGTAAAACCCCAACCCTATACCCTAGGTCTTTCTTAGTTTTGGTTTTCTCCAAAACAGGTTCTGTGACACAGACTCAAAGGCACATAGACTCTTCAGAGATGGGTTACAGAACCCCAGTAAGACAGACAGAGAGTCAGTGGAAGGGAGGTGAAGGAAACCAAGAGTATGTTTTTAAGCTATCTAAGTCAGTGGACAATTAAAGCAGCAAACTCTGGGATATGATTCAGAATGCTCATAATTAATCCACCATAAAGGGTGAGGGAGTTGGTATATTTGTACACGATAGCTGAGGAATCACTGGTTGAGGGTTACCAGGGCTGGAGAGGAGGAGATAATATTCTCTGACATTTTCAACATGCCATGTGCCATCAATCAGAGAAGCTTCCAGAGTTTCGGGGAAAGAAGCCCTAAGTCAGAGATGTGGATCCTGGCCACTGAAAGTCAGCAGGAGCACCTTAAAATGCCCGAGGGATGTGGCCTGGGCGCTCTCAGCACCTGCAACATCCCGTTGGCTGACACCTTTCTCTCATGACCAGAGCACCTAGATCTAAATCATTTCTTTACTCTGGTTCTTAGAGACTTTCTATTTACAACTTTTGTTACATATTTTTTCTAGCTTTTATTTTTTATGTGTGCTTATAGTTGGAAGGAAGTGTACCTAGGTTAGCCCTTGTGTTGCCAAAACCAATATTCTAAGATATTCAAATGTACACTTTAATTTTGTAAAATAAGATAACACTAAATATGCTCTCATAACTTGCTCTTATACTTAAAATAACTTTGACACTTTTTCCATACCCAGACATATAGGTAGTCTGCCTCATTCTTTTAAATTTATTTCTTTAAATTCTTACAGTTAGATATTTGTTTACAAGATGTCACTATGACAAAGTATGCAATAAACATTATTTCACCTATGTTCTTGCATATTTATTGGTAGTATATCTCTGGAATAAATGCCTCATACTAGAATTTATAAGTCAAAACGTTTAGCACAGTTAAATTTTATGTTATTTAATTTTTTAATTTATTTTTAATTTTTTCTTTAATTTATTTATTTTTATTGAAGTACCATCAGTTACAATGTGTCAATTTCTGGTGTACAGCACAATGTCCCAGTCATAGCACAGTTAAATTTTAAAAGGTATGACCAAATCAACCTAATTTTTTTTTTTTACCATTCTTATTATCATGCACAGCAAATAAGGGCTTTTCCTTTATCCTTACCAAAAATGTGTAAGATCGTTTGACTCTTTGATGATCTAAAGAGTAAAAGCAGTAAGTTACTTAATTTGTTTTGTTTTAATTATTAGTGAAGACAAATAATTTTATATGCTTCTTGTATGACTTTTGCTCATATTTTTATAGGCCTGCTCATTATAAAATTTGATTCATGAGAGCTTTTTTTATATTATGAACACTAGCCTTTTGCCATATATCTCGAATGTGTTTTTTGAAGTTTGTATTTCATTTTTTGAATTTGCTTATTGTGTTTTATTACCCATGTAAAATTGTATGTAACCAGTTTCACCCATTTTTGATTTTGTGGTTTCTCATTTTAATATTATGCTTTTAAAAATCCTTCTAGAATTATTAATTATAAAAAGAATTTAAGCAGTTATTGGATGCTTACTATGAACTGGGTATACCATGGCATGAGGTAAAAGGACAAAAATGAATTAAGAAGCCTTTTATTGCTTAAAAAAGTATCATATTAAATATAAAATATTTTGTTCTGTTGAAGGAATGAAGTAAATAGACCTTTCCCCCTCTACAAACAAGAGAACAGATAACAATTCTCCAAACTTGTGTATCTTTTTTTAAAGAAAATCTTAAACCAGTCAAAATATCAACATGTATAGTAAATAATAATATTTAGAACTGATCAGCAAGAAAACCCAGGCCTAGAACTCAAGGTCTGTTTATATACTGATACTGTAAGACTGTCAAACAGTGCCATTTCTTTATTAGCTGAGGCAAATCCTGCAGGACCTATAAAAAGAGGGTTGTTTTTTTTTTAAATATACTTTTTTGTATGTTTAACTAAGACTCATCTAAGTAGCATTTTTATACACCTACTATAATGACCAGATTTTGCTAAATGTTGATATAAGAGAATAGAGTTTAGGACACAGTTCCTGCCCTGACGGAAATATATAGTTGGAGAGGCAAAATATCCATAAATAAAACAAGGAGTAATTTGAAGGTAAATAGTATGTGACAGACTCTGTGTCTATACACATACTGATAGTTCAGGAAAAACAGTACTCAGTGGCCCTGTAGCAATCAACAGATACTCATCCTAGTTCAGTGCAGATTCCTTAAGTTGTGATCTTACAGATCTTACTGACATTTGCTGACATAAGGGACAGTAGGAAAGATCCAAAAAGTGTTTATATGTATAAAATTATATAAAAATATAAATATCTACCAAAAAAATGAAAGAAATAAGGACAACCGAAAAGTCTTGATTTTTATGTTAATGTTGTGGAGCAGAACAGTGAGTAAGTCACGAAGGCAGATGCTCTAGAAAAATCACTTATCACTGTTTTCTTATGCAGAGTAGAAGCCCACCCCACAAATCACATACTGACGTTGTTGACACTCCCTCCTCCTCCACTTGCCCAACCTGACCCTCTTTGGCTTGAGTTGCCTGTCAACAAAACGGGATTCAGAGGGAAGATCAAAAAGAGAAAAGAGTGGACTACAGATAATCCACCACACAGAAAGTCTCCTCGGGGAAGCCTTTGCTCTGGGCCACATACTTCGGAAGCAGCAATGTTGGTGTGTAATTTAGGGGCTCATGAGTTTATTTGTCTAGTAAACACTTATCGAATGCACACTATGTGCCGAGCACCATATGTTTAGATGGGTGGAACCAAGAGTCGCTTTTTAACCAGTTAGGGAAAGAAAATGTCAGGCAAGAGTATGAGAAAGTGGAACAGTGAATTGGATGTGTAGAGCTAAGCAAAACGCCACAGACAGAGTCAGATGGCGAGGAAGAGGTTTCAGATCAAAAGTGGGAAAACTGAAAGTAAAACAGGATTGAGAGCAATGCTTGGAAGCTCCACCAGGAGTATGAAGAAGTGAATTTGTCTTTAAGTTTTCTGTTCTGGAACTTAAGAAAAAGAGAATTTGGAGCTGATCTTCCACTGGGCCCTGAAGTTGAGGAAGGCAGAGGAAGTCAATGCCAAGTTTCCTACATAAAAGAAATCCTTCAGCAAAGGGGATTTCAAAGAGCTTAGATGAATAATTTCCATTTGGGGCTGGTAAAGAAAGGGAGACTGACATTCAGGGGGTGAGGAAATCAGGAAGAAGGCAGTTGTCTGGATATTTTCTTTGCAATCTAGATAATACTAGAGCTCAGCAGATGAATAAACAAAATTATTAATTTGCTAATAGTTCCAATCCCATAGATACTGGAGAGGAATATTTTTTCTTTTTTAAGCAAGAGTCATCTCAGGGTAAATCTCAGACCAGGTTTGGTGTTTGCACATCTTCCTCAGTGAATATATTTCAGAGCCTAGGGATACAGAGGCCCCAGAGGGAGGATATGCATCATTTGCTTTTATGACATTTCAGTTTTGGAACATGCAAGTGGCCTGTGCTGTTTTATCAGGCTACATGCGGGACGTATCTTTGAGACAGTTTGTATTAGAATCACAATGTTGTATAAAAGAAAGAGTAAGTCCAGTGCTAGAGTCTGAGTGCCAATATCCAGGTCCTGCAACATGTTTTTAATAACAAATACCTACTGCAGTGACCTGTAAATCTAGAGCAGCCATTGGCCTAAAGACCAAAAGGGGTTATAAGTTAATGAAGACAAAGTTTAATGTAAATAAAGCAACGTGAGCAGACCCCAGAATCCAATCTGTTAGCAAGTCCCCAGTATCTCTGAGCTTTTCTCTTTTTCTACATTGTATGGGATTTTACTTTAGAGGAGCTCAAAATAGTCCAGAAGAATGCAGTTGAAATAATTGTATTGTGTAATTAAAATAATTACACAATTCCCTTTGTGACACATTGTTGAAAATATTTGAAATTTTGTTTAGAACAAAGTTGAGAAAGACTTAACTTAACCTCCTCATCCTTCCGCTTACTTTAACTTGTGGAACAGGCTTAGAATAAGAGTAGTTGGCCCTCCATATCCGCAGGTTCCACGTCACCAGATTCGACCAACTGTGGATCAAAAATATTCCCCCCGCCAAAAAAAATCCAGAAAGTCCAAAAAAGAAAAACTTTAATTTGCTTCTGTCAACTATTTACATAACATTTGCATTATATTTACAGCTATTTACACAGCCTTTACATTGTATTAGATATTATAAGTAACCTAGAGTTGATTTAAAGTATATGGAAGGATGTGCATGGATTATATGCAAATATTACACCATTTTACTTAAGGGACTTGAGCATTCATGGATTTTGGTATCCACGGGGGGCCCTGGAACCAAGCTTTCAGGAAACAGCCACGGATGGCTGTACTCTTTATCATGTAAAGCTGAAATTCTTTTACTAGTATTTTTAACAATATGCTTTGGAACCATTCCTCAAGTCGGACTGAAATTTGCAAGTGATGAGGTTTGGGATGGGAAGTGAGGCCACCAGGAGCAGCTGGCCTGATTCGTCTAGGGGAATCACTCAAAGCCTATTAAATGCTAGATTTGTGGCTAATTCTCCTGTTGGAGATCCACTGTAACACACCAAGTTCTTGTTTATTAGCGTGCAGTGTGACCACCGGGAACAAAGACTTTTGTTAAATTGTCTCCTACTTCCCTGAGTTCCTCAGAGTGCTGACTAAAATGTTCTATGTAATTCGTGTGAAAAAAAAAATCTTCAACTGAGAAAAGATTGTTTTCAACTTTCTTTCCCTCTGTGTTTCTCCTGCTTCCTGTTGCTTTTTTGTTTGTTTCCCCTCAATATCAAATCATATCCACTGTTTCTTTTGGTTTGAACATTCTCAACTTCTCCCTTCCCATTCATCCATTTTTCTGCCCCTTTCCTGTAAGAATTTCCTCAATTTAAACCTTATTCAATAATAAATATACTTCACAGATTGAACAGATGGATTACAGGACTTTTTCCCTTAAGATTTCCGTGTATAGCAAGGTTCGCTTCTCAAACGAAATAGTGGGGATGATGAGAAAGTGTTCAATCCTTGCAGTGTCTGTGCAGGTTTTTAAAGCAGTTTTTGTTTTTGCACTATGTGTACCCTTGATTTATAATTTTTATTTTATTAACTAGATTTGTTCTATAGTGAAAATCCAGATTATCACTTTTCCCTATTGGAAACTTTCAATGACTGGTGGAGACCTCAGTATTTCACTAGATGGCCAGTAGTTTGACATTTCAAGTTATTATAAAGTTTCCATTAGATGGGGCTGAAATCCATGTGTGTCTTTCTCTGTTACTACAACAGAGAAGAAATGTCCTCTCCCTTTCATGAGGCAGAAGTTGAAACTGGAAGACAAATCTCCCACTCTTCAGACTAAGCCTCCTCAGTGACTCCAGGCACTCCCTGAAGTGTCAAGGTATCCAAGCCCCTCGTGTTCCTGATTTACTTTTACTGATACTCTGCAACTTGTTAAGTTTCCTATAAAAACCATGCCATTGATTTGGGGGAATGGATTGGTCATATACAATTTATGACCATCATTAAAATATTAATGTATATCCTAAAAAAGGGGGCGCTCTTGCCAAAGACGTGTTAAATGTATGGCCAAGAACGTGGGTCACTGTCAGCTAAAGAAGCTGCTGCATCATTTGGACATATACTAGATGTCCTAACAGCTCTGTTGAAGACAGTGACATTAAACTCTCAACAGGAGACCTTGAAGGATGCTCAATTTTCTACTGCTCAAATAATAAGAATTCAGTGAAGCCAAATGAGACAGAGTATCTCTTGATGTCTAATCTCTTGATGTTAATTCTCCTGGGCCATCAAGTCTTTGGAAAGTAAAACAGATTTCTTTGAAAAGTGCTCTCTAATTGTGTGTGCAAAATCTGATGGTGTTTATTGTTTGAAATATGAGCCTGGAATAGACAGTGCTTTAGTTAACAGGGCAGTCACGGTTAAAGAGCTTTGCCAATAAGATTGAGGAGAAACATGCTTTATTCATAGAACTTGCATCAAATGCTCACTTGTGCCAACCACTGAACTAGGCTGTGTTCTCAGACCTTAGTCTAGACTCATTTCGGGCTTTAAATATGGGTCAAATAACCAGGGAATGTTTGCATAGTCCTAAGTCATCAAATGTCTTCCACTGAGACCTACAGCATTTGTTTCAGGGCCACCCTGGCAGTGCTGAGCCCCCTCCCACTGGGGTCCTCAATTCTGATATACTCAGATCACCAATGAAGGGAGTCAGTTTCTCATCAGGTTCTGCCCGGCCTCACCAGATTGAATGGACATGACTAAATCTGCATAGTTGACTTATGTATCAGCAAATGGGTTTCAACTTTATTTTGTATTTGGTAGGAAAAACTCATTTAATAATAGAATATGACTTTCTTTCATAAATGTCTTACGTAAAATAATCTTTGAATTACTTTGAATTATTTGAGTACATATAGATAAATTCTTGTCCTTTCTGAATCTTAGTAGCTCACATCTCACACATTCATAGAATTTGGGTGCCAATACTGTCCATGTGGAATAAATATAGAAATATGTCTATATATTTTATGGATTCACACTAGCCTCATATTTTCCTTAAACAATAAGTGTGATTTACACTAGATAAATTAGGTCCATCTAGGGCCACTTAGTATGTATTTATTTTTCATAATTTTTAGAATTTTTCTGTTTCTACAGTACAGAAATGCTCCCTAGATTCCCTGAGCCCTCCACACTCAAACTGGACCTTCTTGTACCCTTCCTTAATCATGGCTCTTGGATTTCATGTCAAAATCTGTAGACTGGTCCCAGTACTTCCTTAAAGTCACTGGCATCCTACACACCAATCCAAAAGCTTTTGTTGAATTTTATTCTCTTTTACTGACTGTGATGTTTAATATTGTTGGCAACTAGGAGTATTTCTAGAACCCTCCCTTCCCTTGTTTTGACGGACTTTCTGTATTTCTAATCTTATTGATTAGTCAGCAGGTATTTACTGAACACTTAAGGTCCTGGTCCTGTTTATTTTTCCCATTGTCTTCTCCACTGTTCTTTTCATGATCCTTGAACTCAGATCTCTTGCTTGTTTTTCAGGCTCTTCCTCTGAGCTGTCTTCCTAAGATGAAAATTAGTAAAATTATAGAAATTTTGAGTTAGAATGAACTATAGTACCAGTTTACCCAAGTAGCAGTCTACAGATGAGGAGATTACACCTGGTAAATCAGGTGTCTTCCCTGAGATCTCACAGCTCGTCAGTGGCAGCCCACATCAACTCACGTAAAAGTGAAAGAGTTTACATAGTGTCTCCTCAACTTGTGTAGAACCTCATTCAAGATCTTCTAAAGCCCCAGAACCAACTCCTCTCTTGACTTTCTAGTTCTGTTATCGTATATCTATTCTCCTCTATTTCAGAGTCTAGATTTTCAGTCACATTCATTTCCCAATCTTTTGCTTCCCTGTTCCATGGAGCCAGATAGTCACAATGTCCAGTAGAGCCTGTCTTCGTTATGCCTTGAGAATCTGCTTTTTTTTTTTTTAATTCATTGCCACTACCTTGGCCTAGAGCTGCATTTTTGATGAATCTGTGCATATACTGATAACACCTTCTCAGTGGTCTTTCAGGCTTTGATCTCTCCATTATCAGTCCATTCTATGCTTCAGTATTTGAAAAATCAGTTTTTGTACATCACCCTTTCAGAAAACCAATGCTTGTTTCCCTCTATAAACAGTTCTCTTTAATTGTTTGTAAATGTCCAGGAGAATAAGAGACAGCCCTTTGGAGAGGCAACATCTGTGACAAAGAAACCTCTATGGGACAGTAACAATCTTTTAAGGGGCATTTCCTTCTTTTCCCCCCTCCCTTTCTATCTTCTTTCTCTTGACAAATACTAAACATTTGTATTGTATGCAAGGCCTTGTGCTAGGGGCTCAACATATAACAGTAAGTCTTACTTTTGAGCATTTTATAATTTCTCTGCAGATTAATTGCATAGACCTAAGAGAAAAGAAGTCTTCCCTAAACTCTAATCCTACTGGAAAAAGTAGGAACATATGAAAGGATCTGTTTAGCGTATACTCAATATACACTGAGGTGTTGGTATTTATTTAATGTTTGTACTGCATTCTGCTTTCAAAATTGTTAAGCCAAAGTATATCCTTAGTAATTAACCAATATTTATACAGAATATTTTAATTATAACTGAATCACTGTGCTGTACACCAGAAACTAGTACAGCAATGTAAATCAGCTATCATTTTTTTAAAAGACCAGGGTGTAGAGACAGCAGGTGAGTGATGAGTGGCTGCTGAAGCTGGTGCTTGGGGGCAAACTAGACAACAGGAAATTTAGGGGATGATGGAAATGTTCTAAAACTGGATTGTTGAGGTGATTGCACAACTGGATAAGCCAATAATCATAAAACTTTAGACTTACAATGGGTGGATTTTATGGCTAAATTATACCTCATTAAAGCTTTAAAAAAGGAGGTGATGCTCTTTCCTGACAAGCCCACAGTGAGAGAGTCACTATGTCCCAGGCCTTTCTTCCACTCCACTTAATTTTACTGTTAGTTTCTAATCTTCCTTTACTATGGTGGCACCATATTCTACTTCTTTTTGAACCTAACTTTTTAGGAACAGAACTTACTTTTTGAAGTTTGCCTGAGACTAGAAATGGAATCTCTTCACTCAGCAGTCTGATCTTCCATAGGTCACGCCAATTTGCAGATTCTCAAGAACATCTTTAACTTCTCTTCAGGAAACTGGTTTCTTCTAGAGAAGTCCTGAGGTTTGGCTAATATGATCCCCCAACAGAGGCCCCAGGCCTATATCAGAGTGTAGGTCTAAGCCCATTCAGTCTCTTGCTGAACCACTGCCAACCTGAGCCCGGGAGGACCTGGCTCTGGGCCCATCCCGTCCAGCCTGCTGCAGCTGGAAGATCTCGCTTCTTTTTCATACCACCCTCAGAGTGGGAATAGGTCAGGGACTCGAGGGTACCAGCTATACTCCTTGTTACTTTGTATTACACATGATTGATAATAATTTACAAATTTGCTCTGATAAAACAATGACATTTTCAAAAAAATTCTATTATCAGAGATTTCTGAAGAAACACAATGTCGGGATGTGGTACACAAGTCAAGAATTTCCTTATAAAACTGTCCTTTACTCTCTGCTTTATTAATGTGGTAAGTTTATTAGATAGGTTCTAGACCTTCCCTGTGGTGTTTGGAGCTGCGGATCAAACAGGCCAAAGTAGCAGATCAGAGCCCTGCCATTGATTTGTTTCACTCTGGTGCATGTAAATGATTCATGCTCAGCAGGACTTGTCCTACTAGAGATAAACAGAAGGAAGAAACTATGCATGGCTTCAAAGGTGCAGCTTGATTCCACTGGTAACCCAGCATGGCAGTCAGCACATCTGGCATTTTTAAGTATGCATCATAAACTCTCCCAGGAATCAGCACCATCTTCCCTGAGATTGCTATAGATCAACAGAAATGAATAGGAGGAGAATGTGGAGAAGGATCAAATGAGGCAACAGCTGTAGCCTCACCTTTTTTGTTGGCATGAGACAAGTTGCACTAAGTCCAGGAAAGCAAATATGCACTTTCTTAGGTCCATGGAGGAAAATGCAAATTGATAATGTGAATGTGTCTCTCATCAACTCACTACTGTGATATTTTGGGTGCCCCTGCTCTACTGGTGTTTCTCTACTCATGAACAACCCGTTCTCCAAGAAGCTACTTAGAGTTGAAGTCTTTATTCACCTATGATTGTTAAAAGTCAATAATATAAAAGAAAGGCATATTTCCCTTTTCTACAATCGTAAGCCACTTGCCAGAAAAGCTCCTGTTTCCCTGCTCCCAGGATTCAGAGGATTTCTACTGCAATTTCTACAGATGTCAATTTCTGCAGTTTTGGGATGTACATCTTGCCAGGGTACCACATAGCCGTTCTTTATTCCACAGGTAATGCTGCGTTTACAGGGGTAATATGTTTTCCTCCAGCCCTAGGCAAAAAGCAAAGACATTCCTAATCTTTCTGATTAACTTAACTATAATATTGTGCTGTGTTAGGAGAACTAGATTTTGAAGTGGAAGTAATAGTTATAATTTCAATGAGAGAACCCACAGAATAATTTTAAAATGATGGGTGAAGAGAATCTGAAAGAGTGAGACTCATTAAAATAGAAATCTTTACAGAGATGAGTGCACACAAAGTCATAGATCATTAAGACCAAAGGAAGAATATACATGCCAGACACTGAAATGGCCAGTTGGTTTTATCTTTTCTTACCATGGGTTGAGAATTCCCTCCACGTGTCTCAATTATGCTGGGAAAAACACGGCAACCCTCTGAAGGCATTATGAAAGTTATGAATGCATTGTAATGAAGTTAGAGCAAAACTGAGGCTGGTGATTCAAAAGACTTCTTAGACTATGAGTTCTTAACTGGAGGTCCTTGCCAGAATCGTCCAGGGAGAGCTTTCCAAAATGTTCATTCCAGGGTTCCACTGCCAGTCATTTTCATTTACTTAGGTCTGGAATGAAACTCAGGCATATGAATTTTGAAAAATTGCTCCCAAGTGATTTTTATGATAACCCTGGTTAAGAAAAAGTGTTTTCTACCTTGTAGTTGTATATCTATGATCTTCTCCACCAGATCACAAACTCCTTTGGAAGGAGCCTGCCACATTTACCTTGTGTCTTCTGTGATCTTAGCCCAGCTAGACTATGAGCTTCAGAAAGGAAGAGCGTGTGCTAGTTTTGTTCATTATTGTAATTTCTCTTGCCTTCCCTCATCCCTCAGATAGAAGAGCATGTGGTCTGTGGTTGGGGCCCCAAAAATTGAATTTTGAAAGTGAATACTAGGAATATCATTATCTACGTATGGACTTGAATTTCATCCTTTCTTTTCTGTAATTATTATTGTTCATTATATACCTAGTGAGTTCTCAAGTATTTGTTGACTGAACGTACTGAGTTTTGAAAGTTAAACAGAAGTTATTTTAACAGGTGTTTGAGTGACATTTGTAGAAATCAGCTTCATTACTTTATATTCATGTTCTCTTTTTGGGCTGCTGTTAAGTACATCTTTGGTTGACCAGACTGGGTGAGAACAGCTCATTTGTACCTCCTTTCAGAACTCAGGAATCAAACAACTAATCTGAAACAACAAAACAAGCAGATACAGTTGATATTATTTCAAGTACCTTCCCAAATAGCATTATTAATCAGTTTTGCCTCACGGGACTATCATAACACTTTAGTTTTATAACAGATGCATCAAAAAGCTATTTGAACCATATGACTTCTAAGATCCCTTAAGCCTACTTCTATCACAAGGAGAGACTTTGTATATGTGCTAGTGATATACGTGAAATGAAATAAAAGCCTTTCTAGTCATTAAATAATTACTGCAGTCAATACTGACGTAGTATTGGATAAGGTAATGTAGTAACTCACCTTTTCCATGTTATTTGAATACTGTTGACTGATAACTGAAAATAACTAGGAATGATAATATTGACCAAATGTGGGTTGATATTATAGGCTATCATTCCAAGCTCATAAATAGAAGATATGACTTGAAATGCTCAGGTAGTCACCTTCTTGTGAATTATAACAACCATTTCTCAGTATCTTTATTAAAGATACTTAAGCTTTAAGGTACAGTGTATTTGTAATGGACTGAGTTGAAAATGTGTAAATGGAATGTGCGTTTTGTTTCCACCTTCACTATTGAACTTATGTCCCATGAAGTCTTTCCTATTCTCCCTCTACTTATGCTCTTGCCTTTTTCTGAACCCACATACATTGACTCTGTAGCTCACTTATGCACTTACTTTGCCTTCTTTTAGACTTTCTATCAAACTGCAAACACCTATAGAAATAAGAGCCATTCTTGCTCATCCTGTGTCTCCTGCTATGACAAGCACATAGCAGGTACACAATTATAGAATCTTTGACTTGATAATCTGTTATCCAGGGATTAATAATGACAGTATATTCTTAACCCCAAGAATAATTACACCATTGTCACTGAAGTAAAAAGAGAACGTTTAACTTCAAATTTTGATGTCTTTTAAAAATAGATGTTACAAGCTGATTTAAAGTGGCTCTTTTAAACTGTCACCAAAGGCATTTATTCTAGTTAAAAACCTGATCCATTTATGTATTCATGCATAATTTATATCCCACCTACTACTAAAAATTAATTGAAAGAGCCATTAAGATGATGCCAATTATGAAAACTACTGAAATACAGTAACAAAACCAATCACAAAAAATTTTATTCCCAAACTTGCCTTGATATTTTTAAATGTTTATAGGTCAAAACATTGACCATACCTGTATGCATTAGCTCTATAGCAAAGAGAGTTAGAGGTTTATTTGTTAAATATTGTAAGCTAGTTATTATGATTCTATTTCAAATATAGCATTTTTTAATCTACACCATTAACTTACACTATTTTAAATGTTATAGACTATGGAATGAATTTAAATTTACATGTATATATATATTCAGGTAAAAAAATACCTTGACTTGGCTTCAAATGAGTTTAAATACGGAGAATTCCAAGGAGTTACGAAGTGAAACATTTTAAGGTCTCAGCAAAGCCACAATAACAGGAATTTTAACTTGTTCCCATTTTTCTTGAAAGGTGATTTGAGGTGAGGACTCTAAGGAAGCAAGGAAGTTCTATTCTAAGAGAGAAACATGAGGCAAATGGAGACCCAGGGAGAGAGGAAACCCCCAACAAAAGCCTCCCACCTTCCCTCCACCCAAGATTCACTTACCAAATTGCGTGATTCCAGTGAGCTCTGCACAATTAACCTGTCCAAAGAGGGTATGTGGCACACATTTAACTTTCCTCCAAGCTATGTTGAAATGTACAGTATATCTTGAAAATGTAGTTTAAACTGAAAATGAAACATGTGGACACTTCAGTACAAGATGGACCCTGCTAAATATGAGAATATGTTTACTCAGGTGGATTCAATCATAATTTCTACTTTGTGAAATAAAATTCCAGTCTAGCTTGCAATCTGAAAATTGATTTCCTTAGGTTTTACTGCTCATAATCATTATTAATAGAGTCCCTATCATTTATTGGCTTCAGATAAGCTAGATCAGGAAGAGAACCATCTGCCTGTGGACCAGAAAGACACCCAGTGTCCTGTGACCTGTCTCCAATAGCTGCCAACATTGCCAGGCACAAGTGTGCCCATTCTTGACCCAGAAAGAAGTCCTTTACCCAGTGTTCCTTATGTTCAGTGCCAGTCTGCCAGTAAGAGTTTTAACAAAGATCAGTATTAAATGTGGTTGTAGGTTTCTGTAGGGCTGCTGTGGGCAAGAACAGTTTGGGAATAGTGGCTAAAAAGTACACTCATTGTAGCCTTGGAATGGCGCTAAGGCCTCATGAAAACACTTAAAGCATAGGGCCAAGCAGAACTTTGTACCTATAAATAGAGGCTTCTGTGGAATACTGACAGAGCTTGTTAAGTCATTAGTAAATCGGCTAAAAGAACGAGGTAGAGAGCAAAAAGAATACAAAGGGGACTTTGACAGAAATGACAAGTATTTCAGAGTTCTCCTACAGCCATTGCCTTCTACTAGCACGTGCTCCATCACCTTCCATATTGCTGCCATAAGTGTTCCTTCCTGTCCATTTGTACCAGTTTCCTTACTTCCTGTGAAACAGACATCTTGAGAATATCTTACCCTTTTCCACATGTCTTTCTCTGCATCTGATACGTTTCTGTGGATTAGAGCTGGAAGTAGAGCTAACACTCATGAGCCTTAGTTCCCATGAACCTGTTCCTATAGAGTAGGTTGACTCAGTCCTCTGAGTCACTGCCAGAAGAACCTCCCTTGTGTCACAGGATAACTATTCTTGAGCCACTGCTCCCAGAATTGGCCAAACAGATGCCACTCTAGGCAGTTTCTTAGGCCTTGTGACTTTAGCACCCACATTCACAGCCCCAACCCCTTCTTGTGTACCTGTTACCATCTGATTAAGTCAATCTTCTGCTGTAAAACCTTCAGGTATCCTCATTGCCACCATTTATTGAATATCTACTATGTGTCTGGTAATGTATTAAATGCCTTATATATATCTGCCATAATCCTTGCCACGTGTCTACTATCATCATTGCTACTGTAAAGTGTGGACAGGAATGTTGCCAATAAACAGTAAACGAAGGATGTTGAGGCCATCAAACCATCAGCCACTGTAGCCTCCCTGACTGTGTGCCCTGTGGGTATTCAGGATGGGGGAGAGCAGGATACTTGCCCCAGATAGCTAAGGTGCTAATAAAGGAATGAATTCAATAAACCCAGACTCTTGCATCTTCCCATACATAGAAAAGCTTTAAATTTATTAACTTTGAGATGTCTGGTTTTCTTTAATTAACAGTAGTCTTTTGATGTTCCAGCTACTTGGTTTTTGTTATAAAAACTCCTATATATCCTGGCTCCTCCTTTACCTCTTCAGAGCTGTCCCTCCGAGCTACCTGAGAGGCTGTCTTCTAGGCTTAAATCCTCAGAAAGTCTACTGAATAAAACACAATTCTCAACTTTTAGGTTGTGCATTTTTTTTCATTTAATAAAAGTATTTTTGCTATCATCATTTTATAGATGAAGAAAAGGAGACATGCATGGAGAGATGAAAGAATGTACCTAAGAGTGCAAAAAATGGTGATAAAGCTGAGAATTAAACCAAAATAAGTCTGGCTCCAAACTCAAGGCTCCTTGAGCAGGAGCTCATACCATTCAACAGTTCCTCAGTGTACTTCCCACCCCCCCACCTCCCCACCCCCATAATCTTGCTGCTGGCTGCATTCCAGCTCCATCTCTGACCCTCCCTGCCTTCCACTTAAAGCTACGGCAGTAGTTAAATACTTGTGGTCCACCAACTCCCTCCTCTTCATTGTGTATTCATGCTCTTTCCTCTGCTTGAAATACTATCTCCAATGTAGTTTAGCACCCCTCATCTTTCTAGATGTGGGTTCCCTCAAGAAGATCTTCCTGGTACCTCCCTCACATACGCAGCAGCCTACACCCATCCCCACTCGAGAACTCGCAATAGGTTGCTGTCACAGTGATCCTCTTAGGTGTGTTCCCTAAGCCTCAGAAGGTAGGAAGGTCTTTCTCACCTTCACATTTCCAAAACCCAGCACAGGGCGTGGCACAGGCAGAGACTCTGAGAGTGCTTGTTGAATGCAACTTATTTGAAACCTTAAAGTACTTTCCCACTGGGGTGTGTTTGTGGAAGAAAGAGAGAGACAGAGACACAAAGAGACAGAGACAAAAAAATATGTGTTTTAATCTTCCCAACTTGATTTCATGTTTCGTAAGAATAGGAACAGTGTCTTCTACTTTTATATTGTTCTCTTTCAAAGCTTCTTGCTGGCTGAAGGCAACAGGATGAATGGCCCTATTTTCAAATCAGTGTTGAATACACCCATGGCCATGAACTCTGCAGAAGAGAAAGGCAGTGAGGGACAGATGCCAACAGAGAAAAGTGCACATTTATTTAGTATGAGGATCTCACTAACTTGCCAAAGGATTTATAATTCTAACAAAATTAAGCAATATCAACCTAGGCAATTAAGAATAAATATTGAACTGAGACAACATAAAGGAAAGAGAAAAGTGACACTTGAACTACTTCTATTTGGACACTTGATTTAGCAGTGCTTCCTAGCAAATAAAACAAAATCAGAAACCAGTTAGCACTATGGCTTATCAGTATTTGTTTGTCTAGAAACAATAGGAAACCTGGTTTACGGTGGTTTAAACGTACGAGAGTTTATTCCTCACAAAATTCTGAAGTGGCCACCCACTTTGACTGAATAGCTGAACCAAGTCAGGGCCAGCTCTTGGTCTTTTCCTCAGGCTTCTTCCCTACAATGATTGCAGGATTGCTGCTGCTGTTCCAGACATCACATCCAGATTTAAGGCATGAGGAAGAGAGGGACACTTTAAAAACCATGCTTGCTGCTTGTATCCTGTAAAGTAAAAGCCTTTACAGGCTTCTTACGTTTTATTGATTAAAACTATTGGCAGTCACTTCTAGGTGGAAGAGGGTTTTAAAAGCATATGTCCTCCAAAAGTTTAGTTCATTGTACACGTGAAACTTACATACTGTTATAAACCAATGCCAAAAAGAAATAAAATGATAATAATAATAAATATAATAATAATAAATGTTTTTAAAAGCTTGTCTGTCCAACTGTGGCAGGACACATTGCTACCCGGATCAGAACTGGCATTGAGTTTACAAAGAGAAAAAGGCAGTATGTACTGGATAGGCAACTCACACTTACAGTTTGTAGTTTCCATTGTTTGCCAATAAATACATAAATTCCTGCAGAAATTTATCACATATTTCAATAATTATTTGATGAATTAATAGACACATATTTGGTCTCCTAACTAAACTCTTTGGGAAAAAACACAAACTTTATTTTTCTTCTTATAAAAGTAACTGTTAAAATATTGGAAAATAGTTAACATTATAGAATATAAGACAATAATGACCTATAATCATGCCCTCTGGTGATAAGGGTATATTATTTAAAATTCTATTTTCCCAATCTTAAAGTATGCAGTTTTCTATATTATTGTAGAAAACTTAGAAAGTACTGAGCACATAGCATATAATTAATATCTCTCACAATTCTACCATCCATAAAGTACAGATGAATTTTGGCCATTTTGACAAGCAAGAGAGAATAACATTTTCACAAAATTGAAATCATGCTTTTAAAAAAAAGGGAGAGAAAACTTAGCCAGTCTTTTATGTGGATCAGAAATTCCTTCAAAACATCATTTGTCATGGCCAAAAATTTGTATACAAAATTTATTTAATTTATCTATTATTGGACATTTAGTTTGTTTATGCTTCATTATAAAAAACCCAAGGATTAATATTATTATAGTTATATTTAGGAGTAAATTATAATTATTTCCTAGGGAAAAAATTCTAGAAGTAAAACTCTGATGACAAATGTTATAAACATTTTCAAGATTTTTGACATGTACTGCCAAATTATATTTCAGAAGAGTTCTGCAACTTAGTAATTAAGAATCCCATTTTCCCTGTACCCTTTCCAGAATCATATATATATATATATGTGTGTGTGTGTGTGTGTGTATATAATCTACCTTGCAATTGAATAAGTTAAAAACTAATATTTAATAGTTTTTCTTTTATTAGTTTTGCTTTGATATACTTAGAGGTGTAAACATATTCTAAAATGGCTTATTTAAAAAGTGCATGTGTTTTTGTCCATATTGCCTGTTTATATCCTTTGCCTATTTTCCGCTGGGATATTTATATTTTTATATTGATTTACAAATACTCTTTCTATATTATGAATAGTAACTCTTATTTATGAAATAAGAATATTCTTAATAAATAAGAATAAGGATATAACCATTCCTTTTTGGACTCAGTTATGTTTATAGTAGTCTTTTATTCCTCTCACTTTCATTTTCAATAAAGACCTTTTGCAAAATTTTAAAGAAATATCCACAGGCAATATATTTTCAAAACTGTTGCACATACCACAAAGTCCTTCAGTTGTTTTCACATATGTCTGTGGACGACAGCTATCTGTCCATGATTCTGTATTAACATGCATTTCATCTCAAAACTCTTAGTTATTTCCTTACATGACTTCTGGAAGTTAATGTTATATACAATTCTTTGTTAACACCCTTTTAAAACTCTAATTCTAGCTGTTTCCTATTTGACTTCAAGAGTTTGATGTTGTCCACAAGCTGTCTAAAGGTAGGCTAAGATCATTCCTTTGTAGCTAACTTTTTCCTCATGTCTCCTGGTTTTTATAAAATATTTTTTTATCTTTTTACAAGGGAGAAACCTCTGCCACGTGGTTTGTTAGCATGAACACTTCTTTTTCGTATTTTTTTGATTTACTTCTTAGGGTGTAGTGAGCTTATTCAATCTGAGTATATGGCTCTTTTCAGCACACAAAAAATATTCCTTTAGCTATGTCTTCATTACTTCACTTTATTTCCTCTTTAGGAACATCAGTAAACTTTTGTTTGGATTTTTAATATATTGTCCTCTATAGCTATCATACTAGCCATCACTGTTTTCAGCAGTCTTTATATTTGTTTTGTTTTTTTAAAGGTACATTCTTAAAGAGTTTCCTGTTTATCCTGGCTGTGATTCAATTTTATGCAGTATTAATTCCGATCTTTATTCTTCTCAATGATAATTCAGATATTGCCATTGCACTTACAGTTTTCTTTCAATTCTACCCTATTCACCCAGTTATCTTTAAATCAGCTTGTTGTTTTTGGCTTTCATCCTGATTTGTTTGCTTTTACTGTCTCCTTATGTCCTTCTGCTCCAGTTTCATGGAAGGCATGTCTACTTGCTGCCTGTTTTAGAAGCCAAATTCTTAAATCTTTTTTTCTTAGCTGTAATAATAATTATTTCTTCCTATGTATCTTTAGATAATTTTCTTATTCTGTAATTTTTTTCAAAATCCTCATGTATAGAATAGCCTTCCATACTCAGTTTTTCCAGTTGATAGAATATTTGATTGACCTTGGAGCTTCTCTCAGTTATTTCAGTGTTGATGATCAGTGGCAGGTCTTCTTAGCTCCGGTAATATTCAACTAGATCTTACCTTAGATTGACGCCATAGCTTTTATTCTCAGTATCTGATGTTTGACCATGAACCTGAATGTCCTTGGCCCTTCTAAAGCCTTACCAAGCCTTTCTGCCAGAGATTTTTGGATGCTACATGCAGCATCAATGGCTGTAGTGGGGAAAATAAAATGTTAAACCAGCACTTACAGGACTGCTAGGAATTTGACCATCACAGACATTTACCAAAGAAACTAAAGTGGCAACCACTGCTGGGGGTCTTCAAATCAAATGGCTGCAGAGGAGGTAATCTGCTACCAGTGAAGAATGTTTCTCTTTAGGAAGAAGCAAAATGAAGGTAAAAGCAATGAGCAAATTATGGATTTAAATGCACAAGGCTACTTAAATAATAGGTGATAATCTATACTCAGGAGCAAAATAAATCTATATATTCTCCTGTGTCTTTGAGGATGATTGCTGAAGCTCACTGTGATTTATTTGGGATCTTTATTTGGTGAGAGAAGTAGGAATTATGCATCATTATTAAGTGATTCTTTAAACTTTGCATGTATTTTCAATGGCTGGAAGTTCACAGCCAGGTTCATAGTGGATGTTCAGTAAATATTTTTCAATGAATGTGTAGAGACCATAACTTTGGAAGAATAAACCTAAAAGAGGTGGGGAGCTGAAGTGAAGCTGGGGCTACCCTGCTCCTCCTGTTCGCACAAGGTAGCCTCTCTGAGCCTTGGGAGGCAGGGCACATGGCACAGAGAAGGGTCAAGGTGGAAGGCTCAAGCTCCTTTAGACCCTGCAGCACAATCTCCAGGGAGCAGCTGTACCCAGAAGCCCCTAATTGTCTCCACAATCTCCAAATCCTGCGGACCAAGCTCACTTAGTCATATCTCAGCAGTTGGTAACTTTTGCAGTACACAAAGCCCCTAGTTTCCAAGGACAGTCACTTCAGTGCTTGGGATTTATATAATTAGAGATAAGTGCGGAGAAACGTTGATTATTATACGTCCAATTGCCTTGTACAGTACAAGGAACTAGAACCCAGAATGCCTGGGTTCTAATCCTGCCTTGGACCCTGTCTGACCTCAGAAACGTTTCTGAACCTCTCTCAGCTTCAGTTTCCATATGTGAAAAATGGAGAAATTGAACAAGATCATCTGTAAAGATGTTTCAGCTGTAACAGCCTGCAGTTCTCTTTACAGATAGGATGTTGTTTCCTTTGCTGGACACTAAGAAGATTTCTTTTCTCTGTGGATGTCTGTCAGAGCTTTATAGGTGTTTGTTTAGATGTAAACAGGAGAATTGCTTATGATGCGCCTCTCCCCACTGTAGTTTGAGATGAAAAGGGTGCATTTTTTTCAGTATGCTCAGTTTTCAAAAGACATGCTGGAGGAAGTCAGCCAATTTCTGCCCACACAACCTCCAAGTGACGTCAATGGAAGCGGAGCACACAGATCTCTAGACAAGTTTTGGCTCATTATGTGAGGGGTTTTTTTTTCCTTTTTTTTTTTTTAAAGAACAACTGCAAAAATGATTTCTCTCAACTCAAATTACACAATTTGTTCTTCTTTGTGCCCTGAGTCAGCAGTAGACATAATGTGGAAAATAAAGCAAGGTCTCCTTTTTACACATCAAGTGAAACAGGACAGTTATGTGAAACACAGGATATTTGAGATTCTCGAACATTCTCTAAGTAATATTCCTCTTGCCATGGCCTCCTCCTAATTTCAGTGCAGAAGGCTGATAAACAATCATTAGATGAACAACTGGAAAAACACATCTAGTTACTCTCGTTGTGATTCCAGATTTGATCTCCAGTCCTGCTATTGATGTTACTATCCATCTTGGGTTTATGGCTTAGCCCTCGAAAATATTTTAAAGGACTTTCTTGGCAAGAAAATATAATTTGTGCTTAGTCCCCAGCTCAGCTTTACACAGTAAAGTCAAATACATTTGGTAATTGCATTCTACATAGTATAAATATAACTATAAGAAAAAGAGTAGTTACTAATCACATAGCTCTGAATATCTGATAGGCACAGCCTGGCTCAATCCTCACAGCAACCTTAAGGTTAGTGTTGTTATCCTGCTGATTTTACTGATTAGGAAACTAAGGATCTGAGAAGTTAGGTAATTTGCCCAAAGTCACACAGCTGAGCATTCCAAACTAGGCAGCATGGCTTTAAAATCTAACCACTACGCTGTCCAGACAGTAATTTGTTTATTTTTCCATTCAGAAAGCATTTACATGGTACCAAACCATTCTAAATTCTGATTATAGGCAGTTACTAGGTAATGTGGAATAGAGACATAGAAACAAAGTGAATAGATAGGGAAGGAAATTTAGATTTGCTTGCACTTACACTGGACCAAACTGTGCTGGACAACTCATATCTGTTTAATTTATGCAAAAGCTGAATGAGCAAAGCTGTGTCAGTGACATTTTATTGAAAAAGAAACCGAGTTTAGGGAGGTTGCCACTTGCCAATGATCATATAGCTGATGAAGGCTTGAATTTTAACCCAAGTCTGCATTTTCACTACCTGCACTTCTTCCCTGCACAGGCTGTATCCATAGGCAGGAGTAAACTAAATACTGTTCATTGTCTTGGCTGGAGCAGGGGGCCTGCACTAATGCCCCACGTATTTGGGAAGGTCCTGGAATTTTTTTTGGAGGTGATGATACCAAAAGGAATTTCTGTATTTGAGAATGTTTGTTGTTATACTCTACTGCAGTCTACATGGCTCAAACAGTATTGGGAAGACTGTATACAAGTCTAGGCCCAAGTGGTCCATGGCCAGATTTTAATGTATTTTCAGTTAATAGTACATATTTAATCTAAAATGGCATCAAAACATTAAATTCCCTTTTAAGGCAATTAAAAGTGAACTCAGAGTTTTATATATAAGCTCTGGCATTTTTAGGTGAATTAATAAGATATTTTTGAGTGAAATTTCAGTTTTTCACGAGTATGTGCACAAATGAAAATTGGCATCCAGTATATGAGGTCCTAGAAAAACCACTGTATAAATATTAAAAAGTGAGATATATGAGAAATATTTAAGAAAGTACTTTTAAGTTTTTCAAAATCAAAATGTAGTGTAAATTTATTCTATTTTTCCTCTCTTCATTTGAATAGAACACTCTTCCTCAAAAATATTACGCACTAAATAAAAGGCAGTTTGGGTTTAAATATTGTCCTCCTTTCAGAGTTTGTTCACATCACACCAAATGTCTTATTTATATTTGAATACCACAGGGAATGGGCAAGAAATTGTATGTTTAAACTGGACTTTTTCAAGGCTTTTAAGGCCAAGAATATTTGCTTTGCCAAAGGCCAAATTATTGCAAAGTGGAGCAAGCACCTGACCTTGTGGTGAGTTAGAATAAGTAAGTATCTCCACCTGGAAATGGAAACGAATGTTCCTGAGACCCCAGAGCACCATCTACTAGCCTCATGACAGCTGTTCATGTGTTGGTGGCGAGGCTGGGTTGTACCTATTGAGAGTGAGGATCTCCAGGCGAACCTCTCTCCCTAACACATAGCCCACATCCCTTGTATACTTGATTTTGCAAATGTCATCTTCTTCTAGGCCACGACAAGTCTTGAAAACCCAGAGATGCTTATAGACACCAAGTCACCTCAACCAGTACTTTCTCCGTGTTTGAATGCACATTCTGATAAGAAATTAACATTTCTCGCCAACTTTCACCCAAAATGGTCTCAATAAGTGGTGTTTATAACCATGTCACGGTCTTCCAACTATATGATACTAGCTATAGTGTAATATTACATAAAATACTATGATGTAAAGTGACTTTGACATGTATAGGGACATAGTATTACTTTTTTTTTTTTTTGCTTGTAATTTTTTTTTTATTGAAGTGTAGTCAAGTTACAATGTATCTGTTTCTGGTGTACAGCACAGTGTCCCAGTCATACATATACATACATATATTCATTTTCATATTCTTTTTCATTAAAGGTTATTTACAATATATTGAATATATTTCCTTGTGCTATACAGAAGAAATTTGTTTTTATCTATTTTATATATAGTAGTTACCATTTGCAAATCTCAAACTCCCAAATTTATCCCTTTCCCCACCAGTTACCATAACACTTTTTACTATATCTATGAATCTGTTTCTGTTTTGTAGATAAATTCATTAGTACCCTCTTTTTTTTTTAGGTTCCACATATGAGTGATAGCATATGGTATTCTTCTTTCTCTTTCTGGCTTAATAGTATTACTTTTAATCACAGCATCACCATAACTTGAAGGCAGTTTTTAACTTCTCTGTCCTTCCTGGTCTCTGAAGAGGTCTGCATACACCTGAGATCAGCGTTGGCTGTTCCTATTCATCCTACATGAGTAATGCAGTATATGACCTACTACTGTTCATTAAGAGTTAATTTCCCTTCTGCAGATGCAAAATTTATTTATCCTTTGTAAATCTGGGTTATAAAATTTTTACCTTCCTGAAAGTCCCAATCAGGGCTGGATCACTGATACACAACCTATGTAGCTGCACAGGCTGCATTCTTGGTTGAAAACTTAGAAGGGTTTAGTGCTCAGAAGGGCCCATACTTGGGTTAACAGTCTATTACAGGATCTTGAAATCCTTAATCCTTGAAGCCCCTTAATGAAAAGTGGCTTTACATTTTCATTTTGCTGTATGGTCTGCAAATTATGTAGCTAGTCTTGGTCACATTGTTATGTTAATGTAACAAGTTCAAAGAGTTGATTTAAAGAATTATAACTAAAATGAAAAACTGACCAAAGTACTGCTAACATATTTGAGAGTTTTTCCTAAGTAGGATGTTCTATTTAGTAAATATAACTGGATTTTTTTCTGGCTAAAGAATCCTATTTTTTTTTACCTGATCTAATTCTTTAATCTATTAAGTGATATTTAGTCTTTGTATATATACAGGATTTGGGCAATGAATACTTTTTTTTAATAGTTGATAAGTAAATAGACCTCAGGAGGAAAGTGAGAAAAGAGACCACCCAGATTCCAAAATCTTTTAACTTAGCTAAAAACTTAGAACATTCAATACTGTCTCCCTTGTTGATAATCATTACATGGCCTCCTTCTCTTTCAGAGAATTCATAAACCTCTCTGATTTATTTTTGGATTATTATTGTTTATAAAAATATTACAAATGTGCGAATGTCATCAAAGTTGAGATTGCACATGGCCAAACAGCTTGGAAGCCTGGGGCCTGAAGACCTTTGTCACCGTCAGTGAGCACAGTCTTACCATGTTTCTCTTTCTTTCTCAGTGTGGGTGCAAGGGCGTGGGGAGTGGGCCAACATGACGCTCAATGCACTATGCAAAAGCCAGCATGAATCCCAGGCCTTTTTGTGCACAGAAAGGACTGATTGTGCAGCAAGCCGCTGGAATGCACGCTGGTCACTTTTCGGAGTGGTGTTAGCAGACGTTGTTTGGCTGGATTGCTCGAGGAGTGGCAGAGCAAGGGCAGAAGGCAAGGCTCCTTCTCTGTACTTCTGTAGCCCTATAATGTTCCTCCTCTTTGTTCAGATTATAAAGAGGAATCCTGTACATTCAGAATTCTTCAACCCTGTTTTCTCAATCGGATGCTGTTGTTTCAGGAGTGCAACCCTCCCTTTCTGGCTGCTTGGCAGTAAACCGTTCAGTAAATGTGCTCAGACCAGCATGAGTTAGGGGACCTGGCAGAGCAGGCCCATGGTGGAGGCTCAGTCAAGGTCTATGATAAGGCCTGAGGTGGGCACAGTTAAAAGCCTGTAACAAAAAACATTCTTGTATAGAATGGTAAGGGAAAAATCTAGAATTTTTTTCAAGATATCTTAAAATTTATCAAAAAACTTTTCAAAATTCTTTACCAAACAATCATCAAAATGTTTACCTGCTGGTCTGCTGATAGATGTACTGGTGACAATTGTACAATGTTGGAGAAACTCCAAGCTCTGCTTCTGTCCTGATGTTGGATATTTAGCCAACACTTGGTCAGTCTGGTTCACAGTCCTCTGAACGTTCATCATGCTACACTACCCACCCCACCACACACAGCAGAACTTACAGCTCCTGCCCACCCAATCTCCTCCGCCGAGAATTGACATTATATATAAAACCTTGCATGAAGTTCCAGGTGTCTTCTCTATGTTGCTAGTTTGTGTTGGATTTTATCTTCAGTTTAAGAAAGAGTTGAAGTTCTGGAGTATGTAAAATTTCCTCTGTAAGCATAAACTGGACAGTATGAACACACCCAGTGTCCTCACATAATGAATCACGAATATTTTCAATAACATGAATACTTGTATTTCTTATTTTGACTTAGATTTTAATGAAGCTTTCTTTTTAGTCCTCTAGGCTTTTCCCAGGATGTCATTTTGCAAATGTGGTTAATGAGATTTCTCTTAAGCCCATGTGCATTTTTAACTTCCATATTACAGTTGGTAGGGTAACCCAGCTGGACCAGTTAAAGTGATTCCTAATTGCCCATCTCACCTATTCTTCCCAGCTCATGAAAAGCTTGGTAAGAGAAGAATGACTTGGTAAGATGAGAGGAAGATAACTGAAGTAGACTAATACTCGGTAAACTTCTTACACCAGGAAATCTCTGCTGAAATCTTTTCTTAGTTCTGGTCTAACTCCTGCTGATGGCCTTGGGCTGCTTCCTGTAGGATGCTTGGAGACCCTTCCTGCTCAATTTAGGAGTCAGCCAACAATTTAAGAGGCATTTGTGCAGAGATTTTAGGGTCACTTCCATAAGGCTTTTTTCTTCTTTGGTGTTCCCTTCTATCTCCAATTATTCTTGCAGCCCTAACGGACCTCTTGTTTCCTTCCTTCCTTAAGCCAGTAAAATTGTGCCTTTCCACTTGAGCATCTTCCCTGGCACCACAAAGAAATATGTGCTCCCCTTTCTTTCAAGGATCATTCTCCTCCCATTTTCTGCTTGCTCTGGTTGTACAGTTCCTTCAGTCAACTGTTTGTTTATATTTTATCTAGGCTTCTCTAGTTATTAGCAGAAGGAGGCTTTGTCCAATATAAGCTACTCTGCCATGCTCAGGCCTGGAATTCCTTCATTACTATAATAAATAAGGGAATATTCATAATATGCTGGCTAAAAACTTGAATATACAAAATCAACTCCATTTCTATACATACACAAAAAAGCAAATAGATAAGGTAATTTTAATTTAATTTACATTTGTAACTTAGTAGAAGTGTATAAAGCACTGAACAATCCTGCAAAAGATGTACAAGACTTATACAGAGAAGATAAAATTTATTGAATAAATAGTTTTGGATAATTTTAACTATAGCCTTAAAAAAAGCATGTGTATCATGTTCTTGAGCAGAAAGACTCAATATGAAAAAAATATTAATTCCTCCATAGGGGGAAAAATGGAAAAATGATTGAAAAAGCATGTCACAGCAAAGGAAATAGAAGTTGGCCCATAAACTTTTGTAAAGATGCTCAATTTTACCAGAAATCGGGAAATACAAAGTTAAATTCGTGAGATATTATTATATACTTAACAAATTAGCAAAAATTTAAAAATCAGATAGTGTCAAGTATTGTGGAGAAACAAAAAGGCTCATCAACTGCTTGTAGGTGTATAAATTAGTTCAGCTTCCTTAGAAAATATTAACTAATCATCTGTTTTACAAGCCAGCAATTTTACTTCCAGACATTTACCTAGAGAAACTTTTACAAGTACACATGTGAAAATGTTAAGACTATCATTGCTAATGTTTCATTTATCATTGCTAATTGTTTTGTTTACACAAAACAAAAACAGAAACCTGGAAGCAACCCAAATGTTTATCAAAAGCAGAAAGGATAAATAAGTTGTAGTAGTATATATTCACACATGAGAGTAACATATCACGGTAAAAATGAATAAATTACAGCTGCATCCATGGAGGAAGCTTGGAAATATGTGTTTTGAAGAACGAAGCACAAGTATCCAAATTGTCTGTTTCCACTGGCATAAAGTTCAAAACTAAGCAACATGAAATAACAGATTATTTGGGGGATATCTATAAAGATGGGTCTAGTGAGAAAGAAAAGGAAGATAATTACAATATAAATTTCAGAACAGGTGTTTCCTCTGGATAGATGGAAGGGAATGTGAGTGTGGGAAAAAGCAGAGGAGATCTCAAAGATACGGTACTGTGATGTTCTATGTCTTATGCTTAACAGTGGGTACATGGATCCTCTATTATCATTCTTTAAATTGTGCATAAATATTTATACACTTCTCTGCATGTGACACTTTACAATAATATGTTATTTTTCCATATTTATGTTTTTTTAAGTTTTATCTATATAGTTTTTTTTAAACTGCTCTCTAGAGTTGCTATGGAAAATGAATGGTCTGGGCAGCAGGGGTCAGTGATAAGGTGGGGTACAGAGCCCAGGGCTGGAAGGGACAAGAATGTAGTGTTCAGTGTCTACAAGTCAGTGGCTCCAGCATTGGGTTTCTCAACAAACATGCAGGTGTGATCTTGGGAGTGACTCTAGGACAAGTAGACCAAACCTCCCACTCTGTCGTGTTTACTTATAGCAGAAGCTACAGGTTATGGCTACAGTAACATCCTCAGCTGTTTCCCTAAGTCAGCACACATTCCTGTCGCTTGCGAGCCAAATCCCTGATTGGTATATTGCTTCTGTGGTGTCTGTGGGAACAGGTGAGGATGTTCATTAAGGTCAACAGAAATAGTGAGTGACATTAAGGAATGATGTCTGAGCTTGACACATAGATGTTGCCAACACACAGTCAAAGCTGTGACTACAGATGAGTTCACACCAGGGAGAGTGTGAGATGTAAACCAAGAAGACCCACTACGACATCCATCGAGAGTCTGTCTTCTCATCTGCCAGTACCTGGTGCTGAGAAGATACTGGGGCAATCTTGACACCCACAGGTCCCACTCCTCCACAAGCTAAGATTAGAGTCACTATCTTAGGAACATAGGTGCTGCCTGTGGATACACTTAATACTCACTAACTGTATTTTTAAACTTTCGTTGATTATATGACTTCTACCCAGCCAAGGATATTACTTCATGATACGAAGAAAATTTCTATAAGAGTACCCCATACTTTTAAAACATATTAGAGGATTACTCTGTATAATTAACCTACATTCTTGTGCCAGAAGCATGACTAAGAAAGAGTTAAAATAGGTTATTAACTAATAAGTTAGTATATAATTATGTAATAGTAATTATATAGTTGCTAGCACGAAGCTCTACCCTATGTATATAAATCTTTACATGGGAGAAAAAATATTTGAAATGTTAGAATAAAAGGAAAAAACAAAAACAATTGACTATGAAAAAGGATTCAGTAATTACAGTGAACATCTCATTAAACATAGTCTTTATTTGCAAGAAGGCTGGAGAGCTCTAATTAAGTCATAAGCTGTCCCTATGAGTAATTAACTGTGGCAGGAAAATTCTAGGTGGTCTGTTAAGTCTCCATACCCACAGCTGTTCAGGGGAAAATGCAAGCAAGCCCAGCATGTGCTCTGGTTTTGGATGGGTGGTGGATTTTTCTGCGATTGGATGGCCCTGTCCACCTGAGGTCATATACATCAAGAGTTGAGTTTTTTTTTTTTTTAAGTAAAAAGTAAAATTATTTCATGAATAATTTTATATTGATTATATGTTGAAATAATTTTTTTTGACTGCTAGAAATATCTGGCTAGAAATACCTAGAGATTTTTTAAATTTCCTACATGGCTTGTATTTGTAGGTTGCATATATTTATATTAAATGGCCCTTTGGATTTGTGGGAAAGCACACGTGAGAATATTTTTGAAAAGAAGTCGGGGCAGGGCATCTTAAGCTATAGAATTTCCGACTAGAAAAGACTTTCAAAAGTGAATGATGTAAAAGTGCTTATCTGTTCTCAACATAGCCCCCACTTTCCACCACACACACACTCACACAAATTTCCATGCCTCTAAAACTATAACGTCTAAGTGAAGAGCTATTGTAAAAGAGTTTGACATCATTGGGAAGGATCTCCTACCTAGTGTTTCTAAATGTTCTATCGGCTCATAAGTTAGGGAGTTCGCAGAAGAACAAAACTGAGAGAAGAAACTGAGAGAACAGGCAGGAGAAATCACTGGCAGAGACCAGAAGGGAAAGAATGAAGACATTCCAGATAAGAAAAATACATTGAGCAAAGCTAAAAGAAAAAAATCATTGAAGATCTCTAGGAGAATAGAGACAAATTTGCTATTGATAACAACAATTAATATTTTAAATAGCTTTTAAGCTACAAAGATTTCTTTTAAGCATTGTTTTATTTCATCATGGTAGAAATCTGTTTTCATCATTCCCATTTTATAGATTTAAAAAAATGTGGTCCAAATTTAAGAAACTTGCCCAACATCACAGTCAATGATGGGTCCAGAATCGTGGGAGACCAATGATCCAGTGTGTCGAGCTGTGGAGTTTCCCAGCACACAGGACCCTCAATGTTGGAAGCAGGAATGTCCAAGGCAAATCAGGGCAGCTGGTCACCCTACTCTTGAACCCATGTCTTCAGACTCTGACTCCTGTTCTCTTTGCATTAATAATAATCACAAATATTTATTGAATAATTTCTGTGTGTCAGGAACTCTTTAATAAGGACCTCACATAATTATTATCTTTTAAATCTGCAAAGTAATCTCCTAAGTTTATTTAATTTTTCTCTCCAAATAACCTGGACCAAAAAAAAAAAAAAAATAATGTAAGCCTCCCAGATCATTGGTCACTTACCCAAAGTCACACAGATGATAAGTACCTGTACTCAAACTCAGGCCATCCCAATGCAGGGCTGGCATTGCCAGTCACCACGCAAGCTGCCTGGCCCCCCACTGCCAGCTCACACACTCACTCTGGACCACAGTCCCCATTGGGCCTTCTGCCTCATTCATTTATTTTTCTGTCATGTTATTATGAAAGCATAGCTTAACTGGAATTCATAGGTTACATCTCCAGCTTCCACTGCAGCCACTCTACTGCATAAAACATTCCTCCTGGCTTTTATCCCTGCCTGTCTCCATTTGAAATACCTCTCTTATTGAAAGCCTACTGCTGCTGGTCCTAACTTCTACTAGGTGTCCTGATTCAAGAAGAGTTCTTAGAAATTTTTTTAAAAATGTCATTTTTCATTTGACATGTACCAACAAGAGTTGCCACACAACTCGTTTTTAAAATTATAGGCAATTATACTTGCTTTAATAAAACCCTCCTTTTTGTTATAGTTTCTGATATAGTTTGCTTTAAAAAAGTGTTCCTTGAAAAAACACGCATTATTTACACAGAACAGAACTTCTTGGCACCATTTAAGGCATGCAAACAGATATGCAGGCTTGATCTTATTCTCATTTTGTGAGTGATGAGCTTGTCAGCTTCTTAAACCTATAAATTCCTGGATGACAGTGACTCTGTCACTTTCTTTTCTCTGCAACCCACCCATCATTGGCAAAGTGATTGACATACAGTTTTCTAGAAATGTAGAATGGAGTGAAGTGTAATGTTAGCAGAGATCTTCCTGGCCCAGGGCTGAGGCCAGAGGATTTATTTGATTCCTTTATTGCCTGTGGTTTTAAGCCCTGTCGCTTCTTTCTCTTCACACCTCAATCTTTCATACTTGCACATTCTGAGCAGTGTTGGTATATAGTTGCCACTACAAAAGGAACAAACTGATGTTGAATATTTGAATTATTCACCTTCTTATTGAGGTATAATTGCATCCACAAAAATTCACCCTTTTGAATTCATTGAATTTTGAAAAATGTATACAACTGCATGTAGAACACAATCAAAATGTACAGTAGTTCCATCACTCCAAAAAATCCCTTGTTCCTCTGTTGTCAATCCGGTTCATCACTCTGAGCCCCAGGTGTCAGTGATCTGCTTTCTGTCCCTATCGATCTGCCTTCTTGAGACATGGAATCATGCTGCAGGTAGCTGTTGGGACTGGTTTCTTTCACTCTGTATAATGTTTTTAAGATCCATCCCTGTTGTTACATTCATCAGCATTTACTTCTTTTTATTGCTGATTATTACTTCCAATGTATGGACAGACTAAAATTTAATTATCCGTTTCCCAGGTGATGGACATTTGGGGTTTTGTCTGTTATGAATAAAACTATGGTGAAGAGGTCTTCGTGTAGATGTATGTTTTCACTTCTCTTATACCTAGGAGTAGTCACAGAATGGGTATATGTTTACCTTTATAAGAAACTGCCAAACTGTTTTCCAAAGCACTATTACACTTTGCATTCCCATCAGCAATATTTGAGAATTCCAGATGCTCCACATCCTTCACAACACTTGGCATCATCTGTCTTTTTGACTTTAGCCATTCTTGTAGGTGTGTCTAGTAGGTGTGTTTCTATGTGGTTTTAATTTGCATTCCCTTGGGAATGTCACTAATAGATTTGGGGGGGGCATGATTTGTATACAATACAATGGTCTTACATGATAAAGTTGAATGTGTTGACTCTTATATAACCCACACCAGATCCAGGTATACACCATTGCCAATCCCCCTGGAATCCCCTTTGTACCCCTGTACAGTCAGTATCCTCCCACTACATACAACCACTGTTGTGAGTTTTTCTAGCAGAGATTATTTTTGCCTGTTGTAAAACTTCATATATATGGAATTATGCAGAACGTACTTTGTTTATGGCCAGCTTCTTTCGCCCAGATTGTTATGCTTGGAAGGTCATTCAAGTTACAACAAGTGTCTGTTGTGCATTTCCTTTTATTGTTGAGTAGCATTCCTTTGTATGGATAAACCACAATTTATCCATTCTCCTATTTGTAGACATTTTAGTTGTTCCCGGTTTTTGTCTGCTATGAATAAATCTCCCATAAATATTTCTGTTCAAGCATTGCTGTGAAGACACATTTTTATCTCTCTTGAGTAAATAACTAGGAGTAGAATCGCTGGGTCATAGAATAGATATATTGTTTACCTTTATAAGAAGTTGCCAAGCTGTTTTTCAAAGTGGCTTTCCCACTTTGAATTTGCACCCACAAAGTATGAGTTTCAGTTGTTCCACATCCTTGCCAAAAAACATTTTTTTTAAGTTTAGCCATTCTAATGAATGTGTGGCAATATCTCATTGTGGTGATACCACATTTCCTTGATGACTAATCATGTGCTATTTGCCTATTTGCATATTCTCCTTTATGAAGTATCTGCTCAAGTATTTTGTCTTTTTTAATTGGGTTATCTGTTTATTGCTGAACTGTAGTCAACTGACTGTATTGTAGTTTTTTTTAATGTATTTTTACATACAGTTCCTTTGTCAGATATATGTTTTTCTCTGTGGCTTGGGAGAAATATAATAAAATATAAGTAAATATAATATAAGTAAATATAATGTATATTACTTGTATATCTTCTTAATGTATTTTAATATATTAATGTAATTTATAACACATTTTAATAAAATACAGATATATGTTTAATGAGCAAATGTTTGATTTCATGAAGTCTAATTTATCAAAAATGTTTTTATAGTTAGTCCTTTCTGTATTCTATATAGGAAATCTTTGCCTACCCAAGATATTGCAAAGATATTACATGTTTTCTTCCAAAAACTTTGTAGTTTTCCTTTGACATTAGGTCTAAGATACATAAAATTATTTTTTGTGTATGTATGGTATAGTAATGCTACAATATCATGATTGTTGAAGCTTTATAGCAAATCTTAAAATCAAATAATCCTCCAGTATTACTCTTTTACAAGATTGTTTTGGCTGTTTTAGAATTAACTTGTAAATTTTTACAAAAGACTGCAGAGAATTTTTTTAGCCTTTTTTCTTTTTGTGCTTTAATTTTGTATAGTTTTTATTCTCCAATTTTCATTGTCACTTTTTTTCTTTTGCTATGTCAGATCTCTTGCTAAGCCCCACCTAATAAATTTTAAATCTAGGGTACTGAATTTTTCAGTTTTGAAAGCTTCATTTAGTTGTCCTTTACAGTTTCCAGTTTTCCACTGAGATTAGTCATCTGTTTACTCATTATATTGATCTTTTTCCTTTGAATTCTTAAGCAGGTTAATAATAGCTATTTTATTCCTTTTTTTTTTTTTTAAACATGGTAAACTCTTACACTAGGCTCTGGATGGCTTCTGCTGGAAATAAATTGGCTTCTCTTTGCTAGAGGCAATTATGGCCCAACCTTCAAAAATCTTACTGTTCATTTAACTGAACAGAACTATTGTACCCAAGATGTAAGGTTTATTGTGCAAACCATCTCTTCAAGGCCAGAGCCTTCAAGGTTGAGTAAGACTTAGGTATACAGAAGAGATGGTGTCAGGGTATTAGCTTGTCTGCTGATTCCAACATCTTTGTCATTTCAGGTCTGCCTTTATTGACTTTTTTTCTGGGTGCAGGTTAAATATTTCTACTCCTTTGCACATCTAGAAATTTTTTTTTTTTGGTATGCTGGATTTTGTGAATTCTAAGTTGTTGAGAATCTAGATTTTGTTGTCTTCCTTTAATAATTATTGAATTTTGTTCTGATAGGAAGTTAATTTACTCATGACTCAGTTGACTCTTTCAAGGCTTGTTATTAAGATTTGTGAGGGCAGGTTTTGTGTAGTCCTTATTCTAGGACTAGAATGGCCTTCCTCCTAAAATGTAGTGATTCTCAGATCTCAATTGCACATCCAGAGTATCAGTAAGGTCTCTCTACTCTAGCTGATCAGAACTCCTACGACTCCCAGCTTTATGTACCGCTGGCAGCTTCATTCCACTCCCAGCTCCCTGGTAGTTCCACTCTGCTATACCTCAGAGTCTTGCCCTGGGCATAAATAGGTTAGTATTTAGCCAGAATCTTAAAGGGACCTCCATGCAGATTTCTGTCATTTTCTTTTTATGCAGTTCCCAGTTCTCTTCTCTCCAGGAGCCTTCTCTAAAATTCTAGCCACTCCATCAGACCCAAACTCAAGCATCTGCCTCCTTAGCTTGGCAAGATACTGTTCACTGCTTTAGCCCCACCTCCCTGCCTATTCAGAGATCTGGAATAATCAGGGAGCTCTCATCCTGTGATTCCTGTCTCTCAGCAACCACAGTTCTATGCTACGTCTCTTCCAATATCTGAAAGAGATTACTTCAGATATTTTGCCGTCTTTCCATCGCTTATGGCCAAATGAGTTCATCATTACCAGTTCCTTTATTGTGTCTGAGAATGGAAGCTACCCATACCATTTTTTATAAATATGGAAGAAACATATTAAGCATTAGGTCTCAGATATTTTCTTCATCTTTCACATTTGGTGTCATCTCTGAAACCAGGATTCCAATTTTGTTTCTTTTCTGCTACTAATATATGTATAGCTGTAAAGCAGAGTGAAAGTATTTGCAAAGATAACATATGTCCTGCTGAAATTTATATTCCTGTAAGATGTGATTCTATGTTAGGATGTATTTTATAAGGGAACTTTGAAAAATATTTGAAGTATCAATTTTATTTAAAGTAAAATTCCTTTTTATCATAAACAGTTCTTGTATATGATTTATAGAGATGCCACATAGGTGTTTGTTTAAGGTAGAAATACATATCTGTGGCATTTAAGGCATTCCATTTCTGCTTGGGCAGAGAGTAAGTACAGAGTCCTATCATGTTTGAAATACAGCATCTCACGTTTTGTAATGAATGCAATATTCCCAATCAGATTATTGCTATAAATCTGTGGGTATGCTTTAACATGGGGATTATCTTGTGTTGTGTTTATTTCCTCTGTAGTCTTTTGGGAACTTTTTTAAAGCTGACTGCCTTGTGTACTAACTTAAAACACTCCCCAAATTATTATTCCTAATAGGGGTAAGTATGAAAGCATCAAGATATCATATCACTTTTTCAGGTCAGTGGCGTGTGGGAGTCATTCTCCAGGGTAAATATGTGTTCAGCTTGTGGAAAGAATCACAAATATCTTCTCAGAATAAAAGAATTCCTCTGGCTATAATATGAGAGGATACCAATCAGAGCCAATCTTTCCACTTGTGCTACTGAACACCTCCTTTTTTGAAAGTCTCTTACTTCAGTTTCAATTGAAAATTAAGGGCAGCAGATAATGAACACTTTGTTCATTTTGACCTAACAAGGAGCCTTTTAGGAGGCTCACCTAAGGGTCTAGGCTTCCAGATGCTATGTCTGTAACTCTCTGGCTTATTATGACTTCCTGAATCTTGCCAAGAGGAAAAAAAATCTTAAGATACAGCCACCTAACGAAAGGTTATTAAAAATTATGTAATTTATACCCTTAAGTAATCATGTCCTTGCTGTGAATTGTTCTCTTTCTCCCTACAACCACTTATAGATTTATTCTTTTCTCAACATGACAGTAGCACACCCACACTGTGATTGCATAAGCCCCATTGGAGCACTTGTGTCGTGTTTACTGCATAGGCGATCTTTAGGCAAAACACACTGTATTGTTTTTCCTGATATTTTGATATGTGCTTTACAGTGGGAAATAACTCCAGAAACAGAAGATCTAAATTTAAATTCAGACTTTACCACTTAATAGCTAAATGATCGTGATCAAATGATTTAACCTTTCCTTGACTCGCTTTATATGTTAGATAGTTATTGGGATACTACTTGTTTCACAAGAGAGTTGTGAAAATTAAAGGAGCTAATGCAGATCACAGTAGTGCCTGGCACATTGGAAGCACTCAGTAAACCTTACCTGTTATCACCATCCTCATTATTATTACTGTTTACAAAGCTCTTTAAAAATCAGCTCATTTTGTCTTTACGGCAGATCTTTAAAGTAAATACTGTTATCCTTATTTTATAAAAAGAAAACCAAACTTAGTTATAGGTCTTCTCACTCTAAAAGACTGTATTTTTGTCTCAATTTTCCTCGGTAACATTATGACGTTCAGATGTGTTTCATGTTGGTGATGAGCCTTTGCTCAGTAGAGCTTGGTCATCTATTTAAGTAATAGTTTCATAAGGATATGTTTAGTGTAAACCAAAAATTCCTTTGATAGGAGAAAGTTCAAGGTTATGATGTATTTCTACTAACAGATAATGTGGCTTTATCTGTTTGGTCCCCTAGGACATCCTTTACAATTAGAATACAGAACTGTTTGTTTACCACAAAAGGATGAAAAACAGGTTAAAGGTGTAGCACCTAGGCTGGCTCATACCACATCATTTCCTCTCCATGCACCTTCTTCCTTCTAAATAAATATACCTAAAATTTTTATTTCTTAATCTTTTGAGAAGTTAGTTCTTTGATCCTAGTTTTCAACTCCCAGCTACACTTGATCCCCTCTACCAATGTGGACAATTTTCCTTTAAACCGTTTGTAGCTTGACCTCTGGCAAGACTGGTCTGTCTCTAGGACTATTTTTGCCTGTTATCCATGTATTAGGCTCCTCAGGCGTTTTTCCATTCCCATAGCAAGGATCCACCAGTTTAACAATGTTTCAGGAGATTTCACCTAAATATCAGTAATTTTAGTTGACTTATCAACTCAGAAAATAAGCACAGCACATGAAGTTTTTTTGCAATCCATTTAAGTACCGATTTAGACTGCCTCTATGATTTAGGACACTTTCCACTTCTTTTATGTGCTAAACACAACCTAGTAAAGGAAAGGCCTTTGAAGTGAGAGCTGGTTGACCATTTCCTGCAAACAGTGTCCAATCCAGTTGAAAATGTCTTGGAAGCATCTCCAGCTTCATCAGCAAGTGCTGGGGGATGACGTCACTGTGGGATTTCTACCGAACTTTATGTTCTGATAAACAATGTGGGTACTGGTAGTTGCCACCGGTGAATTCTTTTTCTCTTGGGAGGAACCAGCAAAGTTCCTAATTCATTTTTAAGCTTTGTTTAAAGAACAACAGACAGTAAGACAGAAAGTGCTTGGGAGTGGTTGAACTCCAAGGAGGACCACCTATTAAAATCGGGGAGTGCCGAGGAAGATATTCTGGTTTGGTTTTACTCCTCTTTGAGTATAACATAAGTAAAGAAATGGAGTTTCTTGGAAAATACGCTGTTTCCAACTAACCACCACTTGTCTCCTGTTTCAGTCTCCGTCCTAACACTCTGCGGTAGAATCCAGATGGCAAAGGTTATCTTGGAATTAATGCTTTTCTTAGATGAATGGCTGCATTCAGGAGGCTGGTGGGGTGGCATGGTGGTGAAAGCCCCTTCACCAGCAACAATAACAGTGAAGGAAACCAGACAGGCGGTTTTGCAAGCTTTACTCCTGAACCAAAGCCAAGAGAACATATTGCTTGTCACCAAACTAGGAATGAAAATAATACTAGAGTTTTTACAGAAATGAGCGCATGAAAAATTTCCTGCTTATTAAGCTCTTTCCATTTTGATATGTTCCCCTATATTAAAATTTTGAGAACAGAATGCACCCCATCATCTGGGGACTCTGTTTGTATTTTTATCTTCTCAAGGAAAAACCCTTAAGTAATTGTTGTTTGTAGGAAGAGATTTTTACTTTCTTTTATTGGCTGATACGCCAATAAAAATCAATAAAATACAGCTCACAATTTCATTCAGTGACTTCAGAGAATGTTAAACTAGATTCTAAAAGCCATCCTTATTTGTGAGTTCTGAAGGGTTCAAATTTGGAGAATATTATCGAACTCCCAAGAAACAAAAACCAGAGTCTCTTTCTAACCTGTTCTCCATATCCCTTCCTACTACCAAAAAAAAAAAAAAAAAAAAGGAAAAAAAGTTTAAAATCCCCATTTAATTCTCATCTGAATTTCAGATTTAAATATTCACTCCCACTCCTATCCTTCCCCAGAGCATCTCCAAAACAATGAAAAATAAAATCTACTGAGTTAGACTCAGCAGAATAGCCAGTTTACTGCCTTCTCCATTCTTCAATTCAACATTCATGAAATGAGCATTAACATTAGAACTCAATTCACAAGGGTTATTTTCACCATGTAAGGTAAATCTTTTCATTATGTAAGGTAACTATTGAATCTGAGTTTTTACCACCGAACATTTATTCTAACTCTTATTTTCATTTCCTCTTCTGCAGATTGCCACTCTCAAGATATCTCACATTAAAGTTTTTATTTCCTCATATGTAACTCTGGATAATATAAAACATAAGCTCAGAGTGGTGTTTTTTTATGAGTCAGTGAGGTGTTCCTGTGTCCCAAATGGCATGGGAACCAGGGAATCATTTTGAGCTCAATAGTGAAACTCTATAGCTTTCTTGGCCCTTACAAAACCAGGTCACAGCTGCCTGGCTTCCTAATTTGGTTTGATGCGCTATGAATTCCCAAGGGGATAAGTCACTCTTTTATTCATATGTAAGTACAGGAACCCTTCCAAAAAAAAAAACATCAGTCATGGTTCATCTATGATTTTAAGTGCTCTCTACTACCCCACTGTACAGATCAAATAGAGTTGACTCTTGGTAATTATTATCATATTGGAAAGGAAGTAATGGCATTTTCACTTTTTGAGATATATAGCTTCATTACTATGAATATTCACCAAGATAATATTCCCAGAGGATTTCTTTTTATGCTTTAAATGGCTATCTATTATAAAACATTCAAAGTGAAACCAATTATATATAGAGAAAAATAGAAGTAGAAAAAATAAATTACAAAATATAACAAACAGAGTCTTAGGTCAAGTCTACGAAACAGCATTACTATATATTTTTCTTGTTACCTACCAAGCTCACAAGGACATCATAAATCACCTTGCTTTATAAGATTTGATGAGGCAGAAAGATCTTTCCTCTTGGTCATCAAATTAACATGCAGTATGATTTTACACGTTGTTCCATCTCAAAATTTGGCTGTGTTCTATCTCTGGGATTTCTCAGAGCCAACCTCTTCAGGTTGTTTGGGTCTCTGCCAGTGGCTGTGACACAGATGCTTTTAATAAAGGGATGTAACCACCTTCTGGAAAATCTCCTTGCTTTACTAGATAGAACTTTCAAGAGATATCAATCCTGTTTTATTAAAGTTTATTTAAAAAAGAAAGAAAAAAAAAAAAAACTAAAGTAGCCAACACAGTCTGTGTAGCCTGCTTCATGTTTCTTCTTTTATTACATAGAATAGAACATTTCTCATTAAAAAGAAAGTTTGTGCAATTACACAACTGTATGTTGAGTGCCTACTATGTGCCAAACTCTGCAACTAGGCGTGGTAGGGTAGATACCAAGAAGATGTGTAACCTGCTTTGGAGGAGCTACACAGATGCAATATTACTTTACAAAAAAACTGAATCAAATAATCAAAAGTAATCTATGAGATGTGTGGAGATATTTGTATAATGTCATATTTAGTAGAATTTTTAAAGGTACATAAAATTGAGGCTAGATGACTTTATTATATATGAAATAACTGAATATATGGTAAGCAAAACTTTACAAGCAATGGGAAGTGGTAGATCATTCAATAAAGTCAGAAAAACTGACTATTTGGGAAAAAATGTAAATTATATCAATGTCAAGCAGAACACCAAAAAAGTAGACTAATAGTTGATTGCATATATTAAAAACCATGTAAAGCAGAAAAAAATATTGTACATATGAAATGGTCTTAGAATAGAGAAAGAGTTTCTAGGTATAAAAGTTTTGGAGGAAAGGATGAATGTCAAATTTGACAGCATAAAAGTGTAGAATTTATGTATAGAAATTTTGTAAAATTAAACACAAGTGGCAAACTTGATAAAATAGTAGCAAAATATAACAAATTAATATCCTTAATAACTGAAGATGAAATGAATCAACTAATACTACTAACCATGCAGTAGGAAAAATAGCAGCACTTCCACATAGTGAAAGAAATTCAAAGAAGTGATGGATATGAACCTACATTAAACTTCACTTGTAATGAGAAATCAAATTAAGACAATAATAAGTAAATTTTTGCTTATCAAATTGAAAAGAATTTTTAGCGTGCATAACAATTAATCCTACAAAGGTGCCCAGGCAACCTCATTCAATTCTAATTGATACTGTAATAGATTTTCTGGAAATGTGTTTGACAGTAAGTATTAAAAACATTTGTAAATTATAGTATTCTTTGATCCAATAATGCTAGTTCTAGAAAAGTGTCCTGAACAAATAATGAGACATTTATGTAAAAATACATTAATTATAGTGCTCTTTATTGTTTAAAAAGTTGGAAACAACTTAATTGTTCTGTTATAGAGAAATAAAGATACTGTATTTTATCCAAAGAATGAAATTTTTTCTTCAAAATAACTTAATGATATCTTGAGATATTAAGTGCAAAATCTTAGATACACTAAAATAACTATTTTTAAGATGTATATATTCATTCAATATTAACATTAATTAAACATTTATTATGTGACAGGATAATGTTCTGAGTGTTTAATGAATTTTATCTCCTTTTTTTACTTCTTCCAAATTTATTTATTTATTTACTTTTGAAGTATAATTGATTTACAGTATTATATTAGTTTCAGGTATACAACATAGTGATTCAATACTTTTATAGATCATACTCTATTTAAAGTTATTATAAACTATCAGCTATATTCTCTGTGTTGTAAAATATATCCTTGTGGCTTATTTATTTTATACATAGTAGTTGGTACCTCTTATCCACTTGCCTTTCTTTCCCCCTTGGAACATCTGGTTTATTTTCTGTGTCTGTGAGTTTCTTTCTGTTTTGTTATATTCATTCATTTTGCTGTTTAGATCCACATATAAGTGATAATGTATGGTATTTGTTTTTCTCTGTCTGACTTATTTCACTTAGAAAGATACCCTCTCGGTCTATCCATATTGTTGCAAATGGCAAATTTTTATTCTTTTTTTATAGCTGAGTAATATTCCATTGCATATATATACCACTTCTTCTTTATCCATTCATCTGTTGTGGACACTTAGGTTGCTTCCGTATCTTGGCTATTGTAAACAATGCTGCTGTGAACGTTGAGGTGTATGTATCTTTTTGAATTAGTATTTTCATTTTCTTTGAATATATACCCAGGAGTGGAATTGCTGGACTATATGTTAGTTCTTAATTCATAGTTTTTTAAAGAACCTCCATAATGTTTTCTATAGTGGCTGTACTAATTTACACTCCCACCAACAGTATACTAGGTTTCCCTTATATCCACATCTTTGCCAACATTTGTTATTTTTCAGGCTTTTTGATGATAGCCATTCTGATAGGTGTGAGGTAATATCTCACTGTTGTTTTGATTTGCCTTTCTCTGATGATTAGCAATGTTAAGCATCTTTTCTTGTGTCTGTTGATGATCTGTATATCTTCTCTGGGTAAATATCTATTCATATTTTCTGCCCATTTTTAATTATGTTGTTAGCTTTTTTGATGTTGAGTTGTATGAGCTGTGTATATATTTTGGGTATTAACCCCTTATCAGTCATACCATTTGCAGTTATTTTCTCCCATTCAGTAGGTTTTCTTTTAATTTTGTTGATGGGTTCCTTTGCTGTGCAAAAGTCTTTAAGTTTAATTAGGTCTTGTTTGTTTATTGTTGCTTTTATTTCCTTTGACTTAGGAAACAGATCCAAAAAACTATTGCTACAATTTATGTCAGAGAGTGTTTTGCCTATGTTTTCTTCTAAGACTTTTATAATTTTTGGTCTTACATCTAGATTTTTAATCCATTTGGAGTTTATTTTTGTATACAGTGTGAGAAAATGTTCTAATTTTATTCTTTTATATGTAGCTATCCAGTTTTTCCAGCACCACTTATTGAAGAGATTGTCTTTTCTCCCTTGTATGTTCTTGCCTCTTTTGTCATGGATTAGTTGGCCATAAGTGTGTGGATTTATTTCTGGGCCTCTATCCTGGTCCATATGTGTCTGTTTTTTGTGCCAGTACCATACTGTTTTTATTACTGTAGCTTTGTAGTGTAGTCTGAAGTCAGGAAGTGTGATACCTCCAGCTTTTTTTTTCCCCTTAATACTGCTTTGGCTATTTGGGGTCTTTTGTGAGTCCATATAAATTTTAGGATTTTTGTTTTAGTTTTGTGAAAAATGCCATAGGCATTTTGATAAGGATTGCATTGTATCAGTAGATTGCTTTGTGTAGTAGAGAAATTTAATAACATTAGTTCTTACAATCCATGAACTTGGGATGTCTTCCTATTTCTTTGTATCATCTTCACCTTCCTTCATTAATGTTTTATAGGTTAAGTAGGTCTTTCACCTCTTTGGTTAAGTTTATTCCTAGGTATTTTATTCTTTTTGATGCAGTATTAAATGGGATTGCTTTCACAATAGAAAATCAACAGATTTTTGTATTTTAATATTGTATCCTGCACCTTTACTGAATTTATTTATTAGTCCTAAAAGTTTTGGGGGTTTTTTGGGGGGGGGGGAGTTTTTTGGTGGAGACTTTAGAGTATTTCTATATTTACTATTACCGTGTCATTTGCAAATACTGACAATTTTACGTCTTCCCTTCCAACTTGAGTGCCTTTTATTTCTTTTTTGTGTCTGATTGCTGTAGCTAGGCCTTCCAATACTAGGTTAATAGAAGTGGCTAGAGTAGGTATCCTTGTCTTGTTCCTGATTTTTAGAAGAAATGTTTCAGCTTTTCACTGTTGGGTATGATGTTAGCTGTGGGTTTGTTATAAATAGCCTTTATTGTGTTGAGATATGTTCCCTCTATGCCAACTTTCATGAGAGTTTTTATCATGAATGGATGTTGAATTTTGTCAAAAGCTTTTTATGTGCCTGTTGAGATGACCATGTGATTTTTATCTTTCCTTTTATTAATGTGCAAATCACATTGATTTGAAGATATTGAGCCATAATTTCATATTTGGAATAAATCCCACTTGATCATGGTATATAATCTTTTATATATATATATTTTTGAATTCAGTTTGCTAATGTTTTGTTGAGGATATTTGCATCTATATTTGCACTTTATCTCTTTTAAAACTCAAAAAATCCTGTGAGGTAGGTACTATTTTAAAGAGGGAAAAACTGAGGCATTTGCCAAAAAAACTTGCCTAAGAGCAGCATTGTTAGAACAAACAAGTTCTCTGTTCTCATACAGTTTACAATCTAAAAGAGAAATATTAATCAAAAAGCTACCAAAATAAATGTAAAATGTCAGCAGTGATAATGACCAAGGAGGTAGAGATCCATGCTAAAGGGACTGACCTAGTCTGAGAGATAAAAGAATGCTTACTTCAGAGGGAAATGATTGGGCTAATAATTTAAGCAAGAGTAGGAGTTAACTGAAAAGATAAGACAATATCCCAGGAGGAGGGAACAGCATTTGAAAAACTTTCTGGTAGGAAGGTACATGGCATGCTGAGAGAGCTAATAAAAATAAGATGGAGCTAGAGCAGAGAGACAGTAGGAGAGAACGTGATGTAAGACAACTTTAAGAGCATTACCATGTGTTCCAAAGATGGTTTGCTTATAGGTGAGCAATCTGGGAGTCTGAGAGGCAAGGTGACTTGTCCAAAGTCACACTATCTACTTGGTGATCATCTGAAATCAAACTCAGGTCTTCTGGTTGCAGAACCAGGAGTTGTCCCACAACATTATGTTTCCTTAGAACACAAGCTTTTCAACTTTTTGACTGGCAGAATCTTACGCAAAATTTCTAATAAATGAGAAAGATCAAAACATTGTAGAAATATAAATGTAGTTTTTTATTTCAAAGTATAACTTCTACTTACAAAGTGAATTAGCTCTACCCTCATGACCTAATCACCTCCCCAAAGTCCCACCTCTTAATGCCATCATCTTTGGGGTTTAGGTTTCAACATATGAATTTTGGGAAGACCCAAACATTCAGTCTATAGAAAATATTATAGCATTAGGAGATGCTCAATATGTCATTTTAAAAACCCTCAGATTACCCAGCAAGTGGTTATCTCACTTTCTGCCTCAGCTAGATATTCACATGAGTTTTCAGTCAAATATTTCATTGCTGACATCTATGGTTTTAAGCATATATAATGTGATCTTCATTGCCAAGTTGAAATTGTTCTGTTTACCACAAAAAAAATCAGCAAGGTATGCAAACCATCGAAACCAATTTTTGAGAGATATTTCACTAGAGGAAAAGTTTTAAAAGAAATTCTTACTAGCACCTTGCCACAAAAGACCCAAATAAGTGCAATGTGAAAAAAAAAATTAACTCTGGAACTAACACTGCATATATTGACCCTAAAACAAAAACAAAAACACCCTGTGATTTAAAAACAGTGTTTTAATAATATTTACAACTAAAATGACCTGAAAGCATTGCCTTGAAAGATCTTCTTAGCAGCTATGTTCTCCTAGAACACATGAATAGCTTTCATGCAAGGCACTAGACCTACTGGTTTTTCCTCAGTACTCATTTTTTCACCACCAGCTCAGCTTTAAAAAATTTTTTTTTAAATTTTATCTTTTTGCCATTTTTGTTGGTATGTTAAAAACCAGTTACTCACTGAAACTATCCATTTCTACTGTGAGATAAGTATTGAGTGAAATGTCATCACAGTTTTCCTGCATACACGTATGACTAAAGAAGAAAAAGGAAAATCAACAGTAGTGATACCCTCAGAATTTTGAAGTTGTAGATCTTATACATAATCTTAGTCTTTGAATAAAATTATCACTTCTGTTGGATTTGTGTTCTTAGATTATTCTCTGGGTTATAATATCATGCGTCTGCTTTTTCAATAGCAGCCTACTCATCTAATATACTTGCTAGCACACAGTTGAATGAGCTTTTTCTGGAGAAAAAAGTGTTTCTTCTCCACATACTATATAAAACTTTTTGTCATTGCTCCAATTTTTTTCTATAACATTTATGCTAAATTAACCTGAGAATCTTATTTTTATGTTCAAGCTAGTTTGTTTAAAAATAACATTGTAACTTGGAAGCAAGTATAGAACTACTGTGAAAAAACTGTCACAGCCTAAAATACTATGAGGACTTGGGTAAATTTTATCACTGTACAAAGTAGATCTTGTAATTAATAACAGTGCAGTTTCCAAGTGGCTCTCTGGGAGATTCTTCTGCACTTGTCTTTCATTTTGTTTATGGAATGGTGGACAGTGGTGAAAGAATCCATTGATGCCAGAAAAAATCAAGTTACTGTTTCATCTTTTTATGCTCTTATCCATTCCACTGTCATTTTCTTTCCAAATTTTTGGTTTTAAAGGATAACTTAGTTCTAATTTAAAAGTTTTTGTTACATTGTTTTTTTCAATTGGGGTCACGTTGATTTAAAACATTATATGTTTCATGTATGCAGCATTATATTTCAACTTCTATATACATGGCAGTATACTCACCACCCAAAATCTAGTTTCCATCAATCACCACACTGTTGACCCCCTTTACCCATTTTTTTTCCCACCTTGACCCTTCCCTTCTGGTAACAATTACTCTGGATTCTCTGTATCTATATGTTTGGTTTTGTTTGGTTTGATTTGTTCATTTAGTTTGTTTGTTTGATGTTTATATTCCACATATAAGTGAAATCATACAGTATTTGTCTTTCTCCGTTTGACTTATTTTACTTAGCATAATACTCTCAAAGTTCATCCATGTTGTCACAAATGTTAAGATTTCATCTTTTTTATGTCTGAGTAGTATTCCATTGTGTATATATACCACATCTTTATCCATTCATCTGTTGATAGGCACTTAGATTGTTTGTGTATCTTAGGGCCATTGTAAATAATGCTGTGATTAATATAGGGGAGGATATATCTCTTCAAATTAGTGTTTTTGTTTTTTTTGGATGATCACTCAGAAGTGGAATAGCTAGATCATATGGTAGTCTTATTCTTAATTTTCTGAGGAATCTCCATAATGTTTTCCATGGTCACTGCACCAATTTACATTCCCACCAATATGGGAATGGTCTGGGCACTTATTACCAATTCAGAGATTGATTCAGCAGATATGTGGGGGAGGTGGGGTGGGGATGATACTGGAATGTGAAATGTTAATAAGCTCCCACTCTGACACTGTGAACCTCTACCCATTGAGAAGTCCATTAAGGGCCAGTATTGCCAGCCATCATTGAGGTCAAAGTCCTTTTCATCTTAAATACCTCTTGAAATACTGCTTTTAAGGTCATTGAGCTGGATCCTTACACTGCTGGGTCTGAGAAATGATGGCCAATGATTCTTACAAAAATAGCAACTGGCATTCCATATATTGCTGTTCAGAGTAAAATTATTTAGATTTTTTAAATTCACTTGTGAATTTTAGAATTGAATACATAAATCATAAATCCTGGTACATGTGTAAATGCAAAGTCATTGTGAAATGCATGAAAAGTGTTGGGCAGTATCTGTCAGGGAGAAAGAATTGCCTTCTCTCTTGTGTGTTGTGTTTGTGTGTGTGTGTGAGTTCACAAGAGGAATTCTTTGTCATAATGCTCTTCTACCAGACATGTATAGAAATTAAGAAATTGTTTAATTGTGCACACAGATTATGATTATTTAAATATGACTATCAAAACAGTCTTTTTGTCTTTCTGGGGTTTCTAAATCCTGTTGCTATGTGCCACTTAACTTCTGTCAATGATTAAAAACCAAATTGCCAAAAGAAGCAAATTTCTATTCGCAAGAAGTAAGCTATTAATAAGATGTTTTTTGACATAGTGAAGTGAATGCCAACACTGGGTATTTCTTAATAGACTAACAGAAGAGTCCCCAGAAGGCAGTGAAATATCACATAAAACTCAAAAAATATAAACCAAAACCAATATTTTGTTATCATTCCACTGGATTATATTACATCCAGATGGAAAAACTGGCCTTACTTAGACTTTTCTTGACTTCAGTGGTTTGTGTGTGTCCATCAATTTTAGAGTATATTTTTTATAGTTCCTATCTCGCTAAGGTAGAATGAAGTCTTAGTTCTAGACTATTTCTCTAGGCTACCATCTATAATACACAGTGCTATAATGAGTCACATTATATTTTTAAACAACTATTTTCAGTATATTTCTAAAAGTACAGTAATTCCTGTGGTCCATAAGATTAGTTATATTTGTTTATACTGTTGTTGGGAGGAAAACATTTAGTTGATAGTATATTTTGAATATTTTTCTGAAGTGTAAAAGTTGGTAAGATGAGTGATGTCTTACAGAATCACTGGGAGATTCCCTTTTTTGTTAAAGATACATGAACCCTGCCGATTATAAATCTGGTCATTGGAATATAATATTCAAACTCATTTTCCTAGCTAATTTCAGTCATTTTTCTTGAACTAAAATTATTCTTTTGGAAAAAAATCTGAATACGTAGTCACTAAATGGCTTACTCCTTAGAGAACAGTATCCTGGTCTGACTGCCTTTCTGTGTACTTGATTTACCTTGCTTGTGGCCAAGTCTGTAAAATGAGGCACACAAGAGTTATTGGAATAAAATGAAGTAATTTTCAAAATTGAAGGACTAAGAGTGCTAAGAAACCTGCCTAAGGTCACAGAGCTGGACCTGGGACTTGGAGCAATTCAGAGGTCTGCTCCAAGGTTTGCTTATTTCTAGACTATGTTTAAAAGAAAATCACAAAAGGAAAAAAAAAAAATTAGGATCAGAAGGAGGTGAGAAATATTTAGTCCTGTTCTTCTGTTTTCCCAGTGAGGAAGCTAAGGCTCACAAAAGCCACAGGATTTGCCCAAGATCAGAGCTTACTCTAAAACCCTGATCTCCTTACTCTTAGAAATGTGTTCTGCTTTGCCAGCATTGCCCAAGGTAACATCAAAGGACACTAGCATCAGCATTACCAGGGGTGCTTCTTGAATGTTTAAATTTCTGAGTCCTTTGCTTTTTCTTCTCTCTCATGGTAGAGCCCAGGACTCCCCATTTTAACAAACACATCCGATAACCTTTATGCCAAATAGAGTTTGAGAATCAATGCATCTTGCATATCACATTTTTTAAGGAAAATGCGAAATGTTATCTTTACATACAAAAAGTAATATGAAATAAAACATATATTGAAGTAGGCAATTTGGAAAGCTGATCCAAACTAAAAGAGATTAATTATGAGAGCCTTCTCAGAGGAAGGCATGTGAGCCAGTGAAATGTGCAGTGGTCTTTCATTATTGAGATTGGATGAAGTAAGAGTTCATCTGGGATGAATGCACAGAAGTGGATATGAATAAGTCACATATAAATATATATATATATAGAGAGAGAGAGAGAGTGAGAATATTCTATCAGTGGGATCTAGGAATCATTTTGGAAGTGAGGGAAAAATAAGATTACAGGGGAAGGGGTTCTCATGAGATAAATGTTACTGTGTTAACTGCCAAGTTTTCATTCTACTAGAAACCTTGGAATTTTACAAGTGTTATTAGTAATGAAATGAAAAACACAATAGCAAAAACAAATGCATGTTTGTTATTTCTATTTGTCAGAGATTTAATTCAACAATTAATTATGTTATCTAGGCCAAGTTGTGGATCCAAAGAGAAAAAATACTTCCTTCCTTTAATGAGCTTAAATCTAAATACGTGTAATGAATCCTAACATTAAAATGTTGCTTATAAGGTAGACAATGCAGATTGAAAGATGCAAATTGGCATGAAAATTTGTAGAAGAGAGAAATCTGTAAATGGCTAGGATGGCAGTGTCACATGAGGGTTCAGGGCATGACATATTGGGAGGGTAGTCTTTAAACTGGATCTGATGGGCAGGTGAAATTTATTCATATACAGTGATATTTTGGTTTTGGTCACCTAAAAAGGCCACAGTCGCTGCTTAAAATTGAATTTGATTTTAAATTTCAGCCAATTAAAATGAAATCACCTCAAATAGAAAGTGTGTCTTTTTCTTAATTGAATTTATTTTAAAAAAACAAAATTTCTTTATTTCTTTTGTCTTGGAAGTAAGCAAAAAAGTAGAGTTTAGTTCAAAAACAAAGTATTAAAATCATAAAATTAACATGATAATTATGAGTATTTAAAAACTTGTAAATGATTAGATCTTTGCCTCTCATAAAAATTTGTAATTGCTTGCATAAATTTTTGGTTGTACGTATGTTTAATTATATATAACAATGGTCCCAAAATATATTAGTGTGTGCTGATACAGAGAAAGAAGATGTTTAGTTTTGAAATTTCTGACTATGAGGTTTTTTTTTCTTTAATAAATCTAAACTTTAAAATCCCAACAGATCATGCAAGTTATGTCTCTGTATTTATACAATAAGCAGAGGTTCAGAACTAAAACCAATCCCTGTATATTGGATTCTGCTCTTTTCTAATGATAATTTTGGGTGCTAATAGAAAGTAATAAGTATGTGATGGATCTAGCCTCGTTACTCTCACCCCCAAAAATCTTTGTTCTCCAGCAAGACAAAAACTCTGGTATCAAAAAAGTGTCAAGGGTTTTTATTGTTTATTTGGCTGTTATTTTTAATCTAGATTTTCTTATACTTTGGACACCCAATACTGTTTTGACTGTTCTTGGATTACCAGGTAAACTTTTGTGGGTGTTCCCTTTGTCCTGTTAGTATTGCATGACCTTCTACCTCTGCTTCCTTCCTTCCTTCTTTCATTCAACAAACATTTAAGTAGGAGACACTGTATAAGACACCAGGAAAATAACTGGAAAAAAGTTAGGAGAATTATCTTACTTTTACTCTAGGAAATCACATCAGTGTGATTAATGTGTCCATAGATGTCTGTCCTAGGCGCTACCAGAGAGCGCTAGGAAGAGGCACTTGGCAGAACCTTAACATTGAAGAGGGGCTCCAGGAGGAGCAGGTTATGTCAAAGCTGTAACCTGAAGGACAGATAAGGAGGAGCTCCTTGGTGAAGGTGCAAGGGCCTCCAGGAAAGGTAGGTAACTCAGTAAGCCTAGAGCAAGTGTACAGCTGGGGAGCAAGAGCCAGTGGACAAAGGGCCTTGTGTGCCAGACCAAGTATTCTAGGTTATTATGATGGAAAAAGTGGCCATGGAAAACTTTTAAGCAGAGAAGTGATGGACTCAGACTCTTAGACCATTCTAGCTGCTGTGTGACTATTAGAATGGAGGGAGGCGACACTCAGAAAAGATTTATTAGGCAGATGTGCAAAATCTAAGCACAGGACGAGAGTGCTGTGGGAACTGAGCTGCTGGCAGCGGGACAGGGGAAGGTAGATGGATTTGAGAAGTAGAACCAAAAGGACTTGAAAATTCATTAATTGTTTTGAGGCTGAGGGAGGTAGTGTGGGAGGCAGTGAGAGAAAGGGAGAACTCAAGTAAGACACCTAGGATTCTGGCTTGGGCAACTGAGCTACAAAATAAGGGAGAAATCAAAAGTGGTATAAAGTTATTTTCAAGATATTCAGTTGCCAGATATTTTAGTGGTGCTTGCACGACCAGGACTTTAATATACATTTACTTTATTATTCACCATAGGATTTCTGGGCTACTTGGAGTTATATTTGTAATTGAAAGTCTGTGTTATATTTCATTCTTTTAAAGTATCATTTGCCAGAGCTCTTTGACTTTATTATTCTGACCATCAAAATAGTTTCCTTATGAGGAATCATTCTTGCCAACTCATTTAACCACTTATTTGAAACATCAGTTGTTAATAGGTTGGCTGATATTTTATCTTCCTTAAAATTTGTCTTACATTAAAGGTTTTGCATATTAAAGTTCAGAAAAGATGTTAATTTTCCTTTTGAGAGGGTAAAAGCTACATAAAGTTCTAAAATTTGAAAATAAAATAAAGACTAGTAATTACTTCACATAACTAACACATATGCTCAATGAACAGTTAAAGATACTCAAAATCAGATCTTGATTTTTAGAACTTTATTTTTAACCAAATTTTGTAATTTTACTCCTTTTTTCATCAATTTCAACTAAGTGCTCTCTTTAAAAGAATATTCTTTATCTGATGTGGGTGATAGCATATGAAGTACTGATGACGTATTTGTAGAGATGACATTGAGAGTGTTATTCAACATCAGGCTCATTCGTTTTGAAAACAACAAAAGAGTTACTCTTGGGGTTTAGATGAAGAAATGTTTCAGTAACAAAGGGCTCTAAAAGAATGTTGGCAATGATAGAAGTGAAAGGTATGAATGGTAGCAGGCCAAGAAAGCAACTGAATATTACTTTCTTGATTCCAAAAGTTTAGTATTTTCACTGGTAATAAATGAGTAACAGTGATCAAAATTTTTTCTTGGACTAATAACAAAATATATTCCAGAAAGTGTTACAAGAGAATGTGTCCTCTCTTAATCACTTCAAAATAAATAAGAGATTTCAACATGAAGACCATAATTCAACAATGAGTTTAGCAGTGTGTACTATGTAATATTTTTGGAACATTTTGAGGTTTTTAATTCCAGACATTAACATTGGTTTAATACCATTTGCTATATATATATATGTAGGTGTTTGTATGGTAGTAATGAAATGTGTATAAACATGCACATATGTGCACAGAGACATACGTCTACCTCAAAATCTTTGTAGAGTCAGTCAGAGTAGTAACAGGCTTTTAAAAACAGAGGCTTGTAAAAATTATTTTCATTACTGTACACATAAAAACACACACCAATATATACATACTATGCTAGAGGCTGAATGGGAAATAAATGGGATAAATAAATAAAGTAGATCTGGAAACAAGCCTTAATCCAGATGGTCTAATAGACGAAGTAATGAAAATGCCAAGTAGAAAGTGCAAGTTTGTTACAAGAATTACAGGAAATTCAAGAAAGAAAAAAGCTTAACTTAGGCTCCAAAAGATCAGGTAACCTTCATAAAGGATCACCATTTTATTTGAATAATAGGGGTATTTGAACATATGGAGAAGGGAAGATAGATACTGAAGTTACAAAAACGAATACAAATCATAATACTGTTGAGCCAAGAACTTTACTGATAACATCTAATCCTCAGGACAACCCTGTGAGGTAGAGAGGTTTTACTGTATTAACTTAGAGAGGATGAAGCAAGTTCTGAGTGTTTCTTGAGGTCACATGGCTGGCAGACACCACCCATGAGCTGCTGGACTCCAAAACCCAAGCTCCCTGGTGCCACTTCCTTACACTTCCTCAAAGATTTGCAGGTACAAACTTGCAAGATTAACAAAGATTCACTTTGATTGGAAGGCAAGGTGAATTTCACAATATCCAGAATGAAAAGGAAGGCTTTTCCTTCTCTGTTTATTTGACCTGCTGAAGGCCAGAGTGTCAGAGTATAAATGGTATATGTTGTCCACTTCCTGTGTCCTGGGCTCCGCCCTAAGAACCTTATGTGTGTTACCTCATTTAATCGCCTAACAAGTCTGTCTTGTCTCAGTTTTTTAGGTAAGGAAACAAAGGCACAGAGAGACAGAATAAGCCAATTTCCAAAATCAAAGTACTAGGAAATGGTAAAGCTGGGATTCAAACTTACTGTCATGAGACTCCAGGCAAGAGCCTGGACTCTTAACCACTAAACTACAATGCACTGGAAAGCAGAGTTATGTGATATACATCGTGTGTGTATGGATACGATATATATGAATCTGTGTGTGTATGTGTATACACACACACATCTCATACTTACCGGTGATTCCCAGAAACGCCTGTTGACATGTCTGAGTTTAGTAGAATTTGTTCAACTGATGATTACATTCCTTGGTATGTGTTATTTTATTCATTCTACCAGAAATTAAAGAGCGTTTACTGGGTACTTGCTTTATGCCAGACATTCTAGTAGGTATCAGGATTCAAAGCGGCGACACACCCCTAGCCTTAAATAGCCCAGTCTTTTCAAGGCTGGTAAATTAATACAATGGTTCTCTATGCATTACTTTTATTTCTAAGGTTATTTGTTGTTATTGTTTCAGTTCCTTTCTTACTTTGCTAAAATTACACGTAGAAAACAGTTTTATGTCATTAGGTTGAAAAGATTCAACATAAGCAGAAATCTGCTAGTTTGTTGAGAATTAGTTAATTAATGAGCATTGTTAGTTGATGAATATGTCAAATTGCAGTGTCAGTTTCACAGGCAGATTTACTGGGAAGCTAATGAAGCTTGAGCTTCAGGATTCCTTGAGTTCACTGACACCAGTAAGAATTAAATCTCAAATCAGTGATCATCTGTACTTGTAAGAAGGCTGCAGAGAATCTTGAGGCAATAAGGTGATTAGAATGAGAATCAGAAACCAACAACACAGCCCCTCCTACCCCAAGTAATCCCTGAGTGACTTTTATACAGTTTTTCTTCTCAGACACTTGAAATACTTCACTGGTTTAACCATTAAGCATATGCTAACAACACAGAATACAGGTATTACCTCTATTGTCCTGATATGGACTCTGACAAGATTTAAAACAAAATTTGTACAATTGTTTAATTTTAGTCATATCTATCAGTGGAAACAGTTGCTGGTTGGGAATAAAAAACAAAAAAGAAGTATTTATGATTCTTGCTTTCCAGGGAATATTATCTTTCAAAAATACAATACTTGGAGAAATCTTTGCCTTTGGAAAATCCACTTAAACGAATTCGTAATAGATTGATTACCCAACCCCAGATGCCTTCTTAATGGAGTAATGGCATCAAAACTTGCAATCTGAGCTTATTTAAATTTTAAGTATAACTTTACTCATTTATTCTTCTCTTTTACTTTGAATTTATACCGTCTCGCAGAGCTTTTAACTTGACTGCCACGTAGTAATGAATGGATTGGGTATATTTTTTGTCCCAACTCATTCATACATTCTTTTTTCAAGCAATATTTATTGAGAGCCCAGAATGTGACAGACATTGATCTAGGTGCTGGGGGAAAGCAGTGAACTAAACAGGAAGAGTCTACCTTCATGAAATGAGATACATCCAAGAGGAGGTGCCTTTTTTTTAATATTGTTCTTTTCAAAGTATGTTGTGGGATTTAGTGAGTGATACCAAGGCAGAATATAACTGTTAGCAAAATAAACACTTATTTTCATGGATTTTCATTTTCACTTGCAGCTTATAAAACCTGTCAGTTATTTCTCCAAGTTTTCCAGCTCTAGCCTGGGGTTGCCATCGATTGCCAGTAGAATTTCCAGAAATCTCCTTTCCGAGGCCAGGTCCGTGTCTCAGAGCTCTCCATATGGAGAGATGGTCAATACAATTTGACCAGTAATAGTTTTTTGATTGTCTACGGGAACATCTGGCTCTTTGACCTCACAAGTAGTTATACAACAGGCCCTTATCCCTGCGGAAAAGTGTTTGTTCCTTTGTGGCTCAGAGGCCCTGTGTTTGCATGTTAGGCTTGATGTTCTGGAAGTCATTTTCTCTAGCACTGGGGTTATTTAATTCCAAGGACTGGTTTGAATTTCTTTTAAAACTATAAGTGTATAGGATTACATTTAATTGTTGGTTTATGTACAGGAGCATTACTGCACTGAGCTGCAGGGAGCACATTATAAATACTCCTTTGTCCTGAGTAAATATTCATTCAGTTACAGGCTGGATGGGGTCCCACGAATCTCTGAATCGTGACGTCTGTACAAGGATTTGGAGAGACTGCTGATATTATCTATTAAGCTTTTGCTGTCTATAGGGTCATATAAAGTAGCTTGGAAATTGCAGTGTAAATCAAGAAAAACAATGTCTGAAGCTTGGACGTGTCAACCAGATGGCTGGAGTGGAGCCATTGTGAGTACATATTGTTGGCAGCACACAGGTCAGACAGAAAGGCAGTTGTTCCAAGCGCTCAGTGTCGGCCTTCCAGGGGCAGTGGGAGGACAGAGTGGGGCATTGCTACACATTATGTCGGCCTCAAGGGCAGGAACGTGGAGTCCTGTTCTGGTTCAAATTTCACTCTGAAGGTGACAGTCGAATAAAGGAATGACTTTCTTGAAGTACAGCCTGCTTTCCTAGTAGTTTCTGAAGAGAACATTTTCAACTGTTAGAGATGGAGTTTTGTTCCAGAAGCCCAGTTCCTCCATCTCCTGGCATCCGGGGACTTGACTGCTAATCATTCCTCTCAGTGCGTTCCCAGTCCTCACCCTACGCAGGAGTTGAAAGGCCCTAGTCTCCATAATATACTCGTGCCAGACTTGGAATACAACACGTCGCAGTCTCATTCCCATGATTTACCTTCATAAAGGCCATATGGGTTACTCTAGATCCAGAAAAGTCCATCCTATTGTGAACACCCTGTGTGAGGTAATACTGGAGAGAGGGAATGGGTGAGTAGTTCTGAGGTGTTCCCTCGCTTCACTGATGCCAGAAGTATGCGTAGTATTAGGGATAAAAGAAATAATGTCATTAAACACTCAATCGTAAGATGGTGCTTCCCTTACATAGCAGAACCCTCTTCCCACCTACGGATACTGCCAAGAGCTGGGAAGGGCAGTGTCAGTCAGCAAACATGGCTGCTGTACATCGGTCAGCAAACAGTATTCCTGTTAAAAAGCTGGCACTTTGGGGATTTCTCTACTGCCTTGAACAGATGGCTTGTGACCTGCAGTGACTTCATTCAGATCCAGGGCCTGCAGAATCCAGGCTTGTGGCCAGTCACTAAATGGAGTCCCACAGAGCCGTGCACTATCTGGTCCCTGCCAACTTCCCCAGCCTCGTGTGTCTCCACTCCCCAGTTCTCCTGATTATCTGAACCTCATCCCCTTCTAGACATTCTTAACTTCTTCATTTCCTCAACCACCTTTAGGCTTTTGCACCTACAGTTTATGGTACCTAGAACAGACATCATTCCAGTTTGTCTAGTGCCTTCAACTGCTGTGCTCCCTGCCCCTACCTCCCCCATTGAGGATTTGTTTAATATCAGTTCCTGTCTCCCCTATCCAATCAGAATACATTATCCAGAAGTTTTTCCTCACCCATCACAATATGGCTAGTGTACTTTATCACCTAGGAGAAACCTCCACTTTCCCAAACCCGTTTGGGTTCTTCCTCCTTCCTTGATGCCAAGGATAATGGTGCATCAGTCCAGTAACCAAGTGGTCTATAGGAACCTCCTGCAGTCAACATCTCCACCACACAAAAATTATGGTTAATCCTCTTTAATTAGGACTTTAGACACACAAGATTTATTTGAAAATAATGTAATCAAAATAGAGATAGGCTCTACTGAATTTAAAAAATAAATTCAGCATAAGCAGCTAATTACAGATAGGTCAACATCTTTATTGAATTGGAAAGCCCCCAGTGAAGGTTTGCTAATGGTTATTTTGAATGAAATATTCAATAAAAAAAATGAAACTTGACTTTAGACCTTCAAGCTCTTCCCTTGCAGGACCTGGAGAGAGTTTTCTAGAAAGGATTGGTCCAGTTTTCAATCTGCTCTTTTTCCTCTGATTTCCCATTCATTCATTAAACAAATATTTGCTGGGCACTCCCATCTGACAGGTGCTGCTGGCTCCTGTCCCTTTTATACATGCTGCAGAGGACTTGAGGCTGCCCTGGGCAATGGCTTAATGTCCAAAATAAGGAGGTAACATGAGTAACACTGGATGGCAGTTGAAAAGGCCATGGTTTTCATGGTTTTTCTGCTTCTAAGTAATTTTATACTCTTAAAAATAATAATTTAGTCTACCAAACACTATTCCAGATGCGCTATGTATATTACCAAGCACTATTCTAGGTGCTTTATGTATATTAATCCTCATTTGATCTTCATGATGAACCCACAATGTAGGCAGTAGTGTTATCTCCATCTAACATATGGGGAAATTGAGGCAAAGAATTATTGAGTGACTTGCCCAAGGTGGATCATTTAGTAAATATTGGAGTCTTGACTTGAAGTCAAGAGCCCGTACTCTGGTCGTCATTAGACCTTGGAATGGAAAGTCACCTGACTCCATAGGGACTTGTTTGTTTGTTACATTTGTAAAGTGATTTGGTTGGCCACAGTGGTCTCCAAGATCCCCTCCTAGATTAACACTGTTAATTTCTGGTACTGGAGCTGCCCTGTCCAAACTGCATATCCTCACACAGTGCTTCTTTCTTTTCCTGAATCCTTTCAGGTCTGCACCTTACACTAGACTTTGCTTCCTCTCTTTTTCTCAAATACTTCCTCAAAGGCTGCTACTCTCCCCAGTCCAGGCTTACTGCCGTGATCCTACCCCGCAGACCTCTGTGTTCTGGATCTTTGGTTTTACAGGTTACCCTCTGAGGGACTGGTGCTCTCCATTATGGGAGGAGCAATAATTTTCCCCTCATAAAGTCCCATGACTTAACAGTGGAACTGTGTTCTCTGTCTTGTACACAGTTCCACCAAATGGCTCTCTCCTACTTCCACCTCCTTACTGCCACAAAACAACATACACACCAGTCCCCATCGTGGGTTTCAGAGTACACAAGATGTTTTCACACGCATTACATTATTTCGATAGAAGAGTGAGCATTGTTACTCTCTCTGCTCTATGAGGAGATTCAAAAGATAAGATATGCCCCAGATCACACAACTAGTGAGGGATAGAGTTGGGATTTGAATCTCGATGCTCTTAAGTTTTTTCCACTATATGAACCAATCTATTCTCTTTCTGTACTTCTTTCCATTTTCTCTGACTCAAAGTGTCTAAAGATTTAACATTTCAAAGCTCACTATGTATAGTGAAGTGTTCATGGCTTTAGCTGTTTCCTTTCCCAGAAGTGTCTATCTTTCTCACTGAAAGCTAGCTAGTTATCAACACGTGGGGCTCTGAGAGGATGAAAAATGAAATTATATTACAAAATCCTGACCTAATTTTTGCTCTGTTTATCAATAGTTGTGGCATAGTTATTTGTGCCTGATGGAGGGGAATTCTCAGAGCCCATACCAGAACCTTTCCCAAAGTGCCTTGGACCATGGTCCCCACTCAGTTCCTGTAATGAGTGCATCAGAGAGATACCCCGGTTATCTTCCACGTGACATCAGCCCTCACAAGTAGATTCTGTGAGGATTGGGCTTGCCCAGAAGCTCTAGTCATTGTTTTGCATGATGAAAAATGTGGTTTTCGATATGCATTTGGATATGTGCGATGGAATTCAGGACTAAAAGTTGTGCCTGGAGAAAGTCTGCATGAGCTAGCTGGAGTGGGGAAAATCACCTAACAGAGTGACTCTGACCTTCAAGCCATCTGACCCCAGGATCTCCCTGAGAGGGTCCAACTGGACCTTAGCGATACACCTTTTCTACTGCCCTCTACTGTCCAGGGCCGAAATGACAGAAAACACAGTCCTGCATTCTGGATGTTTGTTTAATAACTTCAAAAAAAAAAAAAAAAAACAAAATTACTCTTGAGCTGAAATCAGGTTTTCCAAGTTTTGGTTCATAATAAGTAGTTTTTAAACATTTAAAAATAGGGATGTGTAATAAAAGCTGAGAGACTCTCCAGAGATTGCCGCTGCTGGCGCTTCTCTAATAGAAAGCATACGCACTGAGCTAACATTTGACTGAAGAAGAAAACAAAGCTGTTAAAAGCTGGTAGGCTCATTTTCCAATAGCAATAGCATTAATATCTTTCAAGTCACTCCTAACCATAGCTAATTAGAGGTCTATGAAGGATGGCCCTTCCTGACGGGTCACCTCAGGTTAGGCAGCCTGCAGATTTGCTGTTGACGGCTGGCAACAATGGGTTTGTGAAGAATTTCTGCTCAGCTCGAGGTGATTATCCTTTTTTTTTTCTTTTGCTGGTGTGTCTCTTATTTTGACTGGCTGAGTTTAGGTTGGACACTGAGGCCCCGATTCAAAGACAGTGCCAGGTTGTTGCTGGAGATCTGCACTGACAGATTGTTGAAAACTTATTAGTCTGACGTTTTAACAGCCTGCAATGGGATGGAAATCTGCTCTTTCACTGGAAAAACTTAGAAAGGAAAACATGAGCTTGAGCTGAAATCAGCCCCAGGTCCAAATCGGCTGTCCTCTGGCACCAGAGCGCCCAGGGCTGCCACAGTATTTAGAGATGAAGTCCTGGCTATGCCACCCACAGGGTCGAAGGGACTCTGTCAAGTTGGAGACTCTGAAAATGCACCCTCCGGAAGCCGGAGAAATGATAATGGGCTGGACACTAGGTGCTAATGTCTTCAGCAGCAGCAGAAGTCGGCCTCACAGGATGTTTCAGCTGGGTGGTTAGGGGTTGTTCTTTTGGCCCTAGCCATTCTGCATAATGATCCAAGAAAAAGAAATAGGGAACACCTCAGGCCTGGTACCTTTTTTGAGGCAGAAATGTATAAAAAAGATTGTCGCCAATACTGTTGGTGAGAGATATCTGGTACCACTGTATTGTAATAGTTTGTCAGGATGCTAAAAGAATTCAATGAGCCTCTCAGCTCTCAAAAGCCAACCCAGCCTTGCCATCCCAGCCCACAAATACATATATTTTAAATCACTGTTAGCCCCCACTTTCCTCCCACTGACCTACTGCCACTTTGATTAAGCCTTCTACCTTGACCTACCACAACTTTGCTCCCATCCTGGGAGGCTACTGAAGGGTTTCTGGCCTTTGAACAGGCAGCTGTCTCTGTCTGGAGGGGTGGAGCCCTCTCTTTTGCCAGCCAATTTCTTCCTATCTTCCAGACAGCCATGTGGTGTTTCTTTTTGGAAGCCTTCTGTAGCCCCAGACAGTGCTGGCTGAGTGCCCACTATTTAGGGTGCCCATAGCCTTCTATGTTTTGACTTCAGGCCAGGCTATAAACTTCTTGAGGACAGGCTCTAGCCCAAATCTCATTTGATTTTTTTTTTGTCCCCACTCACAATACAGTGCCTGCACAGAGCAGGCACTTGATAATGGTATCTTCTTAAGTATTAATTCATTCATTCATTCATCCACTCACTCACTCATTTGATAGACATAAATGGAGTTCCAACCTTCTAGGCCCTGTTAGGCATTAAGGGAGTTCAGTCTTTTAATAGAACCTACCTTTTTATGACCTACAGACCTAAACCATTGTCTCTGCAGGCTGATCTTCCAGGATTTAATTAATACCCTTCAGTTCTTGGTTGGGGGAAAATGTGAGATGGGAAGTGACCCAGATATTTTGAGATGTCTTCTCAATGTCAGGTTTCCCCTTTCATCACCCCACTGCAGCTCACATCACGTGGATGCATCTAATGGCAGCACTTACCAGTGTGTATGCTTAAGTACACAGGAAAAAACTCTCTTCTCGTGCTACCCCAGATAATCCTAAATCTCAAGTGTATCCTACAGAATTGCAGTAAAGAATTATTTATTCATCTATTTAATTAACACTGGGAGTGCCATCATGCATTAGTCATCGTGCTCAAATAAACTGATCAAATAAAATAGACGCATCAGCATACAGACAATTGGCTTGTTCACTAAAAACCTCACTAGAGAAGTCCTCATACTGAGTGGCAAACTTGCAGAATCCAAGCACTTAAAGATGGGGTGAGGGTGGAATGAAGGCAGCCTGTGCTGAGGACTTGCCTCCTCCAGTTGTCACTGTTGTTTCTGCTGCACATGAGATGGGCTTCTCTTTCCATCAGTGACCATGGTTAGCACTTCTTCAGCTCAGTAAAACTCAGGGTGTTTTTCCTTTTCTTTTTGTTTTTCCTAAGATAGGTCTAATCATACGTCAGAGGCTCTTTTTGTTTTGTTTGAATGATCTATCAAGTATGGTCATGGAGATGCTGGGGTTTTCTGCATCTGCAGTAGCATCCAACACCTAGTCACCAGCTGTGTGAGTGTCAAGAGGCAACTGTGCCCATAGCGTTCTAATCGCTGGATCACTGCCATGGTGATGTGTCCTTGGATCAGTCATTCCAATGTTGATGGATGATGCCTCCTGTTTCTCCACTCTCCCAGTTGTGGCCTACCAGCAGCTCCCCTCATGAGTCAGTTTTGCATTTTGGTCTGTGTCATTCCTGGAGACTCAGCCTACAGCCTGCTCCTCCAATGATTTTATAAGCACCTAATTCCCTTTATTAATTTCCTTTCTGCTTAAAAAAAGCTATAATGGTAGGAAGGAAATAATCAAAGAATCACAGCCTATTAATTATTTGCTGATAACATTTAACATCATCTACTTGCAGAACGCAGTTATTGCCTCAGCTGATACTGGGGAAAACCTCCAAGCAACAAAGATTTGTCTTAGGTTTTATTTGTTCGCTAATGTTTCCTCCCATCCAAAAATATCAAGATACTTGACCTGAAAAGACTAGATGCTGCAGGCCTGCTGAGAGACTAAAACAGGCATACCTCAGAGATATTGTGGGTTCAGTTCCAGACCACCGCCATGAAGTGAATAGTGCCATAAAGTGAATATCACCATAAAGCAACTCACATGAATTTTTTGGTTTCCCAATGCATATAAAAGTTATATTAACATTATGCTGTCATTTATTAAGTGTGCAATAGCATTATGTCTAAAAAACAATGTGCATACCTTAATTTTAAAGTACTTTATTGTTAAAAATAAAAATACTTTATTGTTAAAAAATGCTAACCATCATTTGAGCCTTCAGTAAGTGGTAATCTTTTTGTTGAGGGAGGGTTTGAAATATTGTGAGAATTACCAAAATGTGACAGAGACACAAAATAAGCAAATGCTATTGGGAAAATGGCACCAATAGATTTGCTTGATGCAGGGTGGCCAAAAATCTTCCATTTGTATTAAAAAAAAAAAAAAAGAATATGAAGGCTTATTTGAAGCAGGAAAAACATTAACTGGTTTAAGAAAGCTAGAAATGCTGCTAACTGAATAATGTGTAAACTTTCACTGTCTTTAAGGTTTTTTTTTCACTTCTTTTGAGTGTAGCATGATACTATTATTAATATTTGAATATTATTTTTATTCCAGATATAGCTTTCCCCTTAAGAAAATATTTGCTGAATACTTAAGTGTGATTTTTTTAATTACACTTAATATTAATTTTGCATGTTATTTTGAACAACTGATTTTATGATGATAGTAATGAAAAAAATACAGTCCACTTGAGAGAAATATAATTTCTTGTACATTTTGCCGGAACATGTAATTAAACTAATGAAAATTAAGTATTTTCACTATAAATGTTAATTTACTAGGACAGATGCAGTATTTTACAACATCCATCTTGCTCTTCCTGACTAAAAGGCAAATTTTAGATTTAATGTAGAAGATTCTTTATAAATAAAATTAACAACTAACTTGTGAAATATTCTGACTTTTAAAATTAGAAGTATTTCTTCACTTTTAACTCTAAAAAATAATATGGGTATTAAGATAAAATTATAATGGATGAGTTCAACTTATTACTTCATATTTTTGAATTGTAATCTCACCTAATGTAATTTAAATCAGTATCATTCTCATTCATAATAAATTAAAAACTAAATTTGCAGTGAGACTATGATGTAGATAATATTACTCTGTTTTGCAGATGGGAGAGCAAGTTTGGCCAAACTAAATAAATGACTCATGATAGTACAGTAAGTAAGTGCATGCAGCAACAGGATTTGAACTTGGGTCAGTCTAATCCAATGCCTAAGCTCTAATAGGTGGCAACTCTTGCAAACAAGAGTGGCTCATGAGTAAGAAAAGGGGATGTAAATAGACATAGTCTACTTGGCAAGGCAATAATGAGGCCAACAGTAGCCAGTATTTGGAAAGCTGTTCAAGAATCAGGTAAGCTGTCAGCTTTCATTCCCTTACTCATTAGAGTGAAGTATTCTATAGCGAGTGCCACTCTCCATGCCTCAACTTTCTACCTTCTTAAAAGAGTATGAGAGTGTGAGATGGTACAACACTTAGAACGATGCTTAGCCAACAGTAAGGGCTAAAGAAATTTTAGCTAGTGCACAAATACTTATTAAGGGCCTGGTATGGATAAAGCACCAGGTTATAATAATGAAGCATGTTAAAAACACTAACAATGAAAATGGTTTGATTCTTCATGGTCTATGAGAACAATAGGTATTACACAGGAGTTCATGTAGCATAGCCTGTGTGCTGTGGGAGGAGAGATTTGCCGGGGGCTCTTTCTGTTGCTAGCAGGATCCAGCCCCTTGGATGCGGATTTCAATAGCTGTGCCTTGTTATTTAGGGGCAGTGCTGGTTGGGAGAGATGAGCACAAACAAGGCAAGTTTGTCTCAGTATTTCAGGCACAGAAGACAAAACAAAGATGGGGATTCTATGGAGAGATGAGATTCCTAGAATCAGATAGAAGCCTGGTAATCAGAACCGGATCGAGGTCTGGGTCATCCACCAACAGGGTGCTGGGTGAGGGAGTCCCCGCACACACGACCAGGTAGAACAGAGAGGGAGGAGGGCTGCAGCAGCTGAGAACCCAAGGAGGCACAGAACCCACAGCATATCCTGCAGTTTTCTGAGACTAGGAAGCCGTGGCTTAGTTCAATTAATCTCCTGAACTGGGTCATCACCCTGGGTTGCACAGCAAGCAGGAACCTGGCAGCAAAGGCCCTGTAAACACTGGCATCAATGAGAAAAGGCACTAGAAAGCATCTGGTTTCTTTCAAGTCCTGATTCCTTTCTGGGCATGGCTTTAAAATCTGGTGCCATCGTCAGGTAACTTTATAAAGCAGGGCAATTCAGGCACTAGTTAGGGGTGCCTTAGATGGCCAGGGAGATGAAGACAAGGAAGAGTATGGCCTCGTGCTCATTGGAAGAGCCACCACACCCACTGTTGCTGCTTGGTCATTAACTTGTGTGGTCAGTGAACCCAGGCAGGCCATGGCTTTTAAGGAATGCATGTTTCACGGGAGTTTCAGAAACTTCTCCTGGGTTTGTCAGTATCCAGGAAAGAGTGCCCCCTTGGAACACCCACACCATCTACATCTTGAGGGGCAAGCATAAGACTTGCCTTTGGGCTTGGGTAGCTGTGGGAAGTTAGCCACCATCTGCTGCAAGCCCCTGCAATTAAAGAAGGAAAGCTCTTCTGTCCTAGCACGTATGTGGACTTACAAAGGCTAAGGGGTTGCTCCAGAGTTATTTCCCTGTAGGACCCAGAATATGGATTGACAGAGCATCCTTGTTTTACCAAGAAGCTGAAAACACTTTAGAAACCTCTGATCTTTCGATTAAAAATAATTAACTCTTTCAGGTCATAAAATAATACCACTTTTAAAAAGCAGGTAATGCAGGAAATGGATTCTACAGATTTGAAAGGGTTTAGCCGCTGCCAAAACACAAACAAAACAGAAACAGACAGTCGGATCAGACTCCACAGATCGTTAATCCTCGCATTTGCTCTCTGATCTGGCTTCGTGGCATATATTAGCGTCCTCATGTTATTTACAGAGAAATGAAGCCTGAAGAGATTAAATAGCATGATAAATATCACGTGATATTTAGTTCAGCAGAGTAGCCGGGAATAGTTCATGATATGTATTCTCCAGTTAGTATTCAGTGCCCTCTTGCAACCTTTGGGTGTGTCCAAACTTCCTCCTCTACAGTTCACTTTTTTGACTTGCCAAAGGGAGTCAAAAAAAGCCAGCAGCTGGCTTCCTTTTTGTGGTTCTGAGCCAGTTGTCCATCTCTGTGCACGATGTAGGTCATCATGGGTTAATTTGAGTATAAATAAGTCATCCTTTCCCCTCTCAGCCTGTGCCTCTGCGTACCACAGGGTTTCTTTAGGTGTAAGGAATGCAGATTCTCTCATCTGGGAATTGTTTCTCCCAGAAATTACTTTGTCTTATAATAAATTAAGTGTAGGTACAATAAAGATTGATGGGGGTGGAATTAACCATGTTGTGAACAGTGAAAGAAAGAGGAAAATGGACAAATGTAGCATGTCCTCGGTCTTCCTATAGACAGGAAATTAAATGGTGAAAACAAGTCCAGCCTGGTACTACTAAATGGCTTCCATAAGCCCCCGGGAGATGGGTGCAGAGAAGCAGTATGTGAAAGGTAATTTTTATGTTCAGAGTGTTGCAAAGGGGGGCAGTTCTTTCTTATGAAATATTCAAGCATAGAAAACAGATCAGAGAATAATTTAAGGAGCAAATCATTATAGAAAAAGATGACAATCCCTCCAACATTTCATTATTCCATATACCTTTCCACTACCCTGAATTTGATATTTATTATTCATTGCCTGCTTTCATGCTTTTTATGTAAATTAATATACCCCAAAACAGTATGTGCTATTTTTTAGATATTTTCAACTTCATAAGGAATATTTTTTTCTGCTTAACATCATACTTTTACATGATTTAAACATTATATATATTTTATATGATTTGAATATTATATAATGTGAATATTACATAATTATATATGCATATTATATACATATAATATATTGTTACACTATGTGTAGCTCTAATTCATTCATGTTAACTGCCATATAGTATTCCAATGTATGAATAACATATTATTTATCTATTTTGTAGCTGAACATTAAAGCTTGTCTAGTTACCAATTTAGAAAAGGATATCCATTTCTCTACATTGTTTATAAGCGTTGTTATTGCCAGATTTCTAAGTTTTGCCATGTCAGTGAGTTTAAAATAGGCCACATTTTACCTCTAATTTCTAGTCCCTGATCATTAGTATGGTTGAATATATTCTCTCTGTTTATTGACCATTCAGATTTCCTCTTCCATGAATTGCCTATTTATATCCTTTATCCCTTTTTCCATTGGATTATTTGTTATTTTCTTATTGGTTTTTTACTTGATGATATTTATTCTCTTTACCAAGCTGTGCAGTAGAAGGGAGATGTCACATCTGGTAAGCACACAAATGAAAAGTTAAACACTCAGTAGGCTGCTAGCCCCTGAAGTAGCAGCTATAGTCTGTAACTCTCCTTGTCATCCCCTCTTTTCTGATTTTTGCTTGAGCTCTTCTCTGAAATTGTAAGCAAACAGGTGGTAGGTCTTCATCACATATTTTTCAGTGTACATCACAGAGGCTGTTAAACTGTGAGACAGAGAGCTGGCTGGATCAAAGAGTATTTGTTTGTTCACATAGTAGCCATTTGTCAATCACATGCATAAATGTGGTCTATTCTTAAATAACTGATTGTATCTCTGGAGTTTGCCCTGCACAAAAATTTTAACAAGCAAGTTAAAGCAAAAATGTAGATAAGAAAGTTGATATTTCCATGAGTCAGTGGTTCTGGAAAAGCATTATGAATACCACTTCTTTATCATTTCCTTATTTGTTCAGAGTCCCCAAGTTCAGAGAGTTAAGTGGAGGCCACTTAGGTTTGTGCTTGAAAATATCTGCTCGATTGCAGAGTAGGTAGTTTAGAGTAATTTTGGTCCTGAAGAACCAATTTTGAGAGTGATTAACCTCAGATTATTAGATCTAGTAGACTGCATATCCTCCTTTGAAGTTGAAACCGTTAGATGCTAGTGCGTCTCTGGCCATGACTTCTGACAGAAGCCACAGAATCAGCTCTTCACCAGACATGAGGCATGCAAAACAGTCTATCCCCAATTTGTCTGTCAAATATTTTACTACTAGGAAAGTCTCTGCTCATGACATAAGTCCCTAGACTCGGTAACAGACAAAAACATGAAGAGTAGAATAATGTCATGGTGATGTCAGGTTGCATGGACATGTCTCCTTGGGAATCCTGATATGAAATCTTAAAATAACTATGGCTTCCTTTCTCTTGCAGAGGTGTGGCGAAATCTTGTTTGAAAACCCTGATCAGAATGTCAAATGTGTTTGCATGCTAGGTAAGAAGACTTCTCATTTTTAATCTATTAAGCATGTTGATGTCATGTGGACTTACTATTGTTCTGTTGCCTGCTGTCTCTTGTTCCATATTGCAGAAGTTAATGAGCTCTTTTACATATTTATAGACAACTATAACACATTTTCATGCGGAACACTTGATGATGAAAAAAGGTCTTGATTTTAAAAACTGTCACTAAGTCAGGAACCATGCTTCTGAGTCTTTCAAAAATTTTCTTGGATTATTTAGCATAAAATAGAATTGAGTTCCCTGTGTTCAGGCAACTGTGATGAAAAAGTAAGAAGACTCATGTTGTAATTCCTAAACTAGAGACGATAAGCTAGGCAGGTAAACTAAATATTTACATCACAGCACAAAGTCCTCACTTACAGTGCCTGGGAGAAATACACATTTGAACTAAACTGAAGTCAGCACTACAGTTACCCACACTGGATTCATAATAAAATTGCAGCATTATAAAGAATAATCCTTTGTTCTTGTAAGATAATATATCATCAGTGCCTATAACAAACTCTTTAAAATATCATTTTCTGTTAAGAAATGAAGTTGATGTTATTTTCCTCATTGTATAGGTTAGAAAACTGGTACAGAGAATATAATATGCACTTAACCTCAAAGTGAGAAATGGTCCAAATCATGATATGAATGTTTCTAAACTGTAAAATTTTAAAGCTAATGCTTATGTCTTATTTAAGCCACTAAACTACATTCAGTGAGCTTTTCATTATGTAATTATAGTGATAGAACAAAACAGTAGTGTGAATAAATAAAAATAACCCTTAAATTTGACTTTCACTAAAATTTCACCTTCATCTATTCCAACTTTGAGCCGTACTCACAAATAAAAAAAGGATTCATTTTAGCTTCTTCCATTTTCTCTGGCTACTTATATGTTGGCAACCTAGGTTATTGGTAAGATGACTCAAAAGCAGGCAGCAAGATAAATAGAAGCAGGGGAATATCTTGGTAATTTGTAATTCAAGATAATCAGATAGTAAATAATCATAGGTTGCTCATGACCTAAAACCAACCAAACAAACAAAAAAACACAAACACCATATTTTCCTAGTTTTCTGATCTTTCCTATTTTCTTGAATTAGTGTTTTAAATCTCTCTGTTGCTGTGTTCATATATGTTTTATTTTAATTAAGATGGTGGCTGTAAAGTAACAAATCCACTGGAAAATGAACATTATTACTGGAAGCACTTGAACAGTGAATATAGCATAGCATCCATAAATCCATTTCAAATATCCAGTATTCCTTTTCCTTATCCATGAAAATGCCTCAAAATGCTAATAGTGCAGGATGCAAACTAGATTGAGTTGGGGCAGAGACGGAAACAGAAATGATTCCTTTGTCCAGCCACGTGTCCCAGCTTTGGACTTGGGAAACCATCTCATTACCACATCAGATCTATTTATCAATTAAGTCATTTAATTTTCACTATACCAAAATAAAACTATTATGAATACCAGTACAGATGGATCAACCCGCCATTAGCATGTGTTCACCTGGAGGCCAAGGTCTGTCATTGCACAGCAATCCTGTGCAAGATAATGAAAAAGGAAGTGAAGTTGATGAATTCTTCCCTTTAAAGAAGCTAGGGAAATTCAAGGTGTAAACGTGTAACTCACTAAAACTGAGACCACATCTTGTATGTAATCGGGAAAGGGCATCTATTTAACACAACAGCAACCACAAAGTGCCACTTCACCACTGTCTGAGGTCTTAATTCGTTTGTTGCTTCTTTGGAGAAGAACCTGTGATCATGCCTTTATGACTTCTCAAAGCGTTTCTTGAGAAAACTTTGTATCTCCAACAGTAAAGGATAAGGAGTCTCTGCTATTTAAAGGGACTCAAGTTTTCTAAGTGTTGCCAGTCATGAATGTGGTTTGTATTTTTGCAGATAATGTTACAACATGTTTATAAATAAATCAAAATTTTCAAATAAGAAAGCCAAATAAATATGGTCTGCATTTCCAAAACTTCACCTCTGATCTTTATGCCACCCCAATATTGAGATCCCTGATGGAGGTCAACCTGGGACAGTCACAGCTTTAAGGTGTCAAGTTCTAGCTGCACCCCCTCTGATGTCCCCGAGGCATCCTCCACTCACTCCAGGTTTGGGGCACCTGCCTGGATCCCAGCTATGCACTGGTTCCAGCACATTTGAGATGGAATAGGGAAGCGGATCAGTAGCCAGCCACACCACGTGCAGTTTTCTTCTGTCCCACTAGTGTGTCTCCAGATAATTCTGAAAAACACAATCGTTATGCTTTGCATTGTTTACCTCACGACTTCTATGAACAAGCCATCCTCCCCAAACTCGGGCTTCTGGCTTATTACATCAAATGAGACATAAGTGTAAAATTCACTTGGAGTTACTCTGAAGCACTGAATTCAAAGCAGTTTTAATGTGGGAGCAAACTGTTGTCATGTATGGGTCCAGTGGGCAGTCCTGTCTACATTCAGGGAAATAGTAGTTCGTGTTGGATGTGAAGGTAAATAAAGACGTACCACAGAGCTGACTGCAGTGAGTATTAAGTATTTATTTCTTAAAATTCTGTCAGAGGGGGCAAATGTAGAGCCTGTTAAGCACCAAATTGTAATAAATGTTGCTTTTTTCTTTCCTTCACCTTTAGGGAGTTCAAAACTGCTATTTCCTGTCTTCTCCCTTTTTTTTTTTTTTTAATTTAGCCATAAGATTTCTCTCAAGTTCAAATAGACCTCAAAGTTTATATAACTATATCAAAGGGTATATAACTGTAGAGCAAGATGTGTACCTTAATTAGGTGCAATGAACTGATACCAAAGGGGAAAGGAATTAGAAGAGAAATTATCTCTCATTGCGCAATTAGTGTATGAAGTGCGGCCAGTTACTAAAACGGTTTTACTTTTCAAAGTTTAATGAAACGCTTAGGTACAAAGAGCTAAGATTATTTAAAGAAATGACATAAAATGATCAATGTTGATTCACTTCTAGATTCATTTGCTAACCTCAGTCTGGGAAATGCTAAATCCTGGGAAAAGAAACTTTCAAAGAAGAGTTCTCAGCAAAGCTTGGTGACTCTTCTTTCTCTTGTTTTAAGAGTGAGGTTGTTTTTGGCCTTAATTTGTAATTTACAGTTTTTGTTGCCTCAATTTCTCCAACTTCTCTATCAAGGTTTAATTTTACAATTTGAATTTTTGAGTGGCTCTGCTTTTGTTTTGAATGTGATTCCTTTCCTGCTGATTGGAATGTAAAGCACGCAATTTCTTACCTGCCATGGCTTAGAGAAGGGTGTTCCTATTGTCAGGTTTCTGGTTAAAACTTGTTATAAATCATTAAAGAGATTGCCAGTTTTCAGAGCAATAGAATACCATAAAATCAATATTTATTAACATTCAGCATGAGCTTGGAGAGACTTACTTTCTAGTCTGACCTCTGAAAAATTAACTGTGCACTTTTCAGAAGTTGCTTCATCTCTTAGACTTCAGATTATAGTTTTTTTTTTTTTCCTGCAAAGTGGCAATAAAAACGTATGTCCCTTCCAGCCCAGGGGTTGTCCTGGTGTTATAAAATGAGGTGTTCAGTGAAGAGATGTTGCCTGCTAAGATGCCCTAAATACAGGTTTATGCATCAATAAATTAACACATAAGAAGCCAGGGTAGGGATGCAAAGATGTTGAAGTTCTGGTACCTGCCCTCAAGAAGCCTCCAATCCAGTGGGGCATGGACAACAACACAGTGACAACATAGCATGAGAAACCATGGGCCAGGGTCTTCTGGGAAGGCGAAGGGTGGAGTTGTGTCAGGATGAGCCTGTGAGAGTGGTAATAAGGAGCCGAGTGTCAAAGAGAAGCGGCTCACAGCTCTGTGAGGTTGGAAAGGGGCAGCCTGGTAGGAAAGGCGTTGGCATTTCTAGGTCACTGGAGCAGCAGGCACAGGAAGCTTAATGTGCTCAATTGGAGAAACTGTAAGTCATTATGCCTGGAGAACAGAATAAGAGGTAAGATAATCAGTGTGGAGAGGAAGGTGGGGCAGATTATAAAGGGCCTTATAACAGGACAAAGACCATTTCAGGATGTTTAAGCAGAGGAACTACAATGTGAGAATCAAGTTTTTGAGGGATCTCCTGGCCAGAATAAAGAACACACTGGAGCAGGACATGACTGAAGAAAGAGACCAGTTTAAGAAACCACAGCAATAATGAGTAAGAAATGATGAGTCATGCCTGAACTGAGACACTGTCAAGGAGGAGAAAAGGTACAAGATTCAGCAGACTTTGAAAGAAAGTGATGGCACTTCGCAGTGGCGTGAGTGTAGGAAACGGAGTTAAATAGATAAAGAACAGATAGAGACGCTGTTTCCCCCACCTCCCCCTAGTGGATTGTATTAGAGAATCAGATTTGCAGTTGGTGGAAATGCTAAGTTAAAATTGGGCATCATAAATCGAGATACACAAGGACTTCTTAGCTGCAGTAGGGGGTATGGAGCTCAGAAGAGCGATTTGCTGGTAGGTAGTAGTGACAACATATCAACAATGTCGTCACCCTTGGGAAGGTGGGGAGTGAGATGGAGATGCATCTTAGAACACTTGGGAGCATCACCCTAAAGGGATGCACAGGATCAAGAGGAGTCTAAAGAAGCTTATATAGATAGGAGTTTAAGAATGAGTGAACAGAGAAACAAGGAAAACAAAAGCGAGTGCTGTCATCTTGGTCAAGAGAAAAGACTTTCAAAGGAAGGTCATGATAAAAATGTGAAATATCACAGTGGTTCAATGAGATCGAGTGTCCATTGGACTTAACAACCTGAGGGTAATATCACCAAGAGCATAACTAGTGGAAGGGCGAAGTGGGGAGGGCAGCAAGGAGCCAAATAAAGAGAACCAAGGAGGGGCACTACTGTCTCAAGAAATTTGTCTGAGAAAGGAAGGCAGTGCCTGGAAGGAGTTCTTAAGATGGAAAAGATGGCAGAATGTCTGATGCAGAGAGGAAAGAGCGAGAAGAGGAAGTGGTTGAGTATTTCTAAAGAGAAAGGGAGTAACTGTGACCCTAAAACCCGCCTCCCACTGTGACTGAGAGAAGGTAGTGAGGGTGGATGAGGAAGAGGAAGGATGGAGACACATCTGTCAGGGTGATCCACATCTCAGGGGAACTGAGAGGACTTAACATCTAATTGTGGCCCTTCTTTTTAAGAGGAAAGCATGATATTCTGATGAGAGTGAAGAGGGGAGTAGTGGAGGTGAGCAGAAAGAGGAAGGTAAAGGTTTGAAATTAATGAAGGAAATAAGAAAGAACTGACTAGAGAGGGGTTAAGGGTATTATTTAAAGCAGTTCTAAGGAATTTGTGAACTAAAATATTAATCCCCATTCATTAAAAAACACATCGAACACAAACTGTGTGTTCCAAACACACATTTCAGAAAAGTAACTGCTCCCTGTTCACGAACACCCTTCCCTTTCCATTTGCTCCTTAACTGCCTCCTCTTCCAGCAGTCAGGGGGCTGTCTTCCTTGACCCTAATGCACAAGCCCCTCTCACTTACACTGTAAATATCCCTCCATTTCTCCATCTAGCCTGCATATTCCAAGGGAGCAGGTCCCCATCTTATTTCTCTTTGTAGCCCTGGCACCTAGCCTTGGCTTAAAACTCCAAAGGAGCACCAAAAATATTCATAATGAAGATACAAGAAAAGTGTAAGGTTATGTATTCATCCCCAACCTTCTCTGACCCATGGTGCCTCCAGAAGGCTCTTTTCTGACTTGTCTTGGCCTAAAAGGAGGTGCCTCCACCCAGCCTCCCAGTTGGCAGGGAGACCAACGCTGCTGAGCCACTTGAGTTCTGACAGTACCAGTGTCTCCTGAGCTGGGCCCACCCCTGCCTCTTCCTCCCCAGCTACTCCTTCTCTGTTCCCTTTCCCCTCGCACTAATTTCCTTCAAAGGCTTTTTGCCCTCAGGGTGAGTCCCTCTAGGAATCCTTGTATACGTCAAATCGTATTTTTTTAATAATGTTCCAGACACTATGTCATTTCTGTATGGACCCAAAAGCAATGTTGGACTTTGTATTGGAAGGAATACAGATTATAATTGTATGTCATTGTAAATTTATATCTTTTTAACAGACAAATTATTCATGATGGCTAAGAAGTCCCAACCTGTCAATCTCAAACCACCTGCCTTGCCAGCTATAAGTATACAGTGTTTTCCAGTGTGTATAGATTATAAACATTCACAGGATATAGAAATTTTCAAAGAATGAAACAAAGTAATATATATTATAAAAGATACACAGAAAGATAATTTTAGGTAAAATAAACATTTGCTCCCATTAGATCAATTGCTCTCTTTGAACTATAACATTTCTTTGTCATATCTAAGTGCCAAAAGATATTTTATTAACCTGCCAGGAGATCCATTTCAAAAAGAGAGCTAACTGGTGGTAGAGAAATCTCAGTTTCCATAAGCTCAAAACTTTCATATCCGACAAATTGATGAAAGTGTTCAGATTTTGGGATGCTAGCTTGGACACTATCAAAACTACTGATTTATTTTACTGCAGAAATCTTAAAGGCAAATCTAGAAATATGTTATATATAACAATAAGCAAATGCAAAGAATTTGCTCTTGCCTCCTTTTAGGTAGTCAACCACATACGAGTTTAATATCTTTGGTTTACAGTCAACATTTAAAATTTTGTGTGACTTGTAACTTCATGAGGCAGTTAAAATTATGAAATCTATGAATTCTGGACTCTGAGGATACTAGTTCTATGTGGCATAGTGGAAAATATCATTTCTGAAAGAGGCCTTCCCATTCTTAAATATAATAAAATAATGCCAGAAATGCTTATTAGAATTCCATAAGATCAGGGAACATCGGTATCTTTGTCATTCAGTGATCATCATAAACTACAAATCTGAGAGTTTTTGCAGTATATATGGTAAACTTATGAAGAATTTCTATTCCAAGTTTCTTTCTAAAATTATATTGCAATGTCAATACAATGCATTTTAATATTTTGTCTTCTTTTAGAAAACTAAATATTTGGAAAAATAGTTGAACATTTTGGAAGTAGATATTGAATTCAAAAATACATTTTCCATATTTCTAAGGAAAAGTTTAACATTGTATTCCTAAATTAATACATTCTGTATAGAATGAACTTGTTAATAATTAATTCCACCAGGCAGTCAGTGTGAAAGTTACCTTATTCTGTCTGCTGTTTCACCTTTTGTATCAGGAACTCTCTCTTCTTTCATGGATCGTGTTTATAAGATGGTTAATAATGAAATGCCAAGATGTTTCTGGCAATGGTGTATGAATGATTGTGATCATGTTGTGGATAACTTAGCAGATATTTGGAACTTGGTCATCAGAGTCTTAAGCAAATCTCTCAGTACTTGAAGGAACTTAGTTTTTTCAGATGTTGCTTTCATAGGAGTTTAAGGTTGAAAACAGCTATGAGAGTCAAGTAAGAGAAGGAAACAGTAATTTCTCCCAACATAGTCCACCTGCCTGGACTCTATAAGTTCAGGGTCAGGTGTTAAATGTGTAACCACACAGAGGTGTGAAAATTTTGGGACCCTTACAATAAATAAAGGATTTTTCCCCTGTAGCAATTGTACTGCTCAAAGAAAAGAAACAGTGTGACTATGCATGTCTTTTTACTTTCTTATAGGGAAGGCTTGTTGGAAGATCAGTTTCAAATGTTAGCATCTCTAAAAGAGCAAGTTTTTAATTAGTGTATTTATTTAACATTAGTAAATACGAACTAGTATGTGTACTTATGTCCAAGATTATATTTATCAATAGCCTGGTATCCCTCAATAATTAAAATTGTTGTTTGCATATTTATTGGCAATTCTAATTCTTCTGCTATTCATTTAGCTATTGATTTATTTAGATAGAAAATGTTTTTCTTACTTTTTTATTGAAACATAGCTTGAATTCTGATAAATATCCAATTTTGAAGTGTAGACCTCATTAATTTTTACAAAGTTAACACAGCCATGTAAAACCACACAGAAAATACAAATTCTCTCATACCTCCTCCCAAACATCACCTCCCAAAGATCCATACTGACTCACTGACTTCTATCATCATTTCCTAACTTTGAAATTTTTATAAATGATGGGGAAGGGTATAGCTCAAGTAGTAGAGCATATGCTTGGCATCAACAAGGTCCTGAGTTCAATCCCCAGTACCTCCTCTAAAAAAAAAGGAGTTAATGAGTAAACCTAATTACCTCCCCCATAAAAAAAAAAATAAGTTAGTTGAAATTTTTATAAATGGAATCAAAGAGTATCTTCCTTTTCAGTCTGCCTTCTTTAACTCAACATTGTCTGTAAGATTCATCCATGCTGTTGTACACAGCTGTAGTTCAATGTGGGGTTTTTTTGTTTCTTTTGCTGTAGATTAAAAGTTAGCAAATAACAACCAATGGACTAAAACTGGCCTGTCACCTGTTTTTGTTAAGTTTTACTAGACTGTAACCATGCCCATTCATTTATAAAATGTCTAAGGCTGTTTTCACACTACATTGGTAGAGTTATGCAGTTGTGTTAGAGACCAAATGATTTCCAAAGCCTAACATAGTATAGAAAAAGATTTCTGACCACTGTTAAGAGTATTCCAGTGTATGTGTATATGTGTGTGTGTGTGTGATTATTAATTCTAGTGGTAGTAAACATTTGGCTATCCCTAGTTTTGGACTGTTACAAATAAAAATACTATGAACATTCTTGTACATGTCTTTTTGTGCACAAAATTGCACATCTTCTCTTGAGAGTTTACCTAGAATTGTCACTGTTGGGTCATAGGGTATGTAGATGTTCAGCTTTAACTGATTCTGCCAAATAGTTTTCCAAAGTGACTATACCAATTTACCCTCCCACTAGATATGTATGAAGGTCCCATAAATAATGTAATACTTGATAATTATTTTTGAGTAAAAGTTAGAATGCAAAATTCATCATTCAACTCAATACAAATAACATTTCATGTAATAGTCTTTAATGAAGATCACAATTATCATTTATGTAAACAACTCATCAGGTTGATAATGGTAGTAATAAAATAGGTATATTTTATTTTTTCATTATCAGTGAACATTAATGAGTTGATGGAGTTTGTTGCATAAACCAAACTAATAGTTATTGTCTATCAAACACTGGAATTAAATATTCTACAAATGATCCTAATAAGTGTTTCTCCATCCACAGTGCAATTGTAAACAAAACTCTGGTTCATAAATTAAAACTCTATTCTCTTGAGATAATTAATTTCCATTTTTTCTTTTACTACAAAATACACAATTAACTTTTTTTACAGATCTGAAATTATATGTAAGAACTTATAATATGAAAATTATAATTAAGACATCTAATTCTGAAAAATCAGCAGGCTAGTACCTCAGTATGAAAATGGCATAGTGATTCTATGTTTAACTCTCACATGTTGTTTTCATGGATTTTATTCACAATTGCCCAAGGAGTGAATCAGCAAAGTATTTTCATTTTGCTCTTTTTGGGGGTATGGGGACAGATAATTAGGTTTATTTACTTACTTATTTTAATATAGGTACTGAGGATTGAACCCAGGACCTCGTGCATGCTAAGCATGTGCTCTACCACTGATCTATACCCTCCCCCATTGCTCTTTTTATCAGTCTCTCTCAGTATTGGGTTTGTCTAGGTAAATATAGGAAGGTAGCCATTAGCCAATATCAAGATTGAGTCAACTAAGAGAATTATAATTTCCCAATACTCAGGAAGTGTTTTTGGCTACCTGGATGCAAGATCATGAATGACTTTTATTTCCTTTTTGTCTCTCCATATTTTCCAAGTGTGTTCAACAGACAGTAATTATTCATTTTATAATGTGAGAGATTTTAGGTAGTTTTTCTGATTTCTAAGGATATAAAAATTGTTTTTATTGTTGCTTGCTTTACTAAAACCTATACCTGACAAGTGTCAAAACTTTGGTAATTTATTCCAGTGGTTAACTAGACACAAATGGAGAGGTGTTTGTTACATGAACTGTGCCTTGGGGTAACCATTACCGGTCACTACATCTTGGAGATGAGTTGGACTTTTATTGAATTGTCTCTCACAGACTCATCTTCCCCCAAACAAATGGACTTTCTGGAATTGGCCATTCCCTTTGCAGAATGCATGTCATCCCAGCCATCCTATTCCTTGTGTCATAGACAAAAATGTCACCTATTGACACACAACCCATGGAACAACACAGGAGTTGCAAAACAATATGAAACTCAAGTAACTGAGGTCTGTGGTTCCATGGCAAATGGAAGCCTTCCACAACAAACACGCTAATAGCCTGTTTCACCATGGATGGGTGAGGGCTTATTGCACAAGTGCTATAAAACAATGTGGAACAAACACTGTGGAGCTTCCTTAGATTCTTAGAATTATAAGATGTAACACACACACAGACACACATGCGTGCACAAATGCACGCACGCACACACATAGTCTGCCTCCGCCCCAGAGACACCCTTAAGGTGGTACCAAGTGGTGTTTCCATTATGCTAAGAGACTGCAGCTTTCATTAAACTAGCAAACAAACAAAAGACGATTGCCCATTTCCAAGTTTAAGTTCTCTATTTTGTTCCTTTCTTCTCAACTGAGACCCAAAAAGCACAAGGCTTTTGTCTATTTGTAGGTAGTTAATTTGCACAACCAGTTAGTTTACTTTCAGTATTCGGAAAAAAGACAAGGAGAGGTGTTGAATGCTCTACATGTCCTAAAGTCTGTCAAATAAAGGACGAATAAATCCTGTTGATGTAAAACTGTATAAAGAACTACATACAGTGTTTTTCCAAATATGAAAGGTTGCCTTTCATATTTGTGTGTGTGTGTGTGTGTGTGTGTGTGTATAATTTTTAGTGGTAGGAAAAAATTTAACTTTACTTGATTCATCTTATTTTTCTGTATGGTACAAATTTCGTACCATTAGCATGTATTACTTTTATTTATTTTTATTTATTTTTGGAAGTGTGTGTGTGTGTGTGTGTGTGTGTGTGTGTAAAACATGTATTACTCTTACAATAGAAAAACATAAACATAAAAAAGGACCTTAGGGCAGTGAAGCTACTCCGTATAATATTGTAATGCTGGATACATGTCATTACAAATTTGTCCAAATCCAGAACGTGCAACACCAAGAGTGACTGTAAGGTGAACTTGGAACTTTGGGTGATGATGATGTGTCCGTGGAGGTTCATCGATTCTAACAAATGTACCCCTCTGGTGGGGGATATTGATTATGTTGGAAGTTATGCATATCCAGGGCAGAGGGTCCTGCTAGTATCTTAAAAAAATTAAAGAGGGATAAAAAGACATGGTGGCAGGGAGGCTGAAAGCAGTGTGCAGTTGTGGTCTGGTAAGCTCTGCAGAGGCTCTGAGAGGCTGGCCAGGGACAGGACCCTGGTGTCGAACTTTTCTGAGAACTAAGAGACAGATGAGCCTTTGTTCAGGCTCTGTCATTTAATTTACTGTTTACTCATAGGAAAATTAAAGTGTGTTGTGACCCCTTTAGCAATCCATCTGTTTTTCAAATAAAAAGGCTTTTTCTGGGTTCAGTTTTAAACTATCAACTGGAAGGAAATTCAGTGGCTTCCCTAAAACCATATAGCTTTTAAATCACATCTGTACCCATTGTCATTACAAAGAAGTGTTGAAGACTACTACTATACTAAGATTTCTAATGTACAATTATAAATTAATGATAAGGGAAGAAAAATATTATTTTCTGTGACATTTTGCTTATAATATGAGCCTGATTTATCCAGAGTTTATATCACTTAATATTCTATAAATATATGATCTATTAATGCTGATTTGTCCAACAAAAATAGATATTGAGTACTTAACAAGTGTGTACTCTCTTCTTTGTACCAGAAGAACAGCAGTGAATAAGAGACAAAATTCCTACCATAGGGGAACTTAGATTCTAATGGGACCTGAAGGTGGGGGGGATGAATGATAAACAATATAAATCATATACTATGTACTTTTAAAGATGACACTGGAAGAAATTCTACTAAGGAAAAAAGAAGGCAGGGCACGAAGGGTGGAGTAAAAGACAGTAGGGGTGGAGGTGGTGGTGCAGGTTTTAACCAGAACAGCCAGAGCTCTCCCTGCAGTTAGCATAGCCAGGCTCTGCGGAAGTGTCCTGAAGCAGGAAGGAGCCTGGACAACCCAAAGGAGCAGAGGGAGAGAGGTGTGCTAAGGCCCAGGAATGAGGAGAAGGAGCTGAGAGGTCCTGGGAGCCATATCAGTGTGAGTCATTATAAGGACTCTGGATTGATTCTGCCAGCGAGGAGGAAAACCATCAGAAATTTCTAAGCACTGATGTTGCCTGAGCTGACTTCCATTTTAAAATACTGGATCATTATGTTCATTTTAAAAATTAACAAAATAAGGAAAGAAGGCTGGCATTACAGTTTTGGAGAAGTGTGTTCCCAGTGTCCTGAGATGGGTACTGAATGGATGTGTTTAGGAAAATAAGAGTGAACAGATTTAACATCATGTGTTACATATATTCCAAATAAATGAAATGGTTAATGTTCATCTAACTTAGAAAGTTCAGCCAGAGGAAGTATCACTTTAAAGTGGTTAGAATTTGAAAAGGAAAGGTGATTGGCAATCTCATCTCTAGAAAATTTCCCTCCTTGGGGAGTTCTTTCTTTATTTAACCTGTCTTTCTAGTGGCTTTTTTTTTTTTTTTTAATAGAAGGACCTATCTCTGTTTCTGTGCTTCCCTCTTGGACTCTTTATTTTCCTAAATAGTAGCTTAGAATCATAGTTAATGGCCTCCTCAGGAAACCAGTTTCACTAAAAACCAAAGGAAAGAGAAACCTCTCTTTTTTCTATTATCTTTGAAAGTAAGTATTTGCAAATGCTAACAGAGTTAAACAGGACCTGAGAGTTTTATTATGGCAAAGAGCAGAGACAGTGGATGCTTGGAAGGTCGGGTGCCCACAACCCCTACTGTGCCATTGACCTACACTAGAATGTGAATAGCGCCCCCTGGAGTTGCAGTGTGAAAGAGGGTGAAGTAAGTTACTAGACTTGGCTTCTCTGAAGCCCACTTTGAGAGCCATGGACTCATGCCAGTGTTTTCTTTGACTTACTCAGTTAGAAAATGAAAATACCAGCATTTCTTTGCTCCCATTCCCTTTAATTTTACCTCAGAAGAAAAATGTGTGAGGATTTCTTTAAAAAGACAAATCAATACAGAATTTATAGAACTCAGTGAAAGAGTCCCAAAACACAATATTTAACTGTCCATTCAGTTTAGCCAATGATTATTGAGCAGATTATTACTGTAATCCTAGAATTAATGTTTGGTAGACAGAGAGGAAGACAAAGTGATGTCCTTAGCCCCCAGCATTCTTATTTTCTAGCATCACCCCTTCAGCTCTGTAACTAAGGCAGTGGTAGCAGAGAATGGGGCATGATTGGTCCCTTCTCCACAGTGGCATTTTTCTAAAAAACCTGTGGATATTCTTGGACATACGTCAGCCTGGGACCTGGTCAATCCCTCTGTGTTGTTTCATGCTAAATCTGGTGAAAGAACTGATAGGCCCAGAAAACACTAATGGATACGTTCAAATAAGAGTCCAGAGACCTGATTTCGTGTCCTCTGTCTTCCCCTAATAGCCATGTCACAATCTCTCTCGATCTAAAATTCTTTGTCCTTCAAATGTGCCCAACAACCCTGAGTAACTCCTACTTGATAACTACATTGCTTATGAGTCTAAAGATAAAAAAGGTGGTATGAGTAAAACACATGGGAAAAAAAGATTATCTAGACAAATGTCAGGCTGCTTTTTAGAACCTATGGTAGTTGAATGACCTAGTTTTTGCTTGTTGGCCTTCGGTGAAAGACAACTAGTTGAACAGACTTGCCATTACCAATAGTTCAACTTTCAAAAGTCTAAGACAATGATCTGAAGGAGATAGTCTTGAAACCTGTGATCTGGGATCAGAAGCAACAGCCTTTCTGCCATTGGGTCACCGATAGCAGACTTGCCCAGCAAATATCCCTGGAATAAATTTCCTGGTTAACTTTTTAGGGTCTGTGTCCATATTTTAAAAATCATGGATGCTTAATTTGTATTCAGTTGAATGATTTGGCTCATCTTTATTTCCAAAAATACATCTTGACACTGTAGGAAAGCTTTTGGCAGAATGAACACTGGAATAAAGAGGTGACAACCAAAAGTCGTGGGAGAAAGGACATAAATGGTAACTAAAAGGGAACCAATGCCACTTGGGCTGGACTTGGAGGTCCACTGAGACTGCAAACCCCCAAGCCAAGGTAGCTGAGAAGAGAGAAAGTCAGTGACTCCTGAGGAAATACTCTGCTCAGGAGACTTGGCAGGAATAATGTGGCTTTTGAAGAAAAGCCTGCTTTTGACCACACTGAAGCAGATTTAAATTTATATTGAAACAAATGACTCAAGAATCTCAATTTTAAATGGTCTCTTCATATGCATCATACACACATATTAAAATATATATTTTTGTAGAGACAGCTTTGAAAAGAAGCTTATCTGTAATAAAGAACTAATCAGAACTCATTGGTACTTAATCATATTCAGGATCTTCCTTGGCTCATTAAAGAGCAAAGGGGTCTCACAGATCAAAAGATAAGGTCACTAGTTTGTAAGCAAACCTTGAAATGTTGTTACCATCTGTGCTGAGTTTACCGCCAAGATTTTATAGCAAGATCGGAGTTTTAAAGTTTTCTTAGATTTAAAAAACTTCAAGTTCAGAAGTTCCAGCCAGTAACTGCCATACAATAAAATCATTATTAAGCCTATATTATTTCATGTTGTTTTGGAAAGTTTAGTGGAAGCTGCCTGTTGCATCACTCCCAGCATTCTGAATGTGCTGCATGATGGAAAAGGACCCCATGGCTATTCCAGTGGGGAAGGCAGGGAGATGGGATAAGAAGGGATGGAAAAATAACCCAACTGGAAGAATTATGAAGAGTGGTGAATTAGTAAAATGTTGTGCTATAGTCAACAGTCACTTGAATGTTTACCAAAGAAAATAATTGAATTAGTACCCCAAAAATGACTAATCTTGTACCAAAAGTCCAGATATGTATTGTTTCAGCAAATGTTTATTGAGCACCTGCTATGTGTCAGCCTTTCTTCTCTGTCTAGGAGAAAATAGCTGTGGGTCAAATAAACCAGATCTCTGATCACATGAAGTTTACATTTTACTGCAGGAAATAATTAAAAGTTAGATGAACACATAGTTATTCAATTTCAGGTGGTGATAACAACTATGCAGAAAAAACAAGGCAGGATGAGAGGGATAAAGAGTGACATGGAGGGGGCAGCTTTTTTAGATAGTATAGTCTCTAAGAAGGCATTTCAGGCAGAGAGAGCCACAAAGGGGTGGGACAGCGAGGCCAGAGTCTGAAATGGGATGAACAGGAGTAAGAGCAGAGGGAAGGAGATGAGTTCAGAGACACACGTGGGAGATCCTGGTGGCTTCTCTAGGCCAGTGCTTCTCAAACTTTAAAATGCACACAGATTGCCTGGGGATATTGTTAAAATGCTGATTTTGAGTTAGTAAATCTGCAGTGGGGCCCAAGATCCTATATAGCTAACACGTTCCCAAGTGATGCTGATCGTGATTCCAGGTATATATTTTAAATATCAAGTCTTTCATCCAGGATAGTAAGTCCAGATTTTGTTCTAAATGCAGTGTTTGGAGTTGCATGGCATAACCAGTGTTTTAGAGAATTCACACTCACTTCTGCTCAAAAAAATGGATTTTATGTGTGGCCACTGGAAGCAAATGACGACGTTAGTTCAAGCAGATTAGTGGTTTGGACTAGGAAGGCTGTAGTAGGGTAGTGAGAAGTTGGGATTCAGGCAGTGTTTGAAGCTCAGGCTGATAAAACTTAACTGAGGAATTGGATGTAGTAACAGAAGAAAAGAGAGAATCGTGAAGAGTTGGCCGAAGCCACTGGATATGTGGTGATGCCATTAACTAAGATGGGGAACAAGAGGATAAAGGGTAGAGAGTGACATGCATTGAGGAGGCAGGTGTTTAGGACTGAATTGTGTCCCCCCAAAAGTCATATGTTGCAGTCCTAACCTTGAATACCTCAGAATGTGACTGTATTTAGAAATAGGGTCTTTAAAGGGGTAATTAAGGTAAAATGAGATCATTAGGGTGCACCCTAATCCAACATCACTGGTTGTCCTTATATAAAAAAGCAATCTAGATACACAGATATGTCCCTATAGGGAGAATGGCATGTGCATATGAAGGTGGCCATCTACAAAGCAAGGAGAGGAGCCTGAGACTGATCCTTCCCTCACAGCCCGCAAGGGAATCAACCCTAACAACCCTTTGATTTGGGACTTTTAGCCTCCAGCACTGTGGGACAATAAATCTTTGTTGTTTAAGCCACCCAGTTTGTGGTATGTTGTTACAGCAGCAGACTTAAACAATAGAGGAGCAGCTTTTTTGAGGTAGACCCTCTGAGAAGGAGTAGATTTAAATCATCTGGGGAAGGAGCATTCCAGGAAGAGGAAACAGCACGTGAGCATCCACACAAGCCCCACTATGGGAACAAATGGTGTCAAAGGGAAACTTTTATTTTAAACCCTAGAGAGTAGTGACATTATTGAGTCAGAGCATTAGAGTAAAAAGATCACTGGATCAAGATTCAAAAGACATGGGAAGGTCTAACTCTGCCACTTATTAGTTGGATGATGATGAGCAAGTCTCTTCAACTCTCTGAGCCTTAGTTTTCTCATCAAATGGAAATAACAGTACCCATGGCACCTACCCCACCAGGCTGCTGTGAGGTCCAAATAAAATAAAAATACAAGTGAAAGTAGTTTACCGAGCACGGAGCCTTATGTAAGTGTGAGTTGTGGTGACTGTTCGTTGCTGCTGCCTTTGTTACTGTTTCCACGCTCACAGAGGACGTGCTGTAATGCTGTGGTGAACGGACATAAGCACACCCCAGATGTGCAGCTCAAGGGCCATGTGCCTTTATGTTATGAGGACACTCGAGAGCCTCTCTTGGCAATCATCAAGTCTTCTATCTTATTTTTTAGAAGCAAAAAAATTCAATTACATGTGACTCTAATTATAACCATATTTTTATTTAAAGTGGGAAGCAACGGAAGATTGTGGTAGCATAAATCACTAGTCATCTCATCTCATTTAGGTTATATGAAAACAAGATGGAAATCTTTGAAGTCAGTGTGTTTGTTTGCTAATCCACTCCCCCCTCCCCCTCCAGCCAAAAAAAAAACCAAACCCCAAAACACACTATGTTTCTTAGAACTGTTTGGATGGGAAGTATTTTTTTTGCAGGAATTTTTATTTAAAAAATAATGAGTTCAGGGTCTGTGCTATAAATCAGCACTCTGTTGGTTGAAAGTGAACCATTTTGGCTAGCACTGTTGCATCAAATTATGCAGCTCATTGAAATAAATCATGAAGTTTTCCTGAACTTTGGTGATGGACTAAATGAAAAGGAAATCCAAAGCAGATAAGTGACAGCTATGATGTTCTTGACACAGTTGAGGTGGGATGCAGGAGAGCATGGGGAGAGGAAGATGCAGAATGGTCACTGAAACAACTGTCCACTCCCCACAAAGTCTTGGTGCTTATTTTAATCCCTTTAATGTTGTTTTTTATTTTCTGTAACAAATTATATTCTGTTGGAAGATGCTTATTAAAATCATGACAGATTAATGGAGAACAATTACCAAACCGAGGTGCCACCAGCTACTTTATGTTACCAGGCTGTTTGTGCCCCACTGGAAGAAGCAGGAAGACAATTCAGTCTCCATGTCCAAGCGGTCCTCAGCCCCTGTGCTGAGTCTTGGAAATTACAAGCTGGAGAGTGACAGTGATCAATACCAAGACTAAATAACCCCTAACATCCTGACAGTACAGTGTTCGAAATAGGTTCTTTTCAGCTACTTAGAGAAAGGCTAATCACCTGCCCTACACTATTATTAATTGATTACCTATAACAAGAGCTAACATTTACTGGATACTTTTAGTTGCCAGACTGGGCAATGTGCTTTCCATGCATTACTTCATTAATCCTCAAAATAAACCTGTAGTATTTAAATGCTATCAATTTCCTCATTCAGATTGAACCAAATGTATATATACTTTATCTCACCCATTTTACCTTTAAAATTCTAGACATTTTCATTATATGAATGTTCACTATATTCCCTAAGATACTGACCCTGAGATACCAGGCAGTTACAGCTGAAAATTTAAGTGATTTATATTCAAAGATGTAGCAGGTTAAGGTGAAAGAAAAGAAAGTAGACTATTTCTCCCTAAATGGCTCAGACTGAACAAACTGGGAAATAGTCAACACTGTATATATGCCGTGCTCGGGCTCTTTTACAGGCTGGGTGATCGTGAAGCACGTGTCATTTCTTAACAAGATGCCTGATAGGATAACAAGGCGCTTAAATTCCAGAACGTGTATTCGCAATATGTTGGGAATATGAGATAGACGTTTCTTGCACTTGAACAAAATCAAGGTTTATAGCTCTTTAATGGCAGATATACAATCACTGTTATCATTCAATTCTAAAGTTATCCTAGTGTAACCTTTTCTGGTCCAAAGATTCAAAATCGCATTAATTCAAAAAGCATGTGTCAAGTTCTCATTGTTTCTGAGATACAGCTCTGATGCTTCTCTGAGTGGATTTGCAAACCTCCAAACGTCCCTCTCCAGGAATTCTCCTGGAGATCACACACTCACACATGCCTCCAGGAGCCAAGAGGGTGAAGTGTAACAGTGCAGCTGACTGGGTTCAATACTATACACAATGGTGGCCCTGAGACCCCCTGGAGAGCAAGTGTCCAACCTAAAGTAGGCACTGTGGCTCAGCTGCTGCCACACAGTGCCATGAGGGACTTCTGGCTCCACATAGCCAAGTCCTCGATCTTTCTAAGAAAATCTGGAAATTTAGGTATCTGTGTAAATATCCTGCTTTGTCAATGTTGGCAGCTTATGTCATTTTCCTTTCTTTTAAATACAATGCAGCCAAGTTCACTGTGCCATCATTTTGTGACCTCCACTTAGTGGGAAAGAGAGACATGCCAAAATGTTCATACTCCATTCCACTCAGGGGCTTTTCTTCTCTGCCTTCTCACACTCAGAAGGATGTCACAAGCAACACTTCCCTTCCACTGGGAAGGCTATGAGTGTTGGGGAAAGTGAGAAGTGGGTCCTTTAAAGAAAAGCGTGCACTCCCAAATCCAGCCCCTTCCCTCCTGCCTTTGCATAGAGCCAGATGTAACGTAACACTATCACAGACAAGAATGAGTACAGGTTTGAATTTCTCTAAGGAAGGAGAGCCTTACAGTGTTCACAGCCCTTACAGATCACCACGGGGCCTCTGACCGAGACAAGGAAGTCAGGAGAATGAAGATGCAATCTCCATTTTCAGTGTATTGGGTTCAAGGGAATAACAAGCTTTCCAAATTAAAACAGTTCGAGACTTAGGGTAGATTTGAAACGAAATACAAGACTGAAAATTATAGATTTGGGAGCTGTGAGAATAGAGAAAATAATTAAATCAGGAGAACTGATATAATTCCCAATGAGATTAACAAACATGGCACCACAGCTAAGACCTGGGGGTGGTAAAGAAATGGACTTGAACTAGACTCACCCGCAGTGGTGAGATATCACAGAAACCTACCAAGGATGTCTCCAACCAGGCGACGGAGTGAATAGAAACAGAGCAGGATTTGATAACTTTGGGAACCCCTATGTGAAGATTCTTTACTGAAAGGCAAGGGTAAGGGAAGCCAGAAATGGTGATGTGCCAGTATCCAGACCATAGCAGACATCAGGGAAGTCTGTTTATAGTGGGGCCCCAAAGGCTGCCCATTTATTAAATTATAGATAACCAAATTACAGATCTTCCTCCACTTGCTATGGGGTTATATCCCAATAAACCCATCATAAGTTGAAAATATCCTAAGTCAAAATGCATGAATGCACCTCACCTACTGGACATGATCGCTTAGCCCAGCCTATCTGAAATGTTCTCAGAACACTTAAATTAGCCTATAATTGGGCAAAAATTATCTAACACAAAGCCTATTTTATAATAAAGCATTGAATATCTCATGTAATTTATTGAATACTGTACTGAAAGTGAAAACAGAATGGTTGTCTGCGTGCAGAATAGTTGTAAGTATCATTTCCCCTCAGGATCGCGTGGCTGACTGGGAGCTGTGGTTCGCGGCCACTGCCTGACATCACTAGAGTATCTTACTGCATATCGCCAGGAAAAGATCAAAATTCAAAATTTAATGTATGATTTCTACCGAACGCACAATGCTTTTACACCACATAAAGTCAAAAAATTGTTAGTCAAACCATCGTAAATTGGGAACTGTCAGTAGTTTAAAATGAGTTCGGCATACTTGTAGGAGACAGGGAACTATGTGATTGCTTAGAAGGATTTTCATCATGAATGAGTAAACTTAAAATTAATTATTTCTAAACTTTTACTCTCTATCCCTTAACTAGTATTTGCCAGAGTTCAACTTTTGCTTTCCTGGGCCACTTTGGGGAGAAGAGAGAGCAGAGGGAGCTGAGGGTCCTCTGGTCGTCACCGTAGGCTCTCAGCTCTCATAATGGTCTTCAGGGGCCAATTTTACTGTTTCTCCGAAGACTGCTTCTGGGACCTCTGTTCCACACCTCTCACAGGGGAGACTCTGCAGTGATAAGACACCTGTGAGCAGGAAAGCGGGTACAACAGCGCTCAAGGAAGATGCAGGACTCTTTTTTTTTTCTTTTCTTTTCTTTTCTTTTTTTTTTTTAGGTCTCTAGAATCTTTTGTTATCCCTTTCTCTGGATCTCTGAAAAGGCATCTAGAGAGCTTAAATGGTTAAGTGGGGAAGGCTTCTTCACTCATCTTTTAAACAGCCGCAAATGGCAAGAAATGTTTCAAAGGTCTTGTGTAATTTCTTTACCTGGAGTTCCATTCTGGGGCTATTTTCCCTAATTTTTTTTTTTTTTTTTTTTTTTTTTTTTTTTTTTTTTGCTTTGGCAGTCAAATTCCTCAAGATTTTCAAGTAGTCTCTGATATCCAAACAATACAATAAAATGACTTCAGACATATCAGCATTAACATTCCATTGGTTTGGGTTTCTTGCTGATTCACCCAGGCTATATCAGGTCCTGAAATCACAAACTTTCTACCCATTCATTACCTAGAAGTCCTTACTTATAAGCACTAGGTAATGGCCTTGATGAGATTACCTAGCACTAGACCTCTCTAAGTATGTTCAGTTATAGGGGAAGAGAAATTCATCCTCTGAAATCTGTGGATTCTAACAGAGCTTAAGGTCAACTTGCTACAACTACCAACATTATGGTTAACACATGGAGGATGTGAGCTGAGACCAACTAAGGCAGAAGGACAGGCTTCTTATAGCAAGAAGCCAACAGTCTACATCATCTGGCTCAAAGAGACAGAGTCATCCTGCTTCTGGTTAATCCAATGGCAATAGCAAACCCATTGGAGCAGATGAGCAGTCTGGAGTATGGGAGAGGGACTTCTGGGAGATTAGTAGCATCAGTGATGGCTATGGGATCATAGCCCTGGTCATGTGAAGATGGGTGAACCCATCACTCAGCTCCAAAGAAATGAGTTTGAAGGAATTTGACGAGGGGCCAGGATCCTTTTGCCCTTTGCCGGGATTCAGATTTGGTTGTAGATAGCTCCACCAAGAAAACCTGAATAGACTTAGAGAGCCAAAGACACAAACAGAAAACTAGTCCAACAGGCTGGCTTCCCTTGGCATTAAGGACGCCACCTTCCACTTACCCAGACTCTGTAGGTTATGATCCCCCTCGGCTCACCAAAGAGAAGGTAGCAGCAGACCCTCGTCAAAGGTGAAATGGATCTCTTAGCATGACTGACTTAGCTCTCATTGGACCAAGCTGGAGACAGGAACCAGTTTATTCTCATTAAGAGTTGGTGAGGCCAGGAACAGGAGCAGTGAAGAGGATGAGGTAAGAAAGGAGAGGAAGAGGGGAAAATGGTGAGTAGTAGAAAACACACTGGCCAACGCAGATGACTGTCTCTCAGGTGCTCCCAATTTGAAGTGAGTGTGCTTGGGATTAGCAGAAAAACGCACGCCAAAAGATTGAGGACAATACCTCTGTTCATTATTTCAGAAGGCCTGTGGAACATTCCCATGTAATGAGTATATTATCACCTGTGCCTATCTGGGCTACATCAGACAAATCTGTGGTTAGATTTTGACTGCTACCTGCCTCCCCTTTCTAGACCCAACTCAGACTCAGGCCAGCGATATTTGTTAGGACTCTTGGTCCCAAGGATCAAACATAATGCCAAGCTGGCTTAAGCACCAAGTGGGGAGGAGTTAGTATAAGGATCCAGGGGTGCTTCGTGGAACTCAGGTTTAGCAAACCTCTTGGCTAGAATTGGGAAGGAACTGGAAGTAGGAACTAGAGTAGAGAGCCTGTGTCTGCTTCTCTGAGCATCTGCTTCATTTTTTTTTTTCTCTTTCTTTAGACCAGCTTTCTTTGATTCTGAGGTCCACATGTTACCCTCTCTTCTCCCTCTCCCTCATTTTCTTCTGTCTAAATATATAAATAGAGAGAGATAACCTGATTGGCCCAGCTTGGATTCAGTGTACATCTCTTGTCCAATCAGGACCTGTTGGGAGTTGGTTCATTTATTTCAACATAACTTAAAGGAATCCAGTCTTAGAGGCTCGGGCTTCTCAAACTTCAGTGTGCATACAAATCACATGGCCATCTTGTTTAAGTATAAATTCTGATTGTCTGGAATAATACCTGAGATCCTGCATTTTCAATAAGCCCCTAGATCATACTGCTGCTGCTGGTCTTTGAATCACATGTAGCAGTTATAGAAGGTGGGCTGGGGTGAGTCCCAGTACAGTGACTCCATTTTTCTTTCTGTGCAAAGTGCAGCACGTGCCTTTTCATGCCCTTCTTCTGGCCCCTGGATGCTCATTTCCCCTTGTCATGGAGTGGAGTTTATTCAGATGTGCTTGTTCTCTGAGAAGACCCTTAAGTTCTCTAAATATTTTTTCTCACAATCCCGTAACAACTAACCTCATCAAAATGCCTAATTCTTAAGTGTTTGTTCTCATCTAGTTTTCATGGAGAAAAGAAATCTGATGAACAAATTCAAATTGGCAAGCCTGAATTTAATCAAAAATATTTATTAAATATTTGGATAGCTGCCTTTTTCTTTAAGAAAATATACTATATCCCCAAAGGAAAGAATATCTAAAGGAGGAATTTCAATCACTGTGGCAAGTAGATAAAGGAAAATCTGAAGACAAGATTGGCACAGTGCTACCCATTGTCTCGAAATGTTACAGTTAAAAGTACACAAACCTCAGCTGGGGTCTGTGAAGCCATGGATTCTGATGGCCACGCTGGGTTATTGCTGGCTTGGCAATACCTGTGGGGGGTCTGAACTGGCTTCAGAACCATGGGTGATAGCCAAAGAGACCTGGCTACGTCCCAGCTAAAATCTTCCAGGTAATTTATGCAGAATCTGTTCCCTACATTCAAAATTACATTTTGATGTGCATAATATCAGTTGAGCCTTTTCATGAGGAAAACTACCCACATTATATAAACACTCAGCCAGCAAAAAGAGTAAGGAGAGGCAAGGCTGTGTGCACCTGAATTATTAGTTGAGACAGGGTTTAGGAAGTGTCCGAACTAATTACTGAATTTGTCTCAAAACCTGTAAAAAACATTTCTTTAAGCCAATTTAAATACTTTGGTCATGGCACTGAGCTTTTCTAAATAAGAACTGCTTTTTTCCCCTGCCTCATATCTGAGCATTTTAATGAGAAAACTTCCCAAATATCCTATAGGCCTCTCTCTAAGCCTTCCCAAGCAAGAGATTCTCTGCAGGCTATGTAAGATTTCATTGATTCCTAAAGATAAAAAATGTATTGATCTTCAGTACAAACACCTGGAATCCATTGCATAACGCTTCAGGAGCGTGCTGCCCCTTTCACCCAGGGGCCTGAAAATCTCGGAAGATGGGAGCTGCTGCCAGCAAGACTCTATGTTTACTCAAGTTTCTTCATTTCCCATACGTGTGTGCTTGCATGCCAAGCCAGGAGCATTTACTCCCATCATTAGTAACCTCTTGCAAAATAGACTTCCTCAATATACTACAAAGTCTGAAGGATAATAAGCTTGGTGTATTTTTCTTCAGAACCAGATGCTCCCACAGTGTTTTTGGCAATTCTTTTATCCACCTAATAGACCAGCTGGAATGGGGGAAAGAAGCATGCTTTGAGTAAGAATAAAACAATTGCAGGAAGATTTTTCATCAGCCAGCGTTGTTGATAAAACAGTCAGCTTGAGGTAAGGAGTGACGCATATTGGAGCCCCTGCCTGAGACATCAAGGTTATTTATCAGAAGACCTGGAAGTAAATTGCAGTCTCCCAGTGTTTTTAAAAAGACTAATGTCATTCAGATGCTAGCACACATTCAGGAATTCAGCTCCTGCCTACTGCTAAATTAGAACCTCCCAGACCGTATTTCTATTAATCTTTTAAAATATCTTCATCTAATCTGAGAGATATATAGACATTTTCAGTTTGAGCAGTTAATTCCCCTAAGTACAGAAATTGGTTGAAAAATGCTTATATTAATTTGCCAGTCTAGAGGTCCTTTGGATGACTAGCCAGGAGTGTCTCACGTGGCATGTGGTAGCTTTTATACAGATTCAATCCAGGGCTATTCCAAGCCCCCAGCCCCTGCCAAAAAACTGAATTTTCATATAGAAAGTAAGACTTAGACTGAGGCTTAATGTAAGAAAAATGAGAAGAATAACAATGATTCCTTACTGAAATAGTTACAAACCTGAGTTCTGGAATCAAACACGAACTTGAATACTGATAACAAAAGTTCCTTACTTGTGATGTGCAGGGTTCCTCACCTCCAACTGTGGAACTAGTCACTGCCAGGGTACGCAGGGGTGATGTACACAGAGTGGGAACTTGGGGAGAGCTCGAGCACTAAGACTGGTGCGACACATCTCTGATCCCACCTGCCCAGCTCCACGCAATCTTCATCAATCCTGAGGAAAAGAGAACAGAAACAAGCAAATAAAAATTCAAAGGTTACGTGGGAGGGAGGGTGGAAGTAGCTTTGAAGAACTTTCTGGAACCACTGTCATCCCCTTAGATGTAACAGAATGAAACTAAAGTCTTCCATGAGCTAATTGGTACCACCACCCCTTTCACCTGCCCTTTTGCTACCAGGCTAACCCTGTTTAAGCACCAGACTTTACACTTCATTTGCATTCCTCTCTCCGTGACTGTTCTGAAAAGGAAAAGGAAAGAGAGTGTCATGTTACTGTACTTGCCTCAAATTCAGAGGAAAATCCCACTTGGGAAAGAACAAAACTCTCCAAATAGCTTGATTTCCCCTGTCCAGCTGCAACTGACCTGGGGTGCCATCTGCCCTCCTAGCTGAGCTGGGTAGAGCTGTTGGGAACCCCCAAAGGCCCACGGACTGCAGCCTCTACAGTTGGATAGGATGAGAAGACTAGAAGTTTTCAGACTATCCCAGAAATGTTGCTGCTTTGGGGGATCCAAAGTATTCTATCATTTTTTTCTATTTAGGTGGAGAAATGAAAATGGATGGGTCAGGGGGTGCTGGGAAGGAGCAGAAAGATTAGTCCAAAGATTATCTTTCACATCTTAAAAGGGAACGATTTCTTTGGATGCAGACTCCACTTTGGCAAAGTTGCTGCATCAAAATCAAAACTAAAGTTACTATGGATAATTTTAGTTCATCTAACCACATTTCTTGCATCTACAGAAAAGATAAGACAGATAAACATAGTCTGGAGTACCCAAAAGTATTTCTATCCCCTGGAAGGATTTGGAGTGTAGGAAAAATAAAACCAGTGATCTTTTAGCTAGCTCAAGTCAAGCCTGGCTTAATTCCAAGCATTTCATGCTCAGAGCAACTGAAACTTTCCTCAATGCACTGGCAAGTTTATGGCTCAGAGTAGCGCCAGCATTGATGGTCCTGACCAGGACGGCAACACACAGGGGCTGCTGAGCTCTTGAGAACAGTTCTTCCTGTCTCTGGATCCCATAGAACAGGGTGTTTGCGAGACTTGTTGCTCAGGCGCCCAGGTGATGCTCTCAACTCCCCTCCCCTCCCACTGCTAATAAAACTCCTGGGATCTAATTACAATGAAGTTACCTCTCTGGCAGAGACTTCAGCCCTGCACTTTATACAAAGTACCCATACTGCTCACCAGGGACCCTAGAATCAAAGCTCTGTTCAGTGTCTGCTCCTCAGATTTGCTGGAACTTTTGCATTACTGTTTCTGTAAAGCACACAGATGTAGCCTTTTTTGAGTATGCAAGGAAGACTGGCTGATGGTCGTGCGAGCTGCCTTGACTTGTTTACCAAAATATCTCTAAAATGAGAGTAATTTCAGTAACTGAGGTGATGACATTTTCCTTTTAGCCCTCTCTGAGTGCATTGTGTGGAAATGGTTCAGCAAACCAAAATGTTCTTCCTGAACCTTGCAAAATAGTGGACTTTAAATCAATTTATTAATATCGTTTATTTAAGGGAAAACATTTAGAAAAGTGTAATAACCACCTAGTTGAGCGAGCATTTTATAAACTGGATAGTAAAGAAACTTGATTGAGCTTTGCTTAAAAACAGGACCAGGCTAGTGGGTTGGGAGTTAAAATATGATTATGTTTTCAGTGTAGGTATTCTTACTTGAAGGCTCACAGCAAGATGACACAGGTACTCTATTCATATTTTGATGCTAAGTAGGTCCTGGACAGCTCCATATGGCAGATCTGAGGAACCCAAGAGTGAGAAAATCGTGACTCTTTACCTGCCTGCTTTTCCCAAATCTCCTTCATGTGATGAACCTGTATCTGTGTCACTTTCTTCAAGAAGCATCTTTCAGGAAGGGATCTTAAGAAGGAAACAAATTCTGAAAGTTGATGGTCTAATAAAACATGTTTTCTGTTATTCGTCAAAGTTCCAATCATTAGGATAGTCTATTTTTTTCCTCCGAAAGTTCCAGTGGATCCCAGACCAGGAATCTGATGAGGTTGGTCACACAGTTTCAGGAAGAAGAGAATAAAATCTCCCCATTATATGATCTGCCCCATCTCAGGGACAGTCTTATTACATGTGGAACAGAAGGAGCGAGAAGAGGAAATAAGATTGCTGTTTGTACATTTACCTCCAAGCACTCTTGAAACACCTAGGAGAGAGCTATGATAATTCTGTAAACTTTTTGCTCTACCTTATTAAAGGAGAGTGTGTGTAGACCTAATATCTCTGAAGTGATATCTTCATCTTAAACAAATTATCTTTACAAGTAACTGAGACTGTCCCCAAAATAACAAAAGTGATCCTTAACCTTGAAACATATCTGTAACGGATGACACATTTATAGGAACAGACAACCGTGAACAGAATTTAGCCTGTTTTAAATGACTCGAAATCATAGTCTCAGCTCAGATGAAGGTTGGTCAGAATTGCAAGGACTGCCTCTGGGTTGGTGGCAGGAATCAGGTGATGCCAGATCACAGCAATTTGGGGCACAATCCCTCTGGAGTCTGTATTGAGTGTGAGTGCTCCCCTGACTCAGGCCTCTGACTTGTGAGATGATGGTGTAGCTCTTGGATTTGATTATTGGGGATTTCCCTGTACAGTCAATATTAGAACCAAACACTACGTACATGTGCATTCGGTCTGTGACTGTGGTGTGGAGAATAGAGGCCACCAGACCTGAGCCTTCTTTCCTTGATCACCCCTCAGGTAGTGGTAGTTGAATTAACTTGTATGTGATAAATCCCACTTGTTACTGGAGGTGTTCATCTGCTCTAAAGACAGAGTGTGTTCGTGATCACACTGATGAAAACCAGTGACCTGGTTGCAAACACTACTCCTACTTCTTTCTTCCAAAGAAGAAACAATAAGACACTTTAACTAAGCAAGGTACATTTCTCCAAACAGTGTGGCTCGTCTTTCTGCTTTGATTCACTAATAAATACATAAGAATGTGAACATTTGCTAAACAGAAAATAAACAATAAAAACTGATATGTATGTGTGTATGTATATGTACATGCATATGCATTTATTATACAAACAGTACAAGGGAAGGGAACACTGTATATCAAAGCTGCCTATTTTCACAGTCACAGAACTTCAAAGTGAGAATCAAAGCATAAAGCAAGATTTCCAAAGTACTTATGTATTTTTATAATCCAAATAATATGTTTACTAAAATCATAGTAATTTCACCAAACATTCTAAATTATATTTCCCCTGTTTTGTTAACTGCCCAAGTACCATCTTAGTCTGTCTGCAGTGCCATAGCATGGACTGGGTAACTTAAACAACAGAAACTTATTTTCTTACAGTTCTGGAGACTAGAAGTCTGAGGTCATGGTGCTGGCATGGTCAGGTTCTGATGAGAGCCTGTCTGCAGAAGGACACCTTCTTGCTGTGGCAGAGAAGAGAAAGGGCAGGCTCTGGGGCATCTCTTCTTATAAGGGCAGTAATCCCATTACAAGGGCCTCATCCTCATGACCTCATCTAATCCAGTTACCTCCCAAAGTCCTCATCTCCAATTACCATCACATTGGGGGTTAGAGTTTCAACATACGAATTTGGGAGGACCCAGACAATCAGATGGTAACACAGGCTCATCACAGGTGTGAATTACACAAAATCCTGAGGGATACTGTTCCTTGTGTGTCCAGTCTAAACATTGTGTGGGACGATGGAACGGAGAATTGTATCCAGAGACAGAAATTAACTGGCCCAAGTCCTAGAGACCATATCAGAAGAGGTACTGAAACTGAAGGAGCCAGGGCTCTCTGAAACTAAGAAGAAGCTAAGAGAGGACACAGTCCACAAATATTTTTTGAAGGTATCTAAGACTTACATATTGAAGAAGGACTTGACTTCTTTATAGTTTCAGAGTGGAATAAGTGTAAGGTAGAAGGAGGTAGATTTTGGAAAAATATAAGACAGAACTTAATAATAAAGAGAACTTCTCCAGCATTATAAAGTAGTAAGATCTTCAGCATTGAACTCATTCAGAGTGACAACCCTCTTTCAGGGATCTTCTAGTGGCAATGGCTGAATTAGGCAGAACTTGGAACCAGCTCTCTCCACAGTCTATTCTGACTCTAAGATGCTATGTTTTAAGAGCTTACCCTCTAATGATAGTTTTAAATGATCCATAGATGAATAGGAGAAAGGATATAAGGACCAAATACACAATATTACTTTGTGTTAAATGAAGGGTAGAAAGGAGTATCCAAAATGAATTCTTCTTTTTAGGGATGCTCGTAGAATAAAGCATTCAAAGGAAATATAATTTTCTGACCAAGTGGGCAAAAAGAAGTATAAACCAAAGAATTGGTTGATAATTAGAAAAAATCTCATCTCAAGTGAATCATGAGATAAGAGTTTTATTGTCATTATTATTTTATTTTGTTTGTTTTAAGAATATACATTTTATTTCATGAACTGTATATTTTCTATAGAAAGGATAGACTAATGGATGTTCATGACCTAATAAATAGTAACTATGCCTGTTGTAAGAAGAATTCATCTCAGTCTAAACTAAGATTGATCTGTCTTGTCTGTTATCTGCTGGCACCAAGGAAATGTATCCCTTGCATAATCTTGCCTACTTTTAAATAATCAAAGTTCAGAATGAAGCACTGTCTCTCTTTTTTATGTTAGAAATTTATAAGAATTCACTTTCTTCTAACAAAGATACATGTTTCAAATTAATTTGCTCTCTTTTCTGAAAAATTCAGCTCTTTTTAATTAAACTAACTGAAAATCCAACCAATCTAATGGATATCAATTAGAAGAACTTGGTAAAATGTGCGTGGTTCCAATGGTTGACTAAACATGCTAGAATTTGAGATAATGAAGACAGGACAGTATCTGTCTTTATCCATCACTGTATTCCTTCTTGCCTTTCATGGTGCCTGCCACCAGGAGGTCCTTGATACAATTTATCGAAGTAATGAAAAATTATTTTCATTAATAATTTTTCTAATTCAACTGATGAGATATATAAAAACACATCAGTCAAATTCACATTAGAGAGTTGCTTCAGTTATAGTGGTTGGTCCATGTTGGCTTTTCAAGAACTACCCACTTAGTGTACCATCCAAGGCCTTCGTTTCTTTCCATTTCCTTCTCCCGTTTGCTGTTTTGTTATTGCATGAGCAATAGATGTTTAAGAAGACATGAAATTCAAATTAGATTTGAATATTGGTTATGCCTCTTCAAAAAAGTTCAGTTAGTAAGATTTTAGATTTCGGGGGGTGGAAATTTACTCACATACTCTATTAACAGAAAGTTAGCTGCATTGAAACTCTCGTGGGTCAGAAGCAAAAGTTATATAAAACAAAGCTGTGGATAATATAGATTTTGTAGGGAATACATTTTTGCAGACTATGGTCACAGCATGAAAAAAATTGCAACCCCAAAATATGCATTTAAATGCTTGAGGTGAGAAAACAGAACACACATTCTCGTTATGTGAAGGTAGATGATTCAGTAATAAAAAGTACTGATCCAGGAATAGGAACCCTAGATTTTCTATCAGAGCATTGGGTGCCTTTTATCATCCTGGACCCCAGGTAGCTCATTGATAAAATCGAAGACAAGCCCTAGTCACAGTGATCAGTCTAAAGCAGTGGTTCTTACGGTGTTTTCCTTAAGCATAACGTGAGAATTTGTTAGAAATGCAAATTCTCTGGCCCAGCGTGGAACCCATTACATCAGAAACTTTAGAATTGGGGCCCAGTAATTTGCTTCCTGATACACACTCACTTTTGAGAATCATGAGCTTTGGGTTCTCTTGGAAACTCATGATGGGGCTTTAAAGGACCCATCCCCCTTAACTCCAACAGTTCTCAGACAAGGTCTCCACCATGTGGGCGGCAGCATCTTGCCTGCCAAGAGTTGAGGTTAAACATGAAGAAATTAAGGGTCTCTCTTTCACTCATCTCTGCGCCTGTCACCTACTCCCCTGCTGCCTACACTCACATCCACCAGTGTAAGCAAATTGTCCTCAAGTGACTACCTACTTCCCGCTTGCTGATGCCTGAAGTCCCTTCAGCTAGGAGAAAAGCCTTTGGATTCACAATGAGATGAATTCTGTTAATGTTAACATATTAATGTATTAATGTATTAACAATATACTCAGTAATGTAATATATTATAATAATATATGAAAACAACTCATGGTTGAGGTGATAATTTCTGTGAATGGTTTTTAGCTGTGCATAACAAATCGTTTTCTACGTGTGATGGCAAACAAGAAATTACTAGCTAAAGATGGAAAGAGAGGGGTTCCAATGAAGGGGGTGATCAGGGAGCTGTAAGAAAAAAAGAGGCTGTGAACTTTCAAGACTTTACAGCCATGCCTTGAGTCGCCTCTAACATGCATATTCATTGAGAAGACATTCATGAAAATAGATTCCCCCCCCACCCCCGTAGCTACAAAATCAGACTCTTCTGTTTCACATGATTCTTGAAGATTTTTTTAGTTTGTTTTGGTTTTTGTTGTTGTTTAATTCACAAAAGAGCTTCCTTTCCAAAGAATTACGTTAATCAAAGTGTCACTATAATCCATAGTTTATCCATCTTCATCATTACTGTGATAAAGCAAAGTGAAGATTGAAGGTAGCTGCCTCTCTATTCCTTCCCACATATGTCAGTCTCGAAATTTTCACCGTAGCAGTTTCTTAGAACAATTCCACCTCATAAGTACTGTTTTAGGTGACAACTCATTTTAGATTTCAAATATGTGTCGTTTATTTGTGCTTCAGATTATTTTTAGTTTATAATCTCTTTAAAGTAAAAGTAAGCTTGCATTGCACAATGCCTAACACATAGTATGGGCAATAAATATTCAGTAGCATTTAAGATAATATAGTAGTTTAGGTTTTCATGTTCTGGCTTTGAAAAGTTAGAATAAACAGATCAGCTTTTCTTTTTAACTTAATTGTTCCCTGTAGCTAGATTTTGTGGATGGTTTACCATCAGGATAAATGATAACAAATG